>NC_092336.1:486942500-488142500 GCF_046630445.1 Rutidosis leptorrhynchoides
TTGGGTTACACTCAGTCAACATCCTGGTGTAATTATTAAACAAAGTATTAAAATCTTGTTACAGTTTAAGTCCCCAATTAGTTGGAATATTTAACTTCGGGTATAAGAATAATTTGACGAGGACACTCGCACTTTATATTTATGACTGATGGACTGTTATGGACAAAAACCAGACGGACATATTAAATAATCCAGGACAAAGGACAATTAACCCATGGGCATAAAACTAAAATCAACACGTCAAACATCATGATTACGGAAGTTTAAATAAGCATAATTCTTTTATTTCATATTTAATTTCCTTTATTTTATATTTAATTGCACTTCTAATTATCGCATTTTTATTGTTATTGTATTTAATTGCACTTTTAATTATCGTACTTTTTAATTATCGCAAGTTTATTTTATCGCACTTTTATTATTCGCAATTTCATTATCGTTATTTACTTTATGCTTTAATTTAAGTCTTGTATTTATTTTTAATATTTTACATTTGGTTTTAACTGTGACTAAAGTTTTAAAATCGACAAACCGGTCATTAAACGGTAAAAACCCCCCTTTATAATAATAATATTATTTATATTTGTATTTTTATAAAAGTAAACTAATATAGCGTTAAGATTTGTTTAAAAAGATTCACCGTGGAACGAACCGGACTTACTAAAAACTACACTACTGTACGATTAGGTACACTGCCTATAAGTGTTGTAGCAAGGTTTAAAGTATATCCATTCTATAAATAAATAAATATCTTGTGTAAAATTGTATCGTATTTAATAGTATTTTCTGTAAAAATATAAGCTATTTTATATACTACTCTGCTAAAACATCAATCATCATCATCATATTATCGAGCATCATCTTCTCAACATCACGATCATCATTCTCGACTTGTCATCATCAAAATAAATCATCACCATCATCGTTTAGAAAATATATATATATATATATATATATATATATATATTATCGTGACCCATTACTATTCATCGTCTTCTTCATACGTCATCATCATTAAAACCAATCATCACCGTAAATCTTCATTGTTCATCGCCATCATTATCATTTAACCGTTCATCATCTTCCTCGATCGTCATCATGAAACTGAAATGGTACACCATAACCGTAACCGGTTCATGGGTTGGTTTCACAAAGGAAAAGAAGAAGAAAAAAAATAGGAGAGAGAGACATAGAGAGAGAGAAGTAGTAATCGCGTTATGGCGGTTTGAATGTGGAGGTTCACGATGGTGAGTGTGTGGAAGGTGCTACGGTGGTGGTTGGCGGATGTTGTGGTGGCGTAAAAGTGGTGACTCTTGCTTTGTATAATTATGTGATATATATCCTAAGTTTAATCAATGTATACAATTATATAGGATTAGTTAT
Source organism: Rutidosis leptorrhynchoides (assembly GCF_046630445.1). Taxonomy (NCBI): domain Eukaryota; kingdom Viridiplantae; phylum Streptophyta; class Magnoliopsida; order Asterales; family Asteraceae; genus Rutidosis; species Rutidosis leptorrhynchoides. The sequence goes on from NC_092336.1 coordinate 486,943,884, forward strand.
AGGATTAGTTAAAGGAGAAAAGAATCAAAAGAGGGTGTTCGGTTTTTATCCAGGTGGGTGTGCTCAATATATCCTAGTATTGTATCTATATCTATATGTATGTAATAAAATACGAATAATAATTAATAATAATAACAATATAATAATAAAATCAAACACATGTGAAACAACAGGAAAGCCATTGGAATTATTAATGTCTTCGGATATTATTTCGTGTCCATAGCTAAACAGTTAAAATATAAAAGTGTTCCTAAAAATTGCAAACTTTTAGATTAAATATAATTAATTATTTCACTCATTAACGAGTTGAAACCTGATCAAAAATTTTCGATAATTATTTATTTTCTGTTCCAATTTATATGTACGGAGTACTAATATTTAAACTAAAAAGGATAAAAATATTTTTAATAAATCTAGAATCTTCGCAATCAATTTACACTCTAACTTTTATTTCAATTCTTCATGAACATGTACAATATCTATATTAAAACTAACAAAACATCAACCGAGTGTTACCGACGCTTACCAATTAAGCTCAAAATCGTTTATCTTTAATATATGTTCTTTCTATATATATAACCAATCTTAATTAAAAAGTTTTAGTAAATAATTATATTAATTATATCTTTTTAAACAAATAAATATAATATTATATATTTACAAGTATTATTATATATAAATATAAGTATCTATATATATTTATTTAATAACATAATAGTTTTATTACATCTCATATTATTTTACATATTTATTTCCTACCATTAAATCATATAATATTTCAAATAATATTCCAAATTATTATTTATATATACATTTAATTATATATGTATTTATTTACAAAAAGTTGTTCGTGAATCGACGGGAATGGTCGAAGGTCAATTGAATATATGAACATTGTTCCATAATCTTCTAGACTCAATTCTACATACTTTGCTTATCGTATCAAAATCATATAAAGATTAAGTTTAAATTTAGTCGGAATTTTTCCAGGTCACTACAGTACCTACCCGTTAAAGAAATTTCGTCCCGAAATTTGAGTAAGGTCGTCATGGCTAACAATAAAAAATGTTTTCATGACGAATATGAGTTGATAATCAGAGGTTTATCAGCATTGAATAATAATGCTAAAATAATTCGATTATTCTAAGAATACGAATGAAGCTATCGCAAAAGAGTGAATTGAAGAAAATAAAATTTTCCTTAGCTTTTGACGTAAACAGGGTTGAATTCCGGAATTCAAGGGATTTAAAGAAAATCTTCGAAATCTAAAAGATTTGATTCTTCGGCAAATCAAGAATTTAGGATCTCTCTAATTAAATGCGGAGATTTGCCTTGATTTCTCTATCAGATATTTCATTATAAAATAACTCCTTCCATTCCGTTACTTTTACCATTCCTATACTCAATTCCCAAATTCAAAAGATTGTAAAGAATGCTTAACCTAGTCCTGATCCTTGTCCTTATCCTTACTATCACAACAATCATCCTCCTTTTCCAATTCCCACCAGAGGAATCTGTTTTCTTCTACCTCACCCTTGGGGTTACAGTGTTTTTAATTCTCCCGTGTCTTTATGTTGCGTTAAACATTGATATACACATTCTGTAGTTTATGTGTTGTTATCGGGCTTTATATCTTCCCTTATACTTCGAAATCCTTGCTTCTGCTTTCTATAATCATTGTCATCCCCAGTTAATATTCCCTCCTAATTGCAGTGATTTATGCTCCAATTTCTATTTCGGAGTTTTTATCCCTTCGTTTCTTCTTCTTACGATTGGGCATCTCTTGTAATGGTCCAAAATTCATAGATATAAGTTTCAGAATGAACATTGTTAATGTTCTAAGAAAGAAACGGTAATAGCAAAATTTTGACTTGTCAAATTACCAGAATTCAAGGAAAGATAGGACTATCAAGAAAAATATGTTCTTGATGTGTTTATAGATTAGACAGAACGTAGGAGTCGTCTAACATGGTACATGATGACGTTATGATCTGTGAATCATCACATTCCATTTAGAAACTCAGCATGACTTACTGTAATATAATCACGTTGATCAAGTGTCATTATATTATACTAACTCATGCATCAATTCCCAACACTACTTCAAAAACATTCATAATTTAAACTCGAAATTTAAAGAAATTTAGAAACTAAAATGGTTTCCTTTATGATGTAATACGGATAGCACGAAGAGATAACTAATTTCGGACAAGAAGAGTTATGAAAATATCCTCAGAAATATCAAAGATATTTATGATGATATTTTGGGATTTCTAAGTTCGATGGTTGATGAAGAAAGATTTTACGCAAGATTTTAACATGAGTACGGAGCAAGATGTTCGTTGAAGGTTTCATCGGATTTAGAATTACATGGATTCTTTGAATATAGGGTATGGTCCTTGTATTTGTCCTTGGTCTCCTTCGTGATTAGCTCCAACCGTTTTCCAGTTCCAATTTTTCTGAGCTTTTTCAACATACCATTCTTTATCATCAAACTTTCGATGATTAAGGTCATTTACGGTAGTCTACGGTTTCTGCTGCTTCATTCAGCTTTTTCAACATTCAGAATATTGATTTGTAGACTGAGTGCTTTTCAGAATTTCATAATGAAAGATCATAATTCTAAGAGATAAACGTTATACATATAACTGTTGATGTAGATATGCTGTGAGTTTTCAAAGTACTGATTGCTAATTCCCGGTAATTGGTATGGCAGTTCTTGTTACAAGATGCGGATGAGTACATGATGAGACTTCAATAGATAAATATAGTGATTTGTCGAAGAGATTTAAGCCAAGGAGCAACGAGGTTGCTGGTACGTCTACTGGTAATATGATGGAATATAAAAGGTTCCCCGGTAACAATAAAAGAGCACGCATATATATCAAGGTTATAATAAGGTTGTTTCTAACGCAAAGTCGAAGTTGAGTTGCTGGAGCTGTGACAAAGTTGGCTAATTTGGAAAGAGATTTGAAAAGTTATTTTCGGTAATAATAACGTTAAAAGAATTAGCACAGTTGCGCGTTAAACGTTTACTCAGTTTTCGAGAGTTTTCAGGTGCATAACTATATGCATCAATCTTTCCTTCCCATAGATGAAGTGCGGTTGGTTTATCCTCTCGATTGAGGTGTTTTCAAGAATCATGAAAGGTTTTGAACGCAGATTGTAATCGTCAAGATACAAATGAGGTTTAAGATGAAATCAAGTGGCAAACTTGAAGAATTGTTTAGTTTCATATGTTATAGTCAATATTTTAATTCATTTTAATTGTCCAATGTTGGTAGTCCACAGTGTTGATAGTCCACAGTTAGCAATTCAATAATTCATATATAGTTTATTATATAATATTTGAATTATTTAATACGTATCGTGACCCGTATACGTCTCAGAATCGATCACAACTCAAAGTATATATATTATTATAGAATCAACCTCAACCCTGTATAGCTAACTCCCGCATTACTGCATATAGAGTGTCTATGGTTATTACAAATAATATATATAGATGGGTCGATATGATATGTCAAAACGTTGTATACGTGTCCCGATATTTAAAGTGCATAAAATAAATAACAGAAATTAAATGACGATAAATAAAATTGCGAGAATAGAAATTGCGATAAATAAACTGCGATAAATAAATTGCGATAATTAAATTGCGAAAAATAAATTGCGATTAAAATAAAATGTAATCAGTTAGCTAGGAACAGTTAGCTAGGAACAGTTAGCGTGGATTCTTAACAAATTTCCTCATAGTTAATTTGTTTGTTTCTAACAAATTTTATTTTTGTCAAATGTTTTCTTCATTATGCCACTTGTTGGATTCTGATCGATCAAAATCCAAATATGAAATTGAATGAAAATGGTTATTCTGCGGTGAACGGATACGTATATCTGTGGATGTAAGTAGAATAGTAAATGACTGTTGAATCAGATTCGAAGAGTGTACAGTGTAACTTATTAATGTGGAATCTAAATATTCCTCGGGTATTACCTACCCGTTAAAATATTTTCACCATTAACAGTTTGTACAATAAAACTTTTAATTACAATCTTTATGAAAACATATATACATATATTTTCTTCGGACGTAATCATGGATTTAATGAGTCAATGTGATATTAAACTCATCAGATTTACTGCTAGAACTAGAGTACATAATCTCTAAAACATTAGAGATTACATAATTGCCATGAAGGACGAAGATAGTTTATGAAGAACGATTCGTAGAATGATGATTATGCTTGAGGTATAGATTGCGAGGTTGAGACGTGTAATGATGTTGTTGTTATTGGTACTGGTGTTGCCGGTGCTGTTGCTGAAGCTGGTAGGGTTTGCACTATATTTCCAAGGCTACAACTCGGACGCGAAGCTCGTTGACTTCTTCTATTATACCGGGATTATTGTCGGTTCGGACGAGTGGATGAATAAGATTTAGAATTTTAGATAGAATATAAACGTGTCAAGCTACTCTGGAAATGAGGCTGAAAATGGTGTTTCGGATAGGTTCTCCGGTAAGTGCTTCAGGTTCTTCGCCAAGAGGTGAATTCGGTTGGTGGATGGGATCGCCTTCTTCGCGTCTCCATTGATTAAATCGACTACGAACCCATCAGAGGAATTGGGGATGGATGATTGGTTGATTCATTCTGGTGACGCTGCCTCCGGAGCTTAGGTGAATATCCGTTTCGGAATAACTGTCGGAATTTGAGGAATTCGAACTGGTTGAGGGATACATATCGTACGATCAAATGAAAGATTTTTGATAAGAAATAGATTATAGGATGTAGATTAGTACCCTGCAATACATAATTTACATATGCATATATAATACTAAAATCCCATAAGTTACGGAGGAATCTACGGAAGCTGTCAGACAAAGGAAACAATAACAGATACGCTAAGATATGAATTTATCTATACACTGTCTATGCAATAGAGGCAGTAAGACATGTCTAGACTAAGAATGATAAGCAGGTAATTTCCTAAGGATGATAAGCAGATGATTTTCGACTAGAAATGATAAGCAAACCTTTTGACATGCAGACACGGTCGAAGTCCAGACTCACTAATGCATCTAAACAACTATCAGTTATACACGCTAATGCAAGACCTGGTTCGCTAAGACCACCGCTCTGATACCACATGTCATACCCCGTCCTAATCCGTCTGGACGAAGTCACCAACATCTGGTTCCATTGCGATGATCGACTATAAATAATGTCTTTACAATGAGCAAATGCACAGCGAAAGATTTCTTTCATACCTGAGAATAAACATGCTTTCAAGTATCAACCAAAAGGTTGGTGAGTTCATTAGTTTAACATAAATAATCATTTCATAATTTTAATAGACCACAAGATTTCATATTTCCATTTCTCATAAACATACGTCCCATGCATAGAGACAAAAATATCATTCATATGGATTGAACACCTCGTAACCGACATTCACAATATGCATATAAGAATATCCCCATCATTCTGGGATCCTCCTTCGGACATGATATAAATTTCGAAGTACTAAAGCATCCGATACTTTGGATGGGGCTTGTTGGGCCCGATAGATCTATCTTTAGGATTCGCATCAATTAGGGTGTCTGTTCCCTAATTCTTAGATTACCAGACTTAATAAAAAGGGGCATATTCGATTTCGATAATTCAACCATATAATGTAGTTTCGATTACTTGTGTCTATTTCGTAAAACATTTATAAAAGCAGCGCATGTATTCTCAGTCCCAAAAAATATATATAGCAAAAGCATTTAAAAAGGGAGCAAATGAAACTCACGCATATAATTATTGTAAAACAGTTAATAAAATATTTGCATGTATTCTCAGCCCAAAAATGTAATGAGTAAAAAGGGAGCAAATGAAACTCACGCATATAATTATTGTAAAACAGTTAATAAAACATTTGCATGTATTCTCAGCCCAAAAATGTAATGAGTAAAAAGGAATCAAATGAAACTCACCATACTGTATTTTGTAGTAAAAATACATATGACGAAACTGAACAATGCAGGGCTGGCCTTGGATTCACGAACCTATATTATTCATATATATATTAAAATATATAATCGTAATTGGATAATTATATATATATATATATATATATATATATATATATATATATATATATATATATATTACTTAATATAGTTTAACTAATATCTTTTTAATAAGAAAAGTATAGCTTAATGTATTTTGATATAAAAGTATCTATTTATGATAATATTGATTGTTTTGATGATAACAAAATAATAATTTTTGTAAGGATGATGATAGTAAGTTTAATAATGATAATACTAATGATTATGTTAATAATAATAATGATAATACTTATGTTAATAATAATAATAATAATAATAATAATAATAATAATAATAATAATAATAATAATAATAATAATAATAATAATAATAATAATAATAATAATAATAATAATAGTAGTACTAAAAGTGATACTAATACTTGAATGACAAAATTTATAATAATAATTACTTTAAAAATGTTAATAATAATAATAATAATAACTTTATTCATAATAATTACTAATAATAATAATGGAATTAAAATTAAAAGAGTATACCCTTATAAAAAGCTTTAATAAAAAGGATGCTCCAAACGAGAATCGAACTCGCGACCTCTCGCACACGCACAAAAAATCCTTCCACTTATCCAACTGTGTTTTTCTGATTTGAATCGGAATACAAATATGTTTAACCCGACTGGTTTCGTTTCGGCCCAACAATTCCTCAAACACAGCCCAATATTTCGTGAGCCCAAGTTAAACAAAAAAAAATCAGTCCAACAAGAATAGGACTTTGGTTTGGAAATCTCCAACTGTAAAAAAAATGATACGTACTCATCATCCTATCGTCAACTTCACATCATCTATATTATCATGTACATCCCTCATCATCAATATTATCTAGCATCATCTCATAATCATCATCATTTCGACACATCATCATCATCATAATCGGCTAATCATCATAATCATAATATCCGTCCGTCATCATCAATTTTCCCTTCCTCATCGACAACATCATCGCTCGTTATAATCATGGGATCATCACAGTCGCTTATATCATCGTTCATCACCTTTGCACGTCATCATCATCGTTCATCACTGTTGCACATCATCATCATCATATCATGATCATAACATCATCATCTTCCTTCGCTATCATCATCATCATATTATCGAGCATCATCTTCTCAACATCACGATCTTCATTCTCGACTTGTCATCATCAAAATAAATCATCACCATCATCGTTTAGAAAATATATATATATATATATATATATATATATATATATATATATATATATATATATATTATCGTGACCCATTACTATTCATCGTCTTCTTCATACATCATCATCATTAAAACCAATCATCACCGTAAATATTCATTGTTCATCGCCATCATTATCATTTAACCGTTCATCATCTTCCTCGATCGTCATCATGAAACTGAAATGGTACACCGTAACCGTAACCGGTTCATGGGTTGGTTTCACAAAGGAAAAGAAAAAAAATAAAATAAAAATAGGAGAGAGAGACATAGAGAGAGAGAAGTAGTAATCGCGTTATGGCGGTTTGAATGTGGAGGTTCACGATGGTGAGTGTGTGGAAGGTGCTACGGTGGTGGTTGGCGGATGTTGTGGTGGCGTAAAAGTGGTGACTCTTGCTTTGTATAATTATGTGATATATATCCTACGTTTAATCAATGTATACAATTATATAGGATTAGTTATAGGATTAGTTAAAGGAGAAAAGAATCAAAAGAGGGTGTTCGGTTTTTATCCAGGTGGGTGTGCTCAATATATCCTAGTATTGTATCTATATCTATATGTATGTAATATAATACGAATAATAATTAATAATAATAACAATATAATAATAAAATCAAACACATGTGAAACAACAGGAAAGCCATCGGAATTATTAATGTCTTCGGATATTATTTCGTGTCCATAGCTAAACAGTTAAAATATAAAAGTGTACCTAAAAATCCCAAACTTTTAGATTAAATATAATTAATTATTTCACTCATTAACGGGTTGAAACCTGATCAAAAAGGTTCGATAATTATTTATTTTCTGTTCCAATTTATATGTACGGAGTACTAATATTTAAACTAAAAAGGATAAAAATATTTTTAACAAATCTAGAATCTTCGCAATCAATTTACACTCCAACTTTTATTTCAATTCTTCATGAACATGTACAATATCTATATTAAAACTAACAAAACATCAACCGAGTGTTACCGCCGCTTACCAATTAAGCTCAAAATCGTTTATCTTTAATATATGTTCTTTCTATATATATAACCAATCTTAATTAAAAAGTTTAAGTAAATAATTATATTAATTATATCTTTTTAAACAAATAAATATAATATTATATATTTACAAGTATTATTATATATAAATATAAGTATCTATATATATTTATTTAATAACATAATAGTTTTTATTACATCACATATTATTTTACATATTTATTTCCTACCATTAAATCATATAATATTTCAAATAATATTCCAAATTATTATTTATATATACATTTAATTATATATGAATTTATTTACAAAAAGTTGTTCGTGAATCGTCGGGAATGGTCGAAGGTCAATTGAATATATGAACATTGTTCCAAAATCTTCTAGACTCAATTCTACATATTTTGCTTATCGTATCGAAATCATATAAAGATTAAGTTTAAATTTAGTCAGAATTTTTCCGGGTCACTACATAACACCTTGATGCTTCACCCTTAGTGGCGTCTTAACACCTCAACGCTTCACTCGTCATGTGAAACGTGGTGTCTTAATACTTCGAAACTTCACATCTCACGCTACAACAAATAAATACATTATATACCTACGCATATAATTATTCCACTCACCTTAAAGTCTTTTGTGAATGATAACCGAGCTTGCAACCTTCAACGTAACGTACCTATCATATTATGTATATAATCAATCACAAACTCAAGTTGGTCAACCAACTTGCTAACCATCCTAATGTCATTTTGACCCTTGGTGCAACTTCGACCCATTTACACACTTACCCCTAACATCGGGTCAATTTTGCCAAAACCCTAACACTAGCCAAATATGGTCTTAAAACACATTTTAACACAAGGTTATCACATTTTCCACACTCGTAAGACAACTTAGGTCATCAAGGACTCGTTTGACCCATTTCAAGGTTTACACACCCGTCCGGGTCACCACATACCCAAATAACGCCCACTTACATAGCATCTAGGTGTGTTATTAGTTAACTAACCAATCTAAGACTCATAAACACATTTAGTATTTCAAAAACCTAGGTTAGTCATCTTTGAGTCCTCATGACCCAAACTTACCCAAAATGTAATGACCCTGGATTTTCCAACGTTTATTTATTAATAATTATTATTATTAATACGTTTGATTAAACGAATGTATGTAATTACATTTACATGTTGCCATGATTGCCCGTACTTGACTTTTAAGTGCCCGAAACGTCTTTGTGACACCCGGAACTTTCACGAATAATATTTTTAGATATTATTTACATTCATGATTAGTTTTATTAATCATTTTAATTAACTAAGGTTGATGGTTAATTACTTGGGCTTTAAATGGATTTATTTGTTAATTTAGTGAACTTGGGCTTTATTAGTGAAATGGACTTATGACCTTGGGCTTACAAGCCCACCCTACCCATTTTAATGGATTAACTAACCCACTAAGACATATAAATGGTAATTAGATCATGAACTAGTTAGTTAAAGAAGACTTTGAATCTAGTTGCACACCTTCCCCATGCATGCACCCTTAATATCCACACTTTTAAGCTTTAGCATCTAAGTAACCATTGAACACTTCTCCCTCCCTCCTAATTTCTGCTACAGCCGTGACTTGGTGAGAGCACAAGAGGGATTCAAATCTTTTTTTGACTACTTCATTCACTAGTTTCATTTACACTTCACACACACATTACTTGCATCTTATTTTCTCTCTTTACTTTCTCTCTTTTCTCTTCATACTTGTAAGTATTATGAAGTTCTTTTCTCTTCTTCTTTTCTTTACAAAACCAAACCTAAAGCAATCTTAATCATCATCATCATCATTTGTTGTTGTTTGATACTTGTCTTGTTAGTTACTTACTAGTTGTTATTAATTACTTACTTTGTAGTTACTTGTTACTTAATTACTAGCTTTCAAGAATCAAACTTACTATTTTGATTCTTCATAATATCTTGTATTTTCAAGAACATACAAGAACAAACTACCTAGTTATGTTCTACATACTTTATGTCAAAAGATTTAAAGTTCTTGTATTGTAACTCATACTTGAAGTACATGAAGTGAACTTAATGTTTACTTTCTAAATCTTTAAAGTATGAAACTCATGAACTTATTTACTTGATTATTTAGTTTTACTTGCACTTTAATTTTATGATTTTGGTTGTTGTTGGTCAAGTACTACAAGTTAGTCTTGATCTCATATCTCTTGGAACTTAAAGTTAACTTAAAAGTTCAAGAACATGTAAATGAGTTTTCTTTAAAAAAAAAAAAAAAAAAAACTTTGTATACTTATGCTTGATCTAGATTTTTGAGTCTTGGATCTTCAAGATCTAACTAAGAACTATGTTCTACATCTTAAGATCTTGATTAGTTGGTTTACTTTCAAGTTTGTAACTTATTATTAGTCTTAAAGTTCATGTATGTGTTAGATCTAAGACTTTGATGTAACTTTGGTTCATCGAACTTCATACAACTCTTAAGTAAGTTGTGCTTCATGTCTTAGATTTGCACTAGTGTTATGATGGTCAAGACTTGGTTAAGATGATGTAAACACACCCATGAGTTGTACACTTAGAGCTATATGCATCAAGGATGAGAACCATGATGAACATCAAGCACCAAGACCACCGGAACTCACTTAAACTTACTGTTTCTGTCCAAAACCTACTGACCTGCTGTTTCTGTAACAGACCAGCAGACCTGGGCTGTTCTAACCATGATTTTTAGATAGATCTTTTTGAGTAGATAACTTTTCATATAGGACTCGTCTTAATCCAAGTTACGGTTTAGGATTTATGGCCCTCCGATCGTCACTATGTCCTTTAACGTTGTGCAGAAATTTCTGACCTACTCGCACTTAAACCGTCACCATGGTTAAACGAAGACGAGTTTGCTTCTATAAATTTTAACACACTTAAAGAACTCATATACGGAGCCATGGCCACTGGTCTCACCTTAATTCAGTAAGAGTAGAGGCCGTGGTGTCTGACTGAACTCAGCCTTTGTTTTAAACTACTTTCATAAACGAAACTTACTTTACGCCTTTTGTTTGATGATGAATGATGATGACCTTTAAGACCTTATTTACATACTTTTAAACCTATTAAGACGATTTACTGACTTAGTACTATTTGCCTTAGGTTGAGGACCTTCGGACCGATTACTTGCACACCTTTTCCGAACCGACTTTACGACTACATTATCATTGTGAGTTATAGCATTCCCGTTTTACTTTAACTTATTTTGGGAACTGAGAATACATGCGGATTTTATATTTTACATACTAGGCACGAGTACTTAAACTTATATATGTGTGGATTATACAACGGCATAAACATTCCCTTTAGCTCGGTAACGTTTAATCATTGGTTTTTGAACCGAGAACGCGAATCTTAGATATGGATCCATAGGGTTTGACATCCCCACTCGGGCTAGTCGCGCTAGCATTTAACGAGTGTTTAATACTTCGTAGACATACGCACTTGCCAAGTGTACTTTCAGGGGGTATAAACGTTAAGTTATTTACCAACTGCCCACGGTTAACATATACTTTATCTTACTGTTTTAAAACGCTCTTTGTAGCACTGAAATCTCGTGGCCTACCTTACTTACTGTTATACTTAAACTATAGCTCACCAACCTTTGTGTTGACGTTTTTAAGCATGTTTTTCTCAGGTGCTTGAGGTTAGCTTCCGCTGTGTACTAGTCGTGCTGTAGACACCCGCTGCTTAGAGTTGTTATCGCATGAACTACATTATTTTGCATTCAAACATTCGTACTTTTGAAACTATGTTATGTAACGACCTTTGGGGTCACGTACACTTATTTATTGCTTCCGTTCATTGAGGCATACTTTTATTGTAAAACATTTGACGTCGGTTATGACGTCACCTCTTAATCATGAATACAACATGTTTTGAAAACGCATATATTACTTAACCTTGTAATGATCCTGTCGTTGATGATTCGTACACGATGGTTTTGTACGGGGCATCACATTTGGTATCAGAGCATTAGTTGTAGGGAATTAGGTTGCATTAGTGAGTCTAAGACCGACCCGAGTAGGATTCACTAATAGGACTAATCTACAACTTGCTAGTTTACTTATTTCCGCTGAACTTACTGCATGATGCTGCTTACTTTTACTGCTATATGCCTTATGCTACTACATGATTTCACTACTGCATGATATTACTTGCTTTCGATTGCATGCTACTTATGTACAATTCGTTATTATTGCCATGCTAGTTATTGTTATACATGATTTAAACTGTTGGCCTTATACGTGCTTGCTTATGACTTACTGACATGGAAAATTTATTTTTCCTTGTTCAGATGTCGGATGTACCACCTGCTAGCATTTTGGGCAGTTCAGACTCAGACTCCACCACACCCCCTGCTACTGTTGCTGATACACCGGTCCCGTTACCCACTAGTGATCCCAGCGCTTCGTCTTCCGGAGCGAGTAGTAGTGCGCCGGCACCTGTGACCACTTCTGACCCTACGAAGATTCCAGCTCCGTCTGCTCCCGGACCCTCGGGGTCACAGCCCCGCATCGGTGGGATTGAGATTCCCGCGGAGTTCGGGGAAGGTCCGTTTCATAACCACATGCGCACGCCTTGCCGACGCACTCCCGACGGACGTTTAGTGCCGATTCCGCCAGGCAGACACAAACAGACGTTGGCCGCCTTCGGACTGCCAGTTGAGCCACCCGTGTCGCCACCACATGATTCAGACGACGGGTCTTCCACTGATGCTCCATCAGACGACACCTCTTCGGATGACTCCACTGATGATGAGGATCCCGCTGACGTACCTATTCAGGCACCCTCCACCCCGCCGAAGAAGCGGTACCGCCCTGATGGCACCGTTATTCCAGGGGTGAATGGAGGTCGTGCTTTTACTGACTCTTTTGGTCGGCGTCAGAGGGTTACTGCCCGTAAGCGGCTTGTGCCGTACCCTGCCGACCCACAGATACGTAAGGTTCCCTGTTACGTATTGACTATTCCTGGAACCGTACCGCCTAGATTTAGATACGGACCATTCCCATCTAGGGACGTACCGTCTACATCTGGAGCTGGACCATCTACTTCAGCACCACCCACACCATCGGAAGCACCAGCACCATCCGCTCCACCGGCCCCACTTGCACCGCCAGCACCGCCTGCCCCACCAGCTCCCACTGTCGAGGAATTGATAAGGGAGGTGGGAACCCTCCGAGCTTGGGTTACTGAGCTCGAGGAGCAGTTGGCTCAGGTTTTAGACATCCTACACCCACCTTCACCGTAGGACTTTTGTATTAGATTTCATGATGTAATCTAGTTGTAGATTCTTGTATTATTTATGTATTGTACGAAATTATTCAGATGTATGGAACTTATTATTATTAATGGAACTTTGTGTTATTTAATTCTTGCACGATGTTCTATTTACATTACTGTATGATGATTCTGTGGTATTTATACCTAGATGCGTTATTTAATAACATGCGATGTTTTGATTCCATGTTGGTTACTATAAACTGTATTATTACTACTTGCATACTGGATTTTGACTTGAGTCAAAATTTTTGTTTAGAACATCATGGCTAACGGTCGATCCACACCTACTGCTGCTCAAATTGAAGAGATGATCCAAGAACGGGTCACTGCAGCCCTAGCAAAAAGAAATCTCCAAGCTCCACCGCCACCACCACCAGTTATCCCACCCGATCGAAATGGGTGTACTTACAAGGAATTCCAGAGCTGCAAACCACATAACTTCAGTGGAACCAAGGGACCGGTTGGTCTCACCAGATGGTTCGAGAAACTTGAATCAGTATTCCGAGTTAGCAACTGTTTGGAGGATAATAAGACCAAGTTTGCATCTTGCACGCTATCTGACGGCGCGCTAACGTGGTGGAACACGTTAGCTCAAGCGAAAGGCATTGATGAGACGTATGCTACGCCATGGGAGGAATTCAAAGCGGCTATGATTGATGAGTATTGTCCGAGAACCGAAATCCAAAAGATGGAGATGGAATTCATGCAGTTAAAGGCCGTTGGGAATGACCTTGATGGTTACAACAGGAGGTTTCTTGAGTTAGCTCTTATGTGTCCGACAATGGTCACCCCGGAATTCAAGCGTATGGAGAGATATTTCTGGGGACTCCCTAAGTCCATCAAAGGAAACGTCACATCGTCCAAACTACCGAATGTTCCTGAAGCAATGCGCATGGCGCATACCCTCATGAATCAGATTCTTGTTGATGAGCCGGAGAAGGCTAAGTTTGAGGCTGGTAGTAGCGAAAAGAGGAAATGGGACAACAACCACAACAACCACAACAACAATAACAACAACAACAACAACAACAACAGGGGGAGAAACTACGATCAAACCCCCGCCAAGAGGCACAACAATGGTGGAAACCCTAATCCCAACAACAACACCAACACCAACCCGAACTACAAAGGAACCTTACCACAATGCAAGCGATGCTACAAAAACCACACTGGGTATTGCAATGTTGTCTGCGAGAAGTGTCAACGGGCTGGGCATATCGGGAAAGACTGTAAGGTCACCACTTTGAATGGGAAGCCGAACACTAATGGACCGAAGAAGTGTTATGAATGTGGACAGACGGGCCATTTCAGAAACGCATGCCCCAACAAGCGAAAAGATGGCAGGCCACCCCGTGGTAGAGCTTTTAATGTTAATGCAAGGGATGCACGCGATAACCCCGACTTGGTGACAGGTATATTCACAATCAACAATCTTTTAGCTTCTGTCTTGTTTGATACTGGTGCGGATAGTAGTTATGTATGTAGACATTTTTCCGATAAGATTAATTGGTCATTAGTCCCGTTAAAAGAAAGTATGCTTGTCGAGGTCTCCAATGGAAAACTTGAAAAGGTTGACCATATTAGTCGTGGAGCTATTATCAACATAGCTGGTGCAGATTTCGAAATTGATTTGATACCTATCAAACTGGGAAGTTTTGACGTGATCGTTGGTATGGATTGGTTGAGTAAGATAAAGACCGATGTTATCTGTGGAGATAAAGCACTTCGCATACCACAAGGAGATGGCGAACCACTGATCATCTATGGAGAGAGATGTACCTCGAAGTTGAACCTCATTAGTTGCGTGAAAGCGCAAAAGATTATGAAGAAGGGACGTTTTGCTGTCCTAGCACATGTGAAAGCGATAGAAACTGAGGTGAAGAGCGTGAACGACGTTCGAATCGTGAACGAATTTTCCGATGTCTTCCCAGAGGAATTGCCTGGATTGCCATCGCAGAGAGCCGTATAGTTTCAGATTGATTTAGTGCCAGGAGCTGCACCTGTTGCTCGCGCACCTTATAGACCCGCACCTTCCGAGATACAAGAATTACAGAGTCAACTACAAGAGCTACTTGATCGAGGATTTATCCAACCAAGTTTCTCGGCTTGAGGCGCACCTGTTCTGTTTGTGAAGAAGAAGGATGGATCCTTCCGTATGTGTATCGACTACCGTGAACTCAACAAATTGACAATCAAGAATCGGTATCCTCTTCCACGAATTGACGATCTTTTTGATCAACTACAAGGTTCGAGTGTCTACTCAAAGATCGATTTGCGATCCGGTTATCACCAGTTGAGGGTGAAGGAAAGTGACTTGATGAAAACTGCATTCAGGACCCGTTATGGTCATTATGAGTTTCTCGTGATGCCATTCGGTTTGACAAATGCACCTGCCGTATTCATGGACCTCATGAATCGTGTCTGCAAGCCGTACTTGGATAAGTTTGTTATCATCTTCATAGATGATATCCTCATCTACTCTAAGAGCGAAGAAGAGCATGAGCAACACCTCCGACTAGTACTTGAACTCTTGAGACAAGAGCAACTTTACGCCAAATTCTCCAAGTGTGAATTTTGGTTGAAGGAAGTTCAATTTCTGGGTCATGTTGTGAGTGACCAGGGTATCAAAGTTGATCCCGCCAAGATTGAAGCCATCAGCAAGTGGGAGACCCCCACTACTCCAACGCATATTCGCCAATTTTTAGGTCTCGCCGGTTATTACCGAAGGTTTATCGAAGGATTTTCTCTGATTGCGCGTCCTTTGACCGCACTGACTCACAAGGGTAAGAAGTTCATTTGGGAACCCGCACATGAATCGGAATTTCAAACTTTAAAGAAGAAGTTGACCACCGCACCTATCCTATCACTCCCTGAGGGCAGTGACGACTTTGTTGTTTATTGTGATGCATCGAAGAGTGGTTTTGGTTGTGTACTGATGCAACGATCAAAGATTATTGCCTATGCCTCCCGCCAATTAAAGATTCACGAGCGGAACTACACTACACATGATCTTGAACTTGGAGCCGTTGTCTTTGCACTCAAATTGTGGAGACATTATCTGTATGGAACTAAGAGCACTATCTTCACCGACCACAAGAGTCTCCAGCACATCTTCGATCAGAAGCAACTGAATATGAGACAGCGTCGATGGATTGAGACGCTCAACGATTACGATTGTGAACTCCGTTATCACCCTGGCAAGGCCAATGTTGTAGCTGACGCTTTAAGCCGAAAGGAGAGGACGACACCTCTTCGTGTAAGGCACTGAACATCACCATCCATTCAAACCTCAACATCCAGATCAGAGTAGCCCAAGATGAGGCTCTCAAGGAGGAGAACATATCTCACGAACATTTGAACATACTTGTCTCTCGATTCGAGGTTAGGGAGTCTGGACTCTGATGTTATGCCGGAAGAATTTGGGTACCTTGTTATGGAGATCTACGAAACCTGATACTTGATGAAGCACACAAATCAAGTTATTCGATTCACCCCAGAGCGGGCAAGATGTACCACGACCTTAAAGAACAGTATTGGTGGCCGAATCTTAAGAAGGACGTTGCGACTTATGTTGGTAAGTGTTTGACTTGCTCGAAGGTTAAAGCTGAGCATCAGAGACCTTCTGGTTTACTTCAACAGTCGGAGATCCCACAATGGAAGTGGGAAAGGATAACAATGGACTTCATCACCAAGCTGCCAAAGACGGTGGGCGGATACGATACTATTTGGGTTATTGTTGACCGCCTTACTAAATCTGCACACTTTCTAGCGATGAAGGAAACTGATACAATGGAAAGACTTGCTCATCTATACATCAAGGAGGTTGTATCACGACACGGTGTACCTTTATCGATCATCTTCGATCGCGATCCCCGTTTTGCCTCTAGATTTTGGCGTTCTTTGCAAGAAGCCATGGGAACTCGTCTTGACATGAGTACTGCTTATCATCCTCAGACTGACGGGCAAAGTGAACGAACGATTCAGACCTTGGAAGACATGTTGCGTACATGTGTCATTGATTTCGGAAAGGCCTGGGAAAGGCATTTGCCGTTAGCCGAATTCTCGTATAACAACAGTTATCACTCGAGCATTAATGCCGCGCCTTTTGAAGCATTGTATGGCCGCAAGTGCCGATCTCCTATTTGTTGGGCCGAAGTAGGCGAAAAGCAAATCACCGGACCCGAGGTAGTCCACGAAACCACGGAGAAGATTACTCAGATTCAAGCTAGACTTAAGACTGCCCGCGATCGTCAAAAGAGTTATGCCGATCTTAAACGTAAAGACTTTGAATTCAACGTTGGTGATCGTGTAATGTTAAAGGTTGCACCTTGGAAAGGTGTGATCCATTTTGGAAAACGTGGAAAGTTAAACCCACGATACATTGGTCCTTTTGAAATCTTGGAACATGTTGGACCCGTTGCATACCGTTTGGATCTACCAGCACAATTGAGCTCGGTTCATCCTACCTTCCACGTGTCAAACTTGAAGAGGTGTCTTGCTGCACCTGAACTTATCATACCACTTGAGGAACTCACGATTGATGACAAACTCCACTTTGTGGAGGAGCCAGTTGAAATTATGGATCGTGAGATCAAAACTTTGAAACGCAACAAGATTCCGATCGTCCGAGTGCGATGAAATGCCAAACGAGGACCTGAGTTTACTTGGGAGCGAGAGGATCAAATGATGCGAAACTATCCTCACCTTTTCCCGACTCCTCCATCTACCTCAGCTTAAATTTCGGGATGAAACTTTCTTTAACAGGTGGGTAATGTAACGACCCTGGATTTTCCAACGTTTATTTATTAATAATTATTATTATTAATACGTGTGATTAAACGAATGTATGTAATTACATTTACATGTTGCCATGATTGCCCGTACTTGACTTTTAAGTGCCCGAAACGTCTTTGTGACTCCCGGAACTTTCACGAATAATATTTTTAGATATTATTTATATTCATGACTAGTTTTATTAATCATTTTAATTAACTAAGGTTGATGGTTAATTACTTGGGCTTTAAATGGATTTATTTGTTAATTTAGTGAACTTGGGCTTTATTAGTGAAATGGACTTATGACCTTGGGCTTACAAGCCCACCCTACCCATTTTAATGGATTAACTAACCCACTAAGACATGTAAATGGTAATTAGATCATGAACTAGTTAGTTAAAGAAGACTTGGAATCTAGTTGCACACCTTCCCCATGCATGCACCCTTAATATCCACACTTTTAAGCTTTAGCATCTAAGTAACAATTGAACACTTCTCCCTCCCTCCTAATTTCTGCTGCAGCCGTGACTTGGTGAGAGCACAAGAGGGATTCAAATCTTTTTTTTTTTGACTACTTCATTCACTAGTTTCATTTACACTTCACACACAGATTACTTGCATCTTATTTTCTCTCTTTACTTTCTCTCTTTTCTCTTTATACTTGTAAGTATTATGAAGTTCTTTTCTCTTCTTCTTTTCTTTACAAAACCAAACCTAAAGCACTCTTAATCATCATCATCATTTGTTGTTGTTTGATACTTGTCTTGTTAGTTACTTACTAGTTGTTATTAATTACTTACTTTGTAGTTACTTGTTACTTAATTACTAGCTTTCAAGAATCAAACTTACTAGTTTGATTCTTCATAATATCTTGTATTTTCAAGAACATACAAGAACAAACTACCTAGTTATGTTCTACATACTTTATGTCAAAAGATTTAAAGTTCTTGTGTTGTAACTCATACTTGAAGTACATGAAGTGAACTTAATGTTTACTTTCTAAATCTTTAAAGTATGAAACTCATGAACTTATTTACTTGATTATTTAGTTTTACTTGCACTTTAATTTTATGATTTTGGTTGTTGTTGGCAAGTACTACAAGTTAGTCTTGATCTCATATCTCTTGGAACTTAAAGTTAACTTAAAAGTTCAAGAACATGTAAATGAGTTTTCTTTTAAAAAAAAAAAAAAACTTTGTATACTTATGCTTGATCTAGACTTTTGAGTCTTGGATCTTCAAGATCTAACTAAGAACTATGTTCTACATCTTAAGATCTTGATTAGTTGGTTTACTTTCAAGTTTGTAACTTATTATTAGTCTTAAAGTTCATGTATGTGTTAGATCTAAGACTTTGATGTAACTTTGGTTCATCAAACTTCATACAACTCTTAAGTGAGTTGTGCTTCATGTCTTAGACTTGCACTAGTGTTATGATGGTCAAGACTTGGTTAAGATGATGTAAACACACCCATGAGTTGTACACTTGAAGCTATATGCATCAAGGATGAGAACCATGATGAACATCAAGCACCAAGACCACCGGAACTCACTTAAACTTACTGTTTCTGTCCAAAACCTACTGACCTGCTGTTTCTGTAACAGACCAGCAGACCTGGGCTGTTCTAACCATGATTTTTAGATATATCTGTTTGATTAGATAACTTTTCATATAGGACTCGTCTTAATCCGAGTTACGGTTTAGGATTTATGGCCCTCCGATCGTCACTATGTCCTTTAACGTTGTGCAGAAATTTCTGACCTACTCGCACTTAAACCGTCACCACGGTCAAACGAAGACGAGTTTGGTTCTGTAAATTTTACCAAACTTAAAGGACTCATATACGGAGCCATGGCCACTGGTCTTACCTTAATTCAGTAAGGTTAGAGGCCGTGGTGACTGACTGAAGTCAGCCTTTGTTTTAAACTACTTTCATAAACGAAACTTACTTTACGCCTTTTTGTTTGATGATGAATGATGATGACCTTTAAGACCTTATTTACATACTTTTAAACCTATTAAGACAATTTACTGACTTAGTACTATTTGCCTTAGGTTGAGGACCTTCGGACCGATTACTTGCACACCTTTTCCGAACCGACTTTACGACTACATTATCATTGTGAGTTATAGCATTCCCTTTTTACTTTAACTTATTTTGGGAACTGAGAATACATGCGGATTTTATGTTTTACATACTAGGCACGAGTACTTAAACTTATATATGTGTGGGTTATACAACGGCATAAACATTCCCTTTAGCTCGGTAACGTTTAATCATTGGTTTTTGAACCGTGAACGTGAATCTTAGATATGGATCCATAGGGTTTGACATCCCCACTCGGGCTAGTCGCGCTAGAATTTAACGAGTGTTTAATACTTCGTAGACATACGCACTTGCCAAGTGTACTTTCAGGGGGTATAAACGTTAAGTTAGTTACCAAGTGCCCACGGTTAACATATACTTTATCTTACTGTTTTGAAACGCTCTTTGTAGCACTGAAATCTCGTGACCTACCTTACTTACTGTTATACTTAAACTATAGCTCACCAACCTTTGTGTTGACATTTTTAAGCATGTTTTTCTCAGGTGCTTAAGGTTAGCTTCCGCTGTGTACTAGTCGTGCTGTAGACACCCGCTGCTTAGAGTTGTTATCGCATGAACTACATTATTTTGCATTCAAACATTCGTACTTTTGAAACTATGTTATGTAACGACCTTTGGGGTCACGTACACTTATTTATTGCTTCCGTTCATTGAGGCATACTTTTATTGTAAAACATTTGACGTCGGTTATGACGTCACCTCTTAATCATGAATGCAACATGTTTTGAAAACGCATATAGTACTTAACCTTGTAATGATCCTGTCATTGATGATTCGTACACGATGGTTTTGTACGGGGCATCACACAAAAACCCCCCAAAACACTAACAATTTGGGTTTTATGTTCATCACTAACCCAAACCCCAACCCTTAAACAATTAAAACAAGGAAATCAAGGTTAATACTTACCACTACAGTCAAAATGTAGTTAGGGACTAGATGAACAACTTTAGAACTCGCACTAAGCCCCGATTCGACCTTCTTCTCCCTTGATTGGAGCTCTCTCACTCTAGAACCCCTTTCTCTCTCTAAATTGATGTGAAAGAGATGTGGTAGTTGAAGATGGAGTAAATGGTGCTCCAAAAACTTATCTAGAGCCTTAAATTCGTCCACAAAGGGAAAAGACCAAACTACCCCCATTAAAATATCTAAAAGAACAAAGCTGGTCCGCCAGTTCAACTGGACGGCGTCCAAGATTCTGGACGGCGTCCAGCCCTTTATAATTGGACGGCGTCCCACACTTCTGGACGGCGTCCCATACATCTGAGAAAACAGGGTCTTACAAGTTGACAAATTTTAAAAGTGATTTTGGATGGTTTTTGTAACAACCCTCACTTTTCGACTTCTAAATTTACTGAATTAACCCTAGGGTTATATGTCTGACTATATGTATTAAGGGTTGTTATATACAATTAAATATTGACCGAATAGTAATTTTTAGTCAACAATGTACGCTTAAATAAATAATATATTATTAATTTATATAATTTGATATAATTTAACTAAGTATTTAAACTTTGTATCACTTTTATTATTTAGTTAATGTATTATATATTTAACTATATAATAAATCTAATTATATATAAATGTAATAATATTTACAAACTTACTAAAACTATAGTTTAATAATTAAAATCATAATTATTATTAAAAATACAAAATACCGAATTATTTATTATTTTTATGCAAAATTTGTATTTATTAATTAAATAAAAAAAATATTATTGACAAATATTCTTGAAAAAGCATTAAATCAATTTGTTTATTTATATATAAAAAAATCCTTAAAATAAATGAAAAAAAATAAATAAATAAAAAAATAAATAAATTACTTTTTAATTAAAAATTGTAATGGAAAAACTACTTTTATTATTTTATTTTGTGCATTATCCCATTACCTAACATTTAATATTTTTTAATTTTAAAATCCTATTAAGAATTAAAATATTTCTTTTTCTTTTAATTATTTTATTCTTTTTACCTAATTTTTTCAAGTATAAATACCCCTCATTTCTCATTCAAACTCACACCAAAATTTTTCTCATTCTCTCTTTGAAGAATTACTACTAGTAAGTATTCTTTTCTTACTTTTTATTTTTTTTACTTTTTACTTTTTACTTTTTACTTTTTACTTCGGTTATTATTTTTACCGAAACATGTAAATAATGTTATAAATTATATGCAATTAAAAATAAAGTAAATAACATGTATACACTATTACTATTACTAGCACCTATAACCTACTACTTATATTGTAACATAAACACATTTTGTGATATGTATTAGAGATGTATAGATCTTCGAACTTTCATGACGAATGGTTTCTATGAGATTCTAGGCAGAGGGTTTGGATTTCCAATTTAAAGGGTCCTATAGCTCAAGCCCCTAGATCTAAATTAGCCATTCGAAGGGAAAGGGGTGATTGGAAGCTTATCTAATACGGCAAGTATCCTAAAATGGAAAACACTGATAAAAGTAGAAACTCTCTAGTCATAGAAACTTAGTAAAATAAGAAACTTTCTAAAAATGAAAACTTTATAAAAATAGTAACTTACTAGGAATAGAAACTTAGTAAAACAAACACATACTTAAACTTAAACATGGGCAAAACACTTAACTACTCTTAAATGTCAATAGGTTGACTTTCCTGCTCACTCGTTCAACTCTTTATTCCGAGGAATAACTCTCTCTCTCTACTTACTAAGGTGAATTCATAGCCCCTCTTTAATTGCTAGCAAACTTACTTACTTTTACTTGGGGTGAGACACATGCTGTTTTTACTTTTTACACTTTAGACACAAGTACCAAACTGTTAAACTATGCTATACCCGGCTATGTCCGACTAAGTCCCTACAGTGATATTTTTAATTGCTGCGGCATGCTTAATTATTGGGGGTAGGCCTATCGGGAGTAACGTCCCCGATACATTTGACCAAGTCATTGTATTACTTAATAATGAAATTAAACCGACAAGGACAGACACAACTTGTCATGGGGCAAAACTTGAACGTTTAGTCTAAATATCACGCATTGGCATAACTTTTTGATCCTGCGGGAGATCAACTTTACAAACTAAATCTTGTGGTCTAAAACAACGACAAACTTTTTGTTAAACCTATGAACTTCACTCAACCTTTTTGGTTGACACTTTAGCATGTTTTGTCTCAGGTGCTGTTTGATTCAAGCTTTTATACTTACCGCTTATGTGATGCTACTTGGACATAGGATCAAGAGATATCGCATTTATTACTTCTGCATGTGAACATTTACGATATTGTTATTCCTGTCATTGTAACGACATTTCATTTTCCGATGCGTACTCATTAAAGTTAAATTTATCATTTTGTATTGTTCTCGTTTATTATAATATGCTGGTATGTTTTGATATTAGTGACGTTCCTTCCAGACCCCATTGGGAGGACGTTACAGATTGGTATCAGAGCATAACCAGGCTGTTATAGAGAACCAGGATTGCATCTTTATGTGTGCCTTATTTGCTAGCTAGGGTGCCTTAGCAATCTAGGAAACTATAACCTTTCCTGCCATAGACTTTAATGTACTTAGGATTGCCCCATAATCTTAACAATTATGCTTTAATAAACTTGACTTAAAGATTCTAATCAAAATATCCTTCCTAATGTTAGGATGTCTAATTATCATCAAACGACCAAAATGAATCTTTTCAAGCCAACCAAAAAAGATACTGAAAGGTCTTCCACAGAAAGACCAGTCCAAAGTTCACCTTATGGCTTTGGTGGTCCTCCCTCACCAAATTATAGCCCAAATACTACTCTAAAGTTACATGGGTCTCCTGAATACTATCCAACCCCGAGGAATAAAGACAAGAGGAAATGTCTTGAAGAAACTGGGCCGTCAAAGAAAAGATCCCGATCTCCTTTCTACGATTAAGTTGATGCCAAGTACGAGCTCATGAATCTGCGAAAAACTACCGGTGACCTAATTCACCATATTGCAAGGATCGATTTTCAAATGAAGGAAAAAGACCTAGCGATCAAGAAGCTCATGGGGGAAAATGCTGAACTAAAGAAAGAGATAAAGTTGGTGAAGTATGAAGGTGATAGAAATACCCGATGGGGGAAGCAATCTCTCTCCTACCTAAGAGAAGATGTTGACCTTAGATTGAAGATGGAGGAAAACCGCGTGAATAATCAACTTTCTATAAGGGACCACAAGTACCATGTAATCAACAATGAAGTTTCTAACCTTTATGACAATCTCAAGTTCCTGCATGAGAAACAAAAGGCGAAGAATGAGAAAGTTGAGAAGTTTATGAAGAAGGTTGAGGACGAGAAGAAGGAATATGAATCTTAATATTCTTTAGTTATCTTTCTATTTTCCATCTATGTAAAGGCTATGCCTTAAAACTATTTCTATTTCCGAATCATATATTAAAAGGCTTATTTAATGCCTAGTTCCTTAATAAAATAAAGTGTTTTATTTATATCATGTGATATTAATACTTTATCTTATTCCTAATTGTAATTGCTCAAATTTGTTAACTTATCCAACTTATGTTCACTTTTATGTAGTGACATCATGGTTCGTTCAGCTGCACCTACCGTTAACAATGTTGTGTTAACTACTGAGCAATTCCAACAGTTACTCGCTGCCGCCCAAGGCAACGCCCAAGCTAACCATGCTAATCCACAACCGAAACCTTGTTCCTACAAGGATTTTTCAAACTGTCATCCTCCTGCATTTAAGGGGACTGAAGAAGCTGTCGAACTAGTCCGTTGGTTCGAGAAGATGGAATCTATTTTCCGTATTTGCAACTGTGGTGATAACGATCGAGTAAAGTATGCAACTAGCTCATTGGGTGGCAATGCTTTAACTTGGTGGACTGCTCATGCCAAGTCCGTAGGAATTGATAATGCTAATGCAATTCCATGGGATGAACTCAAAAGCATGATGGTCAATAAATTCTGTCCTCGAAGTCAAGTTCAGAAACTTGAAGCTGAGTTCTGGGAACTCAAGGTCAAGGGTACTGACATTGAGAACTATACCAATCGTTATCTGGAGCTTTCTACTCTATGTCCTGAAATGTTTCCTACTGACACTAGAAGAATTGAGCCGTATATTGAAGGTCTTCCCGAGGATGTTCAAGGGAATGTTATTGCTGCTGAGAAGGTTACTTTGGATGCTGTGATTCTCATGGCACAAAATCTCATGTTTGCCAAGAGAAGAAGGGCGTCGACCAATAAGCAAGTTGAAACCAAGGGTAATGATGGTAAGAGGAAGTTTGAGCCATCTCAAGGTTCGGCTCAGAATGATAATAAGAAGCTTGCGGATGGTACAAGGTCGAATTATAAGGGTACTTATCCTTTCTGTATTCGTTGTGAGAGGCATCACCCGGGGAAGTGTACTGCGGTTTGTGCGTTGTGTAAGAAAGTGGGACACGTTGCTAAGACATGTAAGACTCCTCCGAAGGATAAGGCTATTGTTCCGTCCAAAGCTCCTCCTACATGCTATACTTGTGGAGAGAAGGGACACATTAGTCCGAATTGTCCTAAGAAGAAAGATAGTCCTGCTACTGGAGCTAATGCTACTACTGCAAAGGGTCGTGCGTTTGTTATTACTGCTGCTGAAGCCCGAGATGAAGATGAAGTTATCACGGGTATGTATCTTATCAATAATTTCTATGCAACTATTTTATTCGATACTGGTGCCGACAGAAGTTACGTGTCTAGTGATTTTTGTACCCTATTTGCTGAAAAGCCTCAACCCTTAGAAACTAAAAGATTAGTAGAAGTAGCCAATGGAAAGGTCATGCAAGTCGATAAAGAATTAGTAGAAGTGCAACTTAATCTTAGCCGATAAAGAATTTAAGATAGACCTTTTGCCGGTCAAACTCGGAAGTTTTGACGTCGTAGTTGGTATGGATTGGTTACGTCCATTACATGCGGCTATCATGTGTTACGATAAAACTGTTAATGTTCCATTGGGGAATGGAGATACTCTCATCATCGAAGGTGAAAAGAGTGGTTCCAATCTCAATATCATCTCCTATATCAAAACCCGCAAATACCTTATGAAAGGTTATCCAGCCATTCTAGCCCGCGTTAAGCTGATCGAATCGGAAGAGAAGCGTATTGAAGATGTACCAGTGGTTAGAGACTATCCCGATGTGTTTCCCAAAGATCTTCCTGGTCTTCCACCTCCTCGACAAGTTGAATTTCAAATTGATTTAGCTCCCGGTGCTGCTCATATTGCTAAAGCACCATACCGTTTAGCACCTTCCGAAATGAAGGAACTTTCCAGCCAGCTCCAAGAACTATTGGATAAAGGTTTCATTCGTCCAAGCTCGTCCCCATGGGGAGCTCCTATTCTATTTGTTAAAAAGAAGGATGGTACGTTAAGGATGTGCATTGATTACCGCGAACTTAACAAGCTTACTATCAAGAACCGTTATCCGTTGCCACGTATTGATGATCTATTCGACCAACTTCAAGGGTCAAGTGTTTATTCAAAGATTGATTTGAGGTCCGGATATCACCAACTTAGAGTCAAGGAATCTGATATTCCTAAGACTGCTTTTCGCACTCGTTATGGGCACTATGAACTCTGTGTCATGCCTTTTGGTTTGACCAATGCTCCTGCCGTTTTCATGGATCTAATGAACCGTTTCTGCAAACCTTATCTCGATAAAATCATCATTGTTTTCATTGATGACATTTTGATCTACTCCAAGAGTGAGAAGGAACATGAGCAACATCTGCGCGTGATTCTTGAACTCTTACGAAAGGAACAACTCTACGCTAAGTTTTCTAAGTGCGAGTTTTGGCTCAAAACCGTACAATTCCTCGGACACGTTGTTGATAGTAATGGAATACATGTCGATCCAGCTAAGATTACCGCTATCCAGAACTGGGAGATACCAAAGACTGCGAAGCATATTCGTCAATTTTTGGGACTTGCCGGTTATTATCGGAGATTCATAAAGGATTTTTCCCTTCTTGCCAAACCTCTTACGAAGCTAACTCAAAAAGGGAAGAAGTTTGAGTGGTCCGAAGAATAGGAATCTGTTTTCAAGATTCTGAAAGAGAAGTTGACCACAGCCCCGATTCTATCTTTACCTGAAGGTACTGACGATTTTGTTGTTTACTGCGATGCCTCAAAGCAAGGCTTTGGTTGTGTTTTAATGCAACGTGAAAAGGTTATTGCCTACGCATCTAGACAATTGAAGAAACACGAGGAGAACTATACCACACACGACCTTGACTTAGGTGCCGTGGTATTTGCATTAAAGATATGGAGACATTATCTATATGGTACCCAGTTTACGGTGTACACTGACCATAAAAGTCTTCGACACATCTTTGATCAAAAATAGCTGAATATGAGGCAAAGCCGATGGCTCGAGTTATTGAACGATTATGACTGTAAGATGGAATATCATTCTGGCAAGGCAAACGTAGTTGCTGATGCCCTTAGTCGAAAAGACGATGTTAAACGTGTTCGTGCCTTAAACCTGAAAATCAAATCAAATCTTATATCACGAATCTGCGAAGCTCAACTGGAAGCTATTAAACCAACACTTATCGAAGGTGAAGGACCTATCGATTTCGAGAACCAAATCCAAGTGAAAGCTAATGGTACACGGTACTTTGGCAATAGAATTTGGGTTCCTCGCTTCGATAATCTCCGTGAACTAGTCTTGGATGAAGCGCATAAGACTAGGTATTCTATTCATCTGGGTTCCAGTAAGATGTACCACGATGTGAAGGAATTCTACTGGTGGCCTAATATGAAAGCCGACATTGCTACTTATGTTAGTAAGTATCTCACTTGTTTGAAAGTCAAGGCTGAACATCAAAAGCCTTCTGGTCTGTTGACACAACCCGATATTCCGCAGTGGAAGTGGGAATGTATCGCTATGGACTTTATTACTAAATTGCCCAAGACTTCTAGTGGCAATGATACTATATGGGTCATAGTAGATCGTCTTACTAAATCTGCTCATTTCTTACCGATCAAGGAGACCGAAAAGATGGAGAGATTGTCACAACTGTATATCAAAGAAATAGTCTCTCGTCATGGTGTTCCTATATCAATCATATCCGATCGCGACAGTAGATTCACTTCCAGATTCTGGAAATCCTTACAAACTGCTCTTGGAACTCAACTCGACATGAGTACTGCTTATCATTCGCAAACCGATGGTCAAAGTGAACGAACCATTCAAACATTGGAAGATATGCTTCGCGCTTTTGTTATCGACTTCGGCAAAGGCTGGGATAGACATTTGCCTTTGGTTGAATTCTCTTACAATAATAGTTACCACTCAAGTATTAAGGCTGCACCTTTTGAGGCATTATACGGACGAAAATGTAGATCCCCACTGTGCTGGGATGAATTAGAGGACAGACAGTTAACTGGTCCTGAAATCATACACGAGACAACCGAAAAGATAGTTCAGATTAAGAAACGAATAGAAACTGCCTGCAGCCGACAGAAGAGCTATGCTAATAAAGGTCGGAAAGATTTGGAATTCCAAGTTGGTGACAAAGTCATGTTGAAAGTATCCCCTTGGAAAGGCGTCGTTCGTTTTGGTAAACGAAGCAAACTAAGTCCGCGTTTTGTTGGACCCTTCAAGATTACTGAAAGGATCGGACCCGTGGCTTATCGATTAGAATTACCTGCTGAACTTAGCAGCGTACACAACGTATTTCATGTCTCAAATCTTAAAAAGTGTCTCGCTGATGACACTCTCGTTATTCCTTTGGATGACATTCGCATTGATGATAAAATGCACTTCATAGAGGAACCCGTAGAAGTCATGGACCGATCTGCTAAACGCTTAAAACAAAGCACCATACCTATTGTTAAGATCCGTTGGAATTCACGACGTGGCCCCGAGTATACCTGGGAACGTGAAGACCAAATGAAACAGAAATATCCCCATCTCTTCTCAACCGCTGATGCATCCGAGAAGTCTACCTAAAACTTCGGGACGAAGTTTTTATTAACGGGGAGGTACTGTAACAACCCTCACTTTTCGACTTCTAAATTTACTGAATTAACCCTAGGGTTATATGTCTGACTATATGTATAAAGGGTTGTTATATACAATTAAATATTGACCGAATAGTAATTTTTAGTCAACAATGTACGCTTAAATAAATAATATATTATTAATTTATATAATTTGATATAATTTAACTAAGTATATAAACTTTGTATCACTTTTATTATTTAGTTAATGTATTATATATTTAAGTATATAATAAATCTAATTATATATAAATGTAATAATATTTACAAATTTACTAAAACTATAGTTTAATAATTAAAATCATAATTATTATTAAAAATACAAAATACCGAATTATATATTATTTTTATGCAAAATTTGTATTTATTAATTAAATAAAAAAAATAAAAATAAAATATTATTGACAAATATTCTTGGAAAAGCATTAAATCAATTTGTTTATTTATATATAAAAAAATCCTTAAAATAAATGAAAAAAAAATAAATAAATAAATAAATAAATAAATTACTTCTTAATTAAAAATTGTAATGGAAAAACTACTTTTATTATTTTATTTTGTGCATTATCCCATGACCTAACATTTAATATTTTTTAATTTTAAAATCCCATTAAGAATTAAAATATTTCTTTTTCTTTTAATTATTTTATTCTTTTTACCTAATTTTTTCAAGTATAAATACCCCTCATTTCTCATTCAAACTCACACCAAAATTTCTCTCATTCTCTCTTTGAAGAATTACTACTAGTAAGTATTCTTTTCTTACTTTTTATTTTTTTTACTTTTTACTTTTTACTTTTTACTTTTTACTTTTTACTTCGGTTATTATTTTTACCGAAACATGTAAATAATGTTATAAATTATATGCAATTAAAAATAAAATAAATAACATGTATACACTATTACTATTACTAGCACCTATAACCTACTACTTATATTGTAACATAAAAACATTTTGGGATATGTATTAGAGATGTATAGATCTTCGAACTTTCATGACGAATGGTTTCTATGAGATTCTAGGCAGAGGGTTTGGATTTCTGATTTAAAGGGTCCTATGGCTCAAGCCCCTAGATCTAAATTAGCCATTCGAAGGGAAAGGGGTGATTGGAAGCTTATCTAATACGGCAAGTATCCTAAAATGGAAAACACTGATAAAAGTAGAAACTCTCTAGTCATAGAAACTTAGTAAAATAAGAAACTTTCTAAAAATGAAAACTTTATAAAAATAGTAACTTACTAGGAATAGAAACTTAGTAAAACCAACACATACTTAAACTTAAACATGGGCAAAACACTTAACTACTCTTAAATGTCAATAGGTTGACTTTCCTGCTCACTCGTTCAACTCTTTATTCCGAGGAATAACTCTCTCTCTCTACTTACTAAGGTGAATTCATAGCCCCTCTTTAATTGCTAGAAAACTTACTTACTTTTACTTGGGGTGAGACACATGCTGTTTTTACTTTTTACACTTTAGACACAAGTACCAAACTGTTAAACTATGCTATACCCGGCTATGTCCGACTAAGTCCCTACAGTGATATTTTTAATTGCTGCGGCATGCTTAATTATTGGGGGTAGGTCTATCGGGAGTAACGTCCCCGATACATTTGACCAAGTCATTGTATTACTTAATAATGAAATTAAACCGACAAGGACAGACACAACTTGTCATGGGGCAAAACTTGAACGTTTAGTCTAAATATCACGCATTGGCATAACTTTTTGATCCTGCGGGAGATCAACTTTACAAACTAAATCTTGTGGTCTAAAACAACGACAAACTTTTTGTTAAACCTATGAACTTCACTCAACCTTTTTGGTTGTCACTTTAGCATATTTTGTCTCAGGTGCTGTTTGATTCAAGCTCTTATACTTACCGCTTATGTGATGCTACTTGGACATATGATCAAGAGATATCGCATTTATTACTTCTGCATGTGAACATTTACGATATTGTTATTCCTGTCATTGTAACGACATTTCATTTTCCGCTGCGTACTCATTAAAGTTAAATTCATCATTTAGTATTGTTCTTGTTTATTATAATATGTTGGTATGTTTTGATATTAGTGACGTTCCTTCCAGACCCCATTGGGAGGACGTTACAGATTTATTAACTTAATGTCTACAAATTATTTTTCTCACCATTAATATCTTTTTAATATATATAAATTATATACTACGTAATATTTAGAGTACACTGAAAATTTGTGAAGGAACGTAATATTAGTAAAGTATACGTTATATTATTTTAGAATTATTATATACAATTATTTTTTGAATAAATGTGCAACCCGCAAGTTTAATTTTTGAAGAGTTGTTAGTCACTTCAGCAAAATAATGGTACTCGGGGGAGTCGTCATATATATTTAATATTATACTATTTGCGTGTTCGTAAATATTTGAAGGACTTAAACTGTAAATTCAATTCACTTCCATATTTATTCCTAAAAAGAAATGCTCCGTTGGTAGAACATTGAAACTTCATTTCGAATACAATTTATTGCGTTTTGTTCGTAAATTATATCGAGTTGAACGATGATGGCAGTGGAATCTAACTCGCGGCGAACAGAAAGATAAATCCGTTAAAAAAATTTGGTGGGTTTTGTTTGATGGGTTTATATTAAATATTGAATTTAACTTTTATATCCCTAAAATTATCTTTTATACCCTTTATAAATTACAATTATTACCCATTTGTGAGTGGAATAAATTGTAAATTTGAAAGAAAAGACAAAAAAAGAAAAATGTCGATATATATATATATATACACACACACACATAAAAAGAGGATTCAGACGAAAATGGCAAGTTGATGGAAGGGGAAAATAATCTTTTTATTTTTATTTTTATTTTTTATAATTTCTTTTTACAAACATTAAGATCACGTGAAAATATGAACATTTAAAAAAGACACTTTGTGAAGAATGTTATTATTTTGATGAGAAAACGCTCGAAAAATAACATTCATCGTGATGAATGTTATTCTTCGAGAGCCTTATTAGGGTTTAGAAATTAGCGTTTAGAAATTATGGTTCATAAATTAGGGTTTAGAAATTACGGTTTAGGGTTTAGATTGAGTTTTTAACATGAACGGTATAGAGTTTAGGGTTTTGTTTTAGGTTTATAGACTAAACCCAAACCCTAAACTCTAAATCGAGCTAAATTTAAAAAAAAAATCACATAAGATGAAAAAATGCTTGAAAAATAACATGCATCATGGTGAATGTTATCAAGAATAACATTTATCGATGAATGTTATTTAATAACATTTATTGATGAATGTTATTTCTTCGAACGATTTCTGGTCAAAATATTAACATTTATCACAAAGTTGAACTTCAGGTATGTTTAAAACTCATGGAAATTTGATTCAACCATTTTCTTGGTTCTCACATTTTTAATCTACTTATTGGTAGGAGGTTCATTCGAAAGAAATATCTCTCCATAGAACATTGAGAGAGAAGACTTTCTCTATTCTTGGGGTGTTTCACTCTGAGTAGAAAAATGACTTCTCTTTATTACCTCGCATATGTGGGATTGAATTTTGTTGTTGGTATTGTTATTGATTGAAACCCTAATGTAGCTTTCTGTCTATTGAGTCGACAACAATCGTCGATTTATTGACGACTTGACTGACTCTTAGAGCCTAAATTAAATTCCAGGCAGTATTTAAAACTCATGGAAATTTGATTCTACCATTTTCATGGCGTCATATATTATTATTATTATTTTAGTATTTTTATTTCTTTTTAAAAAACTTCTTCCTGCTTAAAGGCCGGAGGTCCTCTCGGAAGCAATCTCTTTATCCGTCGAATAAAGAGAGGGATGACTTTCTCTACTCTTGAGAGTATTTCATTCTGGGTGGAGAAATGACTTGTCTTTATTTCCGAATAGGGGAAGGATTGTCTACATCTCACCTCCCACATACACCACTAATCGTGGTATTGAGTTTTGTTGTTGTTGTACAAGGAGCCCTTTAACTTAGAGAAATGACAGGCTGCACCCTTCTCTTTCTACTACAAACTATTAGCATCCTTTCAAAATGTAATATATACTAGTATGCCTATTACTTTCAGATATCACCAATACAAACTGAAAATTTCTAAACATTTAAACATGAGTGTTTTATTCAATAACAAGCTTGTAAACATATAAATTTAACACAAGTTGATGAATAGACAAACGAATTATATATTTTCATTATTTTTCTAAAAACAAATAAACTAATAAGTATAAGTAGAAGAATGATTGAACCACCCCTTAAATTTGACAATGATTTGGCCATGCGGTGGAGAGTATAATTCTTCTAATATCAATTTATTTATTCGGATAATTTACACACTAAATAAACGAATATACTTTATCTATAATTCTTTTCTTTTATTATTAATCAAAATTAGAAATTGTATTGTATTATAGACGCTAGTTCAATCATGCTTACCAATTAAGGCTGCATTTCATAGACGGGATAATCAAGTATTGAATTATTAAAATTTGAATGATCAAAATAATTTAATTGAAATTGATTATGAACGAAAATAATTTGCTTAATAATCATTCTAAATGAATTTTATAAATAATGTTTAATTAACCTATTAATCATTTGAATGGATGGATAAATAACAATATAATTGTTTGATGATAAATGTTACGGATATAATTCAAAGATACTATTAAATGAAATGAATGTGATGAATGATTAAGAAAATACTTTAATTCTAGTTCAACACAGATTAGTGAATGTTTTGATATCATTTTTCATATAGATGTCATAAACTAACTCATTAAATATTAAATGGTTCAATATTCAAAGTTGAATCATTTAATTCAGAAACAAACAAACACAACCTAAAGTTATCCATTAAACAAAAATGTAATAGACCTTGATTTAATTACCATTACTCTTTAACATAGATTATTATATTATTATTTATTTATTTATTTTTTTTTTTTTGAAAGATCAAACAACTTTTATATTATATATGAAATAAACATACATACAGAGGCTGAGAGCCATTACATCCCGACAATAGACAACAACGAAGAAAAAACTCGAAAAGGATATACAATGAAAGAAACCTAGAATAGGACTTAAAGACAAGGTAGGAAAAAACACTCTTGATCTAAGACCATCACAAAGATAGGGACAACTTGAGAAGACAAACTGAGCGGAGGCGTGAGTTACAGTGCCGAATGTCGACTACAAAGCAATTTACTCTCCACTCACTTAGCCCATGTCAAAGTTTTGGCCTTAATACAAGAGTGGAAAAAAAAACCTACAATTAGCCTATTCCATCTTTTGGTTTTGGGTTGAAATTGAAAGACGAGGGGTTGGAAATCCACGCAAGCCATTCAAGTTTGATGTTTTTACCTCGACAATTGATCCATTCATAGCTCTTGGCTTGGATATCCGCGAACAATTTTGGGATGCTGACAATATTGCTACCGAAGGAATGATCATTGCGGTTCTTCCAAATATAATCGGAAGTCACCCAAACAACCGCTTGCTAAATTAACGAACCTGTTTTGGTTTTGGTATGAGACGAGGAGCCTAGAGCAAGATCAATATAGCTCGCCAAAGAGAGGTTGTCTAATTTCCACCAATGGCGAACCTTTTCCCAAATGTTCGAGGCGGATTTGCAGGTGACAAGGGTGTGCTAAATGGTTTCATTACCATCATCACACACAGGGCAACGAACGGTGTGTAGATCAATGCCCCTGTTATCGAGTTCGGTACTGACCGGGAGCTTGTTTTGCTTCGCGCGCCAAATAAGGATTCCTATTTTTTGAGGTAATAGGGGGTTAAGTAAGGTTGGATCGGGTAGCGGTTTATTTGCTAAGGTGAAGTCAGTGAGGGTGTTCAAGAGTGACGAAGAACAAAATTTCCCACTTTTATCAAGTGTCCAAGTCCACGCGTCTGATTTGTCTGATGATGGAACATAAGCAAGTAATTCCTCGATTAGTTTTGAAAGTTCAGTAGAGGCCCTCCATTTTGGTGCCGATGCCCATTCCCATTTAAAAGAAGGTCCATTAGCAGTCCAGGAAATTCGATCCGCGACCTTGGCAGTTTTGTGTATCTCGAGCCTATTTAATCTCGGAAACTTATGTATGAATGGGATGTTTCCACACCATTTCTCATCCCAAAAGCTCGTATCCAAACCTGAACCTATAACTTTGACAAACGCATTAGAAATATCGCACCATAACTTATTTAGGGTGTGTTCGATTTTTAAAATAGAAAACCAAGTTCTACCGGAAATTTTTTTGAGGTCAAGGTCCGAAGTAAGTGGAAAGCAACCCAAACCGCCATTCGGTCCGTAAATACTTTTGATAACCTTCACCCAAAGAGAATTTTTTAAAGTTAAGAATCTCCACCACCATTTTGTTACGAGTACAAAGTTTTTAAATTTAAGAAACCCGAAATTTAACCCATCGGAATCGTAAGGTAGCGAGATTAGGCCCCAATTTACCCAAGCCATTTTTTTGTTATCAAATGATCCACCCCAAAAAAAGTCGTGACGCATACCCTCGAGTTCCTTAATAAAATGAGCGGGAGCCTTGAAGAGTGAAAAATAATAGAGAGGGAGACTATTAAGCACCGCTTTTATGAGGGTTAGGCGACCACCGAAGGAAAGGGTTTTTGCTTTCCAAGTGGATAGCCTTTTTTTGAATTTTTCAAGAACGGGGAGCCAATTGTGGTGAAGTTTAAGGTTTGCACCAATCGGTAAACAGAGGTAATTGAAGGGGAAGGACCCTTCGTTACATCCAAACCATGAAGCAAGTAACTTAGATTTCTCTATGGAAGTTCCAATACCATACGCACAGCTTTTACTCAAATTGATCTTAAGACCCGAGATATTTTCAAAACATTTTAGAATTTTCAAGATATTCATAACCTCTACTTTATCCCATTTACCGAAAATAATCGTGTCATCGGCGTATTGTAAATGAGATGCGGTGACCTTATCCTTTTCCCACCTCAACCCCTTTTGTAAGACTTTTACTAATGGCATGTTTTAGTAAGTAATTTAGGCCCTCGCTTGCCAAAATAAAAAGAAACAGAGAAAGGGGGTCCCCTTGCCTAACACCTCTTTTAGGAAAAAATTGGTTGGTCGGTGAGCCATTTATAAGAATTGAAATAGAGGTGGACGTTAGACAAGCTCGAATCCAATTTATCCATTTAGACCCAAAACCCATGAAACTCATTAATTTTGAAAGAAAATCCCAATCCAAACAATCAAATGCTTTTTCAAAATCTACTTTGAAAATAAAACTCTTTTGCTTTTTTGCTTTAAGTTCCTCAACCGTTTCAAGCGCAGTTAAAATGCCATCTAAGATATATCTGTCACTTATAAAGGCACTCTGCTCAACCTCCACCAACCACGGTATTACCTTCCTAATTCTATTGGCAATTAATTTGGATAAAATTTTATAGTAGCTGCCAATAAGACTTATAGGACGGTAATTTAAGAAATTTAACGGGACACTTACCTTTGGAATTAGCGTGATGCATGAGGTGTTGCAACCGTTGGAAATCTTTTCATTTTCCCAAAACCAATTTAAAGCGTTCAAGAGATCTTCTTTGATGATATCCCAATACTTGGTGTAGAAGAGGATGTTCAATCCGTCCGGACCGGGAGCTTTGTTTTTACCGCAACCCGAAGAATTTTTGTTTCACTGAAGCGGGCCTCTAGTTTCTCGATCATAAGACTATTCAAACACGGTCTATCCCAATCATTAAGTTCAAGACAATCGGATGTCATTTTTTCAAAAAGTGAACAAAACTGGGAGAGAGCTTCATTTTTTATGTCCTCGGGCTTTGTTGACCATATTCCTGCAATACTCACTCCATGAATGTCGTTCTTTTGCTGCCTTCTACGTATTATGGAGTGGAAGAATCTAGTGTTCTCATCCCCTTCCAATGCCCATTTAAAGCGGGCTTTTTGTTTTAACATTTCACACTGAGTTGTTTCTTTTTTGAGTAGCTTTTCACGAGCATCCATCCATTATTCCATTTGATTTTCAGTTGGGTCCTCCTTTTCGGCTCTAAGTTCCCAATTATTAACTAGATCGGTTAGCTCTTCGATTTCGGCTTTTAATTTTCCTGGAGATGTTGAGTACCATTTTCGGAGCTCGGTTTTGACATTTTTTAATTTATCCCGGAATATGCAGTCGGGATATTTGCTCTTTACCTCCATCGCCTAAGCTGTTTTAATTACCTCAGGTGCCTCTTTATTTTTCAACCACTCGTCAAACACTTTTGTGGGTTTTGGACCGAAATCTAAGTCACCTTTCAGGATTATTGGACAGTGATCCGAGTGTTTTTTATTTAGTACCATGGCGTGAGTGTTCGGCCACTGTTGCAAAAAATTCTCAGTGACTAAGAACCTATCCAGCTTACTAAATTCTACCCCATCGGTGCTAATTCTCGTGTAGATCCTCCCCCCGAGAGGAACATCGATTAAATTGTTGTCTTTTATGAAACTATTAAATCTTTTGGCTCGATATTCAATCAAGTTGGTGTTCTTTCTTTCTGACTTTGATCGAACCTCATTGAAATCACCTACCAGAGCCCACATTGCATTATCATAATTCATAACATCTCGAAGGTCTTCCCGCATTTTCTTTTTTGCATCATCCGTATGAGGGCCATAAACGTTGACTATTATGAGTTCGGTACCTGCACCTTTCCATAATCCTTTTACCGCGATAAAGGAGTCTCGTTCAACAACACGGTTAGCAGTAAACATTTTAGAGTACCAAACAGTGAGAATCCCACCCGAATTACCAATTGAATTTTTAACAGCATAATTATACTCATCGTTGCCCCAAATTTTTTCAATCCATGATTCAGGGACTTTTCTACATTTGGTTTCTTAGATTGCAATGACATTAGGTTTTTCTCGTCTGATTAAGTTTTTGAACCAGTTTAGTTTACTTTTATCATCCTTTCCTAGACCTCTAATGTTGAGAAACAGAATCTTCATTGTAAATTAAAATAAAAGAAACACGAGTAAAGAAAACATACCTATTGCGGTTTCGGTTTCCTGGTCAGGCCAAGAATCGAGCCCACTTCATTATAGCTCAGTGAATCGTCCGAGAGAATTTGGTCAGTGTGAGTTCTAGTACTATTCACGGTTGATTTAGTTTTGACTTTGCAGTTGTTATCTTTAATTTTTGGGATTTTTGCTTTTGCTTTGGCATTCATGATTTTTGATGAAGCACTCCATTTTCTGATATTTGCCCAAGTGTTGCCGGAAGAAATGGATTTGGATTTGGAAGGTGTACTATCATGGTAGGTTTTACGCTTCTTATTTGTGTTACCCATCTTATCAGATTGCAAAAATTTAAGGATCTTGGGTTGGTTAGTAGGATGGTTATTTAGGGGTTTCTTTGACAGAGGGGATTGGGAATCAAAGATGAAGATCGATTGGGTGTTTTCCCCAGGTTCAACATTCGCTGCAGGTTTTGAGGGTAAATTTGGGCTAGAGAGTACATGGTTAAAACAGTTGTTTGCCAATCCTAATGGATTGTCGGTTAATGGGCTGCAGGAGTTTATTGTTGGGCTGGCGGGGGTGGTGTTTTGGGGTAAAGTGTTAAGTGGGCTAGTGTGAGATTCGGTTGATGGGCTTGGGGTGTCAAGGTTAATTGGGCCTTGTTTGGCTTTGGCCTGATTAAGGTTGGGGAGGGTAATGGGTGGATTCGACGGGTTGGGTAAGCTATCTGGTATCACGTCGTTTAAATTTACTATGGAGTTGGAAATTGAAACGTCAATCTCGATTACCTCATCCTCCATGATTACGCCTACCTTTTGATAGTTTCCAATACTCTAGCTTTCTTCCAAATTACAATTTTCGGCGTTAACATTTAATTTTTCATGACCGTTTGGTGGAGAATTTTCGGAATTATCATTGTTATTGAAATTAAGGGCTGACGTGTCATGTCTTTTCGATTGACTACTCTATCATTTGGTGGAGAATCAAATTTCTATGAGTTTTAAATCTTTCCTGAAATTCAATTTAGACTCTAAACGTCAGTCAAGACGTCAATAAATCGACGCTTGACGTTGACTCAAATAATAGAGTCATATCAAAACCATATCAAAAGACTAATTCATTATACAAGGGGTATTAATCATCATTAGTATTCTTTTCTGTATTTAGATTTTATTACTAATTATGGTGCACTAAAGATGACATTTTCATACTTTATAAGCACCTTTAATTGGATGTTTGAATGTGGAAGAGCATGTCATATTTGCTTCATATGATGTCGAACACCTCTATTAAGTAAAACACGTATCCCTCGCCATTTTTTTTTTCTTTTTAAATATTCTCTTTTTACTTTATTTAAATAATTATATATATATATATATATATATATATATATATATATATATATATATATATATATATATATATATATATATATATATATTAGTATAGGATATTTATAATGAACATAGCGAACTATATACCCTCTCATGTTCATAAGATGCTTAAAACTTTTATCAATCCTTTTTGGATGATTATTTATATATACTAACAGCCACCATCTTTTTGGTCGTTTAGGGCCAACAAACAAAAAAAACGACACACAACAAAACAAATGGAAAAAACCAACTTTGACCCCCCAAGTTCTAACAATATGCAACTTCACCCCACAAAACAGGGGTACAAAATGTCAAATCCTTATTTTAATTAATAACCTCCACCCGCTTTTTCATATACACATATCTTCCCGCTCGGTGCCAGTTAAATTTTTCCGAGACCACCGTTCAGCTTTAAAAAATCTCAAGAACCCAACGGAACTAACTACACGCGAAACGGACATCGTTAAAAAACACTAAATAACGGGCCCTATATTCTCGCTCGGTGCGAGTTAAATTTTTCCGAGACCACCGTTCAACTCGAAACAATTTTACGAACACAACGCGACTAACTATACGCGAAACGGACATCGTTAAAAAAGCTTTACATACATATACATACACGTCCAACAAACAACCCAACCTACTAGATATATTAGGTACCAAACAACGTATATCCAAATTCGACCGCGCGTCGAATACAACCGCAGCAACGCGCGGTCGAATTTTCTCTAGTTATAATGATAAGTTAGTGGAATATTTCATTTTACCGGATATTAAAATATCCAATCATTTCATATTTTTTATTTGCATAAATGGTACTCCGAAATCGTCTTAGCCAAGTTAAATTTCTTAACCTATAAGTTTTCATACTATATTGTCACGTTATCTCCACTATTACCATTTCACCCTTAACTTTAACTTTTAGTTTCAATCACACACACTAAACATATAGTCACGTGATCGGGAGAAAAATGATACATTTTGAAGAATGAAGTAACCGATCATTTCATCGTCTCTTCACCTCCTAAATTTTAAAATCTCCTTTTAAAAATTTGATCCCGTTCACCCCTCTGCCCTAAAATGGTTGTAGAGATATTTTTGTCATTTTAATGTTTTTAGTTTTAATTTTGCTCGATTAGAACTTATTCACCACACGTCAACTTATTTCACATAATCTTTTATATAGTCATATAAAGCTCTAAAATGATGATGTTATCATTAAGCTAATTAGCCTTTAATTTTCATAAAGATGATGCCACAATTTTATATTAATTTAATTAAAAAATAATCTGAAATTTTTTATAAAAGAAAATACTAATCTCTCCTAAATTGTACGGAGTAAATTTTTTTAGAGAACAACCAAATTTTAAAGCATATTGTACAACTTTTATATGATAATTGTATTTTAATTTTTTTTTTAAAGTTAGAAGGCAATTATTATTACTAATAATAATAATTATTATTAAAAATATAAATACTCAACTTTGAGCGAATTTTATTATTATTATTTACTTTTAATATATTAATTATAAGTATAATTATTATATTATTATATTCAAATATAGATTCTTTTTATGAAATTAATTACGTTACATATTTATGCGAAAATACATGTCCATATATATTTGTAAAAATCACGACAAGTTTCTTAGTCAAACGGGTCATTAAAATAAATGACTTTAACATTTACATTCACTTAATACCTAAAACATCTCATTAAATTATTTCGTTTAAACAAACCCGTGATTTCACGGATCATTTCACTAGTTTAATGCTAAACATTCAACGTGATAAATGTTATA
Source organism: Rutidosis leptorrhynchoides (assembly GCF_046630445.1). Taxonomy (NCBI): domain Eukaryota; kingdom Viridiplantae; phylum Streptophyta; class Magnoliopsida; order Asterales; family Asteraceae; genus Rutidosis; species Rutidosis leptorrhynchoides. The sequence goes on from NC_092336.1 coordinate 486,985,592, forward strand.
ATAATCACATATACATATTCATAGCTTTTTAAACCGGTTAATTTATAAGCTTTTAATTTATCTTTTCTACGTGACCACGGAAGTTCACCTGATACGACTTATGACTGCTCGCAAAGTAGGTAATCGTCATAAAATTAGTCGGCTCGCAAAGCGACTCGAAAACTTAGGTATATATGATGTTATGCGAGGTGTATACGAAATAGTTATATTTTTATTACGAAATACTATTAAATACGATACAATTTTACACAAGATATTTATTTATTTATAAAGTGGATATACCTAAACCTTGCTACAACACTTATAGGCAGTGTACCTAATCGTACAGTAGTGTAGTTTTTAGTAAGTCCGGTTCGTTCCACAGAGATACAATAAACAAGTTTAACGCTATAATTATTTTAACTTATAATTGTAAAAATATAAATATATATATAAATATAAATATATATATATATATATATATATATATATATATATATATATATATATATATATATATATATATATATATATATATATATATATATATATATATATAAGTAGTATTATTATTATAAAAGGGGGGTTTTACCGTTTAATGACCGGTTTGTCGATTTTATGTCTTAAGTCGCAATTAAAACCTAATGTAAAATATTAAAAATAAATATAACTTAATTTAAAGCGTAAAGTAAATGACGATAATTAAAATGCGATAAATTAAAGTGCGATAAATAAAATTGCGATAATTAAAAGTGCGATAAATAAAATTACGATAAATAAAATTGCAGTAATTAAAAAGTGCGATAATTAAAAGTGCGATAAGATATAAAATAAAGGAATTATGCTTATTTAAACTTTCGTAATCATGATGTTCGACGTGTTGATTTTTAATTAATTACCATGGGTTAATTGTCCTTTGTCCTGGATTATTCGATATGTCCATACGGTTTTGTCCATAATAGTCCATCAGTTATAAATATAAAGTGCGAGAGTCTTCATCAATTTATCCTTATACCCGAAGTCAAATATTTCAACTAATTGGGGACTCAAACTGTAACAAGATCTTAATACTTTATTTAATGAATACACCAGGTTATCGACTGCGTGTAATCCAAGGTTTTACTACTTTGTTAACAATTACACCAATTACCCTTGAATGTAATTCACCCCTGTTTTAATGAGTCCATTAACTATTAATCCATCCCTGTGTCCGGTAAAATAAACGATAATTCGTATTTATAGATATCCCGCCCACCGTACCCGATTAAGCGTATGTGGTTATATATAGATACGTCAAATTGTAATCTTTATATTAAGTTAACGAGGTATTGTTTAGTTAATATAAAGCCCATTAATAGCCCATAGTCCAATTTCCACAAGTGTCGTTCTTTTGTCCAAACCCCAATTATAGTACAAAACCCAATTACCCCGTCTTTAATATTTAGCCCAGCATCACGATTACTTCGATTTAAATAAGCATAATATTAACTTAGCTACGAGACATTAATTTAAAAAGGTTGAACATAACTTACAATGATTAATAATAGCGTAGCGTTACACGGACAGAATTTCGACTTACACACTTACAACATTCGCTAACATAACCTTATTATTATTAATCTTAAATTAAAATTAAAATTATAAATATATATATATATATATATATATATATATATATATATATATATATATATATATATATATATATATATATATATATATATATATATATATATTTGTGAGAGAGAGATTGATAAAGGAGTGTAAAATTCGGCCAAAACTCGCGAAATTTATAGGACCAGACCTGCTACAGTCATCCATGCGATCGCATGGATTTAAAGCTTCCGGGCCATGCGATCGCATGGCCACCTTTTCCTGGTCACAAAGCTTCTAAAATGTGGGCTGCTATGATTAATTTAATATATAATATAATATATATAATTTTATGTAATTATATATATATTATATTATATTCTTGTACTCCGTTGACTTGTAATTTTAGCTCCGTTGCGTCGCGCGTTGATAGTTGGTTCATGTCCCGGTTTCAGATTTTCGAACGTCCTTGCGTACTATTTAATATCTTGTACTTTGCGTTTCGCAGCTCGTATTCTTGTAATTTCTAGACGTTTCTCATCAATAATTTGAACCATTTGAATTGTATCTTGTACTTTTTAGCGTTTTGGACCTTTGCGTCTTCAAATCGTCGAATCTATCTTTTGTCTTCACCTTTTATTATTTAAACGAATATCACTTGTAAATAGAACAATTACAACCAAAAGCTTGTCTTTCTTGAAGGATAATGCTATGAAATATATGTTTGTTTTTAGCATTATCAAATATTCTCACACTTGAGTGTTGCTTGTCCTCAAGCAATATAGTTTTGAAATAAAAACATACTTGATTCACTTCTTTATTCTTCACACTTTGTACATCAGTGATTTCTATACGGCGGTATGAACAATGATAGTAACGATGTGGTTTACAGTCCCACATGACTATAAAAATTTAGATCCTTTAGGAAATTGGATCTTTATGAAAACATTTGATCTTTTGAAAATTCAATCTAGCTTTTATCCTGGATAAGTTTTCCGGAATAACCCTTCACCGGTGTTTGCAAAATGTTTGTGGGTTTGTGAGTTTCAGATTTGAAAATTTTAGCTTAAAACTTGCGGTTTTGTGTCACCCACTTGCTAACCTTGTAATGGGAAAGCAACACGTCCAGTATACTTGCTCCGTATATTACCTTTCAGTAAACTACCGTCCGGTTGAAAAGAAAGCGTTGAACAAGCAACTGTTAAGACAATGTCCCGTGACATGCTTTTGATTATGGTCTATAACGTGTCGGATGCAGTTACTATCCTTTGTAGGAGCAATAGTAAAGATCACCCTATAGTTTTTTTCGGTCTGGCACAAGGTCCCGTCTTCGACCATGCTATGCAACCACCGTTCTTACAGTTGACACCCAATTTGGTTCAGGTGACCTAATGAATTCCGGTGAATTCTTAGAATTTTACGTTCAATGGTAATGAACGCATTAAAAATTGGCTTTCAGAAAACAAATCGGTTTGTAATTTGATCAAAATATTTTCTCGTTCAAGCTCGAGTTTAGATATCATCAAATTCCATGAGTTTGAATTCTCAATCTTTAAAGTCAATCTCAATGATTGAGTAATATCAGGCTTAAAATCTGATTTTTGATCTTTAAGGAGATTATCCTTTCTGGGGATCTGATTCATTAGTCTTATAAGCTAATTTGCACGGTGTCCCCCCATTGTACGAGACAGATCCTCTCATGGTTAGGATAAGTGTCACGACCCGGAAAATTTCGACTAAATTTAAACTTAATCTTATATGATTTCGACACGATAAGCAAAGTCTATGAGGTTGAGTCTCAAAAATTTTGAATTTGTTTCATTTATTCAATTGACCTTCGACCATGCCCGACGATTCACGAACCACTATTTGTAAAAAAAATACATATATATATATATATATATATATATATATATATATATATATATATATATATATATATATATCAATTTGAAATATAATTTAAAATAGTATATGATGTTGTTGTTAAAAAAATTTAATTGTAAAATAAAATGAAAGATGATATTAAAATTTTTATTATTAGTGTTTTTATTATTAATAATAATAATATCAATATTATTAGTATTAATATATTTTAATTATTAATATTAATTAAAAATAAATTTAAGGTTTAATAATTGGTACAAATCAGTTAGACATCCCTCTCAACTTTACTTATTTTCTTCTTTTCTTTTGTGCACTCGTGAATCAGAATTTATCAATCTAGTAACTGTTTCTAATTGATTCCTTCATTTCATTTGTCTAGCATACTAATATATAGATATTTTATATCCATCATGCTCTATATATATACATGTGCATATTTGAGCATTCATCACCAATTATTACTCCTACTTCTATTTCCGTTTCTTGTTTCTTTCGTAAACCACCAAGGTTCCATCATCACCAACCGTCGACCATCCGGAAACCACCTTAATATTAACCCAAGACTACCACTATCGGGTATCACCACACCCGTCACCACCTTGCAACACCACCATCTCTAATCATGTAAACCGCTATCTACTACCATATTTAATGATTTTGTTTCTTTGCTTTGATTGAAAACTGCCATCAAATACCAACACAACCCACCTGCACCACCTTTGATTACGCAAACCATCACTTCATCATTCATCACCATGATCGTCTAACCGTCATCAACCGGTTGCTTGTTCTTTTCTGTTTTAATCACAAACTAAACACCCCCATCAATTTCACTTTAATCGCCAACCTCCACCTTCACACCCACTGTAACTATTTCTGTCTCTAACCGACACCTTCCAATACCATATTCCGTCACCTTAAGCCACCTTTCACCATCATTCGAGTACTATCAAGAACACCACCTATTTAAACCATCTTTAACCTTTAAGCTAGCATCACCTGCTGATATATTCTGTTTCTAGTCGAATAAACATCACCACCATCATCGTTCAACTTCTGCAACTCGTTACTATCCTGTCTTATTGAAACCATCATCAACTAGTTACTGTTATTGCTGTTAATTAACAGGTTTATGCTCGATCACTCTAAACAACTTTCAAATCTGTTTCTATCTTGTTCGTTGTTACAGCAACCCGTGATGATCTGGTGATGTTTAATGAAAAATAAAATAAAAAAATGATGATGATTATAATAAAGAAATGAATAATGGAAATGGTTGGTGATTAAAAAGCATCGGATAAAATATTAAGAGTGTTTGAGTGGAATGTTGTGCTGTAAAGAATTTGTATGTTTATTATTTCTGTTTTCAAACAAACCCACAACCACAAAGAAACAGCCTATCGATTAGCTTCTCTGAATTGGACTTGGGATCCTTTTGTACTTGGGCCGAGACATTCTTTTTGTCTTGGGCCGTTACTAATTTTTTTTTTGGCCTGGTAAGCAAATCAGGCTGCTGTTGCTCAAGTGTTTCTTCTGGTTATGTTCGATTCCAAAACCAAAAACCAAACAGCCATTGTTATATTGTTGGTGTTATTACTACGGCTGTATAGATTTTTTTGTTTTGTTCGATTATAAACCACCACAGAAATCCCATTGTTGTTGCTTCCTTTCTCGCTAGCATGATCAAACCAAACACAATTTGATAGAGATAATCGAGCTGGGTTTGATATTCATTTCCGAACCAAACAAAAACCCAATTGTATATGGATCGACTACTACCTTTATTATATGATCTGTTTCATTCAATTAATGAACCTGTTAATAATGGTGATGAGGATTAAGAAGACGCTGGGAAACCACGATGACTAATTCACGAGTGGTGATATTTTAATAAAGATGATAATGATCGTGATGTTAATAGAAATGATTATGATGATAATATCACGAGTTAAAAATGAAAATAAAAGAGTATAATCGAGTTGAATGATGATGACGGTTAGCTTAAGTTGATGATGATATATGATATGGATGATAAATTTTGATCGATGATGATTAAGAAGATTTAGATAAGATATTGATAATGATGATGATGATTATAATCGTGATCATAGAATAATGATGTAAGTAATGTGATATGTGATGATGAGTGTGGCGAATGATGATGATAAAGATTATATGAGTATTCGATATAGATGATGTTATGATCATAATGATGTGATGATATGGGTGATAATGACTAGGGGTTAATGATGATGATTATGATGATAGTTTAGTTAGGATATCAATGAAGATGATGATACAAGTTAATAATGAGGTTCATGATGATTATGATAATAGATAAGTAAATGATTATGGTGATAATGGTTCACTAGTTAATGAAAAAGAAGGGGAAAAGGAAACTAAAATAGAAGCGGAGTAAATATAAATAGATTAGGAACATTTTCCAGGAAATTAGAAAAGAAGGATAAAGAAGTAAAGGATAAAAACAAATTATGTTGGATGTTATCGGGTTAGCGGGACGTCACGGGTTCAAACCCGGACTTGGGCATTTTTTTTTTCGAGCTACTTCATTGAGGTAGTTTACTTATTATTATTTTTATTATTATTATTATTATTATTATTATTATTATTATTATTATTATTATTATTATTATTATTATTATTATTATTATTATTAAAAGTATCCTTATTATTAAAAAAAAATATCATTATTAGTAAAATTATTATACTTACTAAAATTATTATTTTATTTTCATTTAGATTATCATTATTATTATTAATATCACTAGTAATATTTTTACAACAAATATTATTTATCTAAAATATATTTATATTACATAGTTTGTATTTTTAAACAAAATATTATTATTATTAAGTAATACATAATATATAAATATCTTATACAATATAGATGGTAATATGATTATATATGTAAAAATTAATCTTAATACATTATAAACTTAGTTAATTAATATTATAAGTGTTAATATATATACTTGATATAGGTTCGTGAATCCGAGGCCAACCTTACACTTGTTCAATGATGTTATATGTATTTTTACTACAAAATACAGTATGGTGAGTATATAGTCCCATTTTTAAACTCTAAATATTTTGGGATGAGAATACATGCATTTTATGATTTACGTTATAGACACAAGTGACTAAAAATATATTCTACGTTGAGTTGTACCACTGGCATATTTCCCTGTAGCTTGGTAACTACTATTTACATGGGGTAGTGTAAACGCGAATCCTGTTGATAGATCTATCGGGCCTGACAACCCCAACCGGACTGGACAACCAGTATTCAACAGTTGCACAGTACTTCGTTTCAGTGACTACACTTGGTACGGTGTAGTGAGATTTCATAATAAAGGGAATATGCGACGTTGATTAAATGTTAAGTATGGTTACCAAGTGCTCAACCACTTAGAATATTTTTATTAAAACGATTATATATATGAAATCTTGTGGTCTATATTTATAACGCTGCTAGCATCTAAACCTATATCTCACCAACCTTTTTGGTTGACATTTTAAAGCATGTTTATTCTCAGGAATTAAAGAAATCTTCCGCTATGCATTAGCTCATATTAAGGATATTACTTGGGGTCATTCATGCCATATTTCAAAAAGATGTTGCATTCGAGTCATTGAAGTTCATTAGAGATTATTATTAAGTAAATGACAGATTATGTCATTTGGATACTATGAAATGATACACATGCCTGCCAACTATTGATGTAATGAAAGGTTGTCTTTTAAAAACAAATGCAACGTTTGTAAAATGTATCATATAGAGGTCAAGTACCTCGCAATGTAACCAACTATTGTGATTCATTTATAATCGATATGGACTTCGTCCGGATGGATTAGGAACGGTCCTTTCAGTTGGTATCAGAGCGGTGGTCGTAGCGAACCAGGTCTTGCATTAGTGTGTCTAACTAGGAGTTGTTAGGATGCATTAGTGAGTCTGGACTTCGACCTAGTAGTTGTTAGCTTATATTAGTAAGTCTGGATTTGAACCTGGTCTGCATGTTAAAAGTGTTTGCTTACCACCATTTGTCGAAAAATATCTACTTGTCATTTTCAGTCTCGATGCGTCTTATTGCAATTGTTGCATAGACGGTGTACAGACAAATTCACATCCCATCACATTAAGTCTTGTCTGACACGTTTCCTTAATTCTCTCTGTAATCTACGGGATCTCCTGTACTATGTATAGGTATTCTATGTAATTAGAATATCATCTGATATCCGAAATTCTTTTCATATCGAAAACCCTTTATCTAATCGTACGAAATGTAACTCACCACTAGTTCAAGTCCCTTGGATTCCGAAATGAAGTCCCACTCCAGCTCCAGAAGCAGCGTCACCAGAATGAATCACCCAGTCATCCATCCTCAATTCATCTGACGTGTTCGTAGTTGACTTAATCAATGGAGACGAGAAGAAGGCGATCCTTTCCTTCCACCAACCAAATTCACCTCTTGGCGAAAAACCTGAAGCACTTACCGACGAACCAGTTCGAAACACCATCTTCACTCTCATTTCCAGAATATCTCGCAACAATTATATAATATCTCAAATTCTAAACCTTATCTATCCCCTTGTTCAAACCGCCAATCGTCCCGGAATAATAGAAAAAGTCAACGAATTTCGCGCTCGAGTTGTAGCTTTGGAAAATATGGTGCAGAACCTACCAGCTTCAGCAACATCACCGGCACCAACAGTACCACCAACATCAACACCAGTACCACCAACAACCCAAGTTTCAACATCACATGCCTCAACATCTCATTCTGTACCTCGAGCATAATCATCGTTCTACGTATCGTTATATCTACTTTATCTTCGATCTACATATCGTTCTACATCGATTATCTTCACTCGACATGGCAATTATGTAATTTCTAAAGTTTTAGAGATTATGTAATCTAGTACTAATGGGAAATCAGATGAGATTAATATCTTTTCTTATGTGCACTCGTGAATCAGAATTTATCAATCTAGTAACTGTTTCTAATTGATTCCTTCATTTCATTTGTCTAGCATACTAATATATAGATATTATATATCCATCATGCTCTATATATATACATGTGCATATTTGAGCATTCATCACCAATTATTACTCCTACTTCTATTTCCGTTTCTTGTTTCTTTCGTAAACCACCAAGGTTCCATCATCACCAACCGTCGACCATACGGAAACCACCTTAGTATTAACCCAAGACTACCACTATCAGGTATCACCACACCCGTCACCACCTTGCAACACCACCATCTCTAATCATGTAAACCGCTATCTACTACCATATTTAATGATTTTATTTCTTTGCTTTGATTGAAAACTGCCATCAAATACCAACACAACCCACCTGCACCACCTTTGATTACGCAAACCATCACTTCATCATTCATCACCATGATCGTCTAACCGTCATCAACCGGTTGCTTGTTCTTTTTCGTTTTAATCACAAACTAAACACTTCACACCCACTATAACTGTTTCTGTCTCTAACCGACACCTTCCAATACCATATTCCGTCACCTTAAGCCACCTTTCACCATCATTCGAGTACTATCAAGAACACCACCTATTTAAACCATCTTTAACCTTTAAGCTAGCATCACCTGATGCTATATTCTGTTTCTAGTCGAATAAACATCACCACCGTCATCGTTCAACTTCTGCAACTCGTTACTATCCTGTCTTATTGAAACCATCATCAACTAGTTACTGTTATTGCTGTTAATTAACAGGTTTATGCTCGATCACTCTAAACAACTGTCAAATCTGTTTCTATCTTGTTCGTTGTTACAGCAACCCGTGATGATCTGGTGATGTTTAATGAAAAATAAAATAAAAAAATGATGATGATTATAATAAAGAAATGAATAATGGAAATGGTTTGATTAAAAAGCATCGGATAAAATATTAAGAGTGTTTGAGTGGAATGTTGTGCTGTAAAGAATTTGTGTGTTTATTATTTCTGTTTTCAAACAAACCCCACAACTACAAAGATTTAGCCTATCGATCAGCTTCTCTGAATTGGAATTGGGATCCTTTTGTACTTGGGCCGAGACATTCTTTTTGTGTTGGGCCGTTACTAATTTTTTTTTTTTGGCCTGGTAAGCAAATCAGGCTGCTGTTGCTCAAGTGTTTCTTCTGGTTATGTTCGATTCCAAAACCAAAAACCAAAGAGCCGTTGTTATATTGTTGGTGTTATTACTACGGCTGTATAGATTTTTTTATTTTGTTCGATTATAAACCACCACAGAAATCCCATTGTTGTTGCTTCCTTTCTCGCTAGCATGATCAAACCGAACACAATTTGATAGAGATAATCGAGCTGGGTTTGATATTCATTTCCGAACCAAACAAAAACCCAATTGTATATGGATCAACTACTACCTTTATTATATGATCTGTTTCATTCGATTAATGAACCTGTTAATAATGGTGATGAGGATTAAGAAGACGCTGGGAAACCACGATGACTAATTCACGAGTGGTGATATTTTAATAAAGATGATAATGATCGTGATGTTAATAGAAATGATTATGATGATAATATCACGAGTTAAAAATGAAAATAAAAGAGTATAATCGAGTTGAATGATGATGACGGTTAGATTAAGTTGATGATGATATATGATATGGATGATAAATTTTGATCGATGATGATTAAGAAGATTTAGATAAGATATTGATAATGATGATGATGATTATAATCGTGATCATAGAATAATGATGTAAGTAATGTGATATGTGATGATGAGTGTGGCGAATGATGATGATAAAGATTATATGAGTATTCGATATAGATGATGTTATGATCATAATGATGTGATGATATGGGTGATAATGACTAGGGGTTAATGATGATGATTATGATGATAGTTTAGTTAGGATATCAATGAAGATAATGATACAAGTTAATAATGAGGTTCATGATGATTATGATAATAGATAAGTAAATGATTATGGTGATAATGGTTCACTAGTTAATGAAAAAGAAGGGGAAAAGGAAACTAAAATAGAAGCGGAGTAAATATAAATAGATTAGGAACATTTTCCAGGAAATTAGAAAAGAAGGATAAAGAAGTAAAGGATAAAAACAAATTATGTTGGATGTTATCGGGTTAGCGGGACGTCACGGGTTCAAACCCGGACTTGGGCATTTTTTTTAGAGCTACTTCATTGAGGTAGTTTATGTAGTGACCCGAACTTTTCCATGTTTATATATATTAATTGAGATTTATATTTACATGATTAAATGTTTCCAACATGTTAAGCAATCAAACTTGTTAAGACTTGATTAATTGAAATATGTTTCATATAGACAATTGACCACCCAAGTTGACCGGTGATTCACGAACGTTAAAACTTGTAAAAACTATATGATGACATATATATGGATATATATATAGTTAACATGATACTATGATAAGTAAACATATCATTAAGTATATTAATAATGAACTACATATGTAAAAACAAGACTACTAACTTAATAATTTTTAAACGAGACATATATGTAACGATTATCATTGTAAAGACATTTAATGTATATATATCATATTAAGAGATATTCATACATGATAATATCATGATAATATAATAATTTAAAATCTCATTTGATATTATAAACATTGGGTTAACAACATTTAACAAGATCGTTAACCTAAAGGTTTCAAAACAACACTTACATGTAACGACTAACGATGACTTAACGACTCAGTTAAAATGTATATACATGTAGTGTTTTAATATGTATTTATACACTTTTTAAAGACTTCAATACACTTATCAAAATACTTCTACTTAACAAAAATGCTTACAATTACATCCTCGTTCAGTTTCATCAACAATTCTACTCGTATGCACCCGTATTCGTACTTGTACAATACACAGCTTTTAGATGTATGTACTATTGGTATATACACTCCAATGATCAGCTCTTAGCAGCCCATGTGAGTCACCTAACACATGTGGGAACCATCATTTGGCAACTAGCATGAAATATCTCATAAAATTACAAAAATATGAGTAATCATTCATGACTTATTTACATGAAAACAAAATTACATATCCTTTATATCTAATCCATACACCAATGACCAAAAACACCTACAAACACTTTCATTCTTCAATTTTCTTCATCTAATTTATCTCTCTCAAGTTCTATCTTCAAGTTCTAAGTGTTCTTCATATATTCTACAAGTTCTAGTTACATAAAATCAAGAATACTTTCAAGTTTGCTAGCTCACTTCCAATCTTGTAAGGTGATCATCCAACCTCAAGAAATCTTTGTTTCTTACAGTAGGTTATCATTCTAATACAAGGTAATAATCATATTCAAACTTTGGTTCAATTTCTATAACTATAACAATCTTATTTCAAGTGATGATCTTACTTGAACTTGTTTTCGTGTCATGATTCTACTTCAAGAACTTCGAGCCATCCAAGGATCCGTTGAAGCTAGATCCATTTTTCTATTTTCCAGTAGGTTTATCCAAGGAACTTAAGGTAGTAATGATGTTCATAACATCATTCGATTCATATATATAAAGCTATCTTATTCGAAGGTTTAAACTTGTAATCACTAGAACATAGTTTAGTTAATTCTAAACTTGTTCGCAAACAAAAGTTAATCCTTCTAACTTGACTTTTAAAATCAACTAAACACATGTTCTATATCTATATGATATGCTAACTTAATGATTTAAAACCTGGAAACACGAAAAACACCGTAAAACCGGATTTACGCCGTCGTAGTAACACCGCGGGCTGTTTTGGGTTAGTTAATTAAAAACTATGATAAACTTTGATTTAAAAGTTGTTATTCTGAGAAAATTATTTTTAGTATGAACATGAAACTATATCCAAAAATTATGGTTAAACTCAAAGTGGAAGTATGTTTTCTAAAATGGTCATCTAGACGTCGTTCTTTCGACTGAAATGACTACCTTTACAAAAATGACTTGTAACTTATTTTTCCGACTATAAACCTATACGTTTTCTGTTTAGAATCATAAAATAGAGTTCAATATGAAACCATAGCAATTTGATTCACTCAAAACGGATTTAAAATGAAGAAGTTATGGGTAAAACAAGATTGGATAATTTTTCTCATTTTAGCTACGTGAAAATTGGTAACAAATCTATTCCAACCATAACTTAATCAACTTGTATTGTATATTATGTAATCTTGAGATACCATAGACACGTATACAATATTTCGACCTATCATATCGACACATCTATATATATTTCGGAACAACCATATACACTCTATATGTGAATGTTGGAGTTAGCTATACAGGGTTGAGGTTGATTCCAAAATATATATAGTTTGAGTTGTGATCAATACTGAGATACGTATACACTGGGTCGTGGATTGATTCAAGATAATATTTATCGATTTATTTTTGTACATCTAACTGTGGACAACTAGTTGTAGGTTACTAACGAGGACAGCTGACTTAATAAACTTAAAACATCAAAATATATTAAAAGTGTTGTAAATATATTTTGAACATACTTTGATATATATGTATATATTGTTATAGGTTCGTGAATCAACCAGTGGCCAAGTCTTACTTCCCAACTAAGTAAAAATCTGTGAAAGTGAGTTATAGTCCCACTTTTAAAATCTAATATTTTTGGGATGAGAATACATGCAGGTTTTATAAATGATTTACAAAATAGACACAAGTACGTGAAACTACATTCTATGGTTGAATTATCAAAATCGAATATGCCCCTTTTTATTAAGTCTGGTAATCTAAGAATTAGGGAACAGACACCCTAATTGACGCGAATCCTAAAGATAGATCTATTGGGCCTAACAAACCCCATCCAAAGTACCGGATGCTTTAGTACTTCGAAATTTATATCATGTCCGAAGGAGGATCCCGGAATGATGGGGATATTCTTATATATGCATCTTGTTAATGTCGGTTACCAGGTGTTCACCATATGAATGATTTTTATCTCTATGTATGGGATGTGTATTGAAATATGAAATCTTGTGGTCTATTATTATGATTTGAAATATATAGGTTAAACCTATAACTCACCAACATTTTTGTTGACGTTTTAAGCATGTTTATTCTCAGGTGATTATTAAGAGCTTCCGCTGTCGCATACTTAAATAAGGACGAGATTTGGAGTCCATGTTTGTATGATATTGTGTAAAAACTGCATTCAAGAAACTTATTTTGTTGTAACATATTTGTATTGTAAACCATTATGTAATGGTCGTGTGTAAACAGGATATTTTAGATTATCATTATTTGATAATCTACGTAAAGCTTTTTAAACCTTTATTGATGAAATAAAGGTTATGGTTTGTTTTAAAATGAATGCAGTCTTTGAAAAACGTCTCATATAGAGGTCAAAACCTCGCAACGAAATCAATTAATATGGAACCTTTTTAATAAATAAGAACGGGACATTTCAGTTGGTATCCGAGCGTTGGTCTTAGAGAACCAGAATTTTGCATTAGTGTGTCTTATCGAGTTTATTAGGATGCATTAGTGAGTCTGGACTTCGACCGTGTTTACTTGAAAAATGATTGCTTAACAAATTTTGTTGGAAACTATATATTTTTAACATGTGAATATTATGTGATATATTAATCTCTTAACGCGTTTGATATTATGTGATAGATGTTTACCTATAGAACAAGTCCCATTGACTCACCTAATAATAATGAAGAGTCAAATGTAAATTGGAATGATTCGTGGACTGATTCACAAGTTCCCGAAGAGGAACCGGAAGAAGAGTCGGAACCGGAAGAAGAATCGGAACCGGATAAAGAAATAGAACCGGTGGGGGAAATAATAAAACGGTTAAGTAAAATAAAATCCTCAACCAACCGGCCAAGGTTAATTATGGTCAATGGTGTTTCCGCCAAGGAAGCAAAATATTGGGAGGATTACCAATTCTCCGATGAATCGGATTCCGACGAGAATTCCGATGATGTTATAGAAATTACCCCAACTGAATTTAAAAAGGCAAAAGAAAATAATAAGGGAAAGGGCATAAAAATAGAGAAATCTAATTCCAACCCCGATGAACTTTATATGTATCGTCAACCCCCGAAGTCCTTAAGTTGTAACAATGACCCGGGAACCTCTAAACCACCAGGTTTTTCTAAACCAATGTGGAAAACGACGGCTCGTATTAGGGGAACATCATATATCCCTAGAAACTTGGCAAAACGAACCAAAACCGAAGAAGAAGAAACAAGCGAGTCGGAATAAGATAGTTGTATTCGTGTGGTGTAATATATGTAATATAGTGTGCTTATGCTTTATGATATATGTAAAAATTGCTTGTATTAATAAGTATTTTTTTTTTTTTTAATCTAACTCTTGTCTATTTTATAGTATAAAAACACAAAATGGATAGACAACCCAATATTTTAAGAGACCTACTCGGAGACATGATTGATGAAATCTTGTCTAGAGTCGGTCAGAATTTTTCGGCACAACTATTTAAGGCGAGATCAGTTTGTAAGACATTTGAAGAACATTCCAAGAATGCCTTGGTTTATAAAAGGCTTTCGTTCGAAAGATGGGGGATATCACATTGGGAAATCAATAAGTTACGATGTGTTTACTTTGATGCGTATATTGCGGGGAACCCAAATGCCATTTTACGCAATGGGTTAAGAAATTATTTTGACTCAAAATATCCGAATATTGGACTTCGTGATTTAGAAAAAGCGGCTAACATGCAACATAAAGAAGCATGTTATGCTTACGGATTAGTAATGTTCGCTTCTCACCAAAGTGAGAACAAGAACATCGGGCTACAACTATTAAACAAAACGTTCCCACAAGTGACGGAGTCGGTAATTGGGGTAAGAAATGAGGTTTTTAGATTGTTACGGGACTTTTGGACATTACGTAACCCTCGTCCCTTTGACGACGTTACAACACGTTGTCTTATCAACAGCCATAACGGTTATGTTCCACAAGACCAAGGATGGGAAGTAATCCTAGTAAAACTAGAATGCATGACTTGTTTCTGGACGTATGAATTACGTGTCTTTATTGCCTTTGCTGAACGACTTGTGTACTAGCTAGAATTATCTTCACAACCATCTTGTATCAAATTTATTGTGTGCTATATTTCATGCTATATGTAAAATAAGCGGTATTGTAAGTTTGTAAAATATTGTGTAAAAGTTTGAACGCGAAATATTATTATAATCAGTTTTTCATATAGAATTGTAGTAGTTGAATTGTATATTAGCTACCAAGTATGAACTTAACGGGTAGGTACTACCCGAATTTAAACTTATAAAATGCTAATATGAAGAAAAAGCTTTTATAAATGAGTTCATATTATGCTACGAAATACTATTAACTACTCTTAATATTCTGTATGATTAACTTGTTCCATTTGACTATTTTGAAGGAAATGGCACCGACTACTCGACACACCGTGAATATGAATGAAGAGGAATTCCGTACTTTTCTAGCTTCAAACATAGCCGCAGTACAGGCTGCGCTACATACCAACAATAACCTTGGATCTAGCAGTACAGGAAATCGTGTAGGATGCACCTACAAAGAATTCACTGCCTGCAAACCTTTGGAATTTGATGGAACCGAAGGACCGATCGGATTGAAACGGTGGACCGAGAAGGTCGAATCGGTGTTTGCCATAAGTAAGTGTACTGAAGAGGACAAAGTGAAGTACGCTACGCATACCTTCACAGGTTCTGCGTTAACATGGTGGAATACCTATCTAGAGCAAGTGGGACAAGACGATGCGTACGCACTACCGTGGTCAGCATTCAAGCACTTGATGAATGTGAAGTACCGTCCCAGAACCGAGGTCAATAAGCTCAAGACAGAACTTAGAGGGTTACGAACCCAAGGATTTGATATTACCACGTACGAAAGACGATTCACAGTATTGTGCCTATTGTGTCCGGGAGCGTTCGAAGATGAGGAAGAGAAGATCGACGCGTTTGTGAAAGGATTACCGGAAAGAATCCAAGAAGATATAAGTTCACACGAGCCCGCCTCCATACAACAGGCATGTAGAATGGCTCACAAACTAGTGAACCAGATTGAAGAAAGAATTAAAGAACAGACTGCTGAAGAGGCCAATGTGAAGCAAGTCAAAAGAAAGTGGGAGGAAAACGGTGATAAGAATCACCAATACAACAACAACAGCAATTACAACAATAATCGCAACAATTATCCCAACAATCGCAACATCAATCGCAACTACAACAAACGGCCCAACAACAACAACAACAACAACAACAACAACAACAACAACAACAACAGCAACTACAACAATCATCCCAACAACAATAACAACCGCAACAACAACAACAATCAGAAGCAGCTATGCCAAAGGTGTGAAAAGTATCACTCGGGATTCTGCACCAAATTTTGCAACAAGTGTAAAAGAAATGGTCATAGCGCGGCGAAGTGTGAGGTCTACGGACCAGGGGTTAATAGAACGAAAGGAACAAATAGTGTCGGAACGAGTAATGGCGGAGCAAGTAGTGTCGGAGCAAGTTATGCAAATGTAGTTTGTTATAAATGTGGAAAACCGGGCCACATTATTAGAAATTGCCCGAACCTGGAGAAAACGAATGGACAAGGCCGCGGAAGAGTTTTCAATATTAATGCGGCAGAGGCACAAGAAGACCCGGAGCTTGTTACGGGTACGTTTCTTATTGACAATAAATCTGCTTACGTTTTATTTGATTCGGGTGCGGATAGAAGCTATATGAGTAGAGATTTTTGTGCTAAATTAAGTTGTCCATTAACGCCTTTGGATAGTAAATTTTTACTCGAATTAGCAAATGGTAAATTAATTTCAGCAGATAATATATGTCGGAATCGAGAAATTAAACTGGTTAGCGAAACATTTAAGATTGACTTGATACCAGTAGAGTTAGGGAGTTTTGATGTGATAATCGGTATGGACTGGATGAAAGAAGTGAAAGCAGAGATCGTTTGTTACAAAAATGCAATTCGCATTATACGAGAAAAAGGAAAACCCTTAATGGTGTACGGAGAAAAGGGCAACACGAAGCTACATCTTATTAGTAATTTGAAGGCACAAAAACTAATAAGAAAAGGTTGCTATGCTGTTCTAGCACACGTCGAGAAAGTACAAACTGAAGAAAAGAGCATCAATGATGTTCCCGTCGCAAATGAAATTTCCCGATGTATTTCCGAAAGAATTACCGGGATTACCCCCACATCGATCCGTTGAATTTCAAATAGATCTTGTACCAGGAGCTGCACCAATAGCTCGTGCTCCATACAGACTCGTACCCATCGAGATGAAAGAACTGCAAAGCCAATTACAAGAACTTTTAGAGCGTGGTTTCATTCGACCAAGCACATCACCGTGGGGAGCTCCTGTTTTGTTTGTCAAGAAGAAAGATGGTACATTCAGGTTGTGTATCGACTACCGAGAGTTGAACAAACTTACCATCAAGAACCGCTACCCACTACCGAGAATCGACGACTTATTTGATCAACTACAAGGCTCGTCTGTTTATTCAAAGATTGACTTACGTTCTGGGTATCATCAAATGCGGGTGAAAGAAGATGATATTCCAAAGACTGCTTTCAGAACACGTTACGGTCATTACGAGTTTATGGTCATGCCATTTGGTTTAACTAATGCACCAGCTGTGTTCATGGACCTTATGAACCGAGTGTGTGGACCATACCTTGACAAGTTTGTCATTGTTTTCATTGATGACATACTTATTTACTCAAAGAATGACCAAGAACACGGTGAACATTTGAGAAAGGTGTTAGAAATATTGAGAAAGGAAGAATTGTATGCTAAGTTTTCAAAGTGTTCATTTTGGTTGGAAGAAGTTCAATTCCTCGGTCATATAGTGAACAAAGAAGGTATTAAGGTGGATCCGGCAAAGATAGAAACTGTTGAAAAGTGGGAAACCCCGAAAACTCAGAAACACATACGCCAATTTTTAGGACTAGCTGGTTACTACAGAAGGTTCATCCAAGACTTTTCCAGAATAGCAAAACCCTTGACTGCATTAATGCATAAAGGGAAGAAATTTGAATGGAATGATGAACAAGAGAAAGCGTTTCAGTTATTGAAGAAAAAGCTAACTACGGCACCTATATTGTCATTGCCTGAAGGGAATGATGATTTTGTGATTTATTGTGACGCATCAAAGCAAGGTCTCGGTTGTGTATTAATGCAACGAACGAAGGTGATTGCTTATGCGTCTAGACAATTGAAGATTCACGAACAAAATTATACAACGCGTGATTTGGAATTAGGCGCGGTTGTTTTTGCATTAAAGACTTGGAGGCACTACTTATATGGGGTCAAAAGTATTATATATACCGACCACAAAAGTCTTCAACACATATTTAATCAGAAACAACTGAATATGAGGCAGCGTAGGTGGATTGAATTGTTGAATGATTATGACTTTGAGATTCGTTACCACCCGGGGAAGGCAAATGTGGTAGCCGATGCCTTGAGCAGGAAGGATAGAGAACCCATTCGAGTAAAATCTATGAATATAATGATTCATAATAACCTTACTACTCAAATAAAGGAGGCGCAACAAGAAGTTTTAAAAGAGGGAAATTTAAAGGATGAAATACCCAAAGGATCGGAGAAGCATCTTAATATTCGAGAAGACGGAACCCGGTATAGGGCTGAAAGAATTTGGGTACCAAAATTTGGAGATATGAGAGAAATGGTACTTAGAGAAGCTCATAAAACCAGATACTCAATACATCCTGGAACGGGGAAGATGTACAAGGATCTTAAGAAACATTTTTGGTGGCCAGGTATGAAAGCCGATATTGCTAAATATGTAGGAGAATGTTTGACGTGTTCTAAGGTCAAAACTGAACATCAGAAATCATCAGGTCTACTACAACAACCTGAAATCCCGGAATGGAAATGGGAAAATATTACCATGGATTTCATCACTAAATTGCCAAGGACTGCAAGTGGTTTTGATACTATTTGGGTAATAGTTGATCGTCTCACCAAATCAGCTCACTTCTTGCCAATAAGAGAAGATGAGAAGATGGAGAAGTTAGCACGACTGTATTTGAAGGAAGTCATCTCCAGACATGGAATACCAATCTCTATTATCTCTGATAGGGATGGCAGATTTATTTCAAGATTCTGGCAGACATTACAGCAAGCATTGGGAACTCGTCTAGACATGAGTACTACCTATCATCCACAAACTGATGGGCAGAGTGAAAGGACGATACAAACGCTTGAAGACATGCTACGAGCATGTGTTATTGATTTCAGAAATAGTTGGGATCGACATCTACCGTTAGCAGAATTTTCCTACAACAACAGCTACCATTCAAGCATTGAGATGGCGCCGTTTGAAGCACTTTATGGTAGAAAGTGCAGGTCTCCAATTTGTTGGAGTGAAGTGAGGGATAGACAGATTATGGGTCCGGAGATTATACAAGAAACTATCGAGAAGATCATCCAAATTCAACAACGGTTGAAAACCGCCCAAAGTCGACAAAAGAGCTACGCTGACATTAAAAGAAAAGATATAGAATTTGAAATTGGAGAGATGGTCATGCTTAAAGTTGCACCTTGGAAAGGCGTTGTTCGATTTGGTAAACGAGGGAAATTAAATCCAAGGTATATTGGACCATTCAAGATTATTGATCGTGTCGGACCAGTAGCTTACCGACTTGAGTTACCTCAACAACTCGCGGCTGTACATAACACTTTCCACGTCTCGAATTTGAAGAAATGTTTTGCTAAAGAAGATCTCACTATTCCGTTAGATGAAATCCAAATCAACGAAAAACTTCAATTCATCGAAGAACCCGTCGAAATAATGGATCGTGAGGTTAAAAGACTTAAGCAAAACAAGATACCAATTGTTAAGGTTCGATGGAATGCTCGTAGAGGACCCGAGTTCACCTGGGAGCGTGAAGATCAGATGAAGAAGAAATACCCGCATCTATTTCCAGAAGATTCGTCAACACCTTCAACAGCTTAAAATTTCGGGACGAAATTTATTTAACGGGTAGGTACTGTAGTGACCCGAACTTTTCCATGTTTATATATATTAATTGAGATTGATATTTACATGATTAAATGTTTCCAACATGTTAAGCAATCAAACTTGTTAAGACTTGATTAATTGAAATATGTTTCATATAGACAATTGACCACCCAAGTTGACCGGTGATTCACGAACGTTAAAACTTGTAAAAACTATATGATGACATATATATGGATATATATATAGTTAACATGATACTATGATAAGTAAACATATCATTAAGTATATTAATAATGAACTACATATGTAAAAACAAGACTACTAACTTAATAATTTTTAAACGAGACATATATGTAACGATTATCGTTGTAAAGACATTTAATGTATATATATCATATTAAGAGATATTCATACATGATAATATCATGATAATATAATAATTTAAAATCTCATTTGATATTATAAACATTGGGTTAACAACATTTAACAAGATCGTTAACCTAAAGGTTTCAAAACAACACTTACATGTAACGACTAACGATGACTTAACGACTCAGTTAAAATGTATATACATGTAGTGTTTTAATATGTATTTATACACTTTTGAAAGACTTCAATACACTTATCAAAATACTTCTACTTAACAAAAATGCTTACAATTACATCCTCGTTCAGTTTCATCAACAATTCTACTCGTATGCACCCGTATTCGCACTCGTACAATACACAGCTTTTAGATGTATGTACTATTGGTATATACACTCCAATGATCAGCTCTTAGAAGCCCATGTGAGTCACCTAACACATGTGGGAACCATCATTTGGCAACTAGCATGAAATATCTCATAAAATTACAAAAATATGAGTAATCATTCATGACTTATTTAC
This sequence comes from Rutidosis leptorrhynchoides, assembly GCF_046630445.1. NCBI lineage: Eukaryota > Viridiplantae > Streptophyta > Magnoliopsida > Asterales > Asteraceae > Rutidosis > Rutidosis leptorrhynchoides. The sequence continues at coordinate 487,006,987 of NC_092336.1, forward strand.
ATGAAAACAAAATTACATATCCTTTATATCTAATCCATACACCAACGACCAAAAACACCTACAAACACTTTCATTCTTCAATTTTCTTCATCTAATTGATCTCTCTCAAGTTCTATCTTCAAGTTCTAAGTGTTCTTCATATATTCTACAAGTTCTAGTTACATAAAATCAAGAATACTTTCAAGTTTGCTAGCTCACTTCCAATCTTGTAAGGTGATCATCCAACCTCAAGAAATCTTTGTTACTTACAGTAGGTTATCATTCTAATACAAGGTAATAATCATATTCAAACTTTGGTTCAATTTCTATAACTATAACAATCTTATTTCAAGTGATGATCTTACTTGAACTTGTTTTCGTGTCATGATTCTACTTCAAGAACTTCGAGCCATCCAAGGATCCGTTGAAGCTAGATCCATTTTTCTATTTTCCAGTAGGTTTATCCAAGGAACTTAAGGTAGTAATGATGTTCATAACATCATTCGATTCATATATATAAAGCTATCTTATTCGAAGGTTTAAACTTGTAATCACTAGAACATAGTTTAGTTAATTCTAAACTTGTTCGCAAACAAAAGTTAATCCTTCTAACTTGACTTTTAAAATCAACTAAACACATGTTCTATATCTATATGATATGATAACTTAATGATTTAAAACCTGGAAACATGAAAAACACCGTAAAACCGGATTTACGCCGTCGTAGTAACACCGCGGGCTGTTTTGGGTTAGTTAATTAAAAACTATGATAAACTTTGATTTAAAAGTTGTTATTCTGAGAAAATGATTTTTAGTATGAACATGAAACTATATCCAAAAATTATGGTTAAACTCAAAGTGGAAGTATGTTTTCTAAAATGGTCATTTAGACGTCGTTCTTTCGACTGAAATGACTACCTTTACAAAAACGACTTGTAACTTATTTTTCTGACTATAAACCTATACTTTTTCTGTTTATAATCATAAAATATAGTTCAATATGAAACCATAGCAATTTGATTCACTCAAAACGGATTTAAAATGAAGAAGTTATGGGTAAAACAAGATTGGATAATTTTTCTCATTTTAGCTACGTGAAAATTGGTAACAAATCTATTCCAACCATAACTTAATCAACTTGTATTGTATATTATGTAATCTTGAGATACCATAGACACGTATACAATGTTTCGACCTATCATATCGACACATCTATATATATTTCGGAACAACCATAGACACTCTATATGTGAATGTTGGAGTTAGCTATACAGGGTTGAGGTTGATTCCAAAATATATATAGTTTGAGTTGTGATCAATACTGAGATACGTATACACTGAGTCGTGGATTGATTCAAGATAATATTTATCGATTTATTTCTGTACATCTAACTGTGGACAACTAGTTGTAGGTTACTAACGAGGACAGCTGACTTAATAAACTTAAAACATCAAAATATATTAAAAGTGTTGTAAATATATTTTGAACATACTTTGATATATATGTATATATTGTTATAGGTTCGTGAATCAACCAGTGGCCAAGTCTTACTTCCCGACGAAGTAAAAATCTGTGAAAGTGAGTTATAGTCCCACTTTTAAAATCTAATATTTTTGGGATGAGAATACATGCAGGTTTTATAAATGATTTACAAAATAGACACAAGTACGTGAAACTACATTCTATGGTTGAATTATCAAAATCGAATATGCCCCTTTTTATTAAGTCTGGTAATCTAAGAATTAGGGAACAGACACCCTAATTGACGCGAATCCTAAAGATAGATCTATTGGGCCTAACAAACCCCATCCAAAGTACCGGATGCTTTAGTACTTCGAAATTTATATCATGTCCGAAGGAGGATCCCGGAATGATGGGGATATTCTTATATATGCATCTTGTTAATGTCGGTTACCAGGTGTTCACCATATGAATGATTTTTATCTCTATGTATGGGATGTGTATTGAAATATGAAATCTTGTGGTCTATTATTATGATTTGAAATATATAGGATAAACCTATAACTCACCAACATTTTTGTTGACGTTTTAAGCATGTTTATTCTCAGGTGATTATTAAGAGCTTCCGCTGTCGCATACTTAAATAAGGACGAGATTTGGAGTCCATGCTTGTTTGATATTGTGTAAAAACTGCATTCAAGAAACTTATTTTGTTGTAACATATTTGTATTGTAAACCATTATGTAATGGTCGTGTGTAAACAGGATATTTTAGATTATCATTATTTGATAATCTACGTAAAGCTTTTTAAACCTTTATTGATGAAATAAAGGTTATGGTTTGTTTTAAAATGAATGCAGTCTTTGAAAAACGTCTCATATAGAGGTCAAAACCTCGCAACGAAATCAATTAATATGGAACGTTTTTAATCAATAAGAACGGAACATTTCAGTTTAGTTATTATTTATTATTATTATTTATTATTATTATTATTATTATTATTATTATTATTATTATTATTATTATTATTATTATTATTATTATTATTATTATTAATAAAAGTATCCTTATTATTAAAAAAATATCATTATTAGCAAAATTATCATACTTACTAAAATTATTATTTTATTTTCATTAACATTATCATTATTATTATTAATATCACTAGTAATATTTTTACAACAAATATTATTTATCTAAAATATATTTATATTACATAGTTTGTATTTTTAAACAAAATATTATTTTTATTAAGTAATACATAATATATAAATATCTTATACAATATAGATGGTAATATGATTATATATGTAAAAATTAATCTTAATACATTATAAACTTAGTTAATTAATATTATAAGTGTTAATATATATACTTGATATAGGTTCGTGAATTCGAGGCCAACCTTACACTTGTTCAATGATGTTATATGTATTTTTACTACAAAATACAGTATGGTGAGTATATAGTCCCATTTTTAAACTCTAAATATTTCGGGATGAGAATACATGCATTTTATGATTTACGTTATAGACACAAGTGACTAAAAATATATTCTACGTTGAGTTGTACCACTAGCATATTTCCCTGTAGCTTGGTAACTACTATTTACATGGGGTAGTGTAAACACGAATCATGTTGATAGATCTATCGGGCCTGACAACCCCAATCGGACTAGACGACAAGTATTCAACGGTTGCACAGTACTTCATTTCGGTGACTAAACTTGGTACGGTGTAGTGAGATTTCATAATAAAGGGAATATGCGACGTTGATTAAATGTTAAGTACGGTTACCAAGTGCTCAACCACTTAGAATATTTTTATTAAAACGATTATATATATGAAATCTTGTGGTCTATATTTATAACGCTGCTAGCATCTAAACCTATATCTCACCAACCTTTTTGGTTGACATTTTAAAGCATGTTTATTCTCAGGAATTAAAGAAATCTTCCGCTGTGCATTAGCTCATATTAAGGATATTACTTGGGGCCATTCATGCCATATTTCAAAAATATGTTGCATTCGAGTCATTGAAGTTCATTAGAGATTATTATTAAGTAAATGACAGATTAGGTCATTTGGATACTATGAAATGATACACATGCCTGCCAACTATTGATGTAATGAAAGGTTGTCTTTTAAAAACAAATGCAACGTTTGTAAAATGTATCATATAGAGGTCAAGTACCTCGCAATGTAACCAACTATTGTGATTCGTTTATAATCGATATGAACTTCGTCCGGATGGATTAGAAGCGGTCCTTTCAATAAGTCTGGCCACTTAGCAACCCTGTTTGATGCTGAGGTCCGTGGATTTCTAGCTGATTTTCGAGAAAACTTTTCAAGGTTTTTCGTAAACTCTACAACTGGTCTAGAAACAACTTCCTGACCTAAATCAAGAAGCGCGTGTCTTTTTCTCAGAAGACTTTACTTCCTTTTAAATTTCATTTATATTACAATAAACTGGGTAAAACTGATTAATATCGTCCAAAACAAAAGTATCTCCAATTATTTGTACAAAAATATGTGATATATGTTCTAAATAACTTGGTAAATTTTTCCCACACTTGGCTTTTATTTTCCATTCTTTGCCTTTTTATTTTCTTCTATTCCATTTTAAATGAATTCTAACATTTTGGGTTGTTTCTCCTTTTACGAGGTAACAATAATTTCGGTGTTAACACCTAGTTTTATCGTTCATAAATATGTATAAACATGATTTTGAATTCATTTATTTGAAAATTTTTACTAGAATTGGGTAGTCAGTATATAAGACTAGGGTTGTTCTTTATTATCAAAGAGTACTAGATTCTAATACAACTACTGCTTTACTAGTATTTTTAATGGTAACCAAATGTATAAGTCAAAAAATTTTAAAAACGAAAGAATTTAATCCCTTCCCACACTTAAGATCTTGCAATGCCCTCATTTGCAAGAAATCGGTAATAATTTAAATTATTTAGGGTGATTGAAGGGACCCGTCCTAATCCATCTGGACGAATACATTACATTTGGTTACATCGCGAGGTACTTGACCTCTATATGATACATTTTACAAACATTGCATTCGTTTTTAAAAGACAGACTTTCATTACATCGAAAGTTGACGGCATGCATACCATTTCATAATACATCTAACTATAATTGACTTAATAATAATCTTATTGAATTCAACGACTCGAATGCAATGTCCTTCAAAATATGCCATGAATGACTCCAAGTAATATCCCTAAAATGACCTAATGCACAGTGGAAGATTTCTTTAATACCTGAGAATAAACATGCTTTAAAGTGTCAACCAAAAGGTTAGTGAGTTCATTAGTTTATCATAATCATTCATTTTCATCATTTTAATAGACCACAAGAATTTCATTTCCAGTTCTCATAAATATACGTCCCATGCATAGAGACAAAAATCATTCATATGGTGAACACCTGGTAACCGACATTAACAAGATGCATATAAGAATATCCCCTATCATTCCGAAAAATTCTTCGGACATGATAAAAACAACATCGAAGTACTAAAGCATCTGGTACTTTGGATGGGGTTCGTTAGGCCCAATAGATCTATCTTTAGGATTCGCATTAATTAGTAGATCGGTTTACTAATTCTTAGGTTACCAAGCAAAAGGGGCATATTCGGCTTCGATCATTCACCCATATAATGTAGTTTCAATTACTTGTGTCTATTTCGTAAAACATTTATAAAAATTGCGCATGTATTCTCAGCCCAAAAATATAAAGGGTAAAAAGGTAAATGAAACTCACCATCCAATATTTTGTAGTAAAAATATTCATACGACGAAACTGAACAATGCAGGGTTGGCCTCGGATTCACGAACCTATATCAGTTATATATATATATATATATATATATATATATATATATATATATATATATATATATATATATATATATATATATATATATATATATATATTAAACACATAATTACAATTAACAAGTTTATATATTAATATTATTAGTATACTTCTTATATGAAGAATTTGTATGTTATATTAATAAATAAATTAATTATATCTATTTTATGTATTTTAGATGCTTAGTAGTTATATAACAGATTCTTATTAAAGTATTTTAATTAGGATATAATATAGATTATTTATTATATATATTATATATTAAGGCTTGAAAATATTAAATAATGTATTAGAACTCATATTTATATATTATTTGTAACTTAATTATAATAACATTTTATTAAACAAAATAATATCTAATATTAATATAGATGTAAAATATATTAATGTCATTTGTTTATTAAAATAATATTTATAATGCTAAAATAGTGATAATAATAATAATAATGATGATAATAATAATAATAATAATAATCTAAATGATAATCTTTGTAATAATATTAATGGTAACAAAAATAATAAGGATAACTATAATAATCATAAAAATAATAATTTTATTAATAATGATAATAATAATAATAATAATAATGTTAATACTAATAATACTTATCTTAATAATAATGATGGTAATAATAGTATAAATTATATTAATGTTAGTAATGATATTAATTAACTTAACAATAATAATAATAATAATAATAATAATAATAATAATAATAATAATAATAATAATAATAATAATAATAATAACAACTAACAATAATAAAGATAGTAATACTACCTTAATAGTAAAAGCTTCCAAAAAGAAAGTAAACTATCACTGCCCAGGTTCGAACCCTCGACCTCTCGAATATTACCAACAGCCTTAAACCACTACACCATTTCTGTTTTTCTTATTTAATCTATAATCAGATTATATTTAATTTATTTTCTGTCTCATTCTTCTTCATGCTTCACCAATTCATCATCGATCTCATACGTAATAGAAAAAAAAATGGCTGTAGATAACTCTTCAATATCATTAGCTTAATTCAGCCCAGATTACAATGGCCTATCATTTATGAAGCCCAAGTTACAAAAACCCAAATCAATTCCGTTGGTAAAGTCCATAATTAGTCATACTGGAATTCTTTAATCGATCCAACCCAAAAAAAATATATAATTCGTACAGCGGGAGTAAACGAAGAAAGAATAGGGTTTTTGGGTTCTTCCTTGTTTCATCATCATGTCGTCATTTTCCATTAACGTAAGCAGACAAATTGCCGACACTTGATGATAGTGCATCGTATAATTAGATAAATAATCAAGTAGGGCCGTAAATATATCTTCTATATTATGAAGTTATCTTTATCATCGTCATTCACCTCACTCCTCAAAATATTCGAATACGATCACACAAAGAAACGGCACAAGAAGTTAAATAAAGGAATCAGGTGGCGATGGTGGTGGTTTTCAACCAACAGAAACCTACAAGAGTGAAACGAGTTGATGGTTGATGAGGTGTTATTGGTGGTGATTTGTTATGTGTCGAAGGAGGAATTCGTAGGGTTTTAAATAAGAAGCAGCATTAGGTGTACATCAAAGAGGTTATCAGCTTTGTGAGGATCTTCGAATAATCAATACCATGGCAGCAACAATACGTAATTATATCAGGCATGTGCTTGTTGTGGTTTTGATTCAAGATGAAACAAAAATCAAATAGGAACAATGGTGATGAGTTAAATGGGTTTTGAAAAAGAATGGAGGAGAGAGACAGAGGTATTTCGATGGTGTTAGATGATCATTTGATCGAGTAAGTTTATAAAGTGAGAGAGAGATAGAGAGAGAATGGTGATTAAAGATAGTGATGATCGACCTTCGAATAGTAGTAGAAACGAAGGTGTGTTAATGGATGTGCCTGATCAGAAAACAGAAGTATGCGAGCTGCTGTAGCAGTGATTGATTTACAGATGTTTAAAGAGGTGATTTTCTTTCGTTTACTGCAGCAACAATGAGATTTTTGCAGCAACAGGTCAGTAGTTTAATTAAAACTGAAAACAAACTGGATAGCAGCAATGGTGTCGAGTTGTTGATAGTTTTCATGGAGTACAGCAGCTGTAATGATGGTTTAATGGTGAGGGTTTTGTGGTTTTCGGTGATGGTGATCATATGTATATGTATTGTAATATAGATATTAACATAGTATTGGAATCGTTTGCAGTTGTTTTGTATCAAAAGGCAATCGACAGCTAAATCGTTCGTACAGATATTTAGAAAGAAAAAAAATTATAAGTGACATCAATAGTTAATAGCTTTTGGAATTACTCTTATAATTAATCACAGATTTGTACTACCAATTACACAAAGAATCAATCACCTACAGCAATTGAAAATGATTGATAACATAATACTAGTTTCATGTATACATATAATTAACCGTATAAATATAATTGTATAAGTATATATATATTTATATATCTGTATTTGTATCTGTATATATATGTATATCTTTATATCTCTGTATCTATGTTTAAGTATGTATATCAGTATCTATATATCGTTTGTATATGTAATATGTTACTTAATATTAATAATAATACTTAATAATAATAATTGATAATTGTATTTATAATAAAAATTAAAATTCTATTAATATTCATAGTAATATTAATGTAAAAAAATGATATTATTAATATTACTAATGATAATAATGAATTGTATCATTTTCTAATAATAAAAATGATAATGATAACAATAATTTATAATAATAATAATTATTATTATTATTTATAATAATGATGTTCAATAATAATACTAATACTTATCAAAATGACAAAATAAAAAAAATATATATAATTACTGATTATGATATTAACAATGATAACTATATTATTAATAATAATAGTAATATAACAATTCATATGTATCAAATTTCATAAAATAACTTTTAAGTATAAATAGTATTATTAATAATCATAATAATAATAATGAATATAATAATATTCATATATTAACCATAATTAAACTTGTAATTCCATTTAATATATTTATATTACAATTTATATTATATATTATACGAATATATTCATATATATATATATATATATATATATATATATATATATATATATACCTTTACTTAATTATTTAACACATTTGTTCGTGAATCGTCGGGCACAGTCAGAGGGTAATTGATTATATGAAAAAAGTTCAAAAAAGTTTCGAGACTCACCATTACAGACTTTGCTTATCGTGTCGAATTAATATAAAGATTAAGTTTAAATTTGGTCGAAAATTCTGGGTCGTCACAGTACCTACCCATTAAAGAAATTTCGTCCCGAAATTTGAGTGAGGTCGTCATGGATAACAATAAAAATATTTTTATGATGAATATGAGTCGTTAAATAGAGTTTTATTATTGTTGACTAATATAGATAAAACAATTCAATTATGTGAAGCGTTCGAGTGAAGCTGTCACAAAAGATTGAGATAGAGATTTAACTTTTGACTTAGTCACGGTGGATTTCCGGAATTTAAGGGATTTAAAGAAAATCTACGAAACCTAAAAGATTTGATTCTTCGGCGAATAAGGAAATTAGGATCTCTATAATTAAATACGGTGATCTGCCTCGATTGCTTTGTCTGGTATCTCCACTATAAATGAACTTCTTCCGTTCCATTAGTTTTCACCACTCCTATACTAAATTCCCAAATTCAAAAGATTTTGAAAATGCTTAATCCAGTTCTGATTCTTGTCCTTGTCCTTACTATCGCAACAATCCTTCTCCTTTTCCAACTATCACCAGAGGAATATGTTTTCTTCTACTTCACCCTTGGGGTTATAATGTTTTTAATTCTCCCGTGTCTTTATGTTGCAATAAACATTGATATACACGGTTTCTAATTTATGTGTTGTTTTCGGGTTTCATATCCTCCTTTATATTTTGGAGCTCCATGTTTTTGTTTTCTCTTCCCGATTTTAAATCAAGTGAATAATGGTCCAGAATTCGTAATTATGGAGTTTCGAATGAACTTAATGTTCTAAACAAGAAAGAACGTAGTAGCACGATTTGATTTGTCAAATTACCAGAATCACTGAGAATAGAACTATCAAGAATATATTTTCTTGATATGTTCAGAAGTTAAGCAGAATGAAAGAGTTATGTAACATGACACATGATGACCTTATAATCTATGAATCATCATGTTCCATTTAGAAACTCAGCATGACTTACTGTAATATAATCACGTTGATCAAGTGTCATTATATTATACTAACTCATGCATCAGTTCCCAACACTACTTCAATAACATTCATATTTTAAGCTCGAAAGTTTACAGAATATAGAAACTAACAGTTTCTATATGATGTAACACTGATAGCACGAAGAGATTAATGATTTCAGATAAGAATAGCTATGAAAATATCTTCAGAAATATGGAGGATATATATAATGAAAGATACTATGATATCTTAGAATTTCTAATATCGAAGGATGGTAAAGAAAGTTTGTCCGTAAGAGTTTGGAGTCAGAAGCAAGGTATTCGCTAAAGATTTCATCAGAAACAGAATCATCAGGATTCTTAATGTACAAATGTAGTCCTTGTGATTTGTTCAGAGGCTCCTTCGTAGTTTGCTCAATCAGTTTTTCAGTTTTAAACTTTTTCTGAGCTTTGCCAACATACAATTCTTTATCATCAACTTTTGGCTGTTGAGGTAGTTTACAGTTTTTGTTGCTTCATTCAACTTTTCAAAATTCAGAGTATTAATTCGCAGACTGGGTGTTTTTCAGAATTTCAGAATGGAAGATCATAGTTCTAAGAGATAAATTTTATATGGATACCTATAACTGTTGATGTGGAAACATTGCGAGACTCACAATACAGATTTGCTGATTCCCAATAATTGGTATGGCAATTCTTGTTACAAGATATAGGTGAGTATATGATAAGGTTTCGATGAATATAATGGTTTTTCGAAGAGACTTAAGCCAGTGAGTAATGAAGTTGCTAGTAAGTTTCTGCTAACGTGGTGAGATATAAACTGTTCCCCGATAACGATGATGAAGAGCATACTTATATTTCAAGATTATAATAAAGCTTATTCGAATGAAAGTCAAAGTTGATTTGCTGAAGCTGTGACAAAATTGGCTAATTTGAAAGGGATTGCAAAGTGATTTTCGGTAATAACAATGTCAAAGGAGCTAGCACAGATACGTGTTAAACATTTATTCAGGTTCCGTGTGTTTTCAGGTGCACAACTATATGCATCAATCTTTCCTTTCGTAGATGAAGTGCGGTTGGTTCATCCTCTCGATTGAGGTGTTTTCAAGAATTATGAAAGGTTTGAACGCAGATTGTAATCGTCAAGATATAAATGAGGTTTAAGATGAAATCAAGTGGCAAACTTGAAAAAATGTTTAGTTTCATATGTTATAATTAAAATTTTAATTCATTTTAATTGTCCAATGTCATTAGTCCACAGTTTGTAGTCCACAGTTAACAGTCCAATAATTCATATATAGTTTAATATATAATATTCGAACTGATTAATACGTATCGTGACCCGTGTACATGTCTCAGACTCGATCACAACTCAAAGTATATATATTATTTGAGAATCAACCTCAACCCTGTATAGCGAACTCAATCATTACAGCATATAGAGTGTCTATGGTTATTCCAAATAATATATATAGATGCGTCGATATGATATGTCAAAACCTTGTATACGTGTCCCGATATTTAAATGCGTAAATAACAGTATTTAAATGACGATAAATAAAGTGCGTAAAATAAATAACAGAAATTAAATGACGATAATTAAAATTGCGAGAATATAAATTGCGATAATTAAATTGCGATAAATAAAATATAATCAGTTAGCTAGGAACAGTTAGCTATGAACAGTTAACGTGGATTCTTAACAAAATTTTCTCATGGTTAATTTGTTTGTTTCTAACAAATTTTATTTTTGTCCAATATTTTCTTCATTATGCCACTTGTTGGATTCTGATAGATCAAAATCCAAATATGAAATTGAATGAAAAGGGTTATTCTGCGGTGAACGGATACGTATATCAGTGATTGTAAATAGGATAGTAAATGACTGTTGAATTAGATTTGAAAGAATGTACAGTGTACTTATTAATGTGAAATCTAAATATTCCTCGGATATTACCTACCCGTTAAAATATTTTCACCATTAACAGTTTGTACGAAAGAATTTTTAATTACAGTCTTTATGAAAAAATATATATACATATATATTTTCTTCAGATGTAATCATGGATTTAATGAGTCAATATGATATTAAACTCATTTGATTTACCGTTAGAACAAGAATATATAATCTTTAAAACATTAGAGATTACATAATCACCATGTCGAACGAAGATAAATGATGTAGAATGATTCGCAGATTAATGATTATGCTCTAGGTACATAATGAGATGTTAAGGTGTGTGATGTTGATTGTACTGGTGCTGTTACTGATGGTACTATTGGTGCCAGTGATGTTGCTGAAGCTGGTAAATTTTGTACCATATTCTCCAAATTGATTACTCGATCGCGAAGTTCGTTGACTTCTTCTATTATTCCGGGATGATTGTCGGTCAGAATGAGCGGATGAATAAGGTTTAGAATTTTAGATAGAATATAATCGTGGCGAGATATTCGGGAAATGAGGGTGAAAATGGTGTTTCGGACTGGTTCGCCGGTAAGTGCTTCGAATTCTCCGTCAAGTGGTGAATTCGGTTGGTGGAAAGGATCGCCTTCTTCTCGTCTCCATAGATTAAGTCGACTATGAACCCATCAGATGAATTGGTTGATTCATTCTGGTGACGCTGCTTTTGGAGCTTAGGTGAACATCCATGTCAAAATAGTTGTCGGAATAACTATCGGAATAGCTATCGAAATCTGAGGGACTCGAACTGGTTGAGGGATTTATCTCGTAAGATCAGATGAAGGATTTTCGATAAGAAATAGATTATAGGATGTAGATCAGTACCTTGCAATACATAATTTACATATGCATATATAATACTAAAATCCCATAAATTACAGATGAATCTACGGAAGCTGTTAGGTAAAGTCTATAGTAACAGATACGCTAAGATATAAATTTTGTCTATACACTATCGATGCACTAACTGCAGTAAGACGTGTCTAGACTAAGAATGATAAGCAGGTAATTTCCTAAGAATGATAAGCAGGTAATTTTCGACACGAAATGATAAGCAAAACTTTTGACATGCAGACACGGTCGAAGTCCAGACCCACTAATGCATCTAAACAACTATCAGTTAGACACACTAATGCAAGACCTGGTTCGCTAAGACCACCGCTCTGATACCAACTGAAAGACAGTTGGGGTCAACCACCGTCCCACCAAGTGCCTTCCCAGCTAACCGCCTGGTGACCACTGAGTGTACCTCAGATACTGATTTTAGGACCTGCCTCTCGGCTACTACCAACCCTCATAAGGGATCGCAAAGAGTAAGAGCCATTGCTTCGTCACAGGTAACACTGTGGGAACCTCCTTTACGACTAACCCGCCATACATGGACGGCGTTATACCAACTTTGATACCAACTGAAGGGACCTGTCCTAATCCATCTGGACGAATACATTACATTTGGTTACATCGCGAGGTACTTGACCTCTATATGATACATTTTACAAATATTGCATTCGTTTTTAAAAGACAAACTTTCATTACATCGAAAGTTGACTGCATGCATACCATTTCATAATACATCTAACTATAATTGACTTAATAATACTCTTGTTGAATTCAACGACTCGAATGCAACGTCCTTCAAAATATGCCATGAATGACTCCAAGTAATATACCTAAAATGAGCTAATGCACAGCAGAAGATTTCTTTAATACCTGAGAATAACCATGCTTTAAAGTGTCAACCAAAAGGTTGGTGAGTTCATTAGTTTATCATAATCATTCATTTTCATCATTTTAATAGACCACAAGAATTTCATTTCCAGTTCTCATAAATTTACGTCCCATGCATAGAGACAAAAATCATTCATATGGTGAATACCTGGTAACCGACATTAACAAGATGCATATAAGAATATCCCCTATCATTCCAGGAAATCCTTCGGACATGATAAAAACAACATCGAAGTACTAAAGCATCCGGTACCTTGGATGGGGTTCATTAGGCCCAATAGATCTATCTTTAGGATTCGCGTCAATTAGTAGATCGGTTTACTAATTCTTAGGTTACCAAGAAAAAGGGGCATATTCGGCTTCGATCATTCACCCATATAATGTAGTTTCAATTACTTGTGTCTATTTCGTAAAATATTTATAAAAATTGCGCGTGTATTCTCAGCCCAAAAATATAAAGGGTAAAAAGGCAAATGAAACTCACCATCCAATATTTTGTAGTAAAAATATTCATACGACGAAACTGAACAATGCAGGGTTGGCCTTGGATTCACGAACCTATATCAGTTTTATATATATATAGTAAACACATAATAACAATTAACAAGTTTATATATTAATATTATTAGTATACTTCTTATATTAAGAATTTGTATGTTATATTAATAAATAAATTAATTATATCTATTTTATGTATTTTAGATGCTTAGTAGTTATATAACAGATTCTTATTAAAGTATTTTAATTAGGATATAATATAGATTATTTATTATATATATTATATATTAAGGCTTGAAAATATTAAATAATGTATTAGAACTCATATTTATATATTATTTGTAACTTAATTATAATAACATTTTATTAAACAAAGTAATATCTAATATTAATATAGATGTAAAATATATTAATGTCATTTGTTTATTAAAATAATATTTATAATACTAAAATAGTGATAATAATAATAATGATGATGATGATAATAATAATAATAATAATAATAATAATAATAATAATAATAATAATAATAATAATAATAATAATAATAATAATAATAATAATAATAATCTAAATGATAATCTTTGTAATAATATTAATGGTAACAAAAATAATAAGGATAACTATAATAATCATAAAAATAATAATTTTATTAATAATCATAATAATAATAATAATAATAATAATAATGTTAATACTAATAATACGTATCTTAATAATAATGATGGTAATAATAGTATAAATTATATTAATGTTAGTAATGATATTAATTAACTTAACAATAATAACAATTAATAATAATAATAATAATAATAATAATAATAATAATAATAATAATAATAATAATAATAATAATAATAATAATAATAATAAAAATAATAATAATAATAATAATAATAATAATAATAAAATAACAATAATAAAGATAGTAATAATAATAATAATAATAATAATAATAATAATAATAAAATAACAATAATAAAGATAGTAATACTACCTTAATAGTAAAAGCTTCCAAAAAGAAAGTAAACTGTCACTACCCAGGTTCGAACCCTCGACCTCTCGAATATTACCAACAGCCTTAAACCACTACACCATTTCTGTTTTTCTTATTTAATCTATAATCAGATTATATTTAATCTATTTTCTGTCTCATTCTTCTTCATGCTTCACCAATTCATCATCGATCTCATACGTAATAGAAAAAAAAAATGGCTGTAGATAACTCTTCAATATCATTAGCTTAATTCGGCCCAGATTACAATGGCCTATCATTTATGAAACCCAAGTTACAAAAACCCAAATCAATTCCGTTGGTAAAGTCCATAATTAGTCATACTGGAATTCTTTAATCGATCCAACCCAAAAAATATATATATATAATTCGTACAGCGGGAGTAAACGAAGAAAGAATAGGGTTTTTGGGTTCTTCCTTATTTCATCATCATGTCGTCATTTTCCATTAACGTAAGCAGACAAATTGCTGACACTTGATGATAGTGCATCGTATAATTAGATAAATAATCAAGTAGGGTCGTAAATATATCTTCTATATTATGAAGTTATCTTTATCATCGTCATTCACCTCACTCCTCAAAATATTCGAATACGATCACACAAAGAAATGGCACAAGAAGTTAAATAAAGGAATCAGGTGGCGACGGTGGAGGTTTTCAACCAACAGAAACCTACAAGAGTGAAACGAGTTGATGGTTGATGAGGTGTTATTGGTGGTGATTTTTTATGGGTCGAAGGAGGAATTCGTAGGGTTTTAAATAAGAAGCAGCATTAGGTGTACATCGAAGAGGTTATCAGCTTTGTGAGGATCTTCGAATAATCAATACCATGGCAGCAACAATACGTAATTATATCTAGCATGTGGTTGTTGTGGTTTTGATTCAAGATGAAACAAAAATCAAATAGGAACAATGGTGATGAGTTAAATGGGTTTTGAAAAAGAATGAAGGAGAGAGACAGAGGTATTTCGATGGTGTTAATGAAGGAGAGAGACAGAGGTATTTTGATGGTGTTAGATGATCATTTGATCGAGTAAGTTTATAAAGTGAGAGAGAGATAGAGAGAGAGAGAATGGTGATTAAAGATAGTGATGATCGACCTTCGAATAGTAGTAGAAATGAATGTGTGTTAATGGATGTGCCTGATCAGAAAACAGAAGTATGCGAGCTGCTGTAGCAGTGATCGATTTACAGATGTTTAAAGAGGTGATTTTCTTTTGTTTACTGCAGCAACAATGAGATTTTTATAGCAACAGGTCAGTAGTTTAATTAAAACCGAAAACAGACTGGATAGCAGCAATGGTGTCGAGTTGTTGATAGTTTTCATGGAGTACAACAGCTGTAATGATGGTTTAATGGTGAGGGTTTTGTGGTTTTCGGTGATGGTGATCATATGTATATGTATTGTAATATAGATATTAACACAGTATTGGAATTGTTTGCAGTTGTTTTGTATCAAAAGGCAATCGACAGCTAAATAGTTCGTACAGATATTTAGAAAAAAAAAATTATAAGTGACCTCAATGGTTAACAGCTTTTGGAATTACTCTTATAATTAATCACAGATTTGTACTACCAATTACACAAAGAATCAATCACCTACAGCAATTGAAAATGATTGATAACATAATACTAGTTTCATGTATACATATAATTAATCGTATAAATATAATTGTATAAGTATATATATATATAATTATATAAGTATATATATATATATATATATATATATATATATATATATATATTTATATATCTGTATTTGTATCTGTATATATATATGTATATCTTTATATCTCTGTATCTATGTTTAAGTATGTATATCAGTATCTATATATCGTTTGTATATGTAATATGTTACTTAATATTAATAATAATACTTAATAATAATAATTGATAATTGTATTTATAATAAAAATTAAAATTCTATTAATATTCATAATAATATTAATGTAAAAAAATGATATTATTAATATTACTAATGATAATAATGAATTGTATCATTTTCTAATAATAAAAAAGATAATGATAACAATAATTTATAATAATAATAATTATTATTATTATTTATAATAATGATGTTCTATAATAATACTAATACTTATCAAAATGACAAAATAAAAAAAAATATAATTACTGATTATGATATTAACAATGATAACTATATTATTAATAATAATAGTAATATAACAATTCTTATGTATCAAATTTCATAAAATAACTTTTAAGTATAAATAGTATTATTAATAATCATAATAATGAATATAATAATATTCATATATTAACCATAATTAAACTTGTAATTTCATTTAATATATTTATATTACAATTTATATTATATATTATACGAATATATTCATATATATATATATATATATATATATATATATATATATACCTTTACTTAATTATTTAACACATTTGTTCGTGAATCATCGGGCACAGTCAGAGGGTAATTGATTATATGAACAAAGTTCAAAATTTTTTTGAGACTCACCATTACAGACTTTGCTTATCGTGTCGAATTAATATAAAGATTAAGTTTAAATTTGGTTGAAAATTCCGGGTCGTCACAGTGATTAGAGTAGAAAAATGATTAAATTTTACCAAAGTTTCCAAACATATTGTTGTTTATGTTGAATGATAAATGGTGCACATCATTTGTTCATTCCGTCTGTTGTTACATCACACTTGTTTTTCATTTTGTCGTCAAAATTAGTAGCTTTTGCTGAACTTAATGCCAGTTTTTGAAAGTTCACTGTTTTACCCTGTTGTGTACAATTGACAATATACATATATACAAATAATAACATGCATGGTAATTTGAAATGGGACTTAACATCCCACTTTCAAATTATAAATACGAAATATTAGTAATAAAATAAAAAAAATGTTAAAAATTACATAAAAGTATCACAATATTATATGTTTTAAACATAAGTAAATAAAAATAATAAAAGATAAAAATCACCAACGGGAACTGTATCAATCTGGATAGGGGTTCCAGTTCACGTCGTCGGTCAGGTTTCACGGTTGGTTATATGTGTACTGATAGGCTTGATTGGGGTCGTAGAGAGTAAATGGTGGTCGCATATCGGGCTGGTGTGGTGGATAGTAAGCAGGTCGGGTCGGTACGTAGTTATTTGGTACCTGAGATGATAGCTGGCTTATGATCTGATGCTGATGATAGTGCCATCTATCATGCTGTCGTTGCCTGGAATGCTCGTACACATTCTCGACGTGCCACTGCTCGTACTGACTATGTCTAGCCTTGTTTGTCATTTCTACCTCATCTATACGCTGGTAAACGTCAGTAACAGCCTCCTAATGACATCCCTAATGTCATTCGCTTCCTCCATTTCCTCATCTGAACCTCTCTCTACCTGTGGATGAGGGCCCTTATATGGTACTGCCTGATTGCGTCTGCTCTTTAATACCTTGACACCCTGATAGACCCGCAATCCTAAAGTCTCAACCTGTTCCCTACACACCATCAGTGGACCCCCTTGATCCGTATCTATGCCTAAATACTCTCCAATGAGAGTAACAAAAATATCCCCTCCTATTATTCCCCCATCCTGTATTCCTTCCACCATTTGGGACAGATAAAAACCAACACAGTAGGGAATATTAACAAAGCTTCTAGTGTTTCGAATACACTTAAGGTAAAATAAATCGTGTAAGGTCATTTTCTCCTTGTTGTTACCTCTTTGTGTAATCGAATTAGCTAAAAATATATGTATAATACGAAGCTCTACTTTGTTAATATCTAAATAGGAGTGTCTTCCTCCCCGCGTAAAAACATTATAATTTGACATACGCCTCCAGACGGCGTCCGCGTCAAAATTCCTATCTACCCTTTCACCATGATAAATCAAATTTGTACAATCAGGTAGTAGTAATTCAGAAGGAGTGTAAATCTGTAAAGCCCTGGCTATGTCCAGCATGGACATCCTATACATCCTACGACCAAGTAAAAATCTAAGAAAATTTCTATCGTCTAACCTAACTACATCCGTATTAAGTGATATAGTACTCATAAGCTCTACACACCATTCCTTATATACAGGCCTACGAATGGTGAATAAACGTTCCCAATCGGGAAAAGAAGAGTTCCCAT
This sequence comes from Rutidosis leptorrhynchoides, assembly GCF_046630445.1. NCBI lineage: Eukaryota > Viridiplantae > Streptophyta > Magnoliopsida > Asterales > Asteraceae > Rutidosis > Rutidosis leptorrhynchoides. Next base: position 487,025,843 of record NC_092336.1, read on the forward strand.
ACCTTTGGATTATGTAACATCCCGCCTTTTTCCGTTTATTCATTTTAAAGTCCTTTATATATTTATAACATCTCCCATTGATACGCGTTTCAAATTATCTCGTTTAGGTAATTCACGCACCCGAATGAAAGTTGAGGGACCAAACTCGCCAAAGGATCAAACCTTTGACTAGGTCAAAGGGTCAAACCCCTCTTACCCATTCATTCATCTCTCTCTCATTTTACTACTTCCTCCATTTTCTCTCAACACCCCATTTCAAAGAATCATCATCCAAATCCGAGCTAGCGGGTGTTTTGTAAAACAAATTACATTTTTGGAATCCTTGCAACTTCCTCTTCGATTCCATACCGATTTCATTACATTTGGGTAACTTTCTAAAATCACTAGATTTTGTGTTCTTGATGTTTTTGACTTATAAAGTTGTTAGTTAGTGTCTATGGCTCAAGTATAACATGAATACATGTTTTGTTTGCTCGATTTGTTGTTTTGAGTAACTAGTTTGAACATTTGAAATGGGTGTGCTTAATCCTTGCTTTTGGTTGATTAAATGTTGTTTAAATGTTAAAGTTCATGTATTAAATGTGTTACTAGCATCGTTAGTTTCGTTTTGGTATGTTGGATGATATGAAAACCTTGCGTTAACATGATTATTGATTTTGTGATTCTTGATTAGGATTTGATGAACTTGAAATGAACTTTTGATACTTTGGATGCCATGAAATGTTGTTAGTAAGTGTTTAGTTGTAATGCACGTTTCATTACCTTTAAAACGGCATATCATATGTGTGAATTGGATTCCCGAAACTTAAAATGCATTTGATGAACTTGCACTTTGAAAATAAACCTTTATTGATCAATTGACGAGTTTTCGATTATTGTAATTGATGTTTTTGCTTGGTGAAAAGTAGTTAGTTGTATTCCTTGTCAAAATACCTTTCCAACGATATAAGATACTTGTTTTGGATGTTTACGGTTTAGGATTTATGGGTATTTGAAGTTGGATTCGTGCTTGAGTGTGAAAACTGCCAGAATTCTCTGCACAGGTAATGGCGCGGCGCGCCAAAGTGGTCTGTCCAATTTTGTCGATTTTTGAATAATGTTTGCTATGCTACGCACCCCCGATCAACATGAAACTTGGCCAACATGCTCATACATGATTAAAAACCTCAGAAAAATAGTTCGGGACCCGACCCGAACGTGTTGACTTTTTCGTTGACTTTGACCGACCAAAGTTTGACTTTTTGTCAAACTTAACCAAATGATTATGCAACCTTCCTAACTTGTTTATATACTTGTATCTTGCATGAAACTTGACAATTTGATTTCACATGCTACATAATCGAGTCGTAACGAGCCATAGGACTAATTGAACATCTTTGACCTATCGTGTTTACCGTTATTGATACGACCTATTTGTTTAGGTCAAGACTAGCACTATCCTTCGCACACGTTATTTTGTGAAGTACTTTTCGTACGTGCACTCAAGGTGAGATCATAGTCCCACTTTTACTCTTTTGCACTTACATTTGGGATGAGAAAAACATAAACGTTTCTTTTTACTAAGTGAACACAAGTACAGGAAAACAAACATTTCACATACGAGTTTGAACAAAAATCCTCAATTCGATTATCATTAGTTACACTTGCCGGGTGTAAGCGAGAACTTATGTTATATGGCCATATGGGTTTGACAAACCCTCATTCAAACGGTTCGCTACCGTTTACGAATGAAATGTATTTTCGAGAAACAGTGTATGTTCTAACACTATTGTGATGGGGTTCTATGGAAGGAATGTTAAGCATTGATAATTGGGTGCTCGTGAAACAAACTTTTGGAATGTATTACTATTATCTCATGGTTGCAAATCTTGTGGTTCACTTGTACTTACTTACTTAAACCTATGATTTCACCAACGTTTTCGTTGACAGATTTCTATGTTTTTCTCAGGTCCTTGAACGATACATGATACATGCTTCCGCTCATTATTTTGATACTTGCATTGGATGTCGAGTATATATGCATACATGGAGCGTCTTTTGGCCACTTTTAAATTGTGTCGCATAAGTTTCATTTGTACTTAAAACTTTGTATCGTAACTTGTGGTGGAACTATTCTTGTAAACTTTGAACAATCTTTACATTTGAAATGAATGCGACATATCTTTTGGTCAAACGTTGTTTTAAAGACTTATGACCACGTAACGGGACCTAAGTAGACGGCGCCGTCAATGACGATTTTGTCGGGTCGCTACAGATGGTATCAGAGCGTTGGTTGTAGGGATTTAGAGTTCATTGGTGTCAACCTCGAGTCATAGGGTACATTGGTGAGTCTAGACTACAACCGGCATATAGACTTGAAGTAGGAATTACTTGACTACTTGTGCATTTATACTCGAACGCTTCTACTCATATCTACTCTTAGTTCATCTTAATCTCACGTTGTTTAATTTGATTGACACGCCACCTTAACTATATGAAATGATGTCGAATGCACATATGAATCAGGGTAATATAATTTCCGGGATTATATTACGGTGACTCATATGAACGTTCCGACATTGTGGCATAAAGAATTTAAGGCGAGTCAAGGAAAATTTTCTCTCTATCTTTATTCCATATCACGGTTAGTATTATTTAGAATACTAACCAACGGTATCCTTTTGTTTTGAAGGAATAATGGCTCCTCGTCGTGTACGCCGCAATGAAACTCCCGAACAAGCTCTCGAACGGATGATAGCCACCGCCGTAGATGCGGCCATGGCCGGTCACTCATCCAACAACAATAATAATAACAACCACAACAACAACAACAACAACAACAATGGAGCCGGAAACTCAAACGAGGGATGCTCCTATAAAGCTTTCATGGGGTGCAAACCTCACACTTTTGATGGAACCGGGGGACCGGTCGTGCTCACTCGATGGTTTGAGCAAACGGAAGCCGTCTTTAGCATAAGTGGTTGTCGGGACCAAGACAAGGTCAAATACTCCACTCACACCTTCGCCGGTGTCGCTCTTACATGGTGGAATACTTATGTACAATCGGTGGGTACCGATGAAGCTCACGCCCTCTCTTGGGCCGACTTGAGGGAAAAGATGATTGTCGAATATTTCCCTCGTGAAGAAACCCGAAGGCTCGAACAAGAGCTAAGAACTTTAAAGGCGATCGGAAATGATCTCAAGGCTTACAATCAACGATTTTCCGAACTAGCCTTGATGTGCCCAAATCTTGTGAACCCCGAAGCTTTAAGGGTTGAACTTTACATGGATGGTCTTCCAAAGAGTATCAAACACGGAGTAATGTCATCCAAACCCACTAATCATCAAGAAGCTTTGAACATGGCCCGCAAATTGATAGAAACGGTTGACGAAATCGTAGTTCCGGCACCTAAAGCCGAGGACAAGTCGGGTAACAACAAAAGAAAATGGGAAGCTCCCCAATCAAGCAACAACAACTTTGCCAAGAAATCTTTCACCTCCGACGGCAAGAAGGGTTATGCCGGAAATCTACCTCTTTGCAACAAATGCAACAAACATCACTTTGGCGAATGTAGTAAGCTAATTTGCCATCGGTGCCAAGGAATTGGTCATAAGGCCAACGATTGTAAAAGTGCCACTCCCGTCGCTCGAAAATGGCCCAATGCACCAAAGACGGGCACTTGTTACGAATGTGGCCAAACGGGTCATTATAGGAATGCATGCCCAAAGAAGAAAGATAACCCCAACATGCGCGGCCGAGCTTTCAACATCAACACCGAGGAAGCCCGGGATGACACTGAACTAGTCACGGGTACGTTTCTTCTCAACAATTCTTATGTCTCTTGCTTATTCGATTCGGGTGCCGATAAATGCTTTGTATCCAAGACTTTGACTCATTCTTTTAGCACTCCACCTCTTCCATTAGATACCACTTATACCATTGAAGTGGCTAACGGGAAACTATTAAGTGCCGACACATATTACCGGGGGTGTACGTTAAACATTTTGGGTAAGGAATTTGAAATTGACTTGATACCCATGGAACTAGGGAGCTTCGATGTAATAATCGGTATGAATTGGCTAGCCAAAATGAAATCTCACATCCTTTGTGATCTTAACGCAATCCGAATCCCTATCGAGAATGGTGAACCTTTGATCGCTTATGGCGATAAGAGTTGCACCGGACTCAACCTCGTTTCGTGTATTAAAGTTATAAAACTACTCCGTAAGGGTTGTTGTGCGATCCTTGCTCACGTTAAGAAAGTCGAGTCCGATGAGAAGCACATCGATGATGTGCCAATTGTTAGTGACTATTCCGATGTATTTCCCGATGAATTGCCGGGTCTTCCACCTCATCGACCGGTTGAATTCCAAATCGATCTTATTCCGGGAGCCGCACCCGTAGCACGTGCACCATATAGACTCGCTCCATCCGAAATGCAAGAATTGCAAAGTTAAATCCAAGAACTACTTGATCGTGGTTTTATCCAACCTAGCCATTCACCTTGGGGCGCTCCGATTTTGTTTGTTAAAAAGAAAGACGGATCCCTACGAATGTGCATTGACTATCGTGAACTAAACAAATTGACGGTTAAGAACCGATATCCTCTTCCTCGCATCGATGACCTCTTTGATCAATTACAAGGGTCCTGTGTATATTCGAAAATCGATCTCCGCTCGGGTTATCATCAATTAAGGGTTAAGGGGGAAGATGTCTCCAAAACCGCTTTCCGGACTCGTTATGGTAGTTATGAATTCCTTGTCATGCCATTTGGTCTCACTAATGCACCGGCGGTGTTCATGGATCTTATGAACCGCGTGTGCAAATCGTATCTCGATAAATTCGTTATTGTGTTCATCGATGACATATTGATCTATTCTAAAAATGAAGAAGAGCACGAACAACATCTCCGACTTGTGCTTGAACTCTTGAGACCAGAACGACTTTATGCCAAATTCTCCAAGTGTGAATTTTGGTTAAAGGAAGTTCAATTTCTTGGTCATGTTGTAAGTGATCAAGGTATTAAAGTCAATCCCACGAAAATCGAAGCCATTAGTAAATGGGAGACTCCTACTACTCCTACTCACATCCGTCAATTCTTGGGTCTTGCCGGATACTACAGTAGATTCATCAAGGATTTTTCTTTGGTTGCTCGTCCTCTAACCGCTTTAACTCACAAGGGAAAGAAATTCATTTGGGCGACCGAGCAAGAATCCGCGTTTCAAATCTTGAAGACAAAGCTAACCACCGCTCCTATTTTGTCACTTCCTTAGGGCAATGATGATTTTGTTGTATATTGCGATGCCTCGAAGCATGGTTTTGGGTGTCTATTGATGCAACGGAAGAAAGTCATTGCTTATGCCTCTCGACAACTAAAAATTCATGAACGGAATTACACGACTCATGATCTCGAACTCGGAGCCGTTGTCTTTGCACTTAAAATGTGGAGATACTATCTTTATGGAACCAAGAGTACTATCTTCACCGATCACAAAAGCCTTCAACACATCTTCGATCAAAAGCAACTAAACATGAGACAACGACGGTGGATTGAAACTTTGAATGATTACGATTGCGAGCTTCGTTACCATCCCGGGAAGGCAAACGTAGTAGCCGATGCCTTAAGTCGAAAAGAAAGAGCGGTGCCTCTTCGTGTCCGAGCCTTAAACATCACCATCCAGACAAACCTTAATAGCCAAATTCGGGTAGCCCAAGATGAGGCTCTCAAGGACGAAAACATCTCTCTCGAACACTTGAACGTCCTCACCTCTCGATTCGAAGTTAAAGAAACCGGACTCCGATATTTCGCCGGAAGAATTTGGGTGCCTAGTTATGGGGACCTACGAAGCCTTATTTTAGATGAAGCCCATAAGTCACGATACTCGATTCATCCCGGTGCCAATAAGATGTACCACGACCTTAGACAACTATATTGGTGGCCGAACATCAAAAGGGACGTAGCTACTTATGTTTCCAAGTGTTTGACATGTTCCAAAGTCAAAGCCGAACACCAAAGACCGTCCGGACTACTCCAACAACCCGAGATTCCGCAATGGAAGTGGGAAAGGATAACGATGGATTTTATCACCAAGTTACCAAAAACGACGGCCGGTTATGATACCATTTGGGTTATTGTTGACCGTCTCACCAAATCCGCACATTTCCTTGCCATGAAAGAAACGGACAAAATGGAGAAACTTGCACAACTTTACATTAAGGAGATCGTAGCCTGACACGGTGTACCTTTATCGATTATCTCCGACCGAGATGGCCGTTTCGTTTCTAGATTTTGGCGTACTTTGCAAGAAGCATTGGGAACGCGTTTAGACATGAGCACCGCATATCATCCATAAACCGACGGACAAAGCGAACGCACAATTCAAACTTTGGAAGACATGCTACGAGCTTGTGTTGTAGACTTTGGAAAAGCTTGGGATAAGCACTTGCCTCTTGCCGAATTCTCCTACAACAATAGCTATCACGCGAGTATTAACGCCGCACCGTTCGAAGCTTTATATGGCCGAAAATGTCGTTCACCTCTTTGTTGGGCCGAAGTAGGCGACACACAAATTACCGGACCTGAACTCATTCATGAAACAACCGAGAAGATCGTTCAAATCCGAGATAGGCTTAGGACGGCCCGAAGTCGTCAAAAGAGCTATACAGACAAACGACGCAACGACCTTGAATTTCAAGTCGGTGATCGCGTAATGTTAAAAGTCGCACCTTGGAAAGGTGTAATTCGTTTTGGGAAACGCGGAAAGCTAAACCCGCGGTATATTGGTCCTTTCGAAATCTTGGAACGTGTTGGAACCGTTGCTTATCGTTTAGATCTTCCGCCTCAATTGAGCTCCGTTCATCCTACTTTCCATGTATCCAACTTGAAAAAGTGTCTTGCCGAACCCGATATCGTCATTCCTCTCGAGGAGCTTACCATTGATGACAAACTTCATTTCGTGGAGGAACCGGTTGAAATTGTGGACACCTCCGTCAAAACGTTAAAACAAAGCCGAATTCCAATTGTCAAGGTCCGTTGGAACGCCAAAAGGGGACCCGAGTTTACTTGGGAAAGACAAGATCAAATGCAAAGGAAGTATCCTCATCTATTCGTGATTTCGGAAACACAAAATCCCGAGGAAGAAACAACGACTACTAGCCTACTTAAATTTCGGGACGAAATTTCTTTTAAGGAGTAGGTAATGTAACATCCCGCCTTTTTCCGTTTACTTTCCGTTTATTCATTTTAAAGTCCGTTATATATTTATAACATCTCCCGTTGATACGCGTTTCAAATTATCTCGTTTAAGTAATTCACGCACCCGAATGAAAGTTGAGGGACCAAACTCGCCAAAGGATCAAACCTTTGACTAGGTCAAAGGGTCAAACCCCTCTTACCCATTCATTCATCTCTCTCTCATTTTACTACTTCTTCCATTTTCTCTCAACACCCCATTTCAAAGAATCATCATCCAAATCCGAGCTAGCGGGTGTTTTGTAAAACAAATTACATTTTTGGAATCCTTGCAACTTCCTCTTCGATTCCATACCGATTTCATTACATTTGGGTAACTTTCTAAAATCACTAGATTTTGTGTTCTTGATGTTTTTAACTTATAAAGTTGTTAGTTAGTGTCTATGGCTCAAGTATAACATGAATACATGTTTTGTTTGCTCGATTTGTTGTTTTGAGTAACTAGTTTGAACATTTGAAATGGGTGTGCTTAATCCTTGCTTTTGGTTGATTAAATGTTGTTTAAATGTTAAAGTTCATGTATTAAATGTGTTACTAGCATCGTTAGTTTCGTTTTGGTATGTTGGATGATATGAAAACCTTGCGTTAACATGATTATTGATTTTGTGATTCTTGATTAGGATTTGATGAACTTGAAATGAACTTTTGATACTTTGGATGCCATGAAATGTTGTTAGTAAGTGTTTAGTTGTAATGCGCGTTTCATTACCTTCAAAACGGCATATCATATGTGTGAATTGGATTCCCGAAACTTAAAATGCATTTGATGAACTTGCACTTTGAAAATAAACCTTTATTGATCAATTGACGAGTTTTCGATTATTGTAATTGATGTTTTTGCTTGGTGAAAAGTAGTTAGTTGTATTCCTTGTCAAAATACCTTTCCAACGATATAAGATACTTGTTTTGGATGTTTACGGTTTAGGATTTATGGGTATTTGAAGTTGGATTCGTGCTTGAGTGTGAAAACTGCCAGAATTCTCTGCACAGGTAATGGCGCGGCGCGCCATAGACCCGCGCGGCGAGCCAAAGTGGTCTGTCCAATTTTGTCGATTTTTGAATAATGTTTGCTATGCTACGCACCCCCGATCAACATGAAACTTGGCCAACATGCTCATACATGATTAAAAACCTCAGAAAAATAGTTCGGGACCCGACCCGAACGTGTTGACTTTTTCGTTGACTTTGACCGACCAAAGTTTGACTTTTTGTCAAACTTAACCAAATGATTATGCAACCTTCCTAACTTGTTTATATACTTGTATCTTGCATGAAACTTGACAATTTGATTTCACATGCTACATAATCGAGTCGTAACGAGCCATAGGACTAATTGAACATCTTTGACCTATCGTGTTTACCGTTATTGATACGACCTATTTGTTTAGGTCAAGACTAGCACTATCCTTCGCACACGTTATTTTGTGAAGTACTTTTCTTACGTGCACTCAAGGTGAGATCATAGTCCCACTTTTACTCTTTTGCACTTACATTTGGGATGAGAAAAACATAAACGTTTCTTTTTACTAAGTGAACACAAGTACAGGAAAACAAACATTTCACATACGAGTTTGAACAAAAATCCTCAATTCGATTATCATTAGTTACACTTGCCGGGTGTAAGCGAGAACTTATGTTATATGGCCATATGGGTTTGACAAACCCTCATTCAAACGGTTCGCTACCGTTTACGAATGAAATGTATTTTCGAGAAACAGTGTATGTTCTAACACTATTGTGATGGGGTTCTATGGAAGGAATGTTAAGCATTGATAATTGGGTGCTCGTAAAACAAACTTTTGGAATGTATTACTATTATCTCATGGTTGCAAATCTTGTGGTTCACTTGTACTTACTTACTTAAACCTATGATTTCACCAACGTTTTCGTTGACAGATTTCTATGTTTTTCTCAGGTCCTTGAACGATACATGATACATGCTTCCGCTCATTATTTTGATACTTGCATTGGATGTCGAGTATATATGCATACATGGAGCGTCTTTTGGCCACTTTTAAATTGTGTCGCATAAGTTTCATTTGTACTTAAAACTTTGTATCGTAACTTGTGGTGGAACTATTCTTGTAAACTTTGAACAATCTTTACATTTGAAATGAATGCGACATATCTTTTGGTCAAACGTTGTTTTAAAGACTTATGACCACGTAACGGGACCTAAGTAGACGGCGCCGTCAATGACGATTTTGTCGGGTCGCTACAGATTAGATGCTGCCTAACTGGGTTAGCTAGTTGGACCCTTTCCAAAGGCTCCCTATCGATTACCCTCGGTACTTCCACATTTTTCGTTACCAGTTTATATTTGTTACTTTGGTACGTCGGGTAATCTCTCCAACTTCGATCAAATCTCAAATTGGGATGTAATAGCTCTTCATGAATCGTTAGGTGTTCTATTATTGGATGAATCGGAAATTGTACGTAGGCATTAACATATTCTTGTTCCGGATCATAATATGGTATGTGTTGATCATTATGATATTGTTGTTCTTGTTGTTGTTCCTGTTCAGATTCTGGTTCATATTGTGGCTCATATTGCATTTCTGGCTGTGGTTCGTTTTCAGGTTGTCTGGATGATGATGCACAGCCAGATTCGGTATATTTATGCAAAACACATTAAACACAAAATTTGTGCATCCAAATATGCATTAGTGTTAGCAAAATAATAAATTAAAACAATTACAATAACATGTTTAATCCATATTAAACTCATGCTCATTTTCATATTTTTATCAATTCTACACTTTTTCAAATAAGCATATATGAAAATGTTTACAAAGTTCATAAGCATTCAACTCAAATAACATGTCAAAATAATCATTACTAGCAATTAAACAAGTTTCAAATGGTATTTATATCAAATTAATCAAGTTCATGAATTTTAGACTTGAAAAGTCCACTTTAATTCTCAAAAATCATGTTTAGGATCAAAGTTTGGATCATTTAGCTACCTAAACATGTTACACTACTTAATTTAGCAATAATTCATGACAAAAATTGACCATAACCTGTTTATATCAAAAAGTCCCAAATTACTCAAGAACACAAACCCTAGATTTCTAAAAATTTTAAAGTTTAAGGCTTCAAATCATGTTAAATAGCATCAATCTAGGTTGTACATGCATAATATACTAACAATTTAACTCTAATTACACTAGAAATTAACAAAATTAAATTAGGTAAAATTTAGCTCAAGAACACTAAAATTCAAATTTAAAGAGTTTTAGGGGTGAAATCTTTACCTTTTTGCTTCCCCATCTGAGAAAAGGCATGATTGTAGCGGATTATTGTGACGAATTTCGTTGATTTTGGTTGAAAATTGGTGATTTTTGGTGATAATATGTGTGTGTGTGTTCGTGTATTTGTGTGTGTGGTTGTGTGAGATAGAACAGACGAGCTGCTCTTTTGTTTCTACCCTCTATTTAGGCTCCATGCGATCACATGGTTTGGAAGGGTAAACCCCATGCGATCGCATGGGGGTCCCTGTTTTTTTTTTGTTTTTTTTTATATAATCATTTACTTATAAAAAAATAAATAATTTTAAAATTTTGTTTTCTTTTTAGAATGAGGGCGTTTTGGATCGTTGTCCTAGTTCGTCCCTCGACAAAATTTTAAAATTTGTCATTTTAAAGCGATTGTTTTAAAAGCAAAGATTTTTGGGTTTTTTAAATATTTTTGGCATACTTTAATTCAATAAGATTAAAAAAAATGATAATAAAATTTCTCGTCCCTCCCTTGGGTAAAGCAATTTCTATTCAACGATCTAATCTTCAACTCACGATGAATTTTTAATATCAAATTTTTAACTTAATGAAATAAAGTAAATTTTTGTTTTTAAATTCACACCAAACTTAATTTTAAAATGCATAAAATTAAAAATTCATATAAATATCATTAATATTTTTTATACATTAATTTTACAAACTTATATTGAAAATATTAATTTTTTAAAATATTTACAAACTTAAATATATTGGTTTTAAAAATTTACAATAATAATATAATATTAATTTAAAAACAAGGTAAAAATTAAAATTAAAAATCTTTTTGGTCTTTTATCCCACTTTAATCAATCAAATATTATCAAAAATATACGCCCCTATTTTGGGTAAAGTAATTTCGGCTAAATTACCTAATTTTACTCCGGAAGAATTTCTGAAATATTTTCGATTGATTGATTAAAGATATTTATACCTTAAGAATAAACGGTAAATTTCGCAGTGATGTAATAAATTTTTGTATGATATCAAAAATTTCGGTTTCGCATACCTAATTTTATTGAATGTCAATTTAATACTTTATAGCGAACGATTCAGCGTTTATTATCAAAAAGTTAAAAGCAATAAATAAAAACTGTACATACTTACCTGTGAGAAAGAATTCTCAGAGACCTGCTTTAGCCGACTCTTAGGAGAGTCGTGTGATTTGGTTTTCCATAGCTATGTAGGCGTAACCTCGATTCTTCAATAACTTTTCTTCTAAACATATAAACGGTCCTTCTCTGCATAGAGTAACAAATTCGGTATTTGAATATGTTTGATTGTTCGAACATTTACCTTCATGTGACCATTTTCCGCATTTATGACATCTTTCAAGGTGTCGTGCTCTTCTTTTTGTTGCGGATTTTGATTTTCCTTTACCAAAATGTATCTTATGATGATCTTTCCTGAGTTTTTTCCTTACTTCGTCCATTTTTCCTCTTATGAATGATACCAGTTCACTCGGAAAGATGTTATTATTACGTTTAGTAATCATAGCGTGTAGTAGTAAACCATGGTTCAGATCACAGGAATTCTTCATCTCGTAAAACCTAAAAAAAATAAAAATTCAGAATGGAGGGAGAAGGCTAGTTCTTTAGGGTCTGCTAGGGAAAGACCATTCGGATTCCATTCTCGAGAACTACACAAAAACAGAATATCTAACTCTAACATAAATACATATTACCCTTAAAAAGACTTAATTCTCCCCACACTTAGTTAGCTGTGGTGTCAAAATTGTGATTAACTTCGTTTTCAATTGGGCTATCAACAACTTGTATATCTCTGACTTTTGCTTCAAGCCAATTGTTGATTTCCTCTGTAACTTTCACAAATTCAACTAACATTGCCTTTTCTTTAGGCGACAAATTGGATACTAATCGGTTACATAACTTAAAGTTCCCCTTAATCCTAGCATCATGAATCCGTTTATAAAGTTTCTTCGTTGAACTGTTAAAAACGGGTTCATCTAATTTTGTATCAATAACGGGGTTCTTTGTTATCGGTTCATCATTAGGTGTTTCTTCATCTTCCCCACACTTATGCGTTTTTATTGATTCAACAGTTTTGATTGGTGGAGATCTAAACTTTCGGTTCACAAAGGTGACTGATTTGTCACCATCCCTTAGTGTCATTCTACCTTCTCTTACATCAATGAACGCCTCGGTGGTTGCTAAAAATGGGCGACCTAAAATTAGAGGAATATCAAGGTCTTCCTCCATATTAATAACGATGAAGTTTGCAACAAAGGTTAAACTTCCCACTTTAACAAGTAAATTATTGGTTATTCCAACCGGGTGTTTAATGGTTTGATCAAATAATTGAACACCTTTTCTGGTTGGTCTTAATTTACCCACACCTAAACTTTTATATAAGGAAAGAGGCATAATGTTTGCACTTGCTCCTAAATCTGCGAGTCCATTATACATAGCACCATCGTTAAGCAAGCAAGAAATGATAAATTCACCTGGGTCTCCTACTTTAGTAAGTAGAGTTGGTTTGTTAACCTTTTCCAAGTGATCTTTTCTTGGTTCTTTCACTTCTACTTGAACTTCTTGTTTACATTTTTCTTCGTTTCTTGGAATGAGAGATTTGTATAGGAATTCTTCTTCATCACTCCAATTTGAAGCTTCCCCGTCTTCCAATTTTGGTTTTTCATATGTTGTTGATAACATATTTATGTTTTCATTCTGAGGGTTTTCTTGGGTGGTGAAATTATGTTGACTTCATTGTCAACTTCCATTGGACCATGTATGTAATGTTTAACTCTGTGACCATTAACTTTAAATTCAATCCCATTTGAATTTATTAACTCTATTGTTCCATATGGGAAAACTCTTTTGACTATGAATGGTCCAGACCATCTTGATTTCAATTTTCCAGGAAATAGCTTGAATCGTGAATTGAAAAGAAGAACTTTGTCTCCTTCTTTAAATTCTTTTGAACTTCTGATTCTTTTATCATGCCATTTCTTCGTTCTTTCCTTATAGATTAACGAATTTTCATATGCTTCATGTCTTAATTCTTCTAATTCATTTAATTGACCTAACCGTAGACTTCCGGCTTCATGTAAATCAAGATTACATGTCTTCAAAGCCCAAAATGCTTTGTGCTCAATTTCTACTAGAAGATGACATGCCTTTCCGTAAACGAGTTTAAAAGGTGTGGTGCTAATTGGAGTTTTGTAGGCTGTTCTAAAAGCCCAGAGTGCATCCTCCAATTTCATGGACCATTCCTTCGGATTTGATCCTACGGTTTTCTCTAAATACGTTTTAATGCTCGGTTGGTATTTTCAACTTGTCCACTTGTTTGTGGATGATAAGCAGTTGAGATTTTATGAGTTACTCCATATCTTTTGAGAACTTTCTCAAGTTGATTATTACAAAAATGAGTACCCCGATCACTTATTAAAGCTTTCGGTGTTCTAAACCTAGCAAAAAGACGTTTTAAAAAGTTGACTACAACTCGTGCATCGTTAGTTGGGAGAGCTTGTGCTTCCGCCCATTTAGATACATAATCAATGGCAACGAGAATGTAGAGATTATTATGAGATTTTGGAAATGGACCCATAAAGTCAATACCCCAAACATCAAATACTTCACATACTTAAATGACATTTTGTGGCATTTCATCACGTTGACTTATTTTTCCTGCCCTTTGACAAGCATCACAGGATTTATAAAGAAGGTGTGCGTCTTTGAAAATTGTAGGCCAATAGAATCCAGCGTCATAGACTTTTCTTGTGGTAAGTTGAGGCCCATAATGCCCTCCTGTTAGTCCTGTGTGACAATGGTTTAAGATTTAACTGGCTTCATCCCCAAATACACATCGGCGTATTATTCCATCGGGATAACTTTTAAACAAATGTGGATCGTCCCAAAAATAGTGTTTTATATCACTAAAGAATTTCATTCGTTTTTGGTACGACAACCCTTTTTCAAGGAATCCACATACTAAGTAGTTTGCATAGTCTGCAAACCATGGAATTTCATTATAATCGATCTTCAAAAGATATTTATCAAGAAAGTTATCTTGTATAGCCGATTCATTTAGAACTTCTAATTCGGGATTTTCAAGACGAGAAAGATGATCAGCGGCAAGATTTTCTGCTCCCTTTTTGTCTCGGATCTCAATATCGAACTCTTGTAAGAGTAAGATCCAATGGATTAATCATGGTTTGACATCTTGTTTTGAAAATAGGTATCTAAGAGCAGAATGGTCGGTATAGACTACTGTTTTAGCTAGAACGAGATATGAACGAAATTTATCAAAAGCAAAGACAATAGCAAGGAGTTCTTTTTCAGTAGTTGTGTAATTCATTTGTGCTCCTTGTAACGTCTTACTAGCGTAATAAATAGGTTGAAATCGTTTTTCAATCCTTTGTCCTAAAACGGCTCCCATTGCAAAATCACTTGCATCACACATGAGTTCAAATGATAGATTCCAATTTGGAGTTATCATGATCGGCGCATTAGTGAGTTTTTCTTTAAGAATATTAAAAGATTTGATGCATTCATCCGAAAAGATGAATGGAGCATCCTTTTCTAGGAGTTTATTCATAGGAGTGGCAATTTTAGAAAAATCTTTTATGAAACGTCGGTAAAAACTGGCATGCCCTAGAAAACTCCTAATTCCTCTAACATTGGTGGGATGTGGAAGTTTAGCAATTACATCTACTTTAGCTCTATCCACTTCAATTCCTTCCTTTGAAATTTTATGACCAAGAACGATGCCTTCTTTAACCATGAAATGGCATTTCTCCCAATTAAAAACTAGATTTGATTGCTCGCATCTAATAAGCATTCGTTCAAGATTAACTAGACATGTTTCAAAAGTATCACCGAAGACTGAAAAGTCATCCATGAAAACTTCCATGCATTCTTCTATCATGTCGTGAAAAATCGCCATCATGCACCTTTGAAAGGTTGCAGGGGCGTTGCAAAGTCCAAATGGCATGCGTTTGTAAGCAAAAGTACCATAAGGGCACGTGAATGTGGTTTTCTCTTGGTCCTCGGGTGTTATTGGAATTTGAAAATATCCGGAAAAATCATCAAGAAAACAATAGTAACTATTCCCAGCTAATCTTTCCAACATTTGATCAATGAAAGGTAAGGGAAAGTGATCTTTTCTGGTGGCGTCATTTAATTTTCTATAATCAATACAAAGACGCCATCCTGTTACAGTCCTAGTAGGAACAAGCTCATTTTTTTCATTTGTGATGACAGTCATGTCACCCTTCTTAGGTACGCATTGAACTGGGCTTACCCATGGACTATCAGAAATTGGATAAATTAAACCTGCATCTAGCAGTTTAATAATTTCTTTCTTAACAACATCTTGCATATTAGGATTTAGTTTTCGTTGGCGTTGCACATACATTTTATGGCCTTCTTCCATAAGGATTTTATGTGTGCAATACGAAGGACTTATGCCTTTAATGTCATGAATCTTCCATGCAATAGTTGGTTTATGAGCTTTTAGCACAGAAATGAGTTGAGATTTTGCATTTTCCGTAAGAGAAGACGATATTATTACAGTTAATTCAGATTCACCATGTAAATAAGCATATTCCAAATGGTTTGGAAGTGGCTTTAACTCTAATGTCGGTGGTTCTTCTATCGATGATTTGTATCGATATCTATCTTCCTCTTTTAGCATTTGAAGTTCTTCTGTTGTTGGTTCATATCCATTAGCCATGAGTGCGGCTAACATTTCAGCTTCATCAATTGATTCAGTTCCTTCTCCTAAAGAACATTCTCCTGTTCCTTGTAATTCTGGAAATTCTTCTTACAATTCTGCATGTGAATCTATAGTTTGAATATACTAACATGTATCATCTGCAGATTGTGGTTGTTGCATGGCTCTATCAACAGAAAAAGTAACACTCTCGTCCTCTATACTTAGGGTCAGTTTCTTACCGAACACGTCTATTATTACTTTAGCCGTGTTTAAGAATGGTCTTCCTAATATAAGAGGAACTCGAGAATCTTCTTCCATGTCTAGAATAACAAAATCTACTGGAAATACTAAAGTGCCAACTTTAACTAGCATGTTCTCCATTATCCCTCTAGAATATTTTACTGATCGATCGGCTAGTTGTATGCTTATTCGTGTTGGTTTCAATTCTCCAAGGTCTAGTTTAGCGTATAGTGAATACGGCACTAAATTTATACTAGCACCTAAGTCTGCCAATGCTTCTATTGAACTAAGACTACCCAGAAAACATGGAATTGTGAAACTTCCTGGATCTGATAATTTTTCTGGTATCTTATTCAACAGCACTGCAGAACAATTAGCATTCATTGTAACAGCCGAGAGTTCTTCCATTTTCTTTCTATTTGTGATTAGATCTTTTAAGAATTTAGCATATCTTGGCATTCCTAAAATCACATCAATGAAAGGAAGATTGACATTTATTTGTTTAAACATATCCAGGAATTTGGATTGCTCGGCTTCAAGTCTTTCTTTTCTCATTTTACTTGGGTAAGGAAGCAGTGGTTGGTATGGTTTAACATAAGGTTTAGCCTTAGCTGTGTTATCTTCATTAACCTTTTCAACTATCGGTTATGTTTCCTTCTCTTGGTCAGGCTGTGTATTAGGAATAGAGTCATCAGAAATTATAGGTATTTTAGGTACTTCTCGTGGTAATGGCTTTAGCTGTTTCATTCTGGGGGTTAGCATTTGTATCGCTAGGTAGACTTCCCGGTTTTCTTTCACCTATTAACCTTGCTAGGTTACTTACTTCTTGTTCCAGATTTTGAATAGAAGCTTGTTGATTTCTAAATGCTTGAGCATTTTGTTCATTAGTTTGTTTCTGAGATGTGAAAAACTGCGTTTGAGATTCAACTAGTTTTGACATCATGTCTTCTAAATTTGGCTTTTTATCATCGGTTTGTGGTGGTTTATTTTGAAAAATAGGTCTTTGCTGATTGTAAGTATTGTTGGATACTTGTTGATTGCTAGGACCTTATTGGTTGTTGTATGGAACATTTCGGTTATAATTCTAGTTTTGATTGTAGTTTGGTCTTGGCGGTTGATAATTATTCTGATAATTATTTCCAGGCCTTTGGTTCTTGTATGAAACATTCTCTCTTTGTTCCATTGTTTGTTCAATACTGAGATAATCTTTTGTCAAATGTGGTCCTCCACACTGCTCACAACTAATTCGTATTGCATGAATATCTTTAGTCATCTTTTCCATTCGTCTCTCGAAAGCATCTATCTTTGCGGACATGGAATCAAAGTCATGGCTAGAATCGGCTCTAGCCGCTTTAGATAATCTAACGATATCTTTTTCTTGATGCCACTCATGTGAGTGGGAAGCAGTGTTATCAATAATTTTGTAAGCTTCAGTTGCGGTTTTCGTCATAATGGAACCACCGGCTGCTATATCGATGTCTTTTTGTGTAGTGATGTCGCATCCTTGGTAGAATATTTGTAATATTTGATAAGTGTCTAAACCATGTTGCGGACATCCGCTTAACAACTTTTCAAATTTTGTCCACGCCTCATATAGAGTTTCATTTGGCTTTTGTGTGAACGTAACAATTTCTCCTTGAAGTCTCACGGCTTTAGATGCCGGAAAGAATTGTTTAAGAAATTTTTCAACTAAAACATCCCATGTATCAATCGCCCCTTCAGGTAATGATTCTAACCAATCTTTGGCTTCTCCCTTTAAAGTCCAGGGAAATAACATGAGATATATCTATTCATCCTCCACTTCTCTGATCTTAAATAGAGTACAGATCCTATTAAAGGTTCGAAGATGTTCGTTTGGATCTTCCTTCAGCGCACCACTAAATTGGCATTGATTAGTTACCATGTGTAGGATTTGTCCTTTGATTTCTTAATCTGGTGCGTTAATGTCTAGTTGAGTAATTGTGTGACCTTGGCCAGTGCGTTTAGCTCTCATTCGGTCTTCCATACTTAGAGGTTCCAGATTTTCCATGATTGAATTTGTTGAATCTGAATCATTAGAGGATTCTGATTTAATGGTTTCTTCCTCGACAATCTCTGGATGAGTAATTTGTGGTTCAGGAGGAATGATTAGTGGTTCAGGATCTCTGAATTGTCCCTGAATATCCTCCGGATTCTCAATTGTGAGGTCGGGTTCAAAAATGGATTATCGAAAATTTGAATTGGAGTACTTGGTCGACTAGATGACGATTCTAAAGAAAAATCAACGGCGACAATATTGGCCAGATGTCTTGATCGAGTTACAGGTGGTGAACGTATGAAAGGTGGTGAACGTTTTGCTCGGTGCATTCACTGAATATCCTATTAGTTATAAAAGATAAAAAATTATATAAGTTATCAAATTAATAGACTTTTCTGATTTTGCCCACGTTTCGAATAGCCAATAGATGCAGCAGGTAGCCAGGACCCTTTAAATCGGAAGCCCACAACTCGCCACTAACAAATCCAACTATTACTACGAACCAGAAAATTTTAGATGTCTATCAATTTAACCGCTTAAAATAATTTTTCGTTTTGAAATTTTAGAGAAGAAATAGAAAATTCTATGTCCTAAAAACTAGAGCGTCGAAAAATGTCAAAAATTAAAAGGTCGAAAAATAAGCGTCGAAAAACAAACAGTCGAAAAATAAAAATAAGAAAATAAAGCGTCGAAACTTAAAAGGTACTAAATACTAAATATTAAAAGTTGCGTCTAAAAGTATTAAAGCTTAAAAGGAATTCTATATCCAAAACGGCAATAACTTAAAAAGTACTAAAATCTATAAAATATTAAAGCGATAAGCGACGTCGTAAAATTCTAAAGCGCCTAAATCTTAGTCTAAAGAAAAATTACTTAAGGGATTTTACTGCAAAGCCTAAAAATCTAGAAATATAAAATTGCTACGGCAAAAACTAAGTTTAAAACTAGTTATGAATGATAAAAATACAAATTACGAAATAAACGATTAAAATATAAAAATAAAGCTTAAAGTTTTTTTTAAAAAAATACAATTTTTATAAAAATATTATTTTTATATTATTTATTTTATAAAAGTATTAATTTTATAAATAATAAAACTAATTAAAACTTAATATTACAAATTAAATAATAAAATTAAAACTAATATTAACAACTAATTAATTAATTAAACCCTAATTAGGGTTACTAATAATAATAATTATTAATACTCCGTAATTAATGCAGTACCAGGTCAAACCTGGCGTGTCAGAATGTACCATGCGGTCGCATGGGTTTTAAGGCCTGGGCTCATGCGATCGTATGAGCTTCTGGTTCAGTTCGAATGTTGGGCTGCTACAGTGTAGTGGCCCGATTACCTTTTTTCTTTTTTAATTTATTTATATAAAATAAATAAAAACTTAATTTTTAAAAACTAAAATAGAAATAGAAAAACCTTATAATTTTATATATTTTAAACAAACTCTTAAAAATATATATATTTCGTTTTTCTTTTTATATTTTCGTATTTTTAATATTTAAAACGTATTTTTACAAAAAGAAATTAAAACTTAAATTTTTTTTTAATAGCGTTTCGCTTCGGCGTTTAAGAGTTCCCCGGCAGCGGCGCCAAAAATACTTGATGTTATGCGAGGTGTATACGAAAATAGTTATATTTTTATTACGAAATACTATTAAATACGATACAATTTTACACAAGTTATTTATTTATTTATAGAGTGGATATACATAAACCTTGCTACAACAGTTATAGGCAGTGTACCTAATCGTACAGTAGTGTAGTTTTTAGTAAGTCCGGTTCGTTCCACAGAGATACAATAAACAAGTTTAACGCTATAATTATTTTAACTTATAATTGTAAAAATATAATATATATATATATATATATATATATATATATATATATATATATATATATATATATATATATATATATATATATTTATTTATTATTATAAAAGGGGGTTTTTACCGTTTAATGACCGGTTTGTCAATTTTATGTCATAAGTTGCAATTAAAACCTAATGTAAAATATTAAAAATAAATATAACTTAATTTAAAGCGTAAAGTAAATGACGATAATTAAAATGCGATATTTTAAAGTGCGATAAATAAAATGACAGTAAATAAAATTGCGATAATTAAAAGTGCGGTAAATAAAATTACGATAAATAAAATTCCGGTAATTAAAAAGTACGATAATTAAAAGTGCGATAAGATATAAAATAAAGGAATTATGCTTATTTAAACTTCCGTAATCATGATGTTCGACGTGTTGATTTTTAATTTATTACCATGGGTTAATTGTCCTTTGTCCTGGATTATTCGATATGTCCATACGGTTTTGTCCATAATAGTCCATCAGTCATAAATATAAAGTGCGAGAGTCTTCGTCAAATTATCCTTATACCTGAAGTCAAATAGTCCAACTAATTGGGGACTCGAACTGTAACAAGGTCTTAATACTTTGTTTAATGAATACACCAGGTTATCGACTGCGTGTAATCCAAGGTTTTACTACTTTGTTAACAATTACACCAATTACCCTTGAATATAATTCACCCTTGTTTTAATGAATCCATTAACTATTAATCCATCCTCGTGTCCGGTAAAATGAACGATAATTCGTATTTATAGATATCCCGCCCACCGTACCCGATTAAGCGTATGTGGTTATATATAGATACATCAAATTGTAATCTTTATATTAAATTAAGGAGGTATCGTTTAGTTAATATAAAGCTCATTAATAGCCCATAGTCCAATTTCCACAAGTGTCGTTCTTTTGTCCAAACCCCAATTATGGTACAAAACCCAATTACCCCGTCTTTAATATTTAGCCCAACATCACGATTACTTCGATTTAAATAAGCATAATATTAACTTAGCTACGAGACATTAATTTAAAAAGGTTGAACATAACTTACAATGATTAATAATAGCGTAGCGTTACACGGACAGAATTTCGACTTACACACTTACAACATTCGCTAACATAACCTTATTATTATTATTATTAATCTTAATTAAAATTAAAATTATAAATATAAATATATATATATATATATATATATATATATATATATATATATATATATATATATATATATATATATATATTTGTGAGAGAGAGATTGATAAAGGAGTGTAAAATTCGGCCAAAACTCGTGAAATTTATAGGACCAGACCTGCTACAGTCATCCATGCGATCGCATGGATTTAAAGCTTCCAGGCCATGCGATCGCATGGCCACCTTTTCCTGGTCACAAAGCTTCCAAAACGTGGGCTGCTATGATTAATTTAATATATAATATAATATAATATAATATATATATATATATATATATATATATATATATATATATATATATATTATATTCTTGTACTCCGTTGACTTGTAATTTTAGCTCTGTTGCGTCACACGTTGATAGTTGGTTCATGTCCCAGTTCCGGATTTTCGAACGTCCTTGCGTACTATTTAATATCTTGTACTTTGCGTTTCGCGGCTCGTACTCTTGTAATTTTTAGACGTTTCTCATCAATAATTTGAACCATTTGAATTGTATCTTGTACTTTTTAGCGTTTTGGACCTTTGCGTCTTCAAATCGTCGAATCTGTCTTTTGTCTTCACCTTTTATTATTTAAACGAATATCACTTGTAAATAGAACAATTACAACCAAAAGCTTGTCTTTCTTGAAGGATAATGCTATGAAATATATGTTCGTTTTTAGCATTATCTATATAAAAAAATTAATAAATCGTGTTTGAGTTAATATTTTCCCTGATGAATGTAACTTCTTGCAAAAAAATAAAAATAAATAAATAAATAAATAATTGAACATGACGAGAAAACTTCTACTAATTAGATTTGTATCTTTAAAAGCATTGTTTCTTTCATTAATCAATCCCTTATATAACCTTGTGTCCAACCACCAAAGTTCAATTATTGAGTCAGTTTCTTTAGGTTCTCACAAATTTTACATCTATTAAGTTTTAAAGCTACAAAATTACTTAGTTGGTCCATGTGGGTTGTATCGTTTTGCATGGATGCCCTTAAATTTTCCTTTCTGTGTGGATGGTCACCGTGGTTTACATGAGTAACGCGGTTGATCCCCAACGTTAACATCCATTAGTAAAGTATCATTAAGTCACGCAGGTGCCACTCATGTGAGGCCATTTTAGTCCATTCATTGTTTTCTTCTCATACACCATAAATTCTCATTCTCCAACTATAAACGCACCCTAATTCCTTATCATTTGTCCTCAAAAAATCATTTCTCTAATTAACACCAACCTAAATATATAATAATCAGAATCCTTGATATCGGCTAAAAAGTCACATTTTTACCTCGATATTAAGGCTCAAAAATAATAAAGTTCCAAACTTTGTCGGCAAAATAATTACTTTGTCGGTTAATTTGGTAGATTTAGTAATTACAAAGGCGATGCAAAAAGAATCAAGTAAAACGGAGCTTAAACGAAGATTCTAGAGAGAAAATGGTGAAAGACAAGTTACAATCCCGGGAACGAGCAAAACGATCCAAGCAAACAGCAAACCAGAGGCCAAAAACAGCCTGCTAACATCACAAATGGCTGGCCAGCAAACGGTCTGGCCAAACGGCCTGGCCATACGGCTTGCCATACGGCCTGCCAGCCGTATCCCAGCAAAAATCCTGCATGCCGTCCTACCTTCAGTCGTACTTGCCAGGGGTTTTACAACTTTGCCATCAATTTTCCCTATAAATAGGTGACACATCCCACCATTTCAACACACACCTTCTTCACTTCTCTCTCTAAAACATCTCTCTATTTTCGCTCTCTAGTGATCAGTAGGAGATTAATTCTCTCTTTACTTTCTCTCTCTAGATTCTAGAGAGAGAAAAGTACAGAGACTAGGAAAATAATTATCTCTCTATTGTCGCTCTCTAGTGATCAATAGGAGATTAGTATGTAGTTAGTAGTAGAAGCTATCAAGCATTGTAACGCTATGGATATTATGAAGAAATACAAGTGTTATTCTGCTAACATTATTCAGTAATATCTATCCTTTCTTTTATTAATTTATGATAATATTCTTGCTCGATGTTTATGATTTATTAATATTATGATGTGTGAGTAATTCCTTGATTGTTTGCCATGATTTAATAATGTTAGTTAGAGATGATTATCGTTTCGTACTCGCTTTCTGTCTATGATATTAAACCTCGTTATTATCATCCTTCCACCAATAAACGTGATTAAAACTTTTTATAAAGTCGACAATTATAAGGTATTTAATTATCTGTGTTTATACATTGGTCAAGGTTTGAACCCATAGGAAATACTATAAAGTACATGGAGAATTACCGTAGGACCAGATCAAGACATTA
This sequence comes from Rutidosis leptorrhynchoides, assembly GCF_046630445.1. Lineage (NCBI taxonomy): Eukaryota > Viridiplantae > Streptophyta > Magnoliopsida > Asterales > Asteraceae > Rutidosis > Rutidosis leptorrhynchoides. The sequence continues at coordinate 487,049,650 of NC_092336.1, forward strand.
GTCAAGAGTATAAGACTTACGAAAATACTGTTGCAACAGTATAGTACAGTGTTGATGTACTATAGGACCACTTGAGCATGGTCAAGGTTAGAAGCTATGGAACTACTATAAGTGTAGTACATGGTGGATAACTAAGGGATTTATTGGATAGATTTAACTAAGAGCTGGTTTAAATCATAAATGGGAGTTTAATGCACTACAATACGAACTAAGTTTATAAATCTTTAAGGATGACTAAGAACTATCAGAGGTTCTAATTTGTCTACAAAACCTTAGATTTTACCAAACCATTGACAGAAAGGAATTCGAAACACAATCATAACCACTCACTTGGGTGATACACTAAGGTGTTAAGAAAGGTTGGATATTCTATATATATGGCTATACTACTTTATTCATGCACCCAAGGTATGCATTGCATCCAAGATAGGCCGTTTATATCCTTAAATCGGGTAAAGCATCGGGAGTTGAGCATAGTCCATCCGATCAGAATCACGATAGCCTAGTTCCTCGTGACATGCTAATTGAGAAATCAATTAGTAGGGAATCTAGTGTTTACACCAAGGTATATCTATCTAATGAGTGTCTCGCAATCATCCTAACACTACGTTATCTTAAATCATGGTGAATCACGTCTTCTATGTTCTTAGATGTTACATGCTAACTAGCTTATTTTAATTATATTGCTTTAGTATTTTAAACGTAATTAAAAATCAAATCAACCCAACTATAGCCTTTACACAATTTGATATTCCGGATAAAGTGGTGTCTTGAATAAAACCGGTTGGACTTGGTTGTTGGATTTTCCGAACAGACTTCAACTTATTGGGACCAAAAGGATCCTGCCTCTTCACACAAGGTGTACCTGGCCACTAGTCTTGGATACTAAATTGTGTACAAAGCCATCTTAATTACTAAATTGTGTACAAACCCATCTTAATTACTAAATTATCTGAATAAACCCATCTAAAATGAAATATTCCACTAAATATACGCTGCTAAAAGGGGTGTCCAGCTCAAGACAGGAGGCATTGAGCGTGCAAGAGGCGCGTGATCGCCTCAATGGGCTTCATGATGAGGTGAAAGTGGCCCAGGATGCGCGTGCTAGCGCAGAAGCAGCTGTTGTTCAAGCGTCTTCGGAGAAAAAGGCACTCATCGAGGAGCTCGAGTTGGTTAAGGCGGAGAGGGATCAACTGAAAACCACCAACGCCAATCTCAACAAGGTTGCTGAGCATCGTTCTGCGCAACTCTATGAGTTGGATAAGATGCGTAAGTACGCTTGGGACCAATTCACCACTTTGAAGCTCGGGCTTCCCGGGTTGATCACGCGTGCTTGCAATTCTCCGTCCATGAACGATGCGAATAACAGAGCGGCGGTTGCCATGAAGGTGACCTAGAGGTGTAGGTTCTGGAGGTTTTCAAGAAGGCATGTTCAACTTCCTCCCATTCTGCCACCTGCTGTGGCCGAAAAAATGCCCTCGGATGCTGCCGCAGAGGAACAAGCTACTGCGCTTGCGCTGGCGCACGTGGATGTGCCTAACCTTGCTGCTATGACACTAAACGAGAATGCTACCGCCGAGCAGCTTCTGAATGTTGTTTTGTAGTCTTTTATGTTCATGTATCGTACGCGCATCACGCTTTTTGTAGTAAACATTTGATGAAATGAAGTATATTGTTCTTTTAAGTAATGTTTCTTGCTGCTCGTGTTATTACTTTTGTTACTTGTATTCGAATATTACGCATGCATGATACCGGGTATAGACTTGTGTTTGCAAATTGTGGTGACACCAATTGTGCGCATATTGACTTAATCGTTTCAGGCACGTCTATGTGTGTGGCTTAAACAAGTTAAATTTGTTAATTGTATAACATACTCAAGGCATGTCAGTGTATGATTTATCATATATGTTGTTGTGAACACAACATAGACTTAAATCATGTGCTCTAATAGCTACGCATCGAAAGTCTTCTAAGTGCGCCAACACTTAAGACTGCGTTCAAGGGCGACCAACCCTATCGCTTATAGTCATGACTTGCAGATATCGTATTCTGCTCGGGCGTGGCTAGGACAAACCAATGTCCATCACCTCCGGTAATAAAATCAAGCTTGTTGCCAAACAAGCTTATGTCACGCGAGGGTTGGAGAAAACATCCCTTCAAAGGTAGGAGTGCGTGTGGTATTCGTGACCGTACGCACCAGTCGAAGTTAAAGAGCTACTTTGCATTATACATGACACAAAGATTTTTGCAGACAATATCTTGGAAAATAAAAGAAACATAGGCACATGGCCGAGATTGATTACAATAATTTTTTGCTAACGCAGTTACATAGGTAGTACGATGGTTTTCTTCCAGGAACAACATATGAAAACATAGCTTAAGTCACAAAGACCCTAAACGCCTCCTTGTATTCGTTGCGCGTAACTTCACGGCTGAGCATCGCAATTCTCATCATCCTTTGTTCCTTCGACTGAGCTGCTTTCTTCTCCATCTTCCCTTACGTTGTTCCTTGGGACCTGTTTAGACCAGTTCAATATTTTTTGTAAATCAACGAATGCGCGTGGGTATGCGTTAATGTGCATTTAAAACGTGCGTCTTATGTTTCGGATTGTACAATATTGTTCTCATTTAAATGCGGTAAGCGCGCTGAACTGTTCGCGTATTTAAGCATCTATCCAGATCAAGTAGCCATCTTATAATCAGGGAGTCAACAATTAGTAAAGTACCTAATCATTACTGTCCTCTGGTGATTTTGACATCGTCTCTGCGACTCCAGCTTTCGTGGGAAATTTGAACAAACCCTGCGAATGAGAGCACTACCTCGAACATCTGCAATGATGGACATCCCAATAGCGCATCATAGTCTGATGCCGCGCGCACGATGCTATACTTCACTTACTCAATTAGTCCTTTCGCCCGATTGTCATCATCTTCGAGTTATAGGTTAACCTCCAAGGTTCCCAAGGTCTGAAACGGGTCACCAGAGAGCCCAATGAATATTTCTTTTGATGACTCCAAGTTAAGTTTGAGCTTGTGTGGAAGCTTTTGGAAGTATCTTTCATACATGACATCGGTGCTACTGCTAATGTCTATGCAAAGGCGCCCAATCTTGAGTCCTAATTCCGGCAAACGTCCACCAATCACGATGAGGTTGCTTTTAGCTTCTTGAACCTTGCTGGTTAACAATGCACCCTGCATGTATTCCCAGGAGTGCGCAGGTCTTGTTTTTACTGCGATATGCTCTTTTGTGATAATATTGCTCACCTTGTCTCTTCCCTTTTCCTTGTTTTCATCGTGTTCTTCCTTACGGGATCGTTCTTTTAGCTCCTTTAAGTGCTGAAGCTCACCTCGCTTCAAACACGCAATTACTTTATTTGTCAATGCATCGCATATGTTAGTCTCATGCCCATGATCATCGTGGAAATTGCAGAACTTGGACTTGTCCTGCCTTGCGTATCCCGCCATTCGCGCAGGCCTGCCAAAAGTCTGGGAGATCGGCTCCATTGCAAGAATTTCTTTGAGAATTTTAGCCAAGTTTTTGACGAGTATTTGGTTTTGTTCTCAATCTCTACTTCGTAACTTCTGCCACAATTGTGAGCGACGTTCTTTACAGATTCCATGAACAAATCCAAAAAATTTATGCGATTCCGCCAAAGTGGGAATGCACGCAGTTTCTCGATTGTACCTATCGAGAAACTGTCCCACAGATTCCTCTTGTCTTTGTTTGATGTTATGACATTTGATGTAGGCCCCTCTAGGCGCTCTCACGTTGTGAGGATGGGGAAAGAAGTGTTCCCTTCAATCACGGTGAGGGATGATAAGTGGTGTAGGCAAATTGTTAAACCATTGACGCGTTATTCCCTCGAGAAGGGGAGGGAATTCCGCGCACTTGGTTTCATCAGCCCACCTTTGATTGCGGGCAATCCCCTCATATTTCTGCAAGAAATCATCAGGATCCAAAAGTCTGTCGTAGTATCCTAATGTGAGCGGCATCGTGAGCAAGGTGGGGGCAACGTAGTTAAGTATGTGAGGCGCAAACTTTTTAGAAGTATGCGCGGTCTCAAAGTTAGGCTTAACACTAACTCCCTTCATGCTTGCGAACAAGTTTCTAATCATAAGCTCCGCCTTTCCTGGTTGCTCAAAGTCTTCAACCATATCATCTGGTGCAGCTTTCATTAGCGAGTAGATCAAATTAGCTTGGCTCTGGGAGCATTCTTCAAGTGTTTGAGTGCTTAGCGCAGAGTTTGACACTGTGTTAAGAGGCGTCTGTCGGGGGACATAGACTATTGGGGTTGGGCGTGTTTCTGCTAGCAGCGCTGTCTGATACAAACCCGAGTTCAGCTGACCATTTTGAATATTCAGCCCGTGTGTGTCAAAGCCTAATTTTTGCAAAGCTTCTATTGCGCTGGCAGGTGCAGTGGGCGTGCAGGACTCGATATTTGAGAATTCAGCATTAGTACCGTGCGCAGATGACCCGGACGCACCAACATAGATGAGAATGGTTCCCACATATGTGGTATTCGCTGCCCATGGTATCGGTCGTGTAACTTCCGGGGTTTTGAACCCCTGAGTAGGAGTCTCTGGTGACGGGGGAAAGACAGTTCTTTTCGGTTGCGCGCTTGTGCCGCTACTCGCCTGTGTACCCGCAGGTTTGAATATGCGCGGTGCTTGTGGACGTGCTGGTACTACCTTTGAAGCCTCCGGTTGACTTGTCATTTCTTCGCAACGCACTTAAAATTACCTGGGACTGAAATACACATACAAAAAAAGAAATGTTTGAATGTAAACAGCTTTAAGGAAAAAAGAGTTTAACAAAACCTTTTAACTTAGGGTCCCACGGATGGCGCCATTTGATCAAGCATAAATTGGTCCAAAGGGTTTGGTTCATGCTAGATCAATGATAAAGAGGGGTTTAAGGGTTTTTTGAGTTTAACTATCCGGTTCGGAGTACCGTGAATAACCCTCATACGAGATGATGATCTCAGAAAGGGTGGTTAAACGTAACCCACCATCATTCGGGTTAACCGGAGTTGATGGCCCAAGGGCGATGTTAGGATTTACGTTATATGCACTACCTGAAATCGCTAAGTGTTTGAGAATGCTTTACCAGTTGCGCAAGTTAGCTGGAACGTGATATACTTGAGAATATTGTTATGAATGAAAAATGGGATGTGTCTCTTCTTGTTCAATATTACCTCTATTTATACTTGTGAATTTTTCTCCCTTGGTGCCACGTAAGGGGACAAAGGATATGTTGGTGCCACGTAAGGGAACAAAAGGATATGCTGTTGCCACGTTGTATTGTCTCCGTCCTTTTTTTTGAAAAGCTGTAAAAGTACTGCCATTATCTTAGTGCTGTCTCCTTTATACACTGCTACCTTTTCTGACCGCTCTGCGATGTCAAGATCGCTGCCTGTTGCTTACAGGTGTCCTTTCTTCTTTAGTGTCGCCATAGTACATTTCTAGTCTTATTTGTGCCTTTGATATGGCTCTATGTTTAAACTACGTGATCGGCATTTGCAAGCTTATTATCCAAGCATGATAAGATAGCGCGATAGCCAGCGTATGGATATGATCTTGCGCGATTATAGGGGCTATGCGCGCTGATCTGGTATAGCGCAAAATAGATGTGCAGCTATGCGCATCATTAACGGCCCTTCTGCGCAAAGAATCTGCGCAATTATATTGCGCCACAGAATGACATCCGGACATTAGTGGAGGCACACGATGCCGCTACAATACAGCTTTATCAGCTTTTCTGACGAAATAGTACAACTAGGCAAAAAGGATGTTCTCTTTGTCCCATTACGTGGCACTAAAATACAAAATGATTCAACTATAAATAGAGCACTAAACCCTAGGTGAAAGGGATCATTATCACCTACGCACATACACACACTCGCACATCTTGCACAAGATATCATCTCTAAAACCTGCCAGATGTAGAGACCCGTCCTAATCCGTCCGTACGAAGTCCATATCGATTATAAACGATTCACAACAGTTGATTACATCGCGAGGTACTTGACCTCTATATGATACATTTTACAAACATTGCATTCGTTTTTGAAAAGATAATCTTTCATTACATCGAAAGTTGACGGCATGCATACCATTTCATAATATATCTAACTATAATTGACTTAATAATATTCTTGATGTACTCAACGACTCGAATGCAACGTCTTTTGAAATATGTCATGAATGACTCCAAGTAATATCTTTAAAATGAGCAAATGCACATCGGAAGATTTCTTTCGTACCTGAGAATAAACATGCTTTAAAGTGTCAACCAAAAGGTTGGTGAGTTCATTAGTTTATCATAAATAATCATTTCATAATTTTAATAGACCACAAGTTTTTATATTCCCAATTCTCATAAATAAACGTCCCATGCATAGAGACAAAAATATCATTCATATGGATTGAACACCTGGTAACCGACATTCACAATATGCATATAAGAATATCCCCATCATTCCGGGATCCTCCTTCGGACATGATATAAATTTCGAAGTACTAAAGCATCCGGTACTTTGGATGGGGCTTGTTGGGCCCGATAGATCTATCTTTAGAGTTCGCGTCAATTAGGGTGTCTGTTCCCTAATTCTTAGATTACCAGACTTAATAAAAAGGGGTATATTCGATTTCGATCATTCAGCCATATAATGTAGTTTTCAATTACTTGTGTCTATTTCGTAAAACAGTTATAAAAACAGCGCATGTATTCTCAGTCCCAAATATATATATTGCAAAAGCATTTAAAAAGGGATTAATGAAACTCACCTAATGTTTTTTGTAGTATAAATACATATGACAACATTAGACAACTGAACAATGCAGGGTTGGCCTCGGATTCACGAACCTATATCATTTGTATATATATTAAAACATATACTTGTAGTTGAACAAAGATATATATATATTATTATTATTGACACAATTTTTATATTAATAATTTATATTCATTTTATATAAAAATATTAAGTTTCGTTATGTTATATGTAATACATATATTTATATATTTATATATATATTATTTGTTAGTTAAAACGGTACTTTAATAATAATAAAGTAATATTTGAAATAATAATAGTGTTAGTACTAATATTAATAGAAATGATAATATTATTTATAGTTCTATTAATAACTATATTAATGGTAGTTTTCAATAATCAATCACATAATAATGATAATATTAGTAGTTTTTAATAGAATGAATAATTTAATAATAATAGTAGTGAAAATAATAATTTTTGACATTAGTACGTAATACTTAATAATAATAATTATAACAATCTTATTATTAATGGTAATCTTAATGATAATAATTTTATTAATAATAATAATAAAAATGATTCTACAATGATACTAATACTAATTTTAATCCTAATAATAATAGTTTGTATTATTTTCATAATAACAATTATAATAATAGGCCTAATCATAATAATACTTATATCAACATTAATAATACATAAAGATGTTACTTAATAACAAAATGATAATTAATCATAGTGTTTACATTTACATAACAATAATGATAATACATATATTAGTTGTTAATAAATATAATAATAATAATGATAATGATAATGATAACTAATACTTAAATGAAAAAAAATTCATAATAATATATATATTAATAATGTTAATAATAATATTAATCCTAAACATGTTATTAATAATAATACATATATTAGTAATTAATAATAATAGTTCTAATACTTGTAACTATATTATCAATACTAATTATAATACTTTTAATAATTATAATACTGGTAGTATTAACAATAACTAACAATATCAATAATAATATTAACAACAACAACAATATTAATAATAATAATAATAATAATAATAATAATAATAATAATAATAATAATAATTATTATTATTATTATTATTATTATTATTATAATAATAATTATAATTATAATAATCATAAAATTGAAGGCTACCTCAAGTGAAATGAGTCCAAAAAAATGACAGCCCATGCTGGGTCTCGAACCTGAGACCTCTCGCTACCCCGACATACCCATAAACCATTACGCTGCTGCAACTTTTCTGATTATTTAGGAAACCCGAATATATTTAACAAGTGTTTCTGTTATCTTCTTCTTCATCAGTTTAAAAAAAAAAAACGATTCACAACATCAAAACAATCTTAATAACAGTTACTACTTTGATTCTAAAATACAATATCCAACACGTAACAATTAATTGAGGTTAATTGGATTGAGAAAAAAAAATAATAAATACAAGAACAGCTACGGTCGCTGTTTCAAAAAAAAAAAAAAAATTTGATTTCAGTTTCTAAAACGTTTTATACAAATGTTATAACACGATATAGTTTGGAAATTGTTTATAGAAACTAATGGGTTCGTTAATTTGACTTGAAACACTCAAATGACTTCGAATTTAAAGATGAACAATCTGTTGACTTTTTAATTCCGAAACTTTGACCCTTAAATTTGAACTCGTTAAGAAAAATTGAGGTTTGAAACTTTCCAGATTGTTTGAACACATGATTTCCAATAAAACTGCATTTAAGGATTTTAAATTTTCATACTACTTCGTGTTTTGGCTAAAAATTGGAATAACAGGGGTCGTGGAAAAAAAATAATATGAGTTTTCTGTTTTTCATACTTAATGACTATAATGTATATATATGATATAATATTTAACAATTTCTATAGCATAATATTCGATTTTATTTGTTTGTAGTTCAGACTATGGTCTACAAGCATTATATTAGACAGAAAAATAAAAAAAAAATAATAAAAGTACAAAAAAAGAAAATGAGTGCTAACTGAATTCGCTGTGTATTGTTTTGTAGTGATTTAAAGTCGTCCAGATTAATAGTCATGAGCATGAGATAATGAGAAGATAACAACTTCTATTATTAATTGATTTTATATATAATATTAATATTAATTACTAATAAATATAAATACCTTACTAATAATAATGTTGCAATATTACTGATAATAATTAAATAATAATACTGTTAATAAGGATAAAGATAATAATAATAGAAATAATAAAAATGCTAATAATATTAATAATACTTAGTATGAATATAAATAATGAAATTAGTAATAGTAATATTAATTATAATAATATTAATATTGATAATAATAATATTTAGACAACAATTTATATATATCAACTTTCATCTCTATATGTTATATATCTAAAATAATAGTATCAATAATACTAATATTGATTTTAAATATTGAAAGTAATAAAATATATTATTATAACAACTATATTTTAAATCTTGTAATTAAGTTTAGCATATTGATATTACATATTATTAATTATGTAATATTTAACAATTATTTATTATATATAATAACATATATTTACTTAAGATATTATGTAAATTTTCAACACATAATGTTTATACATTTTATATGTTTTACAATGTAGATATAATAATAATTATGTATAGAAATCATATATATATATATATATATATATATATATATATATATATATATATATATATATATATATATATATATATATATATATAAACAACTAAACTCAAAATATAATTTTATGCATTTAATAATTTGTTAACGTTGACAAATTATGTTCGAAATCATTTACATCCAATATACTCTATATATTCAAAATAACAAGTTTTAGTTATTTAAAGTTATCTTTCGTCATAACTGAATCACATAATAATTCATTAATATATTTAATATATTATATATAATTATTTACATATACATTTATTTATATTTATATTTCTATTTACAATTAAAGGTTCGTGAATCGTCGGGAATGGTCAAAGGTCAAATATATACATGAACACAGTTCGAAGGTTTTGAGACTTCACATTACAGACTTTGCTTATCGTGTCGAACTTATGTAAAGATTAAAGTTTAAATTTGGTCGGAAATTCCCGGGTCATCACACCAGACCCGAATCATCCGACTTACCGGAATACTATAACAGTTTACAAGCTTAGCGCAATCATGGGTAACGTTCCTTGAACAATAAAACCTAGCGCCCCATTGAGCCATCACTCGCCGGCTAGCCCGGTGATGGTGGGTCTACGTTTAACCACTCTTTCTGAGATAATCATCTTCTACGAGGATTATTCACGGTAATCCGGACCGGAGAGTTGAACTTAAAAAACTGTTAAATCCTCCATCTTTGTTGACAAGTGTGAACCGAACCCCTTGATTCTACTCCATGCTTGATCAAATTTATTCCTTTATCGTAGCCTACTAGCTTATGAATTTTCTTGAAGGTTATTATTTCTAAAACAATATTAGCAAATACTATGTGAAAATAAAAGTATGTATAACACAATAATTTGATTGTATTAATACTTGAAAAGTGAAGCATTTCACGGTGAAAGCGATGGGGCACACTCCCTTTTTACACATCAAAATTTGTAATAAGATCAAAATAACTTCTATACCTCTAAACAATGGCGGAACATCATGAGGGCAAAAGAGGGCAGTGGCCCTCCTTGAATTAAACCCTACTAGTGTAAATATTGTGGATAACTAGTCTAGTTTCATTCCTTTTATTCATGTGGCCCTCCCACTCTCTCCTAGCTTACTAAATCTATTTGTTTCACGAGTATTTGTTGATATCTTATTTATTTACTTTCCTTGTTCAGATTTGATTCGTGTTGTAGTATACTAGTAATATGTTAACTTTTCATTCTAACTCAATTGATTTTTCTTTAATTATATTCACTTCATTGTCTTACGGTGTAGATTTATTTTATTTGCTAACTACGATTTTAGTTTAAGTAATAGCGGTCAAATTTATTTGTACACTTGTATCTACCATCTATAATACTTATATTATACGTTTGTCACAAAGTTAAAATTCAAGTATATATTCATCTTTACATATATATAAAACTATTTGAATACAGTCTTATGTACAAAATGCGTTTAATTAATCGGCCAATAACAGTCAAAGGGTTAAAACGGATTCAGTTGGTCAAAGTCGAATTGTAGTTAGTCAATTGGTCAAAGTCAAAGTCAAAGTCGTTCAAGTTCAAAGTATTCTTGTCATCCTAACATTAATGCTCAAGTTCCGCCACTGCCTCTAAATATAAGTAATTGAAATATGCTAATTAAACACTCTTTGAATATCAATGATAACATCTAAGATTATCGCAACAAAACTTAATAAAGAATAATATAAATTATTTACAATCACGTTACAAATATAATTTTCTAATAAGCAATAACAAAATGTTATTGTTGTACCATGCGTATCACAAATGAAAAGTTGTACTCCGTATAGATCATTGCACACAAAAAAGGTACAAAAAGTAGTTTGTGATTGTTAAGAAGAAGGGGTGTGATTATAACATTTTAAAAGATGGAGGTTGAATCTGTTAATGCTTATGGTTCCGTTGCGTATGGGACCGTCAGTTGTGGGCCAATAGAATTGGACCGTAAACACGCACCGGTACCGAGTCAATCTGATTTACCTTTACCCTCTATGAAAGGAAGACGCGTTGCCGTGAACCGGCTGTTTCCACTCATTTTTCACTTGACCAAATTACCCTTCACACATGTTGCAAAAATATTGAGAAACTAAAATTAAAATAGATACTTTTGACACCATGTTACGAAATGGAAAGACACAATCTATAATCACCTAAATGGCTAAAAATATTAAGTTCTATTTGATTACAAATTATTATATTATAATGAATGATACTGTAACTAATAACTATAGTTATAAAATTTTGATTAAACCTATTGATTAAACCTATTAAGTACGGAGTAATTTGATTTAGTTTAAATTTTAAACTTAACGAAAAAAACAAATCATAGATATTCTTAATTATTAAATTTCTTTTTAAGTTTGATATGTGTACAATCTCACTTGTTTGTTTTAGACTTTAGTAGAGAGAAAAGAGAACCGAGTGAACCGAGCGAGGTTCCTTTAGTCATCTCTCGTAAAGTTCAGTTGTATCATATGTTAGCAGTGTTGTAAATCTCCTTATTTCTTCCTGAGATCTCTCCGAGATCTCATTTTTAGAAGGAAACCGAGAAGAGATGTCCATCTCCCGAGATTTTCCAGTCAAGGGGTTCAAACTTGGTCAAAGCCACGATTTCTCGAATTTTCTTGCTCATTTCTCGAATTTTCTGGTAAATCTCATAATTTCCTGAATTTTCTCATTCATTTCTCGAAATTTCTTGTAAATTCTCGTAAAAATGTAAAAAAAACACACACACACACACATACATATATATATATACATATATATATATATATATATATATATACATACATATATATATATATATAGGCACGATCAATGGGGAAGTAACCAATCGGGGGGAAGCGGGGGGAAGCAAAAAAAAAATCGTTTTTTTTTTTTGAATTTTTTTTTCCGGCATCAAGATCACACGAAAATATGAACATTTAGAAAAGACACTTCGTGATGAATGTTATTATTTAGGTGGGAAACGATCGACAAAAATAACATTCAAGATAATATTGTTCGTGAAGAATGTGAACGTTTTTTTTTTCTCCATGTTTTGTGAAGTAAAATTTAGCCCGATTTAGAGTTTTAGGGTTTAGGGGAATAAACCCAAAACACCAAACCCTAAACCCTAAACCCTAAAACTCTAAACCGTTCGTGTTAAAAACTCAATCTAAATCCTAAATCTAAACCCTAAATCTAAACCCTAAACCCTAAATTTATAAACCCTAATATCTAAACCCTATAAACCCTAATATCTAAACCCTAATATCTAAAACCTCAACATACGCTCGAAAAACATGATAAATGTTATATATTACTTCTTCGAGCGTTTTTCCTCCAAAATAAAAATATTTATCACAACGTGTCGTTAATAAATGTTCATATTTTCATCCAATCTATAATGTTCGTGAACAAAGTTTTTTCAAAAAACGAAAAGAAAAAAAAAGAATTTGCTTCCCCCGATTGGTTACTTCCCTCTTGATCCTACCACTATATATATATATATATATATATATATATATATATATATATATATATATATATATATACTAAAAAACTTAAAAGTCAACTTCCGAGATCTCTCCGAGATTTTTCCGATATGCCGAGATCTCCCCAAAAATGTCCAAACGAGATCTTCTCGAGATCCGAGTTCTCCAACCTTATATGTTAGTTAGAGAGATTTGCGAACTACTACGACCTATAGACTCCCCTCTCCTAACAAGAATATAAGCGAGTAGCTTTCGGCATATCTTGTAAACGTAGTCTTTTTAGTATATAGTCGACGACCTTCCTACATGCATGTGACCGTCAGAATGACTCAAATATTGGGTGATGATATATTTATAAAAAATTGATGATGTATGAATTATCAGTCATATAAATAAAATATAAATATAAATATATTATAAATATATAGATAACTATAAATATTAAATAGAAATACCTATAATAATCTAATAATTTGGTAATAATAATTAAAAAATGAATACTCTGCAAAACAGTATTGTTAGACCTCCGCATCTATAAAAATGGGTTGAGGTAGACGACAAAAGAAACGGCTTCCTTGTAAAATGAGTGTCCATTAAAACCCACATCACATAATCACATATAATTAACACATAAACACCCACGCCTTTTTATTCAATATATACATACATACATACATATACCATCAGCTCCCTATAACGTTTATTCAATAACACCTCACGACAGCCAATTTCCATATCCCCTATGTTCTTTCAATCCCATCTGTAATTTAATTTCTTTATAATTCAATCAAACCAACCACACCCAGTTACTATTGTTATTTGTGCTATCAGAATACTCTCAATTTCACGTATTGTGTGTGTAATTGATTGATTAATTGGGAATTTAGAAATTTGAAAATGGCGATGATTAGTCTATCAAAGTTTCTTGATAAAGTTTATTTGATGGCAGAAGGTGGATCTCGTTACTGTTCTAAAAAATCAGATGATATATGCGGTGATGTTTGCAATGAGGTAATTTTATTCAAATGATTCCTGCTAATTAAATCAGATTTTGTGATTGATATATCTTGATTTTTGTTCTTTATTAAGTTTATATATTTCTCTTGAGTTTTGGTGCTGTGAAATTAGGGTTCTTTTTGGTATTGTATTTGTAAATGTAAATTTCTGTTGAAAAATCAAAATCCAACTACAAAAATGTAATTTTGACACTTTGTGATTAATGGGGATTTTGAGTTTAAGTAAAGGGTTCTCAAAGTTTGTACCTTTTTTTAAATAAAAGAACGTTTAGTATGTTATTTTGTTGTACATATATCTGCAAATAATTTTAGGTTAGTATACTTTTAGTGATATTGATATTTTGTGATCCCTTTTCAGGAATTAAATGATTATAGCCCAAATTTAGAAATTTGTAAACTTTTTGTCAATTTCAATATCTAACCAAAATGTACAAATGATTTTGCAGGATTCAGGAAGATCTACAACAATGTCAAGAGTACGCTGTATTTTTCGCGGGTTAGATTTGAAGACACTTGTCTTTTTGTTCGTTTTAGTCCCAACCGTGGTCCTCGGTTTGTTTATACACGGGCAGAAAATATCGTACTTTTTACGCCCATTATGGGAAAAACCACCAAAACCGTTTCACGAAATCCCACATTACTATCACGAAAACGTCTCGATGCATAATCTTTGCAGGCTTCATGGATGGGGTACGCGTGAGTTCCCTAGGCGTGTTTTTGATGCGGTTTTGTTTAGTAATGAAGTGGACCTTCTTACTATAAGATGGCATGAGTTGTACCCTTATGTTACAGAGTTTGTATTACTGGAATCAAACTCAACTTTCACAGGGTTACCTAAGCCATTGGTGTTTGAAAGTCAACGCGATCAATTCAAGTTCGTGGAACCAAGATTAACGTACGGGAAAATTCCCGGGAGATCTCGTAAAGGGGAGAACCCGTTTGTTGAGGAAGCGTATCAAAGACTCGCGCTTGATTATCTTTTAAAAAAAGCTGGGATTCAAGATGATGATTTGTTGATTATGTCTGATATCGATGAGATACCGAGTAGACACACGATTAATCTTTTAAGATGGTGTGATGATATTCCTTCGATTCTTCATCTTCGTCTCAAGAATTATTTATATTCGTTCGAGTTTTTTCTTGATAATAATAGTTGGAGGGCGTCTATTCATAGATACCAAACGGGAAAAACACGCTACGCTCATTACCGCCAATCTGACGTTGTGTTGGCGGATGCAGGCTGGCATTGTAGCTTCTGCTTTCGCAGGATTAGTGAATTTGTTTTCAAAATGAAAGCTTATAGCCATGTTGATAGAGTAAGGTTCAACAAATTTTTGAACCCGAAAAGGGTTCAAAAGGTAATCTGTAAAGGTGCAGATCTCTTTGATATGTTGCCCGAAGAGTACACGTTTAAGGAAATAATCGGGAAAATGGGACCCATCCCACATTCGTATTCAGCTGTTCATCTTCCTGCACACCTTCTAGAAAACGCCGATAAGTACAGATTTCTGTTACCAGGAAACTGTGTAAGACAAAGTGAGTAAAACCCATATCAAGAATGTTGTTTTTGGTATAAAGTTTGGATGACCAAAAGATAGTTGACACAGACTTATATCTGTCGATGCTAGCATCGTTCATACAGAAATGTTCGATTTCTGGGGGGATTGTGTACATAGTCTTCGTATTGGGGATAAACTTTTTCAAGATTCGACATCTTCTGCCGTATTCGAAGAGCGGTAATTCAAGAAAGTTTGAGATTTCAATATGGTTTTAGGATATTTTGAATCTAACACAAATCTTATATTTTTAATATATTAATTCAATTCTTGTTATACATGATTTGTGACTTGGGGTCTGTCTTGTGGATGATGATATTTGTAGAGGATTGTTTCTAACAAAACCACAAGTGTCTTGTTTATTTTGTTATGTCAACTGTTTCTTTGTACAGCTATGATTACATATTAATAAAACATAGAAACAACCGAAGCCAGAATGATTGTTGGTATAAAGAGGAATCTGATGCCTTTGTTAGACCAATATTATTGTTTGAGGGGTTGGCATGATGTCCTACATATACAGCTTGCTAATTTTATTCTTAAAGAAATGGCAAATTGACAACCACCTTGTTACGTTGTCTATGTTTTTTCCTTTTAAATAGTTTTATGTGGATGTTCAAGACATTAGTTTTGGTCCAGGTTCTGTGTTCCTTGTTCGTGGTTCATGGTTCATGGTTTGGTATGTGTGGTAGGTTTATATATAAGTAGCTCCATGATTTTTTATTTTTTTTTTATTTTTTATTTTTTTGCTAAAAATACCCAAGATTTTTATAAAAACGGAAAACATTTTCTAAATGACTTTGGTTATATATAAGTAGCTCCATGAACATTTCATATCTATAAGACCTTAAATAACAGGAGCGTGCTCCCTGGTGTGTTACCCAACATGCCTAATAACGATGGCGTGCTAGCCAAGTGCTAGCTGGCGAGCGTGCAAGGAGCACTGGAACAAAATGTGACGTGCAATTTTTGATTGATTCAAATTTCCTTTTTAATTTTGTTAACACACCAGCTAACACCTACTCAACACATCACCCCATTATTTATCAATTTACCAGCACTCTCGCCAAACACCCTACTACTACCCATCAACACGACCATCGAGGTTAAAAGTTAAAAAGGTCTAATTATTCTAAGCAAGAGTTAATCAGATTGACTTTAGTACATCTTTAATTTTTGTATTGGATCTTAAAATATGGGTCCCCCATTACTATTACAACGGTCATGAGATAAATGAGAAATGGACATACATGATATGTGTCATTGAACCATTAGTTGCATTCTTTTTTTAATAAAAGAAGCATTCTTTTAACGAACGAACGTTTAGTTTTTCAAAAAAGTTTTAGTTTTGGTTGTAGACTTATTATAATTATATTTTTCATAACATAAATATGCCGATTAGCGCTTGTCTAATGTCCCGGATTATGAATAGATTGTGAAGGAATAGCAAGTAGACGAAATTAACGTTATTTCAGATGTAAAATTGGGCCCACTTACCACGTGGCTAGTATGGGGTCCTGTTCCTGTCCATTTTATCCCATTTATCTTCGGTAGCAAAGTTGAGACTTTAGACCAGTTGCTGCTGCAAGTAGAGTTGTTCAAAATATCCGAATCCGAAATCCGAATCCGAAATCCGAATACGAAAATATCCGAAAAATCGGATATCCGAAAATTCGGATATCCGAAAATCGGATATCCGATTTTTCGGATTCGGATATCGGATGGAGTTTTTAAAATTTTCGGATATTCGGATATCCGAATATCCGAAATTTTTTAAAAAATCCGAAAAAATCCGAAAATATCCGAAATATCCGAAAATTATCCGAATATCCGGAAAATTATCCGAATATCCGGAAAATTATCCGAAAATATTCGAAGTTCTTCAAAAATATCGGATATTCGGATAATCCGATATCCGAATTCGAAATTTCGGATATCGGATATCCGAAATTTCGGATTCGGATTTCGGATGGGGTTTTTCACTATCCGAATTTTCGGATATCCGAAAATGAACACCCCTAGCTGCAAGCACTAGTAGTGGGTAGGGTAAGATTATGGCACCACAAACGTCACAATAAGCGTAGTAGTGGACGTCGAGATTTTTATTTATTTTTTGAAAAGCAAGCAATTATAATTGAAAACTCGAAGGTTACAAAACAAGGGTAGTGATACCCATGACACACGAGAACATTACATTTTTAAGTTGCAAAGAAAGCAACCCTACTCGAACCTATATATTACAATACACATTTGGGTTACTTAACCAATCTAGCCAATCTAATTTCTTTCCTTTCGATCTCCGGGAAATCCACTCGAAAGATTTGGTTTTAATTTCGTTTAGAGCCATCGGGCCATTCCACCTTTTTCCGAGAAATAAGAAGTTGTTTCGATTTTTCCAAATGAAATAAACGCAAACCCATTCGACCGCCTGCCAAATCTTTTTACCGAAAGCTGATAGATTAGCCGGTGCTAGGCCACGAAGAATTTCATTTACACTAAGATTAGAGAAGTTACCAAAACCCCACCAATTAAAAACCCTTGACCAAACTTCTATGGATTCTTTGCAAAAAATTAAAGCATGATCAATTGTTTCCAATCCGTCGTCACAAAGAGGGCATCTAACGCTAGGCAAGTCGATACCCCTTTTATCTAACTCGATCCTTACTGGGAGACGTTTCTTGAATACCCGCCATGCAAATATTTCTAGCTTTTTGGGGATCAAGTTGTTGCGCGCTGTTTCAACCAGATTGTTACCAATTTCGATGATTTTTTCATCAACAAGTGTAGATAGTTTTCGGACCGTAAAGCAACCATTGATATCCAAATTCCAACTCCACTTGTCAACACTGTTATTATTCAAAGAAACACCCGATAATATATCAGCGAGAGCATGAAGTTCTCCTAGTGTACGGCCGGATGGATCACGATGCCAGCCCCACCTAGTCGAGTCACCAGAATTTTCGACCCGTTGCTTAACCGTCACGTCTTTTGCTGCTTCCAACCTGAACAACCGAGGGAACCGATCACATAAACTGATGTTTCCTAGCCATATATCAGACCAGAATGATGTCGAGGAGCCGTCACCGATGGATTTTGCGAAAGAGTTGCTGAAAGGTATGCCTAGATCATCAAGAGATTTACCTGCCAAAATAATGTTAGCCCAAGTGCCTATGGATGAGGAATTAGTTGATGTATTCCCCATCGATAGACCCCCGCAATTTCCATGGATACTACGAATGATTTTCACCCAAAAGGAGTTGATTTCGGTTTTGAACCTCCACCACCACTTTTCGAGTAAAGCTAAATTTTTGCTTTTAAGTGAGCCAATGTTTAACCCCCCATTCCCATAAGTTGTGATAACGTTATCCCATTTCACCCAATTAATTTTTGAACCCGATTCCCCCCCACCCCAAAAAAAAGAACGTCTCAAGCTCTCAAGTATTTTTAAGACACTCGGCGGAGCACGGAAGAGATAGAAGTAATACAACGGAAGACTAGTGAGAACCGATTTAATAAGAACTAGACGACCCCTAAATGACAATGTCCGCATTCTCCAATTCGAAAGTTTACTTTTGAATTTATCAATGACCACACACCAATCTTTTGCCTTCTTCATTTTTGAACCAATGGGTATACCAAGATATGTAAATGGGAATTGCCCCGCTTGACACCCGAAACTATTTGCTACGGCATTCAATTCATTTGTGCTTACTCCCACCCCGTACATACAGCTTTTTTGAAAATTAACTTTCAGACCGGAAGTTAGCTCGAAACATTTTAAAAGATTTTGCAAGTGTTCAATGTTCAACTTACTCCATTCGCCTAAAAATATTGTATCGTCCGCATATTGTAAATGCGAGACCACAATTTTTTCATTCCCGATTTCAATGCCTTTGAAGAGGTTTTTTTCAATGGCCAATTTCGCCATTATGTTTAGACCTTCCGTAACTAATATGAACAAAAAGGTGATAGTGGTTCCCCTTGTCGCACACCCCGTTCTAATGAAAACTCTTTAGTTGGCGAACCATTAACGAGAACGGAAATAGAAGCCGAGCTAAGACAAGCAAAAATCCACTTACGCCACTTGAAACCAAAACCCATACACCTCATTACCTCCATAAGGAAAATCCCAATTCAGTCAATCAAAAGCTTTTTCAAAGTCGACTTTAAATAACATACCTTTTTGTCGTTTTAGTTTAATAAAGTCGATACATTCGTTTACCATTAAAGCTCCATCTAAGATGAATCTACCTTTTAAGAATGCACTTTGCTTCGAACCAATAAGTGATGGAAGAACTTTCCTAAGGCGATTTGAGAGTAACTTGGCAATTATTTTGTAGTAGCTACCAATGAGGCTAATCGGCCGAAAATCATTGAGGATAATTGGATCATTTTTTTGCGGAATCAGAGTCACAAATGAAGCGTTACAACCTTTGGAAAACTCTGATTTTTCCCAAAACCACGAGATAGCACTGTTAAGGTCCACTTTAATTATTTCCCAAAATTTTTTGAAAAACCTTAAATTAAACCCGTTCGGCCCCGGAGCTTTTGTACTCCCACAATCTTGTATTGCCTCGAAAATTTCTTTTTCATCAAAAACACAGTCCAGTTTTTCGGCTTCATTACTCGAGAGTTTCTTGTACGTAAGATCTTCAAGGCTAGGACTCTCAATATCCAGTTCCTCAAAAATGTGTTTGTAGTGTTTGAAAACTTCCTCTTTAATGTCGTTGGGTGAATCTTTCCAAAAGCCATTGATGGACAGTCCACGAATGTTATTGGAATTATTCCTTCTACGAATGCTCGAATGAAAGTACTTGGTATTTTCATCTCCATCAATAATCCAATTTATACATGATTTTGCTTTAACATATTTACTTTAATTGCCTCCTTTTCTAACCAGTCTTTCCTCGAATCACGCCACATATTCAATTCAGGTTCTGAAAGTACCCTCGTTTTGGCTTCCAATTCTAGGTTTTGCGCCTTGAGTTTTGACACTTCAATCTCGACATCAAGGTGATTGTACTTGTTTCTACTCCAAGACTTCAAAGCATTTTTTACATTTTTGAGTTTATTCCTAAAAATACAATCTTTTCTATTTATTTGTGGTACCTCAACATCCCAAGCTTCCCGGATAACTTCATTAACATCTTCTTCATCGAACCAAACATCAAAGATTTTAAACGGTTTGGGGCCAAAGTTTCTCTCCTCGTCCTTTAGAACAATCGGAGAGTGATCCGAAAAACTCCTATCAAGATCAGTCGCAGTTAAGTCCTTCCATAGTTGGTAGAATTTCTCGGTTACCAAGAATCTATCAAGTTTACTATATTTAAGACCATCATCACTAACCCTCGTAAAATTTCTACCACCCAACGGAATCTCCATTAATCTTGAATCAGCTATGAATTCATTGAATCTTTTCGCTCTATATTCAATAAACTCACAATTGAATCTTTCGGATTTATCACGAACCTCATTGAAATCACCACATAAAACCCATTCTTCGACATTACCCGTCACTACATTACCGAGTGCTTCCCATAACTTGACTTTATTTGTATCATCATGTGGCCCATAAACATTTGCGATATTGACATTACATCCGATCCCTTTCCATTTACCCTTAATACCAATTACACAATCAAAACTAATAACATCCTCGGCATCGAACACATTTGTATCCCAAATCAGCAATTGACCACCCGATTTTCCAACCATTTTCTTTTGAATGAAATTACAATCATTTGAGCCCCATAAACTTCCAATCCAATTAATATCAACAGAATGTAATTTCGCTTCTTGAAGTGCCAAAAAAGAAGGCCTTTCTTTTGAGATAAGCCTTTTTACTCCCCCGAATTTATTCTTTTTACTACCATTCCCGAACCCACGTAAATTAAGTGAAATAATCTTCATTAAATAACAAATAATTAACGAGATAGTGACACATTAACTTACTGAATGGATGCCTTTTTTTTTTCATTTGAGGCCAAGCTTATCACCATATTCGCACACTTTCCCAGTTTGATTCCTGCCATGGGATGTAGCAGTACCATATGTATTCTTCGAATTATTTGTGTGGCTGGAGAATGACGAAGTCGATGGTTTTACAGCAGTGGACGTCGAGATTGAGCATGGGACGGAAATAAAATCCATACAAGTAAATGAGGTTCTTACCACTACTAAAGTGTTGTCCTTACACACGGTATTGAGAAGTTGAGAACCCCCTCAATTTATTAATGATACCACTAATTTGAATATTTACTTAAGTAATCGGCAATTTAGAAATTAATCTATATTTTTTATATATTTCATTAATAATTTCAAAGTTATAAGTGTAAATATAGAAGAAACTTATAAAGATAAACTTAAACTTTACAATAATTGTCTAAAAACATAAATATAATCGTTCATTTAGTCAAAAACTCAAAAATTCTGGTAAAAGTCATGCTAAAATGTTGACTATTTTTTACTTTGACCAACAAATCCGAATTTGATCCATTTTTTTTTTTTTTTTTTTGAAAAGCCAAACTTTTATTAAAGAAAAGAAATTACAAAGGAGGGTCCGAAGACCAATATAGGAAAACTCATACAAAAGGCCTATGCTAAGAACAACACGAAGAAAAAGCTATGCTAAACACAACTATAAAGAAAAGAACAAAGACTATACAATGTGAGGCTGTAGATACTCTCGCAGGTTAATATTTATGTTCAGGAAAAGCCTTCATCTACCGAAATCCGCCTAGGCGGGGAGCAACTTGTAATAACAAGCAGGAATAGGAATCAGAGTGCAGTACTGTAACAAACAGCGACAAAGCACTTGACCCTACCCCTCTTAGCCCCCGCCAAGGAAGAGAACGAAAGAATCCGGCATAAAAAACCTGAAAATTAACCTATGCCAACTTTTGTGTGAATAGCATCGAACCATCTCGGATTGGTTAACCATTTAGACCACTCTAGATTGCCTTTCTTCCAACGACTATTAATCCATTCGAAACTCTTAGATTGGATTTCAGACACGATTTTTGAAGTGCTAAGATTCTTCTTACCGAAAGCTTGATCATTACGATGTAACCAAATGTAATAGCTAGTAATCCATACAACTGATTGCCAAAGAGTGGAACCAAAATTAGTACTAATCTGAGCGTTAGAAACGTTTGCAAGATCCGATAAGCTTGTGATGTGTAATTGATCTAAGTTCCACCATCGTTTAATTTTATCCCATATGTCATTAGAGTTTGCGCACCTCACAAGGGAGTGAAGGAGGGTTTCCACATCATCATCACATACCGGGCACCTTACGGAGTCAAGATCTATGCCTTTTTTGTCTAGCTCGGTACGGACAGGGAGCTTGTTTTGTTTCGCCCTCCAAATGAACCAACGAATTTAGAACAGTGGGGGTAAAAGGACCAAGATTAGTAGCGGCTAAAGAGTTCAAATGATGCATTAAAGACTCGGTGCTAAAGGAACCATTTGGGTTAAATTTCCAAGTCCAGCGAGGGTGTTGATTATTTGAAAACTTGAAATTTTCGATTTCGGCAGTAAGAGTTGCAAGTTCGTCAGCTGCTCGCCATCTAGGAAGGGTGCTCCAGCTCCAGTTAAAAATGATACCTGAATCTGAAAAGCAAACACGGCCAGAGATAGATGCGTCTTTATCCGCCTCAAGTCTAAAAAGTCTCGGGAATGCAGCGCATAGTGGTCTATCCCCGATCCACTTATCTCTCCAGAAACTCGTACCATCACCATTACCTACATCTTTTACAAAGGCATTAGAAATATCACACCCTAACTTATTTAGAGTGTGCTCGATATTAATGATGTTGAACCAAGTGCGACCCGAATTTTTTTTCAAATTAATTGAGGATAAATTAGAAAAGCACCCTAACCCACCGTTAACCCCATATATACTCTTTATAATTCGTACCCAAAAAGTGTTTTCATTTGTTAAAAATCGCTACCACCATTTCGATAGAAGGGAAAGATTTTTTAGTTTTAACGAGTTGACATTTAAACCACCGAATTCATAAGGTAAAAGTATTTGATCCCATTTGACCAAGGCATTTTTTTTCTCATCTAAAGATCCACCCCAAAAGAAATCACGACGCAATTTTTCAAGATCTTTTAATACACTTACCGGGGCCTTAAACAAAGAGAAATAATATCGTGGAAGATTACTTAGGACTGCTTTAATGAGAGTTAGGCGTCCACCATACGAAATGGTTTTAGCCTTCCAATCGGATAGCCGTTTTTTAAACTTATCGAAGATAGGAGCCCAATTTTTATGAATTTTTAGATTTGCACCAATGGGAAGGCCGAGGTAGTTAAAAGGGAAGGAACCCTCTTTACATCCGAACCAAGTGGCAATATTATTCAATTCAACTTTAGAAGCACCAATGCCGTACACACAACTTTTATTAAGATTAATTTTAAGACCCGATAACTCTTCAAAACATTTGAGAATTTTCAAAATATTCCTGACTTCATTTTTATTCCAATTGCCAAAAATGATAGTGTCGTTGGCGTATTGAAGGTGAGATACGACAACCTTATCATTTCCAACCTTAACACCACTAATTAAATTTTTCAGAGTTGCAACCTTAAGGAGGTGGTTCAAACCTTCACCCGCAATTATAAAAAGGAAAGGAGAAAGTGGATCTCCTTGCCTTACACCTCTCTTGGGGAAGAATTGGTTGGTCGGTGAACCATTAACAAGGACCGAGATAGAAGTGGATTTTAGACATGACTGAATCCATTTTACCCATTTGGCCCCAAAACCCATAGATTTCATAATGGAACAACGGAAGTCCCAATCTAGACAATCAAAAGCTTTTTCAAAATCAACTTTAAAGACAAAACTCTTTTGATTTCTATATTTGAGATCGTCGATTGTTTCAAGAGCAATTAAAACGCCATCAAGTATGTATCTATTTGAAATAAAGGCGGTTTGCTCGTCACCTATTAGCCTCGGTATGATTTTCCTGATTCTGTTTGCGAGTAATTTTGAAGGAATTTTGTAGTAACTACCGATGAGGCTAATAGGTCGATAATTGGGAAAGTTGAGAGGGTCCTTAACCTTAGGGATGAGAGTGATAAAAGACGCATTGCACCCGTTTGAGATTTGTCCCGATTCCCAAAACCAATTGATAGTTATTAAAAGATCTTCTTTAATGATGTCCCAGTACTTTTTGTAGAAAAGAATATTGAACCCGTCTGGTCCTGGGGCTTTATTACTTCCACATCCTTTTATAGCCTCTAGCACTTCCGATTCTGAGAATTGAACCTCAAGAGTTTTGGCCATATTTTCTTCAATTTTTGAGCCATCCCAATTATTAAGCATCCACCCTTCAGAGTTGCTTTTCTCGAAAAGTCCCTGAAAAAAATTAAAAGCTTCAGTTTTGATTTTTGAAGGGTTAGAAGTCCATACCCCGGCGGAGTTAATTCCATGGATGTTGTTTTTATGGTGCCGGCGTCGGATGTAAGAGTGAAAGAATTTGCTGTTTTCATCTCCCTCTAACGCCCATTTATATCTAGCTTTTTGTTTGAGCATCTCTAATTGCATGTTTTTTTTTTAGTAAGAGATTCACGATCTTTCATCCATTTATTTAATTGTTCTTCATCTAAATTAGTCACCTCAGCTTTCTTTTCCCAATCGTTGATGGCATTGGTTAATTCCTCAATTTCCACCTTTAGTTTACCATGCGACGTGGAGTACCATTTTCGAAGTTCTTGCTTGACAATCTTTAGTTTTTCTCGGAAAATTACATCGGGTTTGTTGCTATTGACTGGTGACTTCCAAGCGGCATTAATGACATCATGTGAATATTTTTGTTTCAACCATTCATCGAAAACTTTAACCGGTTTAGGCCCAAAATCGATGTCCCCATCTTTAAGAAACAGGGGGCAATGATCAGTGTGTTTCTTATCTAGAACCAACACATTCGCGTTTGGCCATTGTTGAATGAAATTTTCCGATACCAGAAACCTGTCGAGCTTGCTGAATTTTGTACCGTTATCACTTATGCGAGTATACGTTCTACCACCTAAAGGCAAATCGAGGAGAGAGTTATCTTTGATAAAATCATTAAACATTTTCGCTTTCCTTTCACAAAATTCAGTATTCTTTCTTTCGTAAGCGAATCTAACTTCATTGAAATCACCAAAAATCACCCACATAGCACCATCATATGTCAAAATATCTGAAAGATCGTTCCACATAGTTTTCTTATCTTTCTCGGTTTGAGGACCATAAACGTTGATTAGAATGAGCTCGGTACCTAAATCCTGCCACTGTCCTTTTACGCAATATAGGACTCTCTTTCAATAACACGGTTAGCAATAAAAATATTTGGGTCCCATATCGTTAGAATCCCGCCCGAATTCCCATTTGATTTTTTAAAAGCATACCGATAATCACAATTGCCCCAAATTTTTTCTATCCACTGCTCCGAGATTATTTCAGCTTTAGTTTCTTGTAAAGCAATAACGTTTGGCTTATTTTGAAAACCAACTTTTTTAAACCAGTTAAATTTATTTTTATCCTCATAACCCAACCCTCTAATATTTAAAGACAGTATCTTCATATTTAATTTTTTTTTTTTTTAAACACGATAAAATTAGAAGGTACCTTAGTTCCTAGTTGTACCCTTCTTCCTCGACAGGCCTAGAATTTCGCCAACTTCTTCGCAGTTAATTGAGTTATCCGATAAGGATTGGACACCTTTTTCTCTTTTTTGATATGAATCTGATTTCGTGACAGCCTTTTTAACCGAAAGTTTTTTCCTAGGTCTTCTTGCTAGATTTTTAACATTTAGGAATTTTGATGAGGCGTTCCAGTTTCTAATATTAGTCCACGATTCAATTGATGTTTTACTGGAAGTTTTTCGTTTTTTGCAAGGTAATTCTTTTCTGAAAGTGTCTTGCAGTGATCTACCAAAATCGACATCAATATTGACAGGTTGAGTCCTATCTATAGATATATTATCTCTATTGGGTTCGTTGACTTCAGCTTCTAGATTAAAACATGGGTTTGCCAAGCCCGTTATATCATCTGGATCTGTTGGGCTTATAGGTGAAGGTTCGGGTATAGAAGTGATGTTGGGCTGACGGGTTAGATTTGGGCTGGCAGAATGAGATGGGGTATCTACGTGGGCTTTAGCAGGAATGGGTTCAGAAAGACTTTCATCCGACTCAATGTTTACAAATTTATTCGAAGTTACCTCGTTTACAGAATTCTCGACAAAAGAGTCATTAACTTTGTCACTTCCAATATCATTATTGGCTTGAGCAGATGTGTTTGAATTTTGTAGGTTTTCTTCGCATTTATTATCATTGAAGTTATCGGAAGTGGCGAACGCTTTTGATCCTTCATCTTCTCTGGTGAAAAAATTGTTGTCGTCTTCCGGCATCCAATCATTATCAATTTCTTTATCGGATAAATCCTGAGACGATTCTTGATCATTATCACTGTTAGTGTTAGAGTCAGATAGATCAATAACATAATCTGCTTCCTCCATCTCTATTTCCACAATACCGTTTACGTCTTCAATGACCTGCACATAGAACATACCTTCATCTTTGATTTTGACCTGGACCGTGGTGTTTAAGAGACTTTCTCATCCCCAAAGCTTAACTAACACTTTTTCGGCTATTAAATTTTGATTACCATTAAAGGAACAATTGTACATATCAAGAACCAAACCATACCAACTCGCAATTTTCTTAAAATTCTTCTCGGACCAACAGCTTATTAGGACACCTTTAATTGTAATCCAAGATAATCTGGCCGATTGAAAGGGTTTCATTTGAACACGACGAATATTTTTGAGCCATTGTTTTAGGACATGATCTTCCTTATTCAGGATGTTATCAATAGTAGCTTCGTCCTCGAAGACATAATTCAAGTCCGCCTAAATATTTTATATTAAATTTAGACAACCCTTCGGCTGAGCAGAGAATAGGAAATTCCTCAATTAGGTCGATGTTTAGAATTTCACCAATGATAGCTTTTGAAAGAACCTCTTTGTTTGAATCTTCTTCATCCAATTCAACTGTTCGAGGTTTATTTGCAGGGTTCGAGCTATTCTGGACAGGGAAATCAGTGTGGTTTCGGTCACTCTTGTTTGAAGGGACAGAGGGAATGTTTGCTTTAGGCTGCGTTTTGGGCACGTATTGAACTTTAGGGTTATGAGTGGGTTGTCCAGATTTTGGGTCTATTTTCTGATGAGCGTGATAAATGGGGACGGAAATGGGTTGAAAAGGCGGCTGAATAGGTGGCGATTGGTGACCCGAATTGTTGAGATTTCTATTTCTGTCGTGTGCTCTGTAAGCACGTAACCAGTTTCCATCGAGATATATACTGTTAAGTCGCTTAAGTAGAAAATCCAAATCACTGATATCAGCAAATCTAACGAAACCAAAACATTTTCCATTCCTTAGGGTTTTCTTAGGAGGAATATAGAGGTCTGTAACTTTCCCATATCTTTTAAAGAAAATCAAAAGGTCATATTGATTCCAATGAACAGGAAAGTTAAAAAACATTATTGATTGTTCATTGCTTTGATTCGATTGAAAGGGTTGGAATCGATTTTTGATTGGAATGTTATTTGGGAAAGTCGGATACTTACTGGGTGGTTTTCCGGTGGGATGTCTTGTTGAGCGTGGAAAGTGACTCGAAGAAGTTTCTGATCCAAATCTTCGAATGAGGTCTCGATAGTATTGATTGTTGTTTTTCCCAATTGGTGATTCGATCCACTCACCTTCCTCAATATCATCGTTAAATTTAGGTTTGAAGGTAGGAATCCGAGGTTTTGTTGCCGGTTTTGTTGCCGGAATGGTTCTCGGCGTGAAAGGGGATGTAGGGAAAGGGTGTCGGTTCGTATGCATCTATAATGTATTAGTCACTTGTATATTAGGGTCAATTTTCTTTAACCTGTTTAATTAAACGAATTTTGATCCATTAACCTGTTTAATTAAACGAATTTTGAAAAAAAGGAGAGTAATTGGGATTAATCCGGAGTTTTCAGGATTTTTTAGAGCAGTGACAAAATATACTTCAAATTATATAGAATGTTTAAATTTAACGATAAGACCTCAGCTTGATATGAAAGACATTTTTAAAATTTGATTTATTTTGTTCGCTGCTTAGTTCGGTCCGATTCAATATTCGAATCAAACGATTTCAAATTGAATATTAAACCATGTGTAGTGGTTACCAACCAAAAGGTTATCGACATACAACAATCAAATATTTGCCGGAAAATTTGTCTCCGGTCAATTGCTTAACCAAACTTTTCTGTTTTTCGATTAATTCCGATCGCCGATCTTCTTCTGCCGCCCCCAATTTAAGCCACAGTAACGCAGGGTTGTACTTTAAAGATAAGAACAGGATCAGGACATTACGCAATGGACAAATGGGGTACAAAATTGACAAGAAAAATCCCTTCTTTGGTAGATCTTTGTGTTCAAAAAGCCGTAGATAACGTTAGATACCTAGGGGATGTTGGAGAGACAGACAAACATCTTTTAGAGCGGATTTTACCGTATTGTACTGTAGATCAGTTGATACATATTGAGGATTCAACTGAGGAGCGAGATCTTAGCCCAATTACTGATAAGCTATGGAAGAACTTTTACACAAAACAGTTTGGTTCTAAGAGTGTTAGTGTCGTAGTTGATAGAATGAAACAAAAGCGCGTTTCGTTTAGATGGAGACAATTGTATGAGGCAAAGTCAAAGGAAGTGGAGGAGGCCCAACAAAAGTCGTTTGAGCGAATAAAGCAACTATATATAAAAAAAAAAAAAAAAAAAAAGAAGATGCTAAAAAGCAAAGTAGGCAAGTTCAAATATGCACAAAGGTGCCACCTTCAAGTAATAAAAGGAGTTTTTATGGAGGTACGTTACACCGGTTGCAGTTTTATGGAAACGGCTCTAGTTTTTGAGTCGGCAGCAACCGTCAATTTATTGGCGACTTGACTAACTCTTAGAGTCTAAAGTAATTTTCAGGCAGAATTTAAACCCATGAAAATTTGATTTTACCATTTTCATGGCGTCTCAATTTTATTTTTAATTTAATTTAATATTTTTAATATTTTTTTCCTACTTATTGGCTGGAGGTCCACTCGGAAGCAATCTCTCTATCCGTCGAATAGAGAGAGGGATGACTTTCTCTACTTTTGAGAGTGTTTTCACTCTGGGTGGAGAAATGACTTGTCTTAATTCTCGGATAGGGGAAGGATTGTCTACATCTCACCTCCCCCATACACCACTTATGTGGTATTGAGTTTTGTTGTTGTTGTTGTTGTTGTTGTTGTTGTTGTGTTGTGGTTACCATTTTACTAAAAGAGTTTGTAATAATATAACTTTTAATTTAAAGTTTCATTCTTTTCAATTTAATATATTTTATTCACGATTTAATCATTTAAGATTGAAATTTTGGTAGTTTAAACCTGTACAAGGAAATCTGCTATACATCAAACGTTTGACGTCGGGGTATTTTATTTTATAATGATTTTATCATTTTAAATTTATCTTTTATAATGCTTTTACCATAAGTTATCCACTGTGGGTGAGGATCCGAGAGAACCAATAATGGGAGAGAACTTATAGCACCAGTGCCGGACCCAGAAATTCTTTTCGCCAGGGCAAAAAAAAATTTAAATGTAGGGATTTTTTTTGGCAAAACATGGAGGTTTTGGGGCAAAATATAGAGTATTTTGAGCAAAATTTGAAGATTTTTGGCCAAAATACGAAGGTTTTGGGACAAAATATGAATGTTTTAGGGCAAAATATGAAGGGTTTGGGGGAAAAAAAAAAAATCCACCAGAGGCAAAATTAAAAAACCAAGAAAATTTGCACTAAAAATTGAAAATCCACTAGGGGCGGACGTCCCCTTACCCCTACATAGGTCCGCCCTTGCATAGCACCATGTTCAATCTGAACTAGATTGACCTCAATATGCACCAGATTGACCTCAATCTGCACCATATTGAACATGGTGTTATTTGTTCTCTTTCAACCTATGTTCTCTGTTGATCATTTCACTCCAGTTGTTTAATATTTGAGAGGTTATTACACCACATTAATATAAATTTGAAAGATTAAATCATCATAAGAAAATATATAAATAAATAAAAAGAAGTTTAAAGGATTAAACCATTATTAAATTTTTTAAAAGCACTTGTAAGTAATAAAATATTGTATTCCAGTTTTGTATCATCCCCATATTAACCTATTTCCATATGTAAGAAGGGTAAGGGTAAGGGATCCAATACACTGTAAAAGACTGACTGATCTCTAAGAAGGAGCATCAATGGATCATAGACACAAGTAGAATGTACAATCACATAACCAAAAACCACAACATCAATTGATCGATCAAAATCAACAACTCATGGGGGTTTTCTTTCGAATCCATTCAGGATTCAAACCCGGTCCGTCTGCTCCTCAGGATGGCTTGAAGATCGGGTCATGCAATGTGATTCTGGGTTTCCTCCCGAAAACGCGTGCATATGATAGCGAAAGTGGTTAAGTACCCTCTGGGTGATGCCGACAACTTGCCTTTTAAAGAAAAAACCACATATTTCTTTCTTTTCAATAAGAAACCCAAACACCTGTGGTTTTAATGGCCTTGACAAACATTTTTCTCTTTTTGGTTGGTTTTAGCTTTCAGCGTTATTCAATTCAGATCTCTTAGTTCCTTAGGAGATTGATCATGTGACAACAGGAAGAACCTACGCGTTAAGGCTTTGGCGAACATATAAAATATTAGCCAAACCCAAAAAAGCGTTGATGAAATAAAGGCAAAACATGTAATATATGCAGCAAGCCAGCAACCCATAACAATCGTTATCATAGGCAATGGCGAGTCTAGTGTGTAGCCCGTGGGGTCACAGGATACAACTAAATTTAATTGCATGACCCCATTTTTCGAATTTATAGTTTATTCTTTGAATTGTATAGGACACTGTAGACGTTTATTCTTAGGATCTTAGGTCGCTTGCAATCTATCCTAGAGGCGGAATACACTAGAATAGGGTTAAACCGAAATATGGGTCGTTTTGGGATCGAATAGATCAAACCTAGAGCCAAAACTAGATTAGATCGACACCTAGACGATTTATTTCGGTGGTATATGGTGTTAGGGTTCTCTGGAGACGAAAACCTACGACTTAGGGTAAATGGGACGAGTAACATCAAACAATTAGGCTAAACCCGTATATATACTGCCTACCAGACACACTCGGTCGAGTGTGTTCCTCAGTCGGTCGACTGAGTAGGACAGTCGGTCGAGTGTGTACACACACCCGGTCGACTGTCTGAGCAGTTTAACTTATTGATCATTTAACAAGTTAAGTACGCACAAACACAAATGTAATCAATAGTCTCGAGTAAACATTATTACATAACCGAAATGTTTTAAACATAAAGATAAACAATGGCTGGGGATTCATGCACCAAAAAACTCCCCCTAAGACCTAGCCGTTACACTAAAGCATTCAGTTATCAATCCGTATAAGGATCTGTCACCCAGTTCTTCAGATAGCAAAGTTTGACAACTCTGCAGTACTGTTCAGCTTGCACACGATTCTTTGGGCGATACAGCATCCTGTTGTAGTAAAGGGTAAACATATCTTCTTCACAGCAGTTTCTCAACCAAACTGGATCTAGAACCCTTATACTATCATTTTCATCTCCTCCATCTTTGTCTAACACAATAACCGCTTCCTCCGAGCGTTCATCATAGTACCACCAACGAAAACGAGGACTGAAGTGCTGCGGCATCTTCCTCACGGGAACCTTTCGCATATACTTTACAGGTTGATATTTTACTATCTTCCTTCTGACCCCTATTTTCCTGTTCGTTCTGTAAGAGATCTTCGAAAACTGAGGACGAAAACCTAAGAAATTAGGTGACTGATATGATCTTCTTATCTTACGAACCAAAATATCAGGAATTCCACAATAATCCTGATACAACATCTTAAGCCTGGCCACCTGCATAAACTCAAAATACGGTAATGTTTTGAATTCGTATGGAGATTTGATATAATCCACTCCATGTTCTTTCTTGGTCGCATATATATCAAATTCTATAATATAAGCCCAGGCTATTATCTTTCCCTTAGCACGTAAACTCTCACAGTGCTCGATAAACTTCAAAAATTGCGGCTCCACCTTAGGCTTCATCACATACTGCCTAATCCGCATCATAATCTTCCATTCTTCTTCCAACACTTCAACCTTTTCTTTGTTGATCTTCACCGGAAAGAAACCTTCTGGTAACACACTCTCTTGTTCTTTCTGTTCCTTTTCTGTACACTTTCTGTTCAAAAGCTCATCATTCATCTGAAAATAATCAGTAAAAGTTGGAAGATCATCACCAACACCTTCATAACGAGGATAAGGCTCGGTTGGCTCATCCTCAATAGCAACTTCATCAAAACTGTTATCACTTTCATCAAAAACATCAGTATCACTCATATCATCATCAAAATTATGAGCCCCTGAAGTCGAAGCTTCAGTTGAAGCTTTTGATGCAGCGTCAGCAGATTCCTTAGCTTGTCACTCTAGACGCTCCATCAACTCCTGCTCAGTTTCGGTGAGATCCAGAGGGATCTCCCCTTCTTCTAGATCAGTGTAAACAGTAGTGTGATTAAGACGATCCTGCATAGCTAAAAATTCAGAGACTGTTATTGATGTTATGCGAGGTGTATATGAAATAGTTATATTTTTATTTCGAAATACTATTAAATATGATACAATTTTACATAAGTTATTTATTTATTTATTTATAGAATGGATATACTTAAACCTTGCTACAACACTATAGGCAGTGTACCTAATCGTAGAGTAGTATAGTTTTTAGTAAGCCCGGTTCGTTCCACAGGGAGCTGGCTTATTTCACACTATATTTTAATTAACTATATTTGTACAAAATATATATAATTATATATAATAATATATAAAAGGGGGGTTTACCGTTTAATGACCGGTTTGTCGATTTTATATTTTAAGCGAAGCGTAAAGTAAATGACGATATTTAACTAACAATATAAAATAAATAACAATAATTAAAATGACAATAAATAAAAGTACGAGGAAATATGAAATAAAATATATTATGCTTATTTAAAATTCCGTAATCATGATGTTTGACGTGTTAATTTTTAGTTTATTCCCATGGGTTAATTGTTCTTTGTCCTGGATTATTTAATATGCCCGTCTGGTTTTTGTCCATAACAGTCCATCAGTCATAAATATAAAGTGCGAGTGTCCTCATCAAATTATCCTTATATCCGAAGTCAAATATTCCAACTAATTGGGGACTTAAACTGTAACAAGGTTTTAATACTTTGTTTAATAATTACACCAGGATATCAACTGCGTGTAACCCAAGGTTTTAATACTTTGTTAACAATTACACCAAGTGTCCTTGTATATAATTTCACCCCTGTTTTAATAATTCTAGTGACTATTAATCCATTCCCGTGTCCGGTTAAATGAACGATTATTCGTACATATAAATACCCCGCCCATCGTGTCCGATTGAGTGTATATGGTTATTTATAGGTATGTCCAATTGTAAATCTTTATATTAAAATTAACAAACTATCATTTAGTTAAACAAATATAAAGCCCATTAATAGCCCATAGTCTAATTTCCACAAGTGTCGTTCTTTTGTCCAAACCCCAATTATGGTACAAAGCCCAATTACCCAATTTTAGTAATTAGCCCAACATCATGATTACTTCGGCTTTAAATAAGCATAATAATAACTTAGCTACGAGACATTAAATTTAAAAGGAGAACATAGCTTACATTGATTATTTATCGCGTAGTGTTACACGGATATAACTTCGACTTTAGAGCCCGTAAAATAACCTTTACATAACCCAAACTAATCTAATATAAAACTAAACTAATATATATATATATATATATATATATATATATATATATATATATATATATATATATATATATATATATATATATATATATATATATATATATATATATATATATCTATATATATATATATATCTTACAGAGGGAGTAATATTTTTTTTTTGTGTATTCAACTCGGCAGCAAGCTCGTGCCTTTTATAGGAAATTTTGATCCTGGTGTGCTCCGCGATCGTGGAGGTTTATAGGCTAAATGCTCCGCGAGTGCGGAGGTCAGGAATTCAGCTCACCAAATTTTGGCCATTTGCTTGTCGACGTTATATTTAAATATATATAATATATAAATAATTTATATAATTATTTAAATATTATATTATATTCTTGTGCATAGTTGACTCATAATTTTTGCTCCGTTGTGTCGGGCGTTGATAGTTGGCTCAGGTCCCGGTTCCGGATTTTCGAACGTCCTTTCGTATAATTTAATATCTTGTACTTTGCGTTTCGCAACTTGTACTCTTGTCATTTTTAGACGTTTCTTACCAATAAATTGAACCACTTGGATTGTATCTTGTACATTTGAGCTTTTTGGACGTTTGCATCTTCAAATCTTTGTTTTCGCCTTTTGTCTTCGTACTTATTTATTTAAACGAATATTACTTGAAAATAGAACAATTGCAACTGAAACTTTACATATTGGAAGGATATTGCTACTAAATATATGTTCATTTGGAGCACTATCAGTTATAACTTGAAGAGGAGTTACATACAGCGGGTTATCCTCCGTGTAGCCTTTAGCAACTTCAACAGCCATGTCCTCCTCTGCTTCACCAAAAGTACCAAATGGATCCGGTTCTCCATCTTCCTCTTCAACCACAATCTTTTTCTCCCATTCATTTAACCTCTCAGTCAATTCTTGATTCTGAGTCTGAAGAGTCAAGATTTCACCGGCCTGACTTCCCACATTTTTCTCTAGTTCATCAATTTTCAACTGTTGTCGATCAACTAACAACCTCAACGCAGACATTTCAGTTTCTGTCTTCTTCTTGTCTTCATCAGCTGCCTTTTGGAATTTAGCGAAATCAGCAGACAACTGAATCAATCGCCGATTCACTATTCCTGTAAGATCACCTGTAACAACCTCAGGACGTTGAGAAGCTTGAACTTGTTGAGAAGACGTAGTTTGCTGTAGTTGAGTGGATGGAGCTTGAGTAGAACCACTAGTAGCTTGAACAGTCGGAGCAACCTTTGGCTGAGACTTTGTTGTGGAAGATGAACTTCCATCCTTAACCAAAATCTTCGAACGCTTCTGTCTCCCTCTTGTTGACACCTTAGGAGCTTCAGCTAACTTCCTTTTTACCAAATTAATTTGACTGTCATCAAGAGCAGTCACCTCATCTTCATCAACCAAACAAGGACCAGTTTGTGTCGGCGGTGGCTGATTCACCTCTTCTTCACCTTCGATGGTAATACCAGTCTCATCTCCAGAATTACTGTTCTCGTGTCGGCAGTGTAAACCTTCAGGACACACATAATTCTCATTAGCCAAATGGCCAATCAATCCCTTCTCCGGAACCTCAACTCTGTTCTGAAGAAACCTATTGAAAGACTGATCATTCAAATGATTCTGTTTCAGCTCATCTTGAGGAATCT
Organism: Rutidosis leptorrhynchoides; assembly: GCF_046630445.1. Lineage (NCBI taxonomy): Eukaryota > Viridiplantae > Streptophyta > Magnoliopsida > Asterales > Asteraceae > Rutidosis > Rutidosis leptorrhynchoides. Next base: position 487,085,745 of record NC_092336.1, read on the forward strand.
TCACCAAACCCTGAACCTGTTTCTCGAGCATAATCTGAAGAAATCTTGGGAACACCAGATGTATCTTTCTCTTAACATTCAGAACCATTCCATCAAATATAACTTAAGAAAAGTTAAAATCAGCATTTAGAACCAACGCGACAAACATAGAACTATATTTTGCTGTCATCTCATCAAAACCGCCCTGCATCGGGCTCAAGCATCTCAAAAGAACGTACGTTAAGTATCTATAATGCCTTGGAATCTTAGTACATTTCACAGCTTTGGTTATATCACCAGCATAACCACATCGCTTCAAACATCTTCTCACCTTCAGAATTGGTAAAGAAGTCGGCATATCATCATTATCCGGGAAACCCAGATCTTCCCTGATTGTTTGAGCCGAGATTCGAACAATAGTATTGTTAACTGAGCTGAGAATCACCTGCTTGTCATTTTCAATAACGATGCTAGCAAGTTCCCAAAATCTTCTCTGATGCGAATAGTAAGGAGTGCATTCAGCAGTGATAGCCTTGAAAATCCTAGAACGCTTCAAGAAAATAATCGGACCAAAACCTCCTCTTTGAGCTTCAGAAACTTTTTCATCAACACAAGCAAGCACGTTTGTATCTTCACGACCGATTAACCCTGGTAATTCAGAAGACAAAGGAATCCGTGGCTCAAGTTCTTCATCAGATATCTGCTGTTGTTCTTGAGACATAGTGAATAACTGAAAAAAAAACACTCGAAACAACATAACCAATAAGCATTTACCTCCATGTATCATGGGGTATCTAGTTAATTATATGAATCAATGGATAAACAAACATAACAAGCACATTAACTAATACCCACACAGTTACATCGTTCAGAGGTTATTGTTTATTACACACCATAGTACTAAGGCTAACAGACTAGCCTTTTCAAATTACATAATAAACATAATTAAACATAAACACACGAAATCACAAGCATTAGAATTATCCTTCAATAACTTCCTCTGGGACTGGCTTCAATTTGTAATTCGTGTCCTCAAACAGATCAAGCTCATCAAACAAATGATTTAAAAGGACGGCATAGGGAAACGGTTTTTCCTCATTATCCAAAGTGTCCTTCATGATGTTAATGACAATCTGACTAAAATTCACCTTGATACGTTCCATAAGACAGTACAACAGAACAGCCTCAGTACCAGATAGCAAATCGTCATTTGGATCTCTAAACACCACGTTTCTTTTGATAATTCTCATGTTAGGCACCAAGTCATCCCTAACATCACTATCTCTGATCTCAATTCTATTCGAACCAATCATATATCCTGGCTTAGTGATGTGTGAAGCCACCCCACCAGCATCAAATTTGCTAGAAATCTTGGCTCCCCAGTAATTCAATAGTAAGTGATCTGCAAAGTCATCTATGGTCCACTTTGTAGTGACCCGAACTTTTCCATGTTTATATATATTAATTGAGATTGATATTTACATGACTAAATGTTTCCAACGTGTTAAGCAATCAAACTTGTTAAGACTTGATTAAATGAAATAAGTTTCATATAGACAATTGATCACCCAAGTTGACCGGCGATTCACGAACGTTACAAAATTGTAAAAACTACATGTTGTGGTATATATAGACATATATATATGGTTGACATGAGATTATGATGAGTATCTCACTAAGTATATTAACAATGTGTGATATACATAAGAAATGAGATTACTAAGTTAAGAAACTCGAAATGATATATATAACGATTATCGTTATGATAACGTCTACTAAATATATATGTATCATATTAAGATATTGATACATTATATTTAACATAATAAAATGATATTTAAATATATCATTAAGTGTGTTAACAATGAACTACATATGTAAAAACAAGACTACTAACTCAAGAATTACGAAACGAGACTTATATGTAACGATTATCGTTGTAACGATATTTTAATGTATATATCATATTAAGAGATATTCATACATCATAATATCATGATAATATAATAATTTAACATCTCATTTGATATAATAAACATTGGGTTAACAACATTAATTAAGATCGTTAACTTAAAGGTTTCAAAACAACACTTACATGTAACGACTAACGAAGACTTAACGACTCCATTAGAATGTATATACATGTTGTGTTTTGATATGTATTCTTACACTTTTGAAAGACTTCAAGACACATATCAAAGTACTTCTACTTAACAAAAATGCTTACAATTACATCCTCGTTCAGTTTCATTAACAATTCTACTCGTATGCACCCGTATTCGTACTCGTACAATACACAGCTTTTAGATGTATGTACTATTGGTATATACACTCCAATGATCAACTCTTAGCAGCCCATGTGAGTCACCTAACACATGTAGGAACCATCATTTGGCAACTAGCATGAAATATCTCATAAAATTACAAAAATATTAGTAATCATTCATGACTTATTTACATGAAAATAAAATTACATATCCTTTATATCTAATCCATATACCAACGACCAAAAACACCTATAAACACTTTCATTCTTCAATTTTCTTCATCTAATTGATCTCTCTCAAGTTCCATCTTCAAGTTCTAAGTGTTCTTCATAAATTCCATAAGTATAGTTTCATAAAAATCAAGAATACTTCCAAGTTTGCAAGTCTACTTCCAAGCTTTCTAATCCATTCCAAGTAATTATCTAAGATCAAGGAACCTTTGTTATTTACAGTAGGTTATCTTTCTAATTCAAGTTAATATTCATATTCAAACTTTGATTCAATTTCTACAACTATAACAATCTTATTTCGAGTTAAAATCTTACTTGAACTGTTTTCGTGTCATGATTCTGCTTCAAGAACTTTCAAGCCATCCAAGGATCCTTTGAAGCTAGATCCATTTTTCTCATTTCCAGTAGTTTTATCCAGAAAACTTGAGGTATTAATGATGTTCATAATATCATTCGATTCATACATATAAAGCTATCTTATTCGAAGGTTTAAACTTGTAATCACTAGAACATAGTTTAGTTAATTCTAAACTTGTTCCCAAACAAAAGTTAATCCTTATAAGTTGACTTTTAAAATAAACTAAACACATGTTCTATATCTATATGATATGCTAACTTAATAATTTAAAACCTGGAAACACGATGAACACCATAAAATCGGATATACGCCGTCGTAGTGAAACCGGGGGCTGTTTTGGTTTGGATAATTAAAAACTATGATAAACTTTGATTTAAAAGTTCTTCTTCTGAGAAAATGATTTTTCATATGAACATGAAACTATATCCAAAAATCTTGGTTAAACTCAAAGTGAAAGTATGTTTTTCAAAATGGTCATCAAGATGTCGTTCTTTCGACTGAAATGACTACCTCTTTAGTAATTGACATGTAACTTAAATTTCCGACTATAAACCTATACTTTTTCTATTTGGATTCTTAAATTAGAGTTCAATATGAAACCCTAGCAATTTTATTCACTCAAAACGGATTTAAAATGAAGAAGTTATGGGTAAAACAAGATTGGATATTTTTGATCTTTTCAACTACGGGAAATGTTTAACAAATCTATTCAAATCATATCCTAGCTAACTTATATTGTATTATACATGTATTCTAATATATTATGTAATCTTGGGATACCATAGACACGTATGCAAATTTTTTGACATATCATATCGACCCATGTATATATATTATTTGGAACAACCATAGACACTCTATATGCAGTAATGTTGGAGTTAGCTATACAGGGTTGAGGTTGATTCCAAAAATATATATACTTTGAGTTGTGATTTAGCCTGAGACGTGTATACACTGGGTCGTGGATTAATTCAAGATAATATATATCGATTTATTTCTGTACATCTAACTGTGGACAACTAGTTGTAGGTTACTAACGAGGACAGCTGACTTAATACACTCAAATCTTTAAAACATAATAAAAATGGTTGTAATTATATTTTGATCATACTTTGATATATATGTACATATTTGTATAGGTTCGTGAATCGATCCGTGGCCAAGTCTTATTTCCGAGGAAGGAAATATCTGTGAAAGTGAGTTATAGTCCCACTTGTAAAATCTAATATTTTTGGGATGAGAATACATGCAGGTTTTATAAATGATTTACAAAATAGACACAAGTACGTGAAACTACATTCTATGGTTGAATTATCGAAATCGAATATGCCCCTTTTTATTAAGTCTGGTAATCTAAGAATTAGGGAACAGACACCCTAATTGACGCGAATCCTAAAGATAGATCTATTGGGCCTAACAAACCCCATCCAAAGTACCGGATGCTTTAGTACTTCGAAATTTATATCATATCCGAAGGGTGTCCCGGAATGATGGGGATATTCTTATATATGCATCTTATTAATGTCGGTTACCAGGTGTTCACCATATGAATGATTTTTATCTCTATGTATGGGATGTTTATTGAAATATGAAATCTTGTGGTCTATTGTTACGATTTGATATATATATATATATATATATATATATATATATATATATATATATATATATATATATATATAGGTTAAACCTATAACTCACCAACATTTTTGTTGACGTTTAAAGCATGTTTATTCTCAGGTGAATACTAAGAGCTTCCGCTGTTGCATACTAAAATAAGGATAAGATTTGGAGTCCATGTTTGTATGATATTGTGTAAAAACTGTATTCAAGAAACATATGTCGATGTAATATATTTCTATTGTAAACCATTATGTAATGGTCTTGTGTAAACAGTATATTTTAGATTATCATTATTTGATAATCTACGTAATGTTTTTAAAACCTTTATTGATAAAATAAAGGTTATGGTTGTTTTAAAAATGAATGCAGTCTTTGAAAAACGTCTCATATAGAGGTCAAAACCTCGCAATGAAATCAATTAATATGGAACATTTATAATCAATATGAACAGGACATTTCACACTTATAGGCATTACCAAATAAATTAGCATGAACATGCTTCTTCTCTATGGCCACACTAGAATAGAACTCTCGGATAAGCTTAGGACGAAAATGATTCCCTATCTAAAGAAATGTTAAGCAATCTAAATCTTTCCACTGATCTTGAGTGATCTGTGTTGCAAAAAATTTGGTCTCTACATGGATAGGCCTGTGTTTGGCCAAAGCTTTCCTACGTTCGAGATCATATTTCCAAGTTCTACTTAACCTACTACTAGGACCTGACATTCTTAGAGCAAAACTATACAAAACATTCAGTATAACATGATACGAACTCAACAAAACAATCAAAAATAGCAAAATTCAAAAATTAGAGTTTCTATACACTCGGTCGAGTGTGTATACACACGGTCGTGTGTGTATTCGAACGGTCGAGTGTGTCACACACTCGGTCGAGCGTGTTCATCAGATCTGAGAACCCCAATTTTTTCAAATCGATCAAATCTGTTGGTTTTGCTTCAAGATCTGGTCACAAAAGCATCTAAACAGGCCGATTAACAAGTATATAACATCAATTTCAACAGATTAAGCACATAAGGCACTCAATTCGTGTTTTGTAATTCGAATATAAAATCAAGGATTAAGAACAAATGGAAACGAGTTAGAATACCTTGTTAGTGGCGCTGTAATCACAAAAGAAAGATGTATCTAAAACTTGAGATCAAAAACTCGATCTACAACTTCAAAAAAAAATGGGTAAAATCCTCTCTATAAATCACCAAGTGTTCTAAGCCGTTTGAGACTCAAACCCTTTTATACCCACAGACACACTTGGTCGAGTGTGTCGCCTACTCGGCCGTGAATGAATACACACTCGGCCGAGTGTGTTTCAAACACATCTCATTATTTCACCAAGTCAGTCGGTCGTGTGAGTAGGTCACACGGTCATGTGTGTACACTCACTCGGTCGACTGTCTTTAGGGTTGAAAACTTAGGAAATTTTGATTTCAATTTCACAAAACCTTCCTTGTCCACTCCCCCTGGGACTGATCTCCACAGTATAAAAACAAACACACTTTGTTCCTTTAAGCTTTAAACAATTTATTCTCTAATTTAATGTAAAACATAGGATTCCTTTCACAGTAAACCTTTCCGAGAACTGAGTTGTTAAGCTTACAATATGAAACAGAAATGCACATGCAACTAGCTTATGAATGCAAACATTCTCAGATATGCATGCACATGCTAATACACAAAGCAAACAACTGTACAAGATCCAGCGTGTCATAATCAACAGTATTATTACAGACATAGTAAATAATTAACCTTACCGGTCTGTAAAAAAAACCACCTTCTAACATCAAGTTCATTACACTAAAGCATAAGCAGATAAATGATGTTACTAGCAAGAAAACAACTAATACAGCTTTTCATGAATCACGCTAGGAGGGGCATAACACATGTATTAGTGAGTTGACATATCAAATTGATTTAAATCTTTTTGATTTGGGGATCAGAACTGAACTATATTGACATGTTATTCCATAATTCAATCAATAACTTACTTGATAAAGCATATACAGAACAACTTTCAAATATATCAGTAAATGTTTACCAACTTTCACCCTAGATTTCGATGATCACGTTATATTAATTACATTAACATTTTTCAATGTTTGAATTAGATCACGAAGTCAGTCCTCATTTGAGATCACACGATGTTTCAGGTAGAACAATTGAGCACAACATGTTGACGCTGTCCTCTTATCACATCAATGTACTTTCAATCTAATTGGACATAACCATCTCACGATGTTTCTAGCAACCCCGTCAGCCATGAGCTTCTACCTTAAACTTACACTTTTCGTTTCAGATAACCTTGTGAATCTCAAATTTATTGCATACTTTGTTAAGGCGCATACCGGCTGCTATAAACCCCATACTTAAACGGAAATAGTATGATGTATGATGTTGGATGGATGGTAGTGATATATATATATATATATATATATATATATATATATATATATATATATATATATATATATATATATATATATATATATATATATATATATATATATTTAAGTGATGGAACTCTAAGATATCCTCCAGAAGATATTTCCTCTATCCAGGTCAATGGGTACAATTCCATACCACAGACAAAAGATGTAAAGTTCACTAAATGAGATGTGAACTGAATGATTTAAGTTCTCTATATCTGATGATCTGATAAATTCTCCCCCTCGGATGTAGATAATGAAATCGTTCAAATAAATCTCCAATTGGAATATCCGGTGTCTTAGACTTAGATAACATAGGAATCGCTGAAGCTTTGTTCAATTCTTGATCCATGATTCTCTTGCAGTTAGGCGGTGCATCATGTTATATACAACACTAAAGAAATAAACAGATACATAACATAACTTGCAAATTTTTTTTTTTTTTTTTTTGGATTTTCTAATGTTGTCTTTTCTCCATAAATAAAACAAACAAAGTAAATAAATAACTACAATTATACATGATGATGATGCACCACTGTCTTTGACTTTAGAAGTAACTGCACGGAAAACCAATCTTCAGATGTTGAAATCTAGAAACCGATGACGTTGCAAAATACAAACCATTCTGTGTCTGTGATACAAGACTGCACTTCTCAACCCTTTTAGAGAAAACACCTCTCTTTGGGTACCCGATATGTATGTTGTTGAATTTCGGTCCAAGTAATAAAGGTAAATAGAAACAAGTATGCATCCTAGACAAAGTATGCTCACCTTGGGGATTCACAAAATTATCCTTTGCTACCGAGTATAAATCGTAGTAGGGGAGACCTCAACCGTCTGTTGAGTTTCTGAACAATCATTTCTCAGTACATATTCAGTGATAAGTAGGTGACTACCCTCAACCGCTGTAAATCTGATAATGCTAAAAACAAACATATATTTCATAGCATTATTCCTCAAGAAAGACAAGCTTTTAGTTGCAATTGTTCTATTTACAAGTGATATTCGTTTAAATAATAAGAGGTGAAGACAAAAGACAGATTCGACGAATTGAAGACGCAAACGAACAAAAAGCTCAAAAGTACAAAGTACAATCAAAGTGGTTCCAATTATTGATGAGAAACGTCTCAAAATTACAAAAGTACAAGACGCAAAACGCAAAGTACAAGATATTAAATTGTACGCAAGGACGTTCGAAAAACCGGAACCGGGACCAAAGTCAACTCTCAACGCTCGACGCAACGGACTAAAAATTACAAGTTAACTATGCACATAAATAAAATATAATATTTAAATAATTCTTATAATTATTTATATATTATATTATTATTTATAAACGTCGGCAAGCAAGAAAACAAAGGCATGTGAACTTCACCAGCTGGCCATGCGATCGCATGGCCTGGAAGAGTTAATTCCATGCGATCGCATGGCTGAAAAATCCAGCCCAGGTCCTATAAATTCAACGTGTTTTGGCCAAAATAAACACATCTTTTTCTTCTTCCTTCATACGTAAACATATATATATATATATATATATATATATATATATATATATATATATATATATATATATATATATATAATTTTAATTTTAATTTTAATTTTAATTCTAATAATAAAGGTATGTTAGCGAATGTTGTAAGGGTGTAAGTCGAAATTCTGTCCGTGTAACGCTACGCTTGTAAGTTATGGTTAATGTTATTTTTAATTTAATGTCTCGTAGCTAAGTTATTATTATGCTTATTTAAGATGAAGTAATCATGATGTTGGGCTAAAAATATTAAGATTGGGTAATTGGGCTTTGTACCATAATTGGGGTTTGGACAAAAGAACGACACTTGTGGAAATTAGACTATGGGCTATTAATGGGCTTTATATTAACTAAATGATACCTCGTTAATTTAATAAATATACTTATAATTTGACGTATTTATATATAACCACATACGCTTGACTGGGCACGGTGGGCGGGATATCTATAAATACCAATAATTGTTCATTTTACCGGACACGGAACTGGATTAATAGTTAGTAGACTTGTTGAAACAGGGGTGGATTACATTCAAGGGTAATTGGTGTAATTGTTAACAAAGTAGTAAAACCTTGGTTTACACGCAGTCGATAACCCGGTGTATTCATTAAACAAAGTATTAAAACCTTGTTACAATTCGAATCCCCAATTAGTTGGAATATTTGACTTCGGGAATAAGAATAATTTGGCGAAGACTTCCGCATTTTATGATTATGACTGATGGACTATTATGGACAAATCCGTATGGACATATTGAATAATCCAGGACAAAGAACAATTAACCCATGGGAATAAACTAAAAATCAACACGTCAAACATCATGATTATGGAAGTTTAAATAAGCATAATTCTTTTATTTCATATTTAATTGCACTTTTAATTATCGCACTTTTATTTATTGTCATTGTATTTAATTGCACTTTTAATTATCGTACTCTTTAATTATCGCAATTTTATTTTATCGCACTTTTATTTATCGCAATTTCATTATCGTTATTTACTTTACGCTTTAAATTAAGTTATATTTATTTTCAATATTTTACATTAGGTTTTAACTGCGACTAAAGTTTTAAAAATTGATAAACCGGTCATTAAACGGTAAAAACCCCCTTTTATAATAATAATATCACTTATATATATATATATATTTGTATTTTTATAAATTTAAAACTAATATAGCGTTAAGCTTGTTTAAGAGTTCCCTGTGGACGAACCGGACTTACTAAAAACTACACTACTGTACGATTAGGTACACTGCCTATAAGTGTTGTAGCAAGGTTTAGGTATATCCATTCTATAAATAAATAAATATCTTGTGTAAAATTGTATCATATTTAATAGTATTTGGCAGTAAAAATAATACTATTTTATATACACCTCGCATAACATCAAGTATTTTTGGCGCCGCTGCCGGGGACAATTCTGCTTAAACGCCGGAAGCGCAACGCTATATATATAAAAAAAAAATTTTATTAATTTTTAGTTTACTTTTATAAAAATACGTTTTTGTAAAAATACGTTTTAAATATACAAAAATATAAAAGAAAAACAAAATATATATATATATATATATATATATATATATATATATATATATATATATATATATTTAAGAGTTTGTTATATATATATATATATATATATATATATATATATAATTATAAAGTTTATTTATTTTTATTTTAGTTTTTAAAATTAAATTTTTATTTAAGTTATATAAATATTATATATATATATTTAAAACAGAAAACTGAAAAAGAAAAATATAAAAAAAAACTCTCGGCCCGATCACTGTAGCAGCCCAGCATTTGGCCCGGATCCAAGGCCCATGCGATCGCATGGCTCCATAACAGAAAACTCATGCGATCGCATGAGTTGACTGGACATGCCTGATACCTTAGCTGTATCAAATTAGGGTTTTAATTAATATTAATTATTAATATAAACCCTAATTAGGTTTTTAGTTTTTAATTATTAGTTTAGTTTTTATTATTAATTTATATTTTTAGTTTAATTAGTTTTATTAAATTATAAAATTAATACTTTTATAAAATAAATAATATAAAAATAATATTTTTATAAAAATTGTACTTTTTACAACTTTAAGATTATTTTTATATTTTGTTTCTTTTTATTCCTTTTAGCGTAATATTTGTATTTTTCGCTCGTATTTAGTTTTAAGTCATAGTTTTTGCCATAGTTATTTTTACTTTTAGATTTTTAGGCTTTGCCGTAAAATCCCTTAAGTGCTTTTTCTTTAGACTAAGATTTAGGTGCTTTAAAATTTTGCGACGCCGTTTTATATATTTTAGTACCTTTTTAAGTTATTGCCATTTGGGATATAGTATTCCTTTTAAGCTTTAATATTTTTAGACGCAACTTTTAATTCTTAGTTTTTAGTTCCTTTTTAAGTTTCGAAGCGCTATTTTTTTTTCGACGCCTATTATGTTTCGACGTTTTTCGACGCGCTCCTTTTCTTTCTTATTTCTAGACGCTCTAGTTTTTAGGACTTAGATTTTTTCTATTTCTTATCTAAAATTTCTTTAAATTTAAACGAAAAATTATTTTAAGTGGTTAAATTGATAGACATCAAAATTTTCTGGTTCGTAGTAATTGTTGGATTTGTACGTGGACCGGGTTATTGAAGCCAAACAGTACTCAATTATATTGAGACCAAACGAATCCTGCCCCTCTGCTGCATCTTTTGGCTATTCGAAACGTGGGCAAAATCAGAAAAGTCTATTAATTGGATAACTTATATAATTTTTCTTATTTTTATAACTAATAGGATATTCAGTGAATGCACCGAGCAAAACGTTCACCACCTTTTGTACGTTTACCACCTGTAACTCGATCAAGACATATAGCAAATATTGTCGCCGTTGATTTTTCTTTAGAATCGTCATCCAGTCGACCAAGTACTCCAATTCAAATTTCCGATAATCCATTTTTTGAACTCGACCTCACAATTGAGAATCCGAAGAATATTCAGGGACGATTCATAGATCCTGAACCACTAATCTTTCCTCCGGAACCACCAATCATTCAAACGGAGATTGTCGAGGAACGAACCATTAAATCAGAATCCTATAGTGATTCAGATTCAACAAATTCAATCATGGAAAATCTGGAACCTCTAAGTATGGAAGACCGAATGAGAGCTAAACGCACTGGCCAAGGTCACGCAATTACTCAACCTGACATTAATGCGCCAGATTATGAAATCAAGGGACAAATCCTACATATGGTAACTAATCAATGCCAATTTAGTGGTGCACCGAAGGAAGATCCAAATGAACATCTTCGTACCTTTAATAGGATCTGCACACTATTTAAAATAAGAGAAGTGGAGGATGAACAGATATATCTCATGTTATTTCCCTGGACTTTAAAGGGAGAAGCCAAAGATTGGTTGGAATCGTTACCTGAAGGAGCGATTGATACATGGGACGTTTTAGTTGAAAAATTTCTTAAACAATTCTTTCTGGCATCTAAAGCCATAAGACTTCAAGGAGAAATTGTTACGTTCACACAAAAGCCAAATGAAACTTTATATGAGGCGTGGACAAGATTTGGAAAGTTATTAAGAGGATGTCCGCAACATGGTTTAGACACCTGTCAAATAGTACAAATATTCTACCAAAGATGCGACATCACTACAAGAAAAGACATCGATATAGTAGCTGGTGGTTCCATTATGAAGAAAACATCAACTGATGCTTACAAAATTATTGATAACACTGCTTTCCACTCACATGAGTGGCACCAAGAAAAAGATATCGTTAGATCATCTAAAGCAGCTAGAGCCGATTCTAGCCATGACTTAGATTCCATTTCCGCAAAGATAGATGCTGTTGAGAGACGAATGGAAAAGATGACTAAAGATATCCACTCAATACGAATTAGTTGTGAGCAGTGTGGAGGACCACATTTGACAAAAGATTGTCTCAGTATTGAACTAACAATGGAACAAAGAGAGAATGTTTCATACATAAACCAAAGGCCTGGAAATAATTATCAGAATAATTATCAACCGCCAAGACCGATCTACAATCAAAATCAGAATTATAACCGAAATGTTCCATACAACAACCAACAAGGTCCTATCAATCAACAAGTATCTAACAATACTTACAATCAGCAAAGACCTATTTTTCAAAATAAACCACCACAAACCGATGATAAAAAGCCAAATTTAGAAGATATGATGTCGAAGCTAGTTGATTCTCAAACACAATTTTTCACATCTCAGAAACAAACCAATGAATAAAATGCTCAAGCATTTAGAAATCAACAAGCTTCTATTCAAAATCTAGAACAAGAAGTGAGCAATCTAGCAAGGTTGATAGGTGAAAGAAAACTGGAAAGTCTACCTAGTGATACTAATGCTAACCCCCGGAATGAAAAAGCTAAAGCCATTACCACAAGAAGTGGTATTACACTTAAACCACCTGAAATACCTGTAATTTCTGATGAAGCTATTCCTACTCCACAAGAACCACAATCTGAGCAAGATAAGGAAAAAGAACCGGTAGTTGAAAAGGTTAATGAAGATAACACAGTTAAGGTTAAACCTTATGTTAAACCATACCAACCACCACTTCCTTACCCGAGTAAAATGAGAAAAGAGAGACTTGAAGCCGAGCAATCCAAATTCTTGGATATATTTAAACAGATAAATGTTAATCTTCCTTTCATTGATGTGATTTCAGAAACACCTAGATATGCTAAATTCTTAAAAGATCTAATCACTAATACAAAGAAAATGGAAGAACTCTCGGCTGTTACTATGAATGCTAATTGTTCTGCAGTGCTGTTGAATAAGATACCAGAAAAATTATCAGATCCAGGAAGTTTCACAATTCCATATTTTCTGGGTAGTCTTAGTTCAATAGAAGCATTGGCAGACTTAGGTGCTAGTATAAATTTAATGCCGTATTCATTATATGCTAAACTAGACCTTGGAGAATTGAAACCAACACGAATAAGCATACAACTAGCCGATCGATCAGTAAAATATCCTAGAGGGATAATGGAAAACATGTTAGTTAAAGTTGGTACTTTAGTATTTCCAGTAGATTTTGTTGTTCTGGACATGGAAGAAGATTCTCAAGTTCCTCTCATATTAGGAAGACCATTCTTAAACACGGCTAAAGCAATAATAGACGTGTTTGGTAAGAAACTGACCCTAAGTATAGAGGACGAGAGTGTTACCTTTTCTGTGGATAGAGCCATGCAACAACTGCAATCTGCAGATGATACATGTTATTAGGAGAATGTTCTTTAGGAGAAAGTACTGAACCAATTGATGAAACTGAAATGATAGCTACACTTATGGCTAATGGATATGAACCAACAACAGAAGAAATTCAAATGCTAAAAGAGGAAGACAGATATCGATACAAATCATCGATAGAAGAACCACCGACATTAGAGTTAAAGCCACTTCCAAACCATTTAGAATACGCTTATTTACATGGTGAATCTGAATTACCTGTAATAATATCATCTTCTCTTACTAAAAATGAAAAATCTCAACTCATTTCTGTGCTAAAAGCTCATAAACCAGCTATTGCATGGAAAATTCATGATATTAAAGGAATAAGTCCTTCGTATTGCACACATAAAATCCTTATGGAAGAAGGTCATAAAACGTATGTGCAATGCCAACGAAGACTAAATCCTAATATGCAAGATGTTGTTAAGAAAGAAATTATTAAACTGCTTGATGCAGGTTTAATTTATCCAATTTCTGATAGTCCATGGGTAAGCCCAGTTCAATGCGTGCCTAAGAAAGGTGGCATGACTGTCATTACAAATGAAAAAAATGAGCTTATTCCTACTAGGACTGTAACAGGATGGCGTGTTTGTATTGATTATAGAAAATTAAATGACGCCACCAGAAAAGATCACTTTCCCTTACCTTTCATTGATCAAATGTTGGAAAGATTAGCCGAAAATAGTTACTATTGTTTTCTTGATGGTTTTTCGAGATATTTTCAAATTCCAATAGCACCCGAGGACCAAAAGAAAACCATGTTCACGTGCCCTTATGGTACTTTTGCTTACAAACGCATGCCATTTGACTTTGCAACGCCCCTGCAACCTTTCAAAGGTGCATGATGGCGATTTTTCACGACATGATAGAAGAATGCATGGAAGTTTTCATGGATGACTTTTCAGTCTTCGGTGATACATTTGAAACATGTATAGTTAATCTTGAACGAATGCTTATTAGATGCGAACAATCAAATCTAGTACTTAATTGGGAGAAATGCATTTCATGGTTAAAGAAGGCATCGTTCTTGGTCATAAAATTTCAAAGGAAGGAATTGAAGTGGATAGAGCTAAAGTAGATGTAATTGCTAAACTTCCACATCCCACCAATGTTAGAGGAGTTAGGAGTTTTCTAGGACATGCCGGTTTTTATCGAAGTTTTATAAAAGATTTTTCTAAAATTGCCACTCCTATGAATAAACTCCTAGAAAAGGATGCTCCATTCATCTTTTCAGATGAATGCATCAAATCTTTTAATATTCTTAAAGAAAAACTCACTAATGCGCCGATTATGATAACTCCAAATTGGAATCTACCGTTTGAACTTATGTGCGATGCAAGTGATTTTGCAATGGGAGCCGTTTTAGGATAAAGGATTGAAAAACGATTTCAACCTATTTATTATGCTAGTAAGACATTACAAGGAGCACAAACAAATTACACAACTACTGAAAAAGAACTCCTTGCTATTATCTTTGCTTTTGACAAATTTCGATCATATCTCGTTCTAGCAAAAACGGTGGTCTATACCGACCATTCTGCTCTTAGATACCTATTTTCGAAATGAGATGCTAAACCAAGATTAATCCGTTGGATCTTACTCTTACAAGAGTTCGATATTGAAATCCAAGACAAAAAGGGAGCAGAAAATCTCGCCGCTGATCATCTTTCTCGTCTTGAAAATCCTGAATTAGAAGTTCTAAATGAATCGGCCATACAAGACAATTTTCCTGATGAATATCTATTGAAGATAGATTATAATGAAATTCCATGGTTTGCAGACTATGCAAACTACTTAGTATGTGGATTCCTTGAAAAAGGATTGTCGTACCAAAAACGAAAGAAATTCTTTAGTGATATAAAACACTATTTCTGGGAAGATCCACATTTGTTTAAAAGTTATCCCGATGGAATAATACGCCGATGTGTATTCGGAGACGAAGCTAGTCAAATCTTAAACCATTGTTACACAGGACCAACAGGAGGGCATTATGGGCCTCAACTTACAGCAAGAAAAGTTTACGATGCTGGATTCTATTGGCCTACAATTTTCAAAGACGCACACCTTATTTGCAAATCCTGTGATGCTTGTCAAAGGGCCGGAAAAATAAGTCAACGTGATGAAATGCCACAAAATGTCATTCAAGTATGTGAAGTATTTGACGTTTGGGGTATTGACTTTATGGGTCCATTTCCAAAATCTCATAATAATCTCTACATTCTCGTTGCCATTGATTATGTATCTAAATGGGCGAAAGCACAAGCTCTCCCAACTAACGATGCACGAGTTGTAGTCAATTTTTTAAAACGTCTTTTTGCAAGGTTCGGAACACCGAAAGCTTTAATAAGTGATCGGGGTACTCATTTTTGTAATAATCAACTTGAGAAAGTTCTCAAAAGATATGGAGTAACTCATAAAATCTCCACCGCATATCATCCACAAACAAGTGGACAAGTTGAAAATACCAACCGAGCTTTAAAACGTATTCTAGAAAAAACCGTAGGATTAAATCCGAAGGAATGGTCCATTAAATTGGAGGATGCACTCTGGGCATTTAGAGCAGCCTATAAAACTCCAATTGGAACCACACATTTTAAACTCATTTACGGAAAAGCATGTCATCTTCCAGTAGAAATTGAACACAAAGCATTTTGGGCTTTGAAGACATGTAATCTTGATATACATGAAACCGGATGTCTACAATTAAGTCAACTAAACGAATTAGAAAAATTAAGACTTGAAGCATACGAAAATTCGTTAATCTATAAAGAAAGAACGAAGAAATGGCATGATAAAAGAATCAGAAGTTCAAAAGAATTTAAGGAAGGAGACAGAGTTCTTCTTTTCAATTCACGATTCAAGCTATTTCCTGGAAAATTGAAATCAAGATGGTCTGGACCATTTATAGTCAAAAGAGTTTTCCCATACGGAACAATAGAGTTAATAAATTTAAATGGGATTGAATTTAAAGTTAATGGTCACAGAGTTAAACATTACATACATGGTCCGATGGAAGTTGACAATGAAGTCAATCATAATTTCACCACCCAAGAAAACCTTCAAAATGAAAATATAAATATGTTATCAACAACATATGAAAAATCAAAATTGGAAAATAGGGAGGATTCAAATTTGAGTGATGAAGAAGAATTATTATACAAACCTCCCATTCCAAGAAACGAAGAAAAATGTGAACAAGAATTTCAAATAGAAGTGAAAGAACCAAGAAAAGAACACCCGAAAAAGGTTTACAAACCAACTCGACTTACTAAAGCAGGAGACCCGGGTGAATTTATCATTTCTTGCTTGCTTAATGATGGTGCTGTATATAATGGACTCGCAGATTTAGGAGCAAGTGCAAATATTATGCCTCTTTCCTTATACAAAAGATTAGGTATGGGTAAATTAAAACCAACCAAAATAGGTGTTCAATCATTTGACCTAACCATTAAACACCCAGTTGGAATAGCAAATAATTTACTTGTTAACGTGGGAAGTTTGACCTTTGTTGCAAACTTCATAGTGATTAATATGGAGGAAAACCTTGATATTTCTCTAATTTTAGGTCGCCCATTTTTAGCAACCACCGAGGCATTCATTGATGTAAGAGAAGGTAGAATGACACTTAGGGATGGTGATAAATCGATCACCTTTGTGAACCGAAAGTATAGATCTCCACCAACCAAAACTGTTAAACCAATAAAAATAAATAAGTATGGGGAAGATGAAGAAACACTTAATGATGATCCAATCACAAAGAACCCCGTTGATGATAAGAAAGTAGATGAACCCGTTTTTAACAGTTCAACGAAGAAACTTTATAAACGGATTCACGATGCTAAGATTAAGGGAAACTTTAAGTTATGTAACCGATTACTATCCAATTTACCGCCAAAATAAAAGGTGATGTTAGTTGAATTTGTGAAAGCTACGGAGGAAATCAACAAATGGATTGAAGAAAAAGTCAGAGATATACAAATTGTTGATAGTCCAATTGAAAATAACGTTAATCACAATTTCAACACCACATCTAATTAAGTGTGGGGAGGTTCGAATCTTTTTAGAGTAATATGTATTTCTGTTAGAGTTAGATTTTCTGTTTTCGTGTAGTTCTCGAAAATGGAACCCGAATGGTCTTTCCCTAGCAGACCCTAAAGAACTAGTCTTCTCTCCCCATTCTGAATTTTTATTTTTTTTAGGTTTTACGAGATGAAGACTTCCTGTGAACTAAACCATGGTCTAATGCTACACGCTTTGATCACTAAACGTAATAATGACACCCTTTCAAGTGAAATAGTATCATTAATCAGAGGTAATTTGGACGGAGTAAGAAAAGAATCCAGGAACGAAAATAATAAGTTACAATTTGGTAAAGGAAAATAAAAATCCGCAGCGAAAAGAAGAGCATGACACCTTGAAAGATGTCACAAATGCGGAAAATGGTCACACGAAGGTAAATGTTCAAATAATCAAACCTATTCAAATACCGAATTTGTTACGCTATGCAGAGATGGACCATTTATATGTTTAGAAGAAAAAACGTTGAATGCTCGAGGTTACGCCTATGTAGCTATGGAAAACCAATTAGTCCGACTATCTTATGAGTGGGCTAGAGCATATCACTAAGAAATCTATCTCACAGGTAAGTATGTACAGTTTTTATTTTTATTTTTATTGCTTTTAACCTTTTGATAATAAACGCTAAATCGTTCGCTATAAAGTATTAAATTGGTATTTAATAAAATTAGGTTTTGCGACCGAAATTATTGATATCATGCAAAAATTTATTACATCACTGCGAAATTTACCGTTTATTCTTAAGGTATAAATATCTTTAATCAATCAACCCAAAATATTTCAAAAATTCGTCAAGAGTAAAACTAGGTAATATAGCCGAAATTACTTTACCGAAAAGAGGGGCGTATATTTTTGATAATATTTGATTGATTAAAGTGGGATAAAAGGCCAAAAAGATTTTTAATTTTTAATTTTTCTATGTTTTTAAAATTAATATTTAAATATTAATTTATTATTGTAAACTTTTTAAAATCAATATATTTAAGTTTGTAAATATTTGAAAAAATTAATATTTTTAATATAAGTTTGTATGTATAAAAACAAAAATATAATATAAATTTGGTGTGAATTTTTAATTTTAATAATATGAATTTTTAATTTTATGCATTTTAAATTTAAGTTTGGTGTGAATTTAAAAACAAAAATTTACTTTATTTCGCTAAGTTAAAAATATGATTTTTAAAATTCTTCGTGAGTTGAAAACTAGGTCATTAAACCAAAATTGCTCTACCCAAGGGAGGGACGAGAACTTTTATTATCATTATTTTTAATCTTATTGAATTAAAGTATACCAAAAACATTAAAAAAACCAAAAATCTTTGCTTTTAAAACAAACTCCAATATGTTTGGAAACTTTGGTAAAATTTAATCATTTTTCTACGCTAATCACCCTCAATAATTTAAATTGTTACTGATTTCTTGCAAATGAGGGCATTGCAAGATCTTAAGTATGGGAAGGGGTTAAATTCTTTCGGATTTTTAAAATTTTTTATACACTTGGTTACCATTAAAAATACTAGTAATGCAGTAGTTGTATTAGAATCTAGTGCTCTCTGATAATAAAGAACAGCCCTAGTCTTATATACTGACTACCCAATTCTAGTAAAATTTTCAAAATTTTCAATTAAATGAATTCAAAATCATGTTTATACATATTTATGAACGATAAAACTAGGTATTAATACCGAAATTATTGTTACCTCGGAAAGGACATAAATTGAGAAACAACCCAAAATGTTAGAATTCATTTAAAATGGAATAGAGGACAATAAAAAGGAAAATAAAAGCCAAGTGTGGAAAAATTTACCAAGTTCTTTAAAACATATATCACATATTTTGTACAAAGATACTTTTGTTTTGGACAAAATTAACCATTTTACCCGGAAAATTGTAATATATTTGAAAGAAAGATGGATCTACACGATGAATCAATTCCATCATTAAAAGGAAGTAAAGTCTTCCGAAAAATAAACGCACTTCTTGATTTAGGTCAGGAAGTTGTCGTCCAGACCAGCTGTAGGTTGACGAAAAATCTAGAAAAGTCATCTCTAAAATCAGCAGGAAATCCACGGACCTCAGCATCAAACAGGGTCGCCAAGTGGTCAGACTTATCCTAACCATGAGAGGATCTATCTTGTAAAATGGGGAGGACGCCATGCAAATTAGTTGGATAAGACTAATGAACCAGATCCCCAGAAAGGATAATCTCCTTAAAGATCAAAAATCAGCTTTTAAACCTGATATTACTCAATCCTAGAGATTGACCTTAAAGATTGAGAATTACAAACTCATGGAATTCGATGATATCTAAACTTGAGCTTGAACGAGAAAATAGTTTGATAAAAATTACAAACCAATTTGTTTTCTGAAAACCCATTTTTAATGCGTTCATTACCATTGAACGTAAAATCCTAGGAATTCACCTGGAATTCATTAGGTCACCTGAACCAAATCGGGTGTCAACCGTAAGGACGGTGGTTGCATAGCATGGTCAAAGACAGGACCTTGTACCAGACTAAAAAATTATAAGGGTGAGCTTTATATTGCGCCTACCAAGGATAGTAATTGCATCCGACACGTTATAGACCATAATTAAAAGCATGTCAGGGGATATTGCCTTAACAGTTGCTTGTTCAACGCTTTCCTTTACAACCGGACGGTAGTTTACCGAAAGGTAATATACGGAACAAGTATACTGGACGTGTTGCTTTCCCAATACAAGGTTAGCAAGTGGGTGACACAAAACCGCAAGTTTTGAGCTAAAATTTTCAAATCTGAAACCCACCAAACCCACAAAAACAATTTCGTAAACACCGGTGAAGGATTATTCCGAAAAACTTATCTAGGGTAAAAGCTAGATTTAATTTTCAAAAGATCAAATGTTTTCATAAAGATCCAATTTGAAATGTCCCGTTCTTATTGATTAAAAACGTTCCATATTAATTGATTTCGTTGCGAGGTTTTGACCTCTATATGAGACATTTTTCAAAGACTGCATTCATTTTTAAAACAAACCATAACCTTTATTTCATAGATAAAGGTTTAAAAAGCTTTACGTAGATTATCAAATAATGATAATCTAAAATATCCTGTTTACACACGACCATTACATAATGGTTTACAATACAAATATGTTACATCGAAATCAGTTTCTTGAATGCAGTTTTTACACAATATCATACAAACATGGACTCCAAATCTTGTCCTTATTTTAGTATGCAACAGCGGAAGCTCTTAGTATTCACCTGAGAATAAACATGCTTTAAACGTCAACAAAAATGTTGGTGAGTTATAGGTTTAACCTATATATATCAAATCGTAATAATAGACCACAAGATTTCATATTTCAATACACATCCCATACATAGAGATAAAAATCATTCATATGGTGAACACCTGGTAACCGACATTAACAAGATGCATATATAAGAATATCCCCATCATTCCGGGACACCCTTCGGACATGATATAAATTTCGAAGTACTAAAGCATCCGGTACTTTGGATGGTGTTTGTTAGGCCCAATAGATCTATCTTTAGGATTCGCGTCAATTAGGGTGTCTGTTCCCTAATTCTTAGATTACCAGACTTAATAAAAAGGGGCATATTCGATTTCGATAATTCAACCATAGAATGTAGTTTCATGTACTTGTGTCTATTTTGTAAATCATTTATAAAACCTGCATGTATTCTCATCCCAAAAATATTAGATTTTAAAAGTGGGACTATAACTCACTTTCACAGATTTTTACTTCGTCGGGAAGTAAGACTTGGCCACTGGTTGATTCACGAACCTATAACAATATATACATATATATCAAAGTATGTTCAAAATATATTTACAACACTTTTAATATATTTTGATGTTTTAAGTTTATTAAGTCAGCTGTCCTCGTTAGTAACCTACAACTAGTTGTCCACAGTTAGATGTACATAAATAAATCGATAAATATTATCTTGAATCAATTCACGACCCAGTGTATACGTATCTCAGTATTGATCATAACTCAAACTATATATATTTTGGAATCAACCTCAACCATGTATAGCTAACTCCGACATTCACATATAGAGTGTCTATGGTTGTTCCGAAATATATATAGATGTGTCGACATGATAGGTCGAAACATTGTATACGTGTCTATGGTATCTCAAGATTACATAATATACAATACAAGTTGATTAATTATGGTTGGAATAGATTTGTTACCAATTTTCACGTAGCTAAAATGAGAAAAATTATCCAATCTTGTTTTACCCAAAACTTCTTCATTTTAAATCCGTTTTGAGTGAATAAAATTGCTATGGTTTCATATTGAACTCTATTTTATGAATCTAAACAGAAAAAATATAGGTTTATAGTCGGAAAAATAAGTTACAAGTCATTTTTGTAAAGGTAGTCATTTCAGTCGAAAGAACGACGTCTAGATGACCATTTTAGAAAACATACTTCCACTTTGAGTTTAACCATAATTTTTGGATATAGTTTCATGTTCATAATAAAAATCATTTTCCCAGAATAACAACTTTTAAATCAAAGTTTATCATAGTTTTTAATTAA
The DNA here is from genome assembly GCF_046630445.1 of Rutidosis leptorrhynchoides. Taxonomy (NCBI): domain Eukaryota; kingdom Viridiplantae; phylum Streptophyta; class Magnoliopsida; order Asterales; family Asteraceae; genus Rutidosis; species Rutidosis leptorrhynchoides. The sequence continues at coordinate 487,108,089 of NC_092336.1, forward strand.
CTAACCCAAAACAGCCCGCGGTGTTACTACGACGGCGTAAATCCGGTTTTACAGTGTTTTTCGTGTTTCCAGGTTTTAAATCATTAAGTTAGCATATCATATAGATATATAACATGTGTTTAGTTGATTTTAAAAGTCAAGTTAGAGGGATTAACTTTTATTTGCGAACAAGTTTAGAATTAACTAAACTATGTTCTAGTGATTACAAGTTTAAACCTTCGAATAAGATAGCTTTATATGTATGAATCGAATGATGTTATGAACATAATTACTACCTCAAGTTCCTTGGATAAACCTACTGGAAATTAGAAAAATATATCTAGCTTCAAAGGATCCTTGGATGGCTTGAAAGTTCTTGAAGCAGAATCATGACACGAAAACAATTTCAAGTAAGATTTCCACTTGAAATAAGATTGTTATAGTTATAGAAATTGAATTAAAGTTTGAATATGATTATTACCTTATATTAGAAAGATAACCTACTGTAATTAACAAAGGTTTCTTGATTTTAGATGATTACTTGGAATGGATTTAGAAAACTTGGAAGTAAACTTGCAATCTTGGAAGTATTCTTGATTTTATGAAACTAGAACTTTTGGAATTTATGAAGAACACTTAGAACTTGAAGATAGAACTTGAGAGAGATTAATTAGATGAAGAAAATTGAAGAATGAAAGTGTTTGTAGATGTTTTTGGTCGTTGGTGTATGGATTAGATATAAAGGATATGTAATTTTGTTTTCATGTAAATAAGTCATGAATGATTACTCATATTTTTGTAATTTTATGAGATATTTCATGCTAGTTGCCAAATGATGGTTCCCACATGTGTTAGGTGACTCACATGGTCTGCTAAGAGCTGATCATTGGAGTGTATATACCAATAGTACATACATCTAAAAGCTGTGTATTGTACGAGTACGAATACGGGTGCATACGAGTAGAATTGTTGATGAAACTGAACGAGGATGTAATTGTAAGCATTTTTGTTAAGTAGAAGTATTTTGATAAGTGTCTTGAAGTCTTTCAAAAGTGTATGAATACATATTAAAACACTACATGTATATACATTTTAACTGAGTCGTTAAGTCATCGTTAGTCGTTACATGTAAATGTTGTTTTGAAACCTTTAGGTTAACGATCTTGTTGAATGTTGTTAAACCATTGTTTATTATAACAAATGAGATGTTAAATTGTTATATTATCATGATATTATGATATATAATATATCTTAGTATGATATATATACAGTTAAATGTCGTTACGACGATAATCGTTACATATATGTCTCGTTTCGAAATCATTAAGTTAGTAGTCTTATTTTTACACATGTATTTAATTGTTAATACACTTAATAATATATTTACTTATCATTTAACATAATTAACCAAGTGTATCAATATCTTAATATGATTCATATGTACCTAGTAAGACGTTGTTATAACGATAATCGTTATATATATCGTTTTCGAGTTTCTTAAATTAATAGTCTCATTTTTATGTATATAACTCATTGTTAAAATACCTAATGAGATACATACTTATAATAAAATCATGTTAACTATATATATAACCATATATATGTCATCGTATAGTTTTTACAAGTTTTAACGTTCGAGAATCACCGGTCAACTTGGGTGGTCAATTGTCTATATGAAACCTATTTCAATTAATCAAGTCTTAACAAGTTTGATTGCTTAACATGTTGGAAACACTTAATCATGTAAATAAAAATTTCATTTAATATATATATAAACATGGAAAAGTTCGGGTCACTACAGTACCTACCCGTTAAATAAATTTCGTCCCGAAATTTTAAGCAGTTGGAGGTGTTGACGTATCTTCTGGAAATAAATGCGGGTATTTCTTCTTCATCTGATCTTCATGCTCCCAGGTGAACTCGGATCCTCTACGAGCATTCCATCGAACCTTAACAATCGGTATCTTGTTTTGTTTAAGTCTCTTAACCTCACGATCCATTATTTCGACGGGTTCTTCAATGAATTGAAGTTTTTCATTGATTTGGATTTCGTCCAACGGAATAGTGAGACCTTCTTTAGCAAAACATTTCTTCAAATTTGAGACATGGAAAGTGTTATGTACAGCCGCGAGTTGTTGAGGTAGCTCCAGTTGGTAAGCTACTGGTCCGACACGATCTATAATCTTGAATGGTCCAATGTACCTTGGATTTAGTTTCCCCCATTTACCAAATCGAACAATGCCTTTCCAAGGTGAAACCTTAAGCATGACCATTTCTCCAATTTCAAACTCTATATCTTTTCTTTTACTGTCCGCGTAGCTCTTTTGTCGACTCTGGGCGGTTTTCAATCTTTGTTGAATTTGGATGATTTTCTCGGTAGTTTCTTGTATTATCTCCGGACCCGTAATCTGTCTATCCCCCACTTCACTCCAACAAATTGGAGACCTGCACTTTCTACCATAAAGTGCTTCAAACGGTGCCATCTCAATGCTTGAATGGTAGCTGTTGTTGTAGTAAAATTCTGCTAACGGTAGATGTCGATCCCAACTGTTTCTGAAATCAATAACACAAGCTCGTAGCATGTCTTCAAGCGTTTGTATCGTCCTTTCGCTCTGCCCATCAGTTTGTGGATGATAGGCAGTACTCATGTCTAGACGAGTTCCCAATGCTTGCTGTAATGTCTGCCAGAATCTTGAAATAAATCTGCCATCCCTATCAGAGATAATAGAGATTGGTATTCCATGTCTGGAGACGACTTCCTTCAAATACAGTCGTGCTAACTTCTCCATCTTGTCATCTTCTATTATTGGCAGGAAGTGTGCTGACTTGGTGAGACGATCAACTATTACCCAAATAGTATCATAACCACTTGCAGTCCTTGGCAATTTAGTAATGAAATCCATGGTAATGTTTTCCCATTTCCATTCCGGGATTTCAGGTTGTTGTAGTAGACCTGATGGTTTCTGATGTTCAGCTTTGACCTTAGAACACATCAAACATTCTCCTACATATTTAGCAATATCGGCTTTCATACCTGGCCACCAAAAATGTTTCTTAAGATCCTTGTACATCTTCCCCGTTCCAGGATGTATTGAGTATCTGGTTTTATGAGCTTCTCTAAGTACCATTTCTCTCATATCTCCAAATTTTGGTACCCAAATTCTTTCAGCCCTATACCGGGTTCCGTCTTCCCGAATATTAAGATGCTTCTCCGATCCTTTGGGTATTTCATCCTTTAAATTTCCCTCTTTTAAAACTCCTTGTTGCGCCTCCTTTATTTGAGTAGTAAGGTTAGTGTGAATCATTATATTCATAGATTTTACTCGAATGGGTTCTCTGTCCTTTCTGCTCAAGGCGTCGGCTACCACATTTGCCTTCCCCGGGTGGTAAGGAATCTCAAAGTCGTAATCATTCAACAATTCAATCCACCTACGCTGCCTCATATTCAGTTGTTTCTGATTAAATATGTGTTGAAGACTTTTGTGGTCGGTATATATAATACTTTTGACCCCATATAAGTAGTGCCTCCAAGTCTTTAATGCAAAAACAACCGCGCCTAATTCCAAATCATGCGTCGTATAATTTTGCTCGTGAATCTTCAATTGTCTAGACGCATAAGCAATCACCTTCGTCCGTTGCATTAATACACAACCGAGACCTTGCTTTGATGCGTCACAATAAATCACAAAATCATCATTCCCTTCAGGCAATGACAATATAGGTGTCGTAGTTAGCTTTTTCTTCAATAATTGAAACGCCTTCTCTTGTTCATCCTTCCATTCAAATTTCTTCCCTTTATGCGTTAATGCAGTCAAGGGTTTTGCTATTTTGGAGAAATCTTGGATGAATCTTCTGTAGTAACCAGCCAATCCTAAAAATTGACGTATATGCTTCGGAGTTTTTGGGGTTTCCCACTTTTCAACGGTTTCGATCTTTGCCGAGTCCACCTGGATACCTTCTTTGTTCACTATGTGACAGAGGAATTGAACTTCTTCCAACCAAAATGCACACTTTGAAAACTTAGCGTACATTTTTTCTTTCCTCAATACTTCTAGCACTTTTCTCAAATGTTCTTCGTGCTCTTGATCATTCTTTGAGTAAATAAGTATGTCGTCGATGAAAACAATGACAAACTTGTCAAGATATGGCCCACACACTCGGTTCATAAGGTCCATGAACACAGCTGGTGCGTTAGTCAATCCAAACGACATAACCATAAACTCGTAATGACCATAACGCGTCCTAAAAGCAGTTTTTGGAATATCATCCTCCTTTACTCGCATTTGATGATATCCAGAACGTAAATCGATCTTCGAATAAACCGACGAGCCTTGTAGTTGATCAAATAAGTCGTCAATTCTCGGCAGTGGATAACGGTTTTTGATGGTAAGTTTGTTCAACTCTCTGTAGTCAATACACAACCTAAATGTACCATCCTTCTTCTTGACAAACAAAACAGGAGCTCCCCATGGTGATGTGCTTGGTTTAATGAAACCACGTTCTAATAGTTCTTGCAGTTGGCTTTGCAGTTCTTTCATCTCGCTGGGTGCGAGTCTATAAGGAGCACGAGCTATTGGTGCAGCTCCTGGTACAAGATCTATTTGAAATTCAACAGATCGATGTGGAGGTAGTCCCGATAATTCTTTCGGAAATACATCGGGAAATTCTTTTGCGACGGGAACATCATTGATGCTCTTTTCTTCAGTTTGTACTTTCTCGACGTGTGCTAGAACAGCATAGCAACCTTTTCTTATTAGTTTTTGTGCCTTCAAATTACTAATAAGATGTAGCTTCATGTTGCCCTTTTCTCCGTACACCATTAAGGGTTCTCCTTCTTCTCGTACAATGCGAATTGCATTTTTATAACATACGATCTCTGCTTTCACCTTCTTCAGCCAGTCCATGCCAACTATTACATCAAAACTCCCTAACTCTACTGGTATCAAATCAATCTTAAATATTTCGCTACCCAGTTTAATTTCTCGATTCCGGCATATATTATCTGCTGAAATTAATTTACCGTTTGCTAATTCGAGTAAATTTTTACTATCCAACGGCGTCAATGGAAAACTTAATTTAGCACAAAAATCTCTACTCATATAGCTTCTATCCGCACCCGAATCAAATAAAATGTAAGCAGATTTATTGTCAATAAGAAACGTACCCGTAACAAGCTCCGGGTCTTCCTGTGCCTCTGCCGCATTAATATTGAAAACTCTTCCGCGGCCTTGTCCATTCGTGTTCTCCTGGTTCGGGCAATTTCTAATAATGTGGCCCGGTTTTCCACATTTATAACAAACTACATTGGCATAACTTGCTCCGACACTACTTGTTCCGCCATTACTCGTTCCGACACTATTTGTTCCTTTCGTTCTGTTAACCCCTGGTCCGTAGACCTCACACTTCGCCGCGCTATGACCATTTCTTTTACACTTGTTGCAAAATTTGGTGCAGAACCCCGAGTGATACTTTTCACACCTTTGGCATAGCTGCTTCTGATTGTTGTTGTTGTTGTTGCGGTTGTTATTATTGTTGGGATGATTGTTGTAGTAGTTGTTGTTGTTGTTGTTGTTGTTGTTGTTGTTGTTGTTGTTGTTGTTGGGCCGTTTGTTGTAGTTGCGATTGATGTTACGATTGTTGGGATAATTGTTGCGATTATTATTGTAATTGCTGTTGTTGTTGTATTGGTGATTCTTATCACCGTTTTCCTCCCACTTTCTTTTGACTTGCTTCACATTGGCCTCTTTAGCCGTATGTTCTTTAATTCTTTCCTCAATCTGGTTCACTAGTTTGTGAGCCATTCTACATGCCTGTTGTATGGAGGCGGGCTCGTGTGAACTTATATCTTCTTGGATTCTTTCCGGTAATCCTTTCACAAACGCGTCGATCTTCTCTTCCTCATCTTCGAACGCTCCCGGACACAATAGGCACAATTCTGTGAATCGTCTTTCGTACGTGGTAATATCAAATCCTTGGGTTCATAACCCTCTAAGTTCTGTCTTGAGCTTATTGACCTCGGTTCTGGGACGGTACTTCTCGTTCATCAAGTGCTTGAATGCTGACCACGGTAGTGCGTACGCATCATCTTGTCCCACTTGCTCTAGATAGGTATTCCACCATGTTAACGCAGAACCTGTGAAGGTATGCGTAACATACTTCACTTTGTCCTCTTCAGTACACTTACTTATGGCAAACACCAATTCGACCTTCTCGATCCACCGTTTCAATCCGATCGGTCCTTCGGTTCCATCAAATTCCAAAGGTTTGCAGGCAGTGAATTCTTTGTAGGTGCATCCTACACGATTTCCTGTACTGCTAGATCCAAGGTTATTGTTGGTATGTAGCGCAGCCTGTACTGTGGCTATGTTTGAAGCTAGAAAAGTACGGAATTCCTCTTCATTCATATTCATGGTGTGTCGAGTAGTCGGTGCCATTTCCTTCAAAATAGTCAAATGGAACAAGTTAATCATACAGAATATTAAGAGTAGTTAATAGTATTTCGTAGCATAATATGAACTCATTTATAAAAGCTTTTTCTTCATATTAGCATTTTATAAGTTTAAATTCGGGTAGTCCCTACCCGTTAAGTTCATACTTAGTAGCTAATATACAATTCAACTACTACAATTCTATATGAAAAACTGATTATAATAATATTTCGCTGATGTCGAACGAGGTGTATATAAAATAGTTTATATTTTACTAGAAAATACTATTAAATACGATACAATTTTACACAAGATATTTATTTATTTATAGAATGGATATACTTAAACCTTGCTACAACACTTATAGGCAGTGTACCTAATCGTACAGTAGTGTAGTTTTTAGTAAGTCCGGTTCGTTCCACAGGGAAATCTTTAAGCAAAGCTCAACGCTATATTAGTTTACTTTTATAAAAATACAAATATATATATATAAGTAATATTATTATTATAAAGGGGGGTTTTACCGTTTAATGACCGGTTTGTCGATTTTTAAACTTTAATCGCAGTTAAAACCTAATGTAAAATATAAAATAAATACAAGACTTTAAATTAAAGCGTAAAGTAAATAACGATAATGAAATTGCGAATAATAAAAATGCGATAAAAATTAAATTGCGATAATTAAAAAGTACGATAATTAAAAGTGCGATAAAATGAAATAACAATAAATAAAGGTGCGATAATTAGAAGTGCAATTAAATATAAAATAAAGGAAATTAAATATGAAATAAAAGAATTATGCTTATTTAAACTTCCGTAATCATGATGTTTGACGTGTTGATTTTAGTTTTATGCCCTTGGGTTAATTGTCCTTTGTCCTGGATTATTCAATATGTCCGTCTGGTTTTTGTCCATAACAGTCCATCAGTCATAAATATAAATTGCAAGTGTCCTTGTCAAATTATTATTATATCCGAAGATAAATATTCCAACTAATTGGGGATTCGAATTGTAACAAGGTTTTAATACTTTGTTTAATGAATACACCAGGTTATCGACTGCGTGTAAACCAAGGTTTTACTACTTTGTTAACAATTACACCAATTACCCTTGAATGTAATTTCACCCCTGTTTTAATTATTCTAGTGGCTATTAATCCATTCCCGTGTCCGGTTAAATGAACGATTATTCGTACATATAAATACCCCGCCCATCGTGTCCGATCGAGTGTATATGGTAATTTATAGGGACGCCCAATTGTAAATCTTTATATTAACATTAACAAACTTTCATTTAGTTAAACAAATATAAAGCCCATTAATAGCCCATAGTCTAGTTTCCACAAGTGTCGTTCTTTTGTCCAAACCCCAATTATGGTACAAAGCCCAATTACCCAATTTTAGTAATTAGCCCAACATCATGATTACTTCGTTTTAAACAAGCATAATAATAACTTAGCTACGAGACATTAATGTAAAAAGGTTGAACATAACTTACAATGATTAAAAATAGCGTAGCGTTACACGGACAGAATTTCGACTTACACCCTTACAACATTCGCTAACATACCCTTATTATTAGAATTATAATTAAAATTAAAATATAAATTATAAATATAAATATATATTACTCGTATATATTGAGAGAGAGATGAAAATATGGTCTTTTTTTTTGATCAGAATTCGGGTTGGTTTTATAGCCAGGTTTGATTTTTGGGGCTCCGCGACTCGCGGCAAAAAGCCCTTCAAACTCCGCGAGTCGCGGAGAGGTATTTTCAATTTACTCCCTTGGAGTTTCTGGCTGCCGACAGTTTTAAATATATATATATAATATATATATAATTAATATAATTAATTATATATTATATTATATTTATATATATAGTTAACTTGTAATTTTTAGTCCGTTGCGTCGAGCGTTAAGAATTGACTCTGGTCCCGGTTCCGGATTTTCGAACGTCCTCGCGTACAATTTAATATCTTGTACTTTGCGTTTTGAATCTTGTACTCTTGTGATTTCGAGACGTTTCTTATCAATAATTGGAACCTTTTTGATTGTCTTTTGTTCTTTTGAGCTTTTTGGTCGTTTGCGTCTTCAAATCGTCGAATCTGTCTTTTGTCTTCACCTTTTATTATTTAAACGAATATCACTTGTAAATAGAACAATTGCAACTAAAAGCTTGTCTTTCTTGAGGAATAATGCTATGAAATATATGTTCGTTTTTAGCATTATCAAATATTCCCACACTTGAGCGTTGCTTGTCCTCAAGCAATATCGTCTTGAAATACTAGAATCACTTTTTTATTCTTCACACTTTGTACATCAGTGATTTCTATACGGCGGTATAAACAATGGTAGTAACGATATGGTTTACAGTCCCACATGACTATAAAAATTTAGATCCATTAAGGAAATTGGATCTTTATGAAAACATTTGATCTTTTGAAAATTAAATCTAGTTTTTACCCTAGATAAGTTTTCCGGAATAACCCTTTACCGGTGTTTGCAAAATATTTTTGTGGGTTTGGTGGGTTTCAGATTTGAAAATTTTAGCTCAAAACTTGCGGTTTTGTGTCACCCACTTGCTAACCTTGTATTTGGAAAGCAACACGTCCAGTTTACTTGTCCCGTATATTACCTTTCGGCAAACTACCGTCCGGTTGTAAAGGAAAGCGTTGAACAAGCAACTGTTAAGGCAATGTCCCGTGACATGCTTTTGATTATGGTCTATAACGTGTCGGACGCAATTACTATCCTTGGTAGGAGCAATAGTAAAAGCTCACCCTTATAATTTTTCGGTCTGGCACAAGGTCCTGTCTTTGACCATGCTATGCAACCACCGTTCTTACGGTTGACACCCGATTTAATTCAGGTGACCTAATGAATTCCAGGTGAATTCCTAGGATTTTACGTTCAATGGTAATGAACGCATTGAAAATAGGGTTTTCAGAAAACAAATCGGTTTATAATTTTGATCAAAATATTTTCTCGTTCAAGCTCGAGTTTAGATATCATTGAATTCCATGAGTTTGAATTCTCAATCTTTAAGGTCAATCTCTAGGATTGAGTAATATCAGTCTTAAAAGCTGATTTTTAATCTTTAAGGAGATTATCCTTTCTGGGGATCTGATTCATTAGTCTTATCCAGCTAATTTGCACGGTGCCTCCCCATTGTACGAGATAAATCCTTCTCATGGTTAGGATAAATCTGACCACTTGGCGACCCTGTTTAATGCTGAGGTCCGTGGATTTCCAGCTGATTTTAGTGATGACTTTTCTAGATTTTTCGTCAACCTACAGCTGGTCTGAACGACAACTTCATGACCTAAATCAAGAAGCGCGTGTCTTTTTCGGAAGACTTTACTTCCTTTTAATGATGGAATTGATTCATCGTGTAGATCCATCTCTTATTTTCTTTCATCGGGTAAAACAGTTTAGTTTAGTCCAAAGCAAAAGTATTTTCAGTTATTGGTTACAGATATATGTGGCATATGTTAAAAATAACTTGGTAAATTTTCCCACACTTGGCTTTTTATTTTTCTTTTTATCGTCCTCTATTCCATTTTAAATGAATTTTAACATTTTAGTTTGTTTCTCAATTTATGTCCTTTCCGAGGTAACAATAATTTCGGTGTTTGAAACCTAGTTTTATCGTTCATAAATATGTATAAACATGATTTTAATTCATTTAATTGAAAATTTTGAAAAATTTTACTAGAATTGGGTAGTCAGTATATAAGACTAGGGCTGTTCTTTTTTATCAGAGAGCACTAGATTCTAATACAACTACTGCTTTACTAGTATTTTTAATGGTAACCAAGTGTTTAATATAAAAATTTTTAAAATCCGAAAGAATTTAACCCCTTCCCACACTTAAGATCTTGCAATGCCCTCATTTGCAAGAAATCAGTAACAATTTAAATTATTGAGGGTGATTTGTGTGAAAATGATTAAATTTTTACCAAAGTTTCCAAATATATTGGCGTTTGTTTGCTGAATGATAAATGGTGCACATCATTTGTTCATCCCGTCTTGTTGTTATTTCACATATATTTTGCATCTTTGTCGTCAAAATTACTTGCTTTTGCTGAACTTAATGCCAGTCTTTGAAAATGCGTTGTTTTACCCTGTTGTTTACATAAGATAAACTGCAAACTTATATACATATTTTTGAAGTTTGGTTTATTACCCCACATTCAAAAATTATTAAAATCTAAGAATAAAAGTTAGATAATTATAAAAATGATTACAATATTAACAAAAATATTAAATACATCAATAATTACAAATTACATAATAATAAAATAAAAAAAAAATAAGTAAACTAAGGATGATATTGGTACCAATAGGGGTTCCACGCATAACCATAAGTGCTATAGAATGCTTCGGCAGGGTCATACGTAGGATATGGTGGCTGCATCTCTATCGACCAAGGAGGGAAGACGGGTTTCGGTGTAGGAATATAGTTTCTACCTATGTGTTGGCAATGCGCTATGATCTGGTTCTGATGAACTTGCCAATCTTCAAATGCTCTCTGTCTAGCATTTTCGTATTCTTGAGAAGCTATAAACCTTTGCATTTCTTGCATCTGGTTCCCCCCTCCTACATTACCTTGTTCTTGGTTTCTCTCTACCTGTGGATGTCTACCATTGTATCGTACTGCGGCGTTATTTCGCCGTTTCAACACTTTCGCACCATGGTATACATTTAAACCTATAGTGTCGCGGGGTTCCGGCTCTTCTACTAATAATCCCCCCCGACTTATATCCACACCGAGATATTCACCAATCAAAGTAATAAAAATACCACCTCCTATTATGCTATGTGGACGCATCCCTCGAACCATAGCTGATAAATAATAACCCACACAATATGGTATACTTACAGCGCTGTGTGGGTCTCGAATACACATATGGTAAAACAAATCTTGTTCATTTACCTTTTCTTTGTTTTTACCCCTTTGTGTAATCGAATTAGCTAAAAATCTATGTATTACTCTTAATTCGGCTCTATCTATATCCAAATAAGAGTAGTTTCCCCCTTTGAAACGGTGATGGCTTGTCATTTGACTCCACACACCGTGTGTATCAAAATTTTCATCTATTTTCCTACCGTTTAGTATCAATCCTCTACAATCGGCAGACGCTAATTCCTCAGGCGTGTATATACGTAAAGCCTGAGCCATGTCCAGTAAAGACATGTGGCGCATCGAACCGCCTAACAAAAATCTAATAAAAGAACGATCGGTTAAACTAGCTACCCGATCATTCAACTCTATACTACATAACAACTCTTCACACCATACTTTATATACAGGTCTGCGTATGGTGAATAAACATATCCAGTCATTAAAATAAGAATTACCATACCTCTGTACCAGTAATTCCCTAATTGGCCCGGCCAATTCTACAGCTTCCAAGGGTCCCCATTCTATGACCCTTGGTACCTCAACAACCTTAGAGTGAAGAGTATGCAAACCCCGTTGATATTTTGGATAATCTATCCAAAGTCTGTCAAATCGCAGGTTCGGGTGCAACTGTTCCAAGTGCATATCTGAAAAGGTCATGACTGGATGTGGTACATCCTGCTTGTAGTAGTTATCTACCTCCTGTTGTTCCAAGTTCTCAGCAGGAGCATGGCGGGCTTGGGATGAAGATTCACCCCTTTCAGTCTGCAAAACACATCAAACACAAATTTTGTGCATCCAAATATGCATTAGTGTCAGCAAAATCATCAATCAAAATAATTACAATGACATTATCAATTTACATCAAACTTAAGCTTATTTTCACATTTTTATCAAATCTACACTTTTTCAAATAAGCATATACGAAAATTTTCGCCAAGTTCATAAGCATTCAACTCAAATAACATGTCAAAATAATCATTACTAGCAAATAAACAAGTCTCAAATGGCATTATCTTTCAAAAATCAAGTTCATGAATTTTGGACTTGAAAAAGTCCACTTTAATTCTCAAAATCATGTTTAGGCTCAAAGTTTGGATCATTTAACTACCTAGACATGTTACACTACTCAATTTAGCAACAATTCATGACAAAAATCGGCCATAACCTGTTTATATCAAAAAGCCCCAAATTGCTCAAGAACACAAACCCTAGATTCTAAAGATTTTGAAGTTTTTGGCTTCAAATCATGTTAACAAGCATCAATCTAGGTTATACATGCATAATATACTAACAATTTAACACTAATTACACTAAAAATTAACAAAATTCAAATTATGAAAATATGCTCAAGAACACACTAAAATTCGGATTTAAAGGTGATTTGGGGTGTAATTGTACCTGTTTTCTTGAGTAGTTCCTAGATATCATCCTTCTCAACATGATTGTAGTGAAAAATTTGAAGATTAACGGTGAAAAATCGAGTTTTTGGGATGATTTTCGTGGGTTTTCTCGGGTTTTTTCGCAGCTATTTCGGGTGTTTATGTGTGTGTGAGAGTGATCAGTTCGAGCAGCTAGTTTTATATTTTTTTCTGTAATTTTGTCCCTCCGCGAGTCGCGGAGGTTTTCACTGAAAACTCCGCGAGTCGCGGAGTTATTTTTTTTTTTTTTTTTTTTTTTTTTTTTTTTTTTTTTTTTTTTTATAATCTTTAACTTATAAAACAATTAAGAAATTAATTTTAAAATTTTGTTTCCCTTGTTATTTAGGACGAGGTCGTTTCGGATTGATGTCCTAGTCCGTCCCTCGACAAAATTTTAAAATTTGTCTTTTTGTAGCGATTGTTTTAAAAGCTAAGATTTTTGGGTTTTTTCAATGTTTTTGGCATACTTTAAATCAATAAGATTAAAAATAATGATAATAAAAGTTCTCGTCCCTCCCTCGGGTAAAGCAATTTCGGTTCAAAGACCTAGTCTTCAACTTACGACGAATTTTAAAAATCATATTTTTAACTTAATGAGATAAAGTAAATTTTTGTATTTAAATTCACACAACTTAAATAATAAATTCAAAATTAATATTAAAAATTCAAAATTCACACCAAACTTTAAAATTTGAAATGCATAAAATTAAAATTTCATATTTTAAAAATTAAAAATTCACACCAAACTTAATTTAAAAATTCATATTATAAATTCACACCAAACTCATATTAATTTTTCAAATATTTACAATTTTAAAAATATTGTTTTTACAAAGTTTACAATATTAATTTAAGATTTAAATATTAATTTTTTTTTTTAAAAACATGGTAAAAATAAAATTAAAAATCTTTTTGTCTTTTTATCCCACTTTAATCAATCAAATATTATCAAAAATATGCGCCCCTCTTTTCGGTAAAGTAATTTCGGTTCCAAGACCTAATTTAACTCATGACGAATTTTTGAAATATTTTGGTTTGATTGTTTAAAGATATTTATACCTTAAGAATAAACGTTAAATTTCGCAGTGATGTAATAAATTTTTGAATGATATCAATAATTTCGGTCGCCAAACCTAATTTTATTCAATACCAATTTAATACTTTTTAGCGAACAAATTAGCGTTTATTATCAAAAGGTTAAAAATAAGAATAAAAACTGTACAGACATACCTGTGAAATAGATTTCTTAGTTATATGATCTATTATATTCATAAGATAGTCGGTTTAATTGGTCTTCCATGGCTGCATAGGCGTAACCTCTAGCATTCATTGTCTTTTCTTCTAAACATATGAACGGTCCGTCTCTGCATAAAGTAACAAATTCGGTATTTGAATAGGTTTGATTATTTGAACATTTACCTCCATGTGACCATTTTCCGCATTTGTGACATTTTTCTAGGTGTCGTGCTCTTCTTTTCGCTGCGGATTTTGATTTTCCTTTACCAAATTGTAACTTATTATCTTCGCATCTGGATCCTTTTCTAACTCCGTCCATTCTTTCTCTGATTACTGATACTAATTCACTCGGTAGTATGTCATTATTTCTTTTAGTGATCAAAGCGTGTAGCATTAGACCATGGTTTAGTTCACAGGCAGTCTTCATTTCGTAAAAACCTAAAAAAAATAAAAATTCAGAATGGGGGGAGAAGACTAGTTCTTTAGGGTCTGCTAGGGAAAGACCATACGTGTTCCATTTTCGAGAACTACACGAAAACAGACAATCTAACTCTAACAGAAATATATATTATCCTTTAAAGACTTGATTCTCCCCACACTTAGTTAGCTGTGGTGTCGAACTTGTGATTAACTTCGTTGTCGACTTCCATCGGACCATGTATGTAATGTTTAACTCTGTGACCATTAACTTTAAATTCAATCCCATTTGAATTTATCAATTCTATCGTTCCGTATGGGAAAACTCTTTTGACTATGAATGGTCCAGACCATCTTGATTTCAATTTTCCAGGAAATAGCTTGAATCGTGAATTGAAAAGAAGAACTCTGTCTCCTTCTTTGAATTCTTTTGAACTTCTGATTCTTTTATCATGCCATTTCTTCGTTCTTTCTTTATAGATTAACGAATTTTCGTATGCTTCATGTCTTAATTCTTCTAATTCGTTTAGTTGACTTAATCGTAGACGTCCGGCTTCATGTAAATCAAGATTACATGTCTTCAAAGCCCAAAATGCTTTGTGTTCAATTTCTACTGGAAGATGACATGCTTTTCCATACACAAGTCTAAAAGGTGTGGTTCCAATTGGAGTTTTGTAGGCTGTTCTAAAAGCCCAGAGTGCATCCTCCAATTTAATGGACCATTCCTTCGGATTTGATCCTACGGTTTTCTCTAGAATACGTTTTAAAGCTCGGTTGGTATTTTCAACTTGTCCACTTGTTTGTGGATGATATGCGGTGGAGATTTTATGAGTTACTCCATATCTTTTAAGAACTTTCTCAAGTTGATTATTACAGAAATGAGTACCCCGATCACTTATTAAAGCTTTCGGTGTTCCAAACCTTGCAAAAAGACGTTTTAAAAAGTTGACTACAACTCGTGCATCGTTAGTTGGGAGAGCTTGTGCTTCCGCCCATTTAGATACATAATCAATGGCTACGAGTATATATAAATTATTATGAGATTTTGGAAATGGACCCATAAAGTCAATACCCCAAATGTCAAATACTTCACATACTTGGATGACATTTTGTGGCATTTCATCACGTTGACTTATTCTTCCGGCCCTTTGACATGCATCACAGGATTTGCAAAGAAGGTGTGCGTCTTTGTAAATTGTAGGCCAATAGAATCCAGCTTCATAAACTTTTCTTGCTGTTAGTTGAGGCCCATAATGCCCTCCTGTTGGTCCTGTGTGACAATGGTTTAAAATTTTACTAGCTTCATCTCCAAATACACATCGGCGTATTATTCCATCGGGACAACTTTTAAATAGATGTGGATCTTCCCAGAAATAGTGTTTTATATCACTGAAGAATTTCTTTCGTCTTTGGTACGATAATCCTTTTTCAAGGAATCCACAAACTAAGTAGTTTGCATAGTCTGCAAACCATGGGATTTCTTTATAATCTATCTTCAATAGATATTCATCAGGAAAGTTGTCTTGTATGGCCGATTCATTCAGAACTTCTAATTCGGGATTTTCAAGACGAGAAAGATGATCAGCGGCGAGATTTTCTGCTCCCTTTTTATCTCGGATTTCAATATCAAACTCTTGTAAGAGTAAGATCCAACGGATTAATCTTGGTTTAGCATCTTGTTTTGAAAATAGGTATCTAAGAGCAGAATGGTCGGTATAGACCACCGTTTTTGCTAGAACGAGATATGATCGAAATTTGTCAAAAGCAAAGACAATAGCAAGGAGTTCTTTTTCAGTAGTTGTATAGTTCGTTTGTGCTCCTTGTAATGTCTTACTAGCATAATATATAGGTTGAAATCGTTTTTCAATCCTTTGTCCTAAAACGGCTCCCATTGCAAAATCACTTGCATCGCACATTAGTTCAAATGGTAGATTCCAATTTGGTGTTATCATGATCGGCGCATTAGTGAGTTTTTCTTTAAGAATATTAAAAGATTTGATACATTCATCTGAAAAGATGAATGGCGCATCCTTTTCTAGGAGTTTATTCATAGGAGTGGCAATTTTAGAAAAATCTTTTATGAAACGTCGGTAAAAACCGGCATGCCCTAGAAAACTCCTAACTCCTCTAACATTGGTGGGATGTGGAAGTTTAGCAATTACATCTACTTTAGCTCTATCCACTTCAATTCCTTCTTTTGAAATTTTATGTCCAAGAACGATGCCTTCTTTAACCATGAAATGGCATTTCTCCCAATTGAGTACTAGATTTGATTTTTCGCATCTAATTAGCATTCGTTCCAGATTAACTAGACATGATTTAAATGTATCACCGAAGACTGAAAAGTCATCCATGAATACTTCCATGCATTCTTCTATCATGTCATGAAAAATCGCCATCATACACCTTTGAAAGGTTGCAGGGGCGTTACAAAGTCCAAATGGCATGCGTTTGTAAGCAAAAGTACCATAAGGGCACGTGAATGTGGTTTTCTCTTGATCCTCGGGTGCTATTGGAATTTGAAAATATCCGGAAAATCCATCTAGAAAACAATAGTAACTATTTCCGGCTAATCTTTCCAACATTTGATCTATGAAAGGTAAGGGAAAGTGATCTTTTCTGGTGGCGTCATTTAATTTTCTATAATCAATACATACACGCCATCCTGTTACAGTCCTTGTAGGAATAAGCTCATTTTTCTCATTTGTGATAACAGTCATGCCACCCTTCTTAGGCACGCATTGAACTGGGCTTACCCATGGACTATCAGAAATTGGATATATCAAACCTGCATCTAGCAGTTTAATAATCTCTTTCTTAACTACATCTTGCATATTAGGATTTAGTCTTCGTTGGCGTTGCACATACGTTTTATGACCTTCTTCCATAAGGATTTTATGTGTGCAATACGAAGGACTTATTCCTTTAATATCATGAATCTTCCATGCAATGGCTGGTTTATGAGCTTTCAACACAGAAATGAGTTGTGATTTCTCATTTTCAGTAAGAGAAGACGATATTATTACAGGTAATTCAGATTCACCATGTAAATAAGCGTATTCCAAATGGTTTGGAAGTGGCTTTAACTCTAATTTCGGAGGTTCTTCTATCGATGATTTATATCGGTATCTGTCTTCTTCTTTTAGCATTTGAATTTCTTCTGTTGTTGGTTCATATCCATTAGCTATAAGTGTAGCTAACATTTCAGCTTCATCAATTGGTTCATTTCCTTCTCCTAAAGAACATTCTCCTGTTCCTTGTAATTCTGGAAATTCTTCTAATAATTCTGCATGTGCATCTATAGTTTGAATATAATAACATGTATCATCTGCAGATTGTGGTTGTTGCATTGCTCTATCCACTGAAAAGGTAACACTCTCATCCTCTATACTTAGGGTCAGTTTCTTACCGAACACGTCTATCATTGCTTTAGCCGTGTTTAAGAATGGTCTTCCTAATATAAGAGGAACTTGAGAATCTTCTTCCATGTCCAGAACAACAAAATCTACTGGGAATACTAAAGTACCAACTTTAACTAGCATGTTCTCCATTATCCCTCTAGGATATTTTATTGATCTATCGGCTAGTTGTATGCTTATTCTTGTTGGTTTCAATTCTCCAAGGTCTAGTTTAGCGTATAGTGAATACGGCATTAGATTTATACTAGCACCTAAGTCTGCCAATGCTTCTATTGAACTAAGACTACCCAGAAAACATGGAATTGTGAAACTTCCTGGATCAGATAGTTTTTCTGGTATCTTATTCAACAGCACTGCTGAACAATTAGCATTCATAGTAACAGCCGAGAGTTCTTCCATTTTCTTTCTATTCGTGATTAGATCTTTCAAGAATTTAGCATACCTTGGCATTCCTGAAATTACGTCAATGAAAGGAAGATTTACATTTATCTGTTTAAACATATCCAAGAATTTGGATTGCTCGGCTTCAAGTTTTTCTTTCTTCATTTTACTCGGATAAGGAAGTGGTGGTTGGTATGGTTTAACATAAGGTTTATCCTTAACTGTGTTATCTTCATTAACCTTTTCAACTACCGGTTCTTTTTCCTTATCTTGATCAGGTTGTGGTTCTTGTGGAGTAGGAATAGTTTCATCAGAAGTTATAGGTATTTCAGGTGGTTTAAGTGTTGTACCACTTCTTGTGGTAATAGCTTTAGCTGTTTCATTCCGGGGGTTAGCATTTGTATCGCTAGGTAGACTTCCCGGTTTTCTTTCACCTATTAACCTTGCTAGGTTACTTACTTCTTGTTCCAGATTTTGAATAGAAGCTTGTTGATTTCTAAATGCTTGAGCATTTTGTTCATTGGTTTGTTTTTGAGATGTGAAAAACTGCGTTTGAGTTTCAACTAGCTTCGTCATCATATCTTCTAAATTCGGCTTTTTATCATCGGTTTGTTGTGGTGGTTTGTTTTGAAAATTAGGTCTTTGCTGATTATAAGTATTATTGGATACTTGTTGATTGCTAGGACCTTGTTGGTTGTTGTATGGAATATTTCGGTTATAATTCTGGTTTTGATTGTAAATTGGTCTTGGCGGTTGATAATTATTCTGATAATTATTTCCAGGCCTTTGGTTTATGTATGAAATATTCTCTCTTTGTTCCATTGTTAATTCAATACTGAGACAATCTTTTGTCAAATGTGGTCCTCCACACTGCTCACAACTAATTCGTATAGCATGAATATCCTTAGTCATCTTTTCCATTCGTCTCTCCACAGCATCTATCTTTGCGGAAATGGAATCTAAGTCATGGCTAGAATCGGCTCTAGCTGCTTTAGATGATCTAATGATATCTTTTTCTTGGTGCCACTCATGTGAGTGGGAAGCAGTGTTATCAATAATTTTGTAAGCATCAGTTTCGGTTTTCTTCATAATCGAACCACCAGCTGCTATATCTATGTCTTTTCTTGTAGTGATGTCGCATCCTTGGTAGAATATTTGTACTATTTGACAGGTGTCTAAACCATGTTGCGGACATCCTCGTAATAACTTTCCATATCTTGTCCACGCCTCATATAGAGTTTCATTTGGCTTCTGTGTGAACGTAACAATTTCTGCTTGAAGTCTTACGGCTTTAGATGCGGGAAAAAATTGTTTAAGAAATTTATCAATTAAAACGTCCCATGTATCAATCGCCCCTTCAGGTAACGATTCCAACCAATCTTTGGCTTCTCCCTTTAAAGTCCAGGGAAATAACATGAGATATATCTGTTCATCCTCCACTTCTCGTATTTTAAATAGTGTGCAGATCCTATTAAAGGTACGTAGATGTTCATTTGGATCTTCCTTCGGCGCACCACTAAATTGGCATTGATTAGTCACCATGTGTAGAATTTGTCCTTTGATTTCATAATCTGGCGCATTAATGTCTGGATGAGTAATTGCGTGACCTTGGCCAGTGCGTTTAGCTCTCATTCGGTCTTCCATACTTAAAGGTTCCAGATTCTCCATAATTGAATTTGTTGAATCGGTATCACTAGATGATTCTGATTTAATAGTTCGTTCCTCAACAATCTCTGTTTGAATGATTGTTGGTTCCGGAGGAAAGTTTAATGGTTCAGGATCTTTGAACTGTTCCTGAATATTTTCTGGATTCTCAATTGTGAGGTTTGTTTCAAAAAATGGATTATCGGTAATTTGAACTGAAGTACTTGGTCGACTGGATGACGATTCTAAAGAAAAATCAACGGCGGTTATATTTGTTAAACGATGTCTTGATCGAGTTACAGGTGGTGAACGTACAAAAGGTGATGAACGTCTTGCTCGGTGCATTCACTGAATATTCTATTAGTTTTAAAAAGGAAAGAAAAATTATAATAAGTTATCCAATCAATAGACTTTTCTGATTTTGCCCACGTTTCGAATAGCCAAAAGATGCAGCAGAGGGGCAGGATTCGTTTGGTCTCAATATAATTGAGGACTGTTTGGCTCCAATAACCCGGTCCACGTACAAATCCAACTATTACTACGAACCAGAAAATTTTGATGTCTATCAATTTAACCACTCAAAATAAATTTTCGTAATTTTAAGAAATTTAGATAAGAAGTAGAATAAAATTCTAAGTCCTAAAAACTAGAATGGCGAGAAATAAGAGAGAAAAAGATTGCGCGTCGCAAAATGTCGAAAAAGAAAAATTGTTGAAAAATAAAAGGTGACGGAAAAATAAAAGAAACTTATCAAAACTTAAAAATACTTAACTAATTTAACCTTATTACTACAACTAACTTAAAATTATAATCGCAAATTGAAATTACTAATTGGAATGATAATTGATACATAGTAAAAGGTCTCTAAAAATATTAAAGCTTACAAGAAAAACTAAATCCCAAATGAAAATAACTTAAAAAGAAACTAAAACTTAAAAAGGCGTCGCAAAATTCTAAAGCACCTAAATCTTAGTCTAAAGAAAAAGCACTTAAGGAATTCTACGGCAAAGCCTAAAAATCTAGGAGTAAAAATAACTATAGCAAAAACTAAGTTTAAAATTAAATATGAGCTAAAAATACAAAAGTTACGCTACAACGATTAAAAAGGTACAAAATATAAAAATATACAAAAAGTTGTAAAAAGTACAATTTTTATAAAAATATTATTTTTATATTATTTATTTTATAAAACTACTAATTTTACAATTTTAATAAAACTAATTAAACAAAATACATAAATATAAAGTAAAAAGTAAAAATAAAACTAAAATTAATAATAATAATAATAATTAAGTAATTAATAATAATAATAATAAATTAAAACCCGTGATTAGGGTTTTGTCCGTGTGTCAGAAACCCTCCGCGAGTCGCGGCAAATAAAGAGTAAAACCCCGCAAGTCGCGGGGTTCAGGAATTCTGTTGACAGGTAGTACTTTTTACGCGTTTTTCTTTTTTTTTTTTTTTTTTTATTTTTATTTATTTTTCTGTTTTCTGTTTTTAATTTAAATAAACGATTTTCAATAAAATTTATATTTTTATAAATTAAAATAAAGATAAAGAAACTTATAAAACTTAAATATTTAACAAAATCCTAAAAATACTTATATTTTTGTTTTTCTTTTTATATTTTTGAATAATTAAAACGTAATTTTTACAAAAACGACTTTTAATAAAAGTAAATAAAAATCTTTTTTTTTATTATTAGCGTTGCGCTTCCGGCTTTTAAGAGTAATTCCCCGGCAGCGGCGCCAAAAATACTTGATGTCGAACGAGGTGTATATAAAATAGTTTATATTTTACTAGAAAATACTATTAAATACGATACAATTTTACACAAGATATTTATTTATTTATAGAATGGATATACTTAAACCTTGCTACAACACTTATAGGCAGTGTACCTAATCGTACAGTAGTGTAGTTTTTAGTAAGTCCGGTTCGTTCCACAGGGAAATCTTTAAGCAAAGCTCAACGCTATATTAGTTTACTTTTATAAAAATACAAATATATATATATAAGTAATATTATTATTATAAAGGGGGGTTTTACCGTTTAATGACCGGTTTGTCGATTTTTAAACTTTAATCGCAGTTAAAACCTAATGTAAAATATAAAATAAATACAAGACTTTAAATTAAAGCGTAAAGTAAATAACGATAATGAAATTGCGAATAATAAAAATGCGATAAAAATTAAATTGCGATAATTAAAAAGTACGATAATTAAAAGTGCGATAAAATGAAATAACAATAAATAAAGGTGCGATAATTAGAAGTGCAATTAAATATAAAATAAAGGAAATTAAATATGAAATAAAAGAATTATGCTTATTTAAACTTCCGTAATCATGATGTTTGACGTGTTGATTTTAGTTTTATGCCCTTGGGTTAATTGTCCTTTGTCCTGGATTATTCAATATGTCCGTCTGGTTTTTGTCCATAACAGTCCATCAGTCATAAATATAAATTGCAAGTGTCCTTGTCAAATTATTATTATATCCGAAGATAAATATTCCAACTAATTGGGGATTCGAATTGTAACAAGGTTTTAATACTTTGTTTAATGAATACACCAGGTTATCGACTGCGTGTAAACCAAGGTTTTACTACTTTGTTAACAATTACACCAATTACCCTTGAATGTAATTTCACCCCTGTTTTAATTATTCTAGTGGCTATTAATCCATTCCCGTGTCCGGTTAAATGAACGATTATTCGTACATATAAATACCCCGCCCATCGTGTCCGATCGAGTGTATATGGTAATTTATAGGGACGCCCAATTGTAAATCTTTATATTAACATTAACAAACTTTCATTTAGTTAAACAAATATAAAGCCCATTAATAGCCCATAGTCTAGTTTCCACAAGTGTCGTTCTTTTGTCCAAACCCCAATTATGGTACAAAGCCCAATTACCCAATTTTAGTAATTAGCCCAACATCATGATTACTTCGTTTTAAACAAGCATAATAATAACTTAGCTACGAGACATTAATGTAAAAAGGTTGAACATAACTTACAATGATTAAAAATAGCGTAGCGTTACACGGACAGAATTTCGACTTACACCCTTACAACATTCGCTAACATACCCTTATTATTAGAATTATAATTAAAATTAAAATATAAATTATAAATATAAATATATATTACTCGTATATATTGAGAGAGAGATGAAAATATGGTCTTTTTTTTTGATCAGAATTCGGGTTGGTTTTATAGCCAGGTTTGATTTTTGGGGCTCCGCGACTCGCGGCAAAAAGCCCTTCAAACTCCGCGAGTCGCGGAGAGGTATTTTCAATTTACTCCCTTGGAGTTTCTGGCTGCCGACAGTTTTAAATATATATATATAATATATATATAATTAATATAATTAATTATATATTATATTATATTTATATATATAGTTAACTTGTAATTTTTAGTCCGTTGCGTCGAGCGTTAAGAATTGACTCTGGTCCCGGTTCCGGATTTTCGAACGTCCTCGCGTACAATTTAATATCTTGTACTTTGCGTTTTGAATCTTGTACTCTTGTGATTTCGAGACGTTTCTTATCAATAATTGGAACCTTTTTGATTGTCTTTTGTTCTTTTGAGCTTTTTGGTCGTTTGCGTCTTCAAATCGTCGAATCTGTCTTTTGTCTTCACCTTTTATTATTTAAACGAATATCACTTGTAAATAGAACAATTGCAACTAAAAGCTTGTCTTTCTTGAGGAATAATGCTATGAAATATATGTTCGTTTTTAGCATTATCATTCGCGTTCAAACTTTTATACAATATTTTACAAACTTACAATACCGCTTATTTTACATAAAGCATGAAATATAGCACACAATAACTTTGATACAAGATAGTTGTGAAGATAATTCTAGCTAGTACACAAGTCGTTCAGCAAAGGCAATAAAGACACGTAATTCATACGTCCAGAAACAAGTCATGCATTCTGGTTTTACTAGGACTACTTCCCATCCTTGGTCTTGTGGAACATAATCGTTATGGCCATTGATAAGACAGCGTGTTGTAACGTCGTCAAAGGGACGAGGGTTACATAATGACCAACAGTCTCGTAATAACCTAAAAACCTCATTTCTTACCCCAATTACCGACTCCGTCACTTGTGGGAACGTTTTGTTTAATAGCTGTAGCCCGATGTTCTTTTTCTCACTTTGGTGAGAAGCGAACATTACTAACCCGTACGCATAGCATGCTTCTTTATGTTGCATGTTAGCCGCTTTTTCAAAATCATGAAGTCCTATATTCGGATACATTGAGTCAAAATAATTTCTTAACCCGTTGCGTAAAATAGCATTTGGGTTCCCCGCAATATATGCGTCAAAGTAAACACATCGTAACTTATGGGTTTCCCAATGTGATATCCCCCATCTTTCAAACGAAAGTCTCTTATAAACCAAGACATTCTTGGAACTTTCTTCGAATGTCTTACAAACTGATTTCGCCGTAAATAGTTGTGCCGAAGAATTCTGACCGACTCTAGACAAGATTTCATCAATCATGTCTCCGGGTAGGTCTCTTAAAATATTGGGTTGTCTATCCATTTTGTGTTTTTATACTGTAAAATAGACAAGAGTTAGATTCATAAAAAAAAAATACTTATTAATACAAGCAATTTTTACATATATCATAAAGCATAAGCACACTATATTACATATATTACACCACACGAATACAACTATCTTATTCCGACTCGCTCGTTTCTTCTTCTTCGGTTTTGGTTCTTTTTGCCAAGTTTCTAGGGATATATGATGTTCCCCTAATACGAGCTGTCGTTTTCCACAACGGTTTAGAAAAACCTGGTGGTTTAGAGGTTCCCGGGTCATTGTTACAACTTAAGGACTTCGGGGGTTGACGATACATATAAAGTTCATCGGGGTTGGAATTAGATTTCTCTATTTTTATGCCCTTTCCCTTATTATTTTCTTTTGATTTTTTAAATTCAGTTGGGGTAATTTCTATAACATCATCGGAATTCTCGTCGGAATCCGATTCATCGGAGAATTGGTAATCCTCCCAATATTTTGCTTCCTTAGCGGAAACACCATTGCCATAATTAACCTTGGTCGGTTGGTTGAGGATTTTCTTTTACTTAACCATTTTATTATTTCCCCCACCGGTTTTATTTCCTCCTCCGGTTCCTCCTCTTCCGGTTCTGATTCTTCTTCCGGTTCTTCTTCTTCCGGTTCTTCTTCGGGAACTTGTGAATCAGTCCAATATATATTCGACTCTTCGTTATTATTAGGTGAGTCAATGGGATTTGTGCTAGAGGTAGACATCTATCACACAATATCAAACATGTTAAGAGATTAATATATCACATAATATATGCATGTTAATAATATATAGTTTCCAACAAAAATGTTAAGCAATCATTTTTAAAGAAAACACGGTCGAAGTCCAGACTCACTAATGCATCCTAACAAACTCGATAAGACATACTAATGCAAATTTTTGGTTCTCTAAGACCAACGCTCGGATACCAACTGAAATGTCCCATTCTTATTGATTAAAAACGTTCCATATTAACTGATTTCGTTGCGAGGTTTTGACCTCTATATGAGACGTTTTTCAAAGACTGCATTCATTTTTAAAATAAACCATAACCTTTATTTCATAGATAAAGGTTTAAAAAGCTTTACGTAGATTATCAAATAATGATAATCTAAAATATTCTGTTTACACACGACCATTACATAATGGTTTACAATACAAATATGTTACATCGAAATCAGTTTCTTGAGTGCAGTTTTTACACAATATCATACAAACATGGACTTCAAATCTTGTCCTTATTTTAGTATGCAACAGCGGAAGCTCTTAGTATTCACCTGAGAATAAACATGCTTTAAACGTCAACAAAAATGTTGGTGAGTTATAGGTTTAACCTATATATATCAAATCGTAACAATAGACCACAAGATTTCATATTTCAATACACATCCCATACATAGAGATAAAAATCATTCATATGGTGAACACCTGGTAACCGACAGTAACAAGATGCATATATAAGAATATCCCCATCATTCCGGGACACCCTTCGGACATGATATAAATTTCGAAGTACTAAAGCATCCGGTACTTTGGATGGGGTTTGTTAGGCCCAATAGATCTATCTTTAGGATTCGCGTCAATTAGGGTGTCTGTTCCCTAATTCTTAGATTACTAGACTTAATAAAAAGGGGCATATTCGATTTCGATAATTCAACCATAGAATGTAGTTTCACGTACTTGTGTCTATTTTGTAAATCATTTATAAAACCTGCATGTATTCTCATCCCAAAAATATTAGATTTTAAAAGTGGGACTATAACTCACTTTCACAGATTTTTACTTCGTCGGAAAGTAAGACTTAGCCACTGGTTGATTCACGAACCTATAACAATATATACATATATATCAAAGTATGTTCAAAATATATTTACAACACTTTTAATATATTTTGATGTTTTAAATTTATTAAGTCAGCTGTCCTCGTTAGTAACCTACAACTAGTTGTCCACAGTTAGATGTACAGAAATAAATCGATAAATATTATCTTGAATCAATCCACGACCCAGTGTATACGTATCTCAGTATTGATCACAACTCAAACTATATATATTTTGGAATCAACCTCAACCCTGTATAGCTAACTCCAACATTCACATATAGAGTGTCTATGGTTGTTCCGAAATATATATAGATGTGTCGACATGATAGGTCGAAACATTGTATACGTGTCTATGGTATCTCAAGATTACATAATATACAATACAAGTTGATTAAGTTATGGTTGGAATAGATTTGTTACCAATTTTCACGTAGCTAAAATGAGAAAAATTATCCAATCTTGTTTTACCCATAACTTCTTCATTTTAAATCCGTTTTGAGTGAATCAAATTGCTATGGTTTCATATTGAACTCTATTTTATGAATCTAAACAGAAAAAGTATAGGTTTATAGTCGGAAAAATAAGTTACAAGTCTTTTTTGTAAAGGTAGTCATTTCAGTCGAAAGAACGACGTCTAGATGACCATTTTAGAAAACATACTTCCACTTTGAGTTTAACCATAATTTTTGGATATAGTTTCATGTTCATAATAAAAATCATTTTTCCAGAATAACAACTTTTAAATCAAAGTTTATCATAGTTTTTAATTAACTAACCCAAAACAGCCCGCGGTGTTACTACGACGGCGTAAATCCGGTTTTACGGTGTTTTTCGTGTTTCCAGGTTTTAAATCATTAAGTTAGCATATCATATAGATATAGAACATGTGTTTAGTTGATTTTAAAAGTCAAGTTAGAAGGATTAACTTTTATTTGCGAACAAGTTTAGAATTAACTAAACTATGTTCTAGTGATTACAAGTTTAAACCTTCGAATAAGATAGCTTTATATGTATGAATCGAATGATGTTATGAAGATCATTACTACCTCAAGTTCCTTGGATAAACCTACTGGAAATGAGAAAAATAGATCTAGCTTCAAAGGATCCTTGGATGGCTTGAAAGTTCTTGAAGCAGAATCATGACACGAAAACAATTTCAAGTAAGATTTCCACACGAAATAAGATTGTTATAGTTATAGAAATTGAATTAAAGTTTGAATATGATTATTACCTTGTATTAGAAAGATAACCTACTGTAAGTAACAAAGGTTTCTTGATCTTGAATGATTACTTGGAATGGATTTAGAAAACTTGGAAGTAAACTTGCAATCTTGGAAGTATTCTTGATTTTATGAAACTAGAACTTTTGGAATTTATGAAGAACACTTAGAACTTGAAGATAGAACTAGAGAGAGATTAATTAGATGAAGAAAATTGAAGAATGAAAGTGTTTGTAGGTGTTTTTGGTCGTTGGTGTATGGATTAGATATAAAGGATATGTAATTTTGTTTTCATGTAAATAAGTCATGAATGATTACTCATATTTTTGTAATTTTATGAGATATTTCATGCTAGTTGCCAAATGATGGTTTCCACATGTGTTAGGTGACTCACATAGGCTGCTAAGAGCTGATCATTAGAGTGTATATACCAATAGTACATACATCTAAAAGCTGTGTATTGTACGAGTATGAATACGGGTGCATACGAGTAGAATTGTTGATGAAACTGAACGAGGATGTAATTGTAAGCATTTTTGTTAAGTAGAAGTATTTTGATAAGTGTCTTGAAGTCTTTCAAAAGTGTATGAATACATATTAAAACACTACATGTATATACATTTTAACTGAGTCGTTAAGTCATCGTTAGTCGTTACATGTAAATGTTGTTTTGAAACCTTTAGGTTAACGATCTTGTTGAATGTTGTTAACCCATTATTTATTATAACAAATGAGATGTTAAATTGTTATATTATCATGATATTATGATATATAATATATCTTAGTATGATATATATACAGTTAAATGTCGTTACAACAATAATCGTTACATATATGTCTCGTTTCGAAATCATTAAGTTAGTAGTCTTATTTTTACATATGTATTTCATTGTTAATACACTTAATAATATATTTACTTATCATTTAACATAATTAACCAAGTGTATCAATATCTTAATATGATTCATATGTACCTAGTAAGACGTTGTTATAACGATAATCGTTATATATATCGTTTTCGAGTTTCTTAAATTAATAGTCTCATTTTTATGTATATAACTCATTGTTAAAATACCTAATGAGATACATACTTATAATAAAATCATGTTAACTATATATATAACCATATATATGTCATCGTATAGTTTTTACAAGTTTTAACGTTCGTGAATCACCGGTCAACTTGGGTGGTCAATTGTCTATATGAAACCTATTTCAATTAATCAAGTCTTAACAAGTTTGATTGCTTAACATGTTGGAAACACTTAATCATGTAAATAAAAATTTCATTTAATATATATATATAAACATGGAAAAGTTCGGGTCACTACACAATTTCCTTAATGGATCTAAATTTTCATAGTCATGTGGGACTGTAAACCACAACGTTACTACCATTGTTTATACCGCCGTATAGAAATCACTGAAGTACAAAGTATGAAGAATAAATAAGTGATTCTAGTATATTTCAAGACTATATTGCTTGAGGACAAGCAACGCTCAAGTGTGGGAATATATGATAATGCTAAAAACGAACATATATTTCATAGCATTATTCCTCAAGAAAGACAAGCTTTTAGTTGCAATTGTTCTATTTACAAGTGATATTCATTTAAATAATAAGAGGTGAAGACAAAAGACAGATTCGACGAATTGAAGACGCAAACGACCAAAAAGCTCAAAAGTACAAAGTACAATCAAAGTGGTTCCAATTATTGATGAGAAATGTCTCAAAATTACAAAAGTACAAGACGCAAAACGCAAAGTACAAGATATTAAATTGTACGCAAGGACGTTCGAAAAATCGAAACCGGGACCAAAGTCAACTCTCAACGCTCTACGCAACGGACTAAAAATTACAAGTTAACTATGCACATAAATAAAATATAATATTTAAATAATTCTTATAATTATTTATATATTATATTATTATTTATAAACGTCGGCAAGCAAGAAAACAAAGGCATGTGAACTTCACCAGCTGGCCATGCGATCGCACGGCCTGGAAGAGTTAATTCCATGCGATCGCATGGCTGAAAAATCCAGCCCAGGTCCTATAAATTCAACGTGTTTTGGCCAAAATAAACACATCTTTTTCTTCTTCCTTCATACGTAAACATATATATATATATATATATATATATATATATATATATATATATATATATATATATATATATATATATATATATATATATATATATATATTATAATTTTAATTTTAATTTTAATTTTAATTCTAATAATAAGGGTATGTTAGCGAATGTTGTAAGGGTGTAAGTCGAAATTCTGTCCGTGTAACGCTACGCTATTTTTAATCACTGAAAGTTATGGTTAATGTTATTTTTAATTTAATGTCTCGTAGCTAAGTTATTATTATGCTTATTTAAGATGAAGTAATCATGATGTTGGGCTAAAAATATTAAGATTGGGTAATTGGGCTTTGTACCATAATTGGGGTTTGGACAAAAGAACGACACTTGTGGAAATTATACTATGGGCTATTAATGGGCTTTATATTAACTAAATGATACCTCGTTAATTTAATATATAGACTTATAATTTGACGTATTTATATATAACCACATACGCTTGACTGGGCACGGTGGGCGGGATATCTATAAATATCAATAATTGTTCATTTTACCGGACACGGAACTGGATTAATAGTTAGTAGACTTGTTGAAACAGGGGTGGATTACATTCAAGGATAATTGGTGTAATTATTAACAAAGTAGTAAAACCTTGGTTTACACGCAGTCGATAACCTGGTGTATTCATTAAACAAAGTATTAAAACCTTGTTACAATTCGAATCCCCAATTAGTTGGAATATTTGACTTCGGGAATAAGAATAATTTGGCGAAGACTTCCGCATTTTATGATTATGACTGATGGACTATTATGGACAAATTCGTATGGACATATTGAATAATCCAGGACAAAGAACAATTAACCCATGGGAATAAACTAAAAATCAACACGTCAAACATCATGATTATGGAAGTTTAAATAAGCATAATTCTTTTATTTCATATTTAATTGCACTTTTAATTATCGCACTTTTATTTATTGTCATTGTATTTAATTGCACTTTTAATTATCGTAGTCTTTAATTATCGCAATTTTATTTTATCGCACTTTTATTTATCGCAATTTCATTATCGTTATTTACTTTACGCTTTAAATTAAGTTATATTTATTTTTAATATTTTACATTAGGTTTTAACTGCGATTAAAGTTTTAAAAATCGACAAACCGGTCATTAAACGGTAAAAACCCCCTTTTATAATAATAATATCACTTATATATATATATATATATATATATATATATATATATATATATATATATATATATATATATATATATATATATATATATATATATATTGTATTTTTATAAATTTAAAACTAATATAGCGTTAAGCTTGTTTAAGAGTTCCCCGTGGACGAACCGGACTTACTAAAAACTACACTACTGTACGATTAGGTACACTGCCTATAAGTGTTGTAGCAAGGTTTAGGTATATCCATTCTATAAATAAATAAATATCTTGTGTAAAATTATATCATATTTAATAGTATTTCGCAGTAAAAATAATACTATTTTATATACACCTCTCATATTTCCTCATCATGATATTTACGCTTTGTTAGTGTGATCATCTCTATCTAGAATTAGGCCAATAAAGTCCACTAACACATTATCAGTCATCCTGTATTACTCGTTGTTCACAACTTACATGTCAGTTCAGTATTGCAATCACTTCCCCATAACATAGAATAAGCAACTCATTTTCAGGTTTTTCAATTTTTATGGATTTTCAATTTTTCAATTTTATTTGTTTTTCTGGTTTTTCCGATTTTTATGACTTTTTAATTTTCTCTGTACAAAAGTATAAAACTATCTAAAAACATAAGCAAACATGTAGAAATATCATGAAATACTAACCTATCATGCAAACGACACGAGAACATGCAAAAGACCTGCAAACAACCATGCAAAGCTACACATATTATACAAGAAGTTTCAAGTTCTTCACAACTCAGTCTCTTGGTTAGGTTCCTCTGTGTTAGGAACCTCAGTTTCAGGAACCACGTTAGTAAGCAATTTAATACCTATTTCCTATAACAGAAAATCAAAGCGTGGTTTATCAAAAGCTTTTGTGAAGAGAACAGCCCTTTGGGCTGTAGTGTCTATCTGCACTACATCTATCAGCTTTTTCTCATAGCAATCTCTAATGAAATGGCATTTAATCCCTATATGTTTCGTTTTAGAATGATTTACAGGATTTTTAGTGACAGCTATAGCAGCAGTATTATCAACATAAATAGGAGTGTTAGAAATTTGCAAACCGTAGTCACGTAGTTGCTGTTGAATCCAGATAACCTGAGATGTACAGCTGGCCGCGGTAATGTATTCTGCTTCACAAGTGGACTGAGCTACTGCTGTCTGCTTCTTACACTGCCAGGTAACTAGTTTGCTTCCAAGGAACTGACAACTTCCTGATGTTGACTTGAAATCCTTCTTGCACCCGCCATAGTCAGAATCACTGTAGGCTGTGAGATCAAACCCATCCTCACACAGATACCATAACCCTAAACTCGGTGAATCTTTCAAATACCTCAGAATCTTCTTAACCACTAACATATGATGAACATTAGGATTTGCCTGATAACGAGCACACAGACAAACCACAAACATGATATCTGGTCGAGAAGCTGTAAGATACATTAGAGAACCTATGATTGCCCGGTATAACGTTGGGTCCACTGAAGCACCCTCACAATCAGGAGATATCCCATGATTCACAGACAACGGAGTCTTAGCTGGTCTTTCTGCTTTCATTTGAAACCTCTTCAGAATATCAGCAACATACTTGGTTTGATGCAAAAAGATGCCTTTGTCCGTCTGAGCTACCTGCAGACCTAAGAAAAACTTTATCGTTCCCATTGAACTCATTTTAAACTTCTGCTGCATGACCTTCTCAAACTCATCAAACATTCCCTGATCTGTTGACCCGAAGATAATATCATCAACATAAACCTGCACTAACATAAGATGTTGTCCCTTCTTCTTGATGAAAAGTGTTTGATCAATGACACCTCTCCTAAAACCATTTTCAATCATGTAGTTGGACAACGTTGCATACCATGCTCTAGGAGCTTGGTGAAGACCATAAAGTGCCTTTTCAAGTCGATAAACCTTTTCTGGGAAATGCAGGTCTTCGAAATCGGGTGGTTGTTCAACGAACACTCTTTCATTGATCTCTCCGTACAAAAATGCACTTTTAACATCCATCTGAAAAACTTTAAATCCCATGAAGGATGCAAAGGCCAAGAAAATCCTAATTGCTTCCAGTCGTGCAACCGGAGCAAAAACCTCATCATAGTCAATTTCAGGGATCTGTTGATATCCCTTTACCACCAGTCTAGCTTTATTTCTGATAACAATACCCTGTTCATCCTTTTTATTTTTCAAAACCCATCGAAGACCATAGGGCACATAACCGTGTGATGGATTGACTAGCTTTCAAACCTTTAAATGTTTAAATTGTAACAGCTCCTCTTGCATTGCACTAACCCACTCATCAAACTTCAATGCCTCATAAGCATCTTTAGGTTCAATTTGACATACATAGCATGAGTGAGCATGCACAAATACCCTACCTGTCTTATTTAACGAAGAATAAAAAGCTGTCACAACATTCGCACTTTCTGTATGAACATCTTCTGCTGCTGTAGTACTATCACTTATCACGGGAACCTCTGATGTAGTCGGAACTTCAGATGTCGATGCCTCATTGGTCGTAGTTTGAGGAATGCTAACATGAGGAATTCCCCTGATATCCACGTAATAATCCTGTAGACGTTTAGGTGGAAGAACAACACGATTTGATCTTCGTACACCTCCTGCTTCAGTTTGCTGTTCAGGGACTGTCACAGTTGGTGGTTGATTATACAGAGGATTAAGGTGTTCCTCTGTCAATCGCGTTCGAGTAACTTCCTCGTCTTCTTCAATCTCACTATCCTCATCTGTATCAACTACCCCATCCTCATTTGAATCAAAATTACCTCTAACATTCTTTGGACTTTGTTGCAAGCTAGAAACCGGATTCTGAACCTACGAAGGAATAGTGATAACGTTCTCAGTAGAATTCTGTGAATCAAACAATATCTGAGTTAGAATTTCTTCATCTGTAGCAACGGGTGGAAGATTGAAGGAATCAAACAATTTATCATATTCAAACTGCCATGCAAAGCCTTCACTAACACGAGGTGGAGCATTGCGCTCAATATCCACCTCATAACGTTCTTCCACACACCTTGACTTAGTATTATACACCCGTTTGTTTAGATTTCCATATCCCAAGAAGATACCAGAGATCACCTTTGAATTAAATTTTCCTCCAGCGTCTCGTACCAGAATAGTACAAGGTGCACCAAAGGGTTCAAAATGTTTAATGTTCGGCTTTCTCTTGTGTAACAGTTCATAACATGTTTTACCATGTCTCTTCACCACTAGAACTCTGTTCATCACGTAGCATGCAATACTCACGGCTTCACCCCAGAAAATAATTGGAAGACATGAATCTGCTAGCATTGTTCTTGCGGTTTCAATTAGAGTCCTATTCTTTCTTTCAGCAACACTGTTTGATTGAGGTGTATAAGCAGGACTGAACTGTTGTTGTATCCCCTTCTCATTATAGAACTGCAGCATCTGATTGTTCTTAAATTTTGTACCATTATCAGTACGAATCTTTCTCACTTTCAAGTTATACAGACTTTCGAGCTTCAGAATCAACACTTTAATATGATCGAAAGTATCTGACTTGTGTTTCAACATCACAACCCACGAGAAATGGGAATATTCATCTGTAACTACCAAGCAATAAGACTCTCCGGTGAGAGTTTTACAGTTAGCTGGACCAAAGAGATCCATGTGCAACAATTCCAAAGGAATATTAACTGAATGATGCTTCTTGGCAGTATGTGACTTCTTGGTCTGTTTCCCTTGCTTACACGGAAGACAACCTTCAGGAATATGAAAACTCTTAACATTCACACCTTCAACTAATTCATTGTGGACTAGATTATTCATCTTCCTTAGACTCAGATGACCCATACGCTTATGCCAGATAATCGACTCCTGTTCAGTAGCCTTAGAAAAGAAAGCCTGATGGCCTGTAGCTGCCTTAACATGTGCCTTACACATATCAAGGATATAGAGATCCTTGCACCTCGGAGCAGTCATCAGAATCATGTCTTCCGGAATTACAAACTCTTTTCTCAAAATATAACAAAACTTATCATCAAAAGCAACGGTATACTTCTTGTCAGCAACTTGCGAAACTGAAAGCAGATTGTTTGACATCTGCTCTACATAAGTAACTTTATCAAAGCTGACATTCTCATTGGCAATAACACCCTGAGCAGTAATAAATCCTCCTTCACTACCTGCAAAAGAAACTGGTCCTCCATCCACTGTTTTCACATTAGAAAGCAAGGACAAGTTCCCTGTCATGTGCCTGGATGCCCCACTATCAATAATCCAAGTACTGCAGCGTGGATTGTAGGCGACCTGCACATTAAAATAAGAGGATTAGTTAGAAAAGGGCCACTCATGCCCTAATGGCAGTGGGTTTCCCATCAACACCAACAACTGGCAACTCCACCCATTGTCCTTTAGATCCAGAAGGACCTTCAGGACTTTGAACACCCTTAACTTCTGATTTAGGTTTCCAAACTTTGTTATTCGGTAATGGTTTTCTATAGTAATCATTAGTTTGAAAAACCTTTGTTTCATTTGTTTTCACAGGAGAAGATTTAAACACTGGTGAAGGTGATCTCCTATTAAAGGAACGATTTGGACTAAGATCAACCTTCCTTCGGGGTGTCTGTCGAATGGGTCTACAATTTACAGCCCTATTTCCCAACCTCCCACAATTGAAGCAGTTAACATTATAATAATCATGAGAATTAAACAATTTGCATCTAATTGATGAAAACTGTCTCCTAGGTGGTTCAGTATGTTGTCTAGTCGTAGGGGGTGACAAGACTTATTGCTTAACAGTCTGTCGACGACCAGGCGGAACATACTTGGACACATTACCAGAATTGGAACTCTCACCTTTTGGACCTGTTTCGTCTAACCTTCCCTTATTGACAAACTTAGGTGACACTCCCTGAGTGTTCTTCTTCTTATTTTGTTTGGGAGTCACAGTGCTCTTAGACTGAGCCTTTTGACTTTAAGTCACCTTATTAGCATTAGCAGGGTTTTTCAGAATGGAAACCGGTTTAGTGACAAGCTTAAAAGGTTTGCTGTCTGTCTCAGTATCGATATCAGTATCTGACTCTGTTTCATAGACAACATCTAAAGGTTTCCTTGACTCAACTATCTTACTAGAACTCTTAACAGATGTTTCCTTAGGCTTACCATATCCTGGTTCTACAACTGGACCCTTACATTTCTCAACCGGTTTGTTAATATACTCACCCATAAGTGGTGGGGCAACCTGGTCATAACCTAAACGCTGCTGTTTAGGATGATTCAAAGTCTGTTTCACATAAGACATCCTCTGCCAATTGTCAATCCTAGCTTTCTCAGACTCATATTTCAACTTAAAGGAATCCTTTTCTGCCTTAAGAGTCTCTATCTGTCCCAAATACATAGTAATCACTTTTCCATCATCTATCACAGTTGATTTTAAGTGACCTACCTGATTTTCTAAAGACTTAATCACATCAACATAGTCTTTCTATTTATTAAGGTAGAAAAGCGCATCCTCATAGTTCTTTTTATTAGTCTGATTCTCTACACTTAGGTTCTTAAATTCAGCTCTAAGCTTAGGGCAGGTCTCACATGTAACAGATATCTCATTAAGCTTAGTGATAACACATTCAAGCCTCTCAATTTTCTATTCATAACCAATGCATTTAGAACAATTAGAAACTGAGTCATTACATACCTTATCATTACCGGACGTGTTGGCCATGAATGCATAGTCATTTCTTTCAACCTGAGAATCTGCATCTGATTCTGATTTGGACTCTGAGCTCGTACTATCCGAGTAATCAGCCTCATAACCACCTTTACCCTCACCTTGATCTGAACAAACTGGACTCTGAACCGTAACAATCTTCTCATCACCACTCTTAAGATCACAGTTGAGAAAATATTCCAACTCTTTCCTGAACCAAGTACCAACATGACAACTCATCCATTCTTCTTCATCAGACGAATCAGTAGTAAACTCAAGATCTGATAAGTCCCGAGCTTTGCGAAACTTATCATACAACTTATCTTTAATCCTCTTCCTGAAGCAGAATTTCATAAGCTCTTCTGCTCTCTTCAACCTTGCATCACACTTGCACACATAGCATGTGCAATTCGGATTATCCTTACCAGTACAACCTGCATTTTTCCAAACAATTCTTTCCTCTTCAATTTCAGCTTCACTTTTACCTACAAATACAACGTTAGCTTTCTGTGTATCTACCGAGATGGACCAGTCACATACTTCATCAGCATACGTTGTAGTCAAAGCCTTAGATTGAACAGAACCCTAAGATTCTTTCTCTACAATTACATGTTGTGGAGTAACTGAGATGGTTGTCTGGTGAAAAGGATCATGAAAACTAGGCTTGGGTGGTCTCGTGCAAGTTTTCTTAAAGTGACCATATTCATCACAATTGTAGCACCTAACCTTTGACATATCAAAACCAAACTTCGAATCGCGATTTAAACTCAACGATCTTTGTCCTGTTCTCTTCAAGTACTTTCTAGCACGTCTTACAATGCTACACATACAGTAGAGTATATCCATTCTCTCAAGCTCGTCTTCATCAATCTGATCATAGTCTTCATTTTCAAGATGACTATTAAGCACTTGTCCACCAATCATATCATTGTATGAGTTAACAACAATAGCTGCCAAAGCCATATCTTCCTGAATAGATTCGCGATATCTCTTCTTGATATTCTCAGTTTGAAACACATGAGTCTGAGTCTGAGTCTGAGTCTGTTGAATCGGAGAATCTTCAATCATCTTAATTGTAGAATTCTGAGCTTGTAATTTAGCATTAAAGTAGCCGGACTGAGATGATGATGCAGACATTTGTGAAACATTAGCTGTTATGTATGCTGTCTGTAGTGGAGCATGTGTACCAGAAGATGTCCCAATAGAGGACGCTGCAGCAGC
Source organism: Rutidosis leptorrhynchoides (assembly GCF_046630445.1). Taxonomy (NCBI): domain Eukaryota; kingdom Viridiplantae; phylum Streptophyta; class Magnoliopsida; order Asterales; family Asteraceae; genus Rutidosis; species Rutidosis leptorrhynchoides. Next base: position 487,145,736 of record NC_092336.1, read on the forward strand.
TACAGAACCAAGTCTCTTTCTCTTTGCTTCATCCTGAATGTCCTTCTCCATCAACTTCGAAGTAAAAGCTGTTAGTGTCAACGGATGACCTGATGAGCTGTACCTGTTCTGAATCTTTTCTATCTCATGATCCCACTTTTTTGGAAGACCATCTTTCAACACCCTTACTGCCTTTTCATCAGGCACCTCAATCCTATAATCTGCCATCTCTGCAACCAATAACCGATATCTCTCCAAAGTGTGTCCTAGAGATTCTGATGGAAGAGCTGCAAACACTCTCTACTCATCCTTCAAAACCTTACCCTTAGTCGCACTGTAAGTAGCTTTACCTTCTGTTGCAGATTGAAGAGCCAACCAGATAGTATATGATGTTTTGTTTCAGTTCTTAAATTGCTGAAAAATCTCCTTTAACAAAGCTTGGGTTAGCTGAGCATAACATCTACACTCAAGATTGTACTCCTCACGCTCTGTAGGACTAAACTGTGAAGTTTCTTTGGGTTCACCATCTGCTCCGCATGGCCATACATACGGATTCTCAATACATTCCCAAAGTCTAGAATCGACACAGTTTAAGTAAATAACAAACCTAACTTTCCAGTCCAAGAAGTTTTTAAGATTGTCAAGTCTAGGTACTTTATTTGATGAACCAGATTCACTTTCATTAAGTAACAGTTTTTGTAGTCCAGGTGCAATTACAAAAGCACTGTATTCATTTGTCACTTGTTCGTTTGTGTCCGACATTTTAATTGATTGAGTATTAAACTTAAGGTTAATTATGAGCTGTTTAAAGTCACACGGTCGATTGTCCTTGACACACGGTCGATTGAATGAGACACACGGTCGTGTGTATGACTCACACGGTCGATTGTCTGACTAAATTTTGGCAGCACTTCGTTACAAGCTGAGCCTTGGGTATTACTAACTCACACGGCCGATTGTCTATCTCCCACGGTCAGTTGGCTATCTCACATGGTCGAGTGACTAACTCACACGGTTGAGTGACTAACTCACACGGTCGATCTAAGGACTCACTCGGTCGATTGTCAGGACACGCACAGCCGAGTGTGTTCTTGACATGAGCAGGTCGACTATTAGGGTTTTCTAGACAAAAATCGATTTTGCAATCGATTATGGATGAAAAACACAAAACCAACACGTAGACAACAATAGTGATGACTCCAGAAATACCTTTTGACAATAAAAACACCAACAATAACGTAGAAAAGCAGATTAATTGACTAAAAAAACAAAAACACCAAAAACACCAATTTTGACCCAAAAACGATTTGATCAAGCAAAACCAGAGACTCTGGCTCTGATACCACTTTGTAGACGTTTATTCTAAGGATCTTAGGTCGCTTGCAATCTATCCTAGAGGCGGAATACACTAGAATAGGATTAAAACGAGATATGGGTCGTTTTGGGATCGAATAGATCAAACCTAGAGCCAAAACTAGATTAGATCGACACCTAGACGATATATTTCGGTGGTATATGGTGTTAGGGTTCTCTGGAGACGATAACCTACGACTTAGGGTAAATGGGACGAGTAACATCAAACAATTAGGCTAAACCCGTATATATACTGCCTACCAGACTCACTCGGTTGAGTGTGTCCCTCAGTCGGTCGACTGAGTAGGACAGTCAGTCGAGTGTGTACACACACTCGGTCGACTGTCTGAGCAGTTTAACTTATTGATCATTTAACAAGTTAAGCACGCACAAACACAAATGTAATCAATAGTCTCGAGTAAACATTATTACATAACCGAAATGTTTTAAACATAAAGATAAACAACGGCTGGGGATTCATGCACCAACAGACACCACTAAATTTAACTAATCGGACCACAATATTTTTCAAATTTGTAGTTTTGTGAAGGTAAACAACCACTAAAATAACACTCAAATATAATAAGTACTCGGAAAAAAATTCGGGACCCCATTGAGCTCTGACCCTGGAATCGCCACTGATCATAGACGTGAAATTGTATCTATTCTGTTATGGAACACAATTTAATACTGCAACTAACACTATATGAACTCAATCCACTAGTCTGATGGGCCACCATAAGTAATAATTTAGCACATAGCATATACGAGTAGTATAAACGTCGTATTTGAGGATGTTTTGATTTTACATAGATTCAACATTGAAAGGAAATCAAATCTATCAAGATCTTGAAGGAATGAAATAGATGAAGGAATCTCAAGATTCCAAATTATTTAATTCTTTTCAAAATATGTCAAACAAATGGAGCGGTCTAAGGAAGTCAATTCCAATTCCATCAAATCTCCTTGAGATTTCGTGAACCAAACGGGGCCTAAGAGTGTTTCTAAGGTCAACGACTTGAATATCACGAAAGAATTATGGAGTACATGTTTCGGCGTGGACATTTTATACCCAATACTCGACCCATCCAAACCTGATACTTAGATAGTTAGATGTATTAAGAGTGTTTTGCGTCAACTGAGTTGAGTATTTTGAAAGAATTAGGGAGTGCATGTTTTGGCATGAACAATATTTGAATCGATACTCAAGTACTCAACCCACTTTACCAATGTATTAATTACCCTCTGTACATTATTATTTCGTAGAGTGTGCGCTTTTACAAAACAAGAATTGCTACGAGTGTAGCAGAGAAACATACACCATGCTTAAAAATGCAAAACTAAAGATGCTGACAGGCTTGACAAGTAATGTAGAGTATGCAGTAAACTCAAACCATTTGCACAAACTTGCTTGTTTATTATTGATCCAAACACCGGCTATAAGTAGCCATACACCAAAACAGAAATAACCGAAAAAAGTAACTATCCTACTACTACGCCATATGGCTAATACTAAAACGGAATACAAATTCAAAAGAGCTAACAGCTACAAACCAGTAAATGATCACCGAAAGACTTGGTTTGATTCGAGTTTCAACGACGTATTAGATCAAAAAACTTTGACATGGAGAATCGAATCCAATAATGTCATAATGGCTTGCAACCAGTTTATATGCAGGTGATGTTACCTGAAATCACTCAAAGACAAGTTTACAAGTGGAAAGAAGAGAATATGAATATAACATATGATAACATAAAAGGATGGTAAGGGAATGTGGACATATGCATCATACTGCAGAATTATATAGAATAAGATGCCTATAAAAGTAATTCTAGAAATTTGTTTCAATATACCAAGTGGGCAACATAACAAACAATACACTATGCTACAATATGATAGCCAAAATCAAAATAAGTAAATTCAGAAACATGAACATATGTCTACATTTGGGTTTTCAAAATCTTTAATATATAGAATCTATAGTCATCTCACAAGTTGAGAATAAAGTTGTAAATACGCGATGCCGATGGCCACTCAAGAATGTGGGTTCTGATATTCCCACACTATGAGACGATGCAAAATCATGAGTTAACCCTATAAATAGGATTAAGTAAGCATATAGACAACCCATCGGCAAATACAAATTTATATTCAAAGAGACATTTATTAAAGAAAAAAATGGTTCTTGAGACGGAGCGTTACCCTGGCGGCTACTCGCACAACGACTACTCAGCATACCAAGGGCCGAATGGTAGTTACAGTGACTATCACAGTGTAAACCAGCAAACAATCCCATTCTCGAGTTATCCTCAGGGGTCAACTCACTCATCAAGCCATGCTCAACAACACCAATCTGGTTGGTCCAACGGTGGTGGCTTCCTTAGCAACGCAGTCGGCCAATTCACTAGTGGTGGCCGCTTTGGAAGTTCAAACAACCATGGCCAAGGTGGCTATGGGAGCCCAAACAACCATGGTCAAGGTGGCTACGGGAGCCCAAACAACCATGGTCAAGGTGGCTATGGAAGCCCAAACCACCATGGTCAAGGTGGCTATGGGAACCCAAATAACCATGGCCATGGTGGCTATGGTAGCCTAAACAACCATGGTCAAGGTGGCTATGGGAGCCCAAACAACCATGGCCATGATGGCTATGATAACTCGCATGGATATGGAGGTGGTCCTGCACATGGAAGTAACGGTTATGGAAGTGGCTACGGAGGTGGGCATGGTTCAAGTGGTAAAAACCATGGTTATGGTGAGAAGCCATCTTGGACTTTTAAGGGCCTTGATGATGAGGAATAAACAAGAGCCTATACCATATGATAAAGAACTGTGTGATCTGTAGCTTGGTGATGCTACTTGAGTTACCTATTTTAAATAATGTATTTGCCTTACTAATTCTATTTACAACATATGTAACAAATTCATAAGCAGTAAATAAAGGATGTCAGTAACTGCTTTATCTAATTTTATGAGAATGTGATGTTGCAGCTATTTGGTTTAATTATATTTACTTTTAGGGTTTGATAACCATTGCCTGAGTGCAATGGTTAAGTTCACAAATAAGCCCTAATTTGACACCAAAATTTCCATTTTGAAGATGAGTCTATAACTAAAAAGGAAAGTTAAGTTGTGATTCTTTTAAACATGGCGATTTTTGTTGTTTATTGTTGCATAAATGGTAGCCTTAATGATGAAACAGATAACCTAGTCTTGCTTACAACATTTACTTCTAATAATAAAAAACTGCAACAAGCACCTTAATATGATAGCAGAATCCGAAATCAAAAATGGTCATAAACGAAATAGTATATTGAAATCCCGCCCAACCTAATTTCACAGCTAAGTAATTTTAAATACAAAAGTGTAAATCAACAATATCATCAGTTAAATGACCTCCAAAAGTCAAGCAATACTTGTGTTACGCTTAACATTGATTATTAACATTAACACTTAACACTTATATACTAAATGTGGTGGTCATTTGTGTAGTTTCAATTATATCGGATTGTAGTTTTGAGTTTACGTTCACATTACAAACGGTTACTCAACTTCGGCTACACTTACACAACGACCCCTCAAGTTTACACTTTCTCAGGGGTTAAAAGTATAAATATATAATATATAATTTTATTAAAATAAAAGAAACTAATTCCACCTGAATTTATAACGGACTTTATCTTCTCGCTCGGTGCGAGTTAAATTTTTCCGAGACCACCGTTCAATTAGGAAAAATCTTACGAACACAACGGGACTAACTATACGCGAAACGGAAAATTTTTTAAAAAACGCTAAACACAACGACAACCCGTATCTTCCCGCTCGCCACGAGTTAAATTTTTTTGACGGCAACGTCAGACTCGAAATAATTTTATGAACAAAACGAAACTAACCACGTTCGAAACGGACACTTTTTAAAAAACGCTAAACACAACGACAGCCTGTATCTTTCTGCTCGCCGCGAGTTAAATTTTTCCGACAGCACCGTTACACTCGAAAAAATTTATTGAACAAAACAAACTAACTACGTTCGAAACGGATACTTTTTAAAAAACGCTTAACACAACGACATCTAAAACAGCGCTTAACACATGGGCCGTGTTCCCCTCTATAAATACACAACGCTACGTTAAATATGAATACACAGTCCGAAAGTCCCCGCTGCAATGCGCGAGCCGGTCCGGACTAGTCAAACATCAAAATCCATGATCACTATAACAATACAGTGATTTGCTAAACTTAGTCGGTGTACAGTTTCAGCCTAACCACGCACATCCCTTATTATGACTACATGGTACATTCCCTCATAAGCCATACACTTATATTGAGGACAATAAACCTAAAGCTAAAAGGATGATGTCTTCGGTAACAAAAAGAATACAGAGAAATTTCAACAGATACAACTGTGCTACAAGCTACTTCAATCCTTTTCAATGAGCACATCTGTATCATTATATTATAATTATAATTATATTTATTAATAAATTATTAATTATAATTACTTATAGTGCTTGTTTATATCCAAACTCTACATTGAAAACAGCATGATAAAAATGAATATGAACAATAACTACTTTGGAAAGATAAAACATGAGCACAATACACTGGTGAATCCGATATAGAATACACTGCATAATGATTAACCTGATAACCTGAATGAATACAGAGAACTTCTAGAACCAAGTAATCCATAAAATCGTCTTGCAGTAGACAAACCATGATCAGGTTATGAATTGAGAAATATTCATGATGTTTAATTACACTACTAGAAAATCGATTTTAATGGACGGAGGTTTTTCCGGACGATGGCCATCGTCCGGGATGAGCTACTACACGCCAAAAAACGGACCCACTAGCACCTGCATGTTTGACCCACTTTCCCGGACGACTCCAAATCGTCCCGGAAGATATTATTTAATTATTATTTTTTTTGGTTGGAAAATATTTGGCTCCAAAACGTGGCAATTTTGGCGCCTTTTTCTTTCTGGACGATAAATCGTCTGGGAAACCCTTTCCGGACGATCAGCTTCATCAGTCCAATTTTTGCTATATATACACACCATTTTTATACACAAACACATATCTAAATCATTTTTCATCCATATAAATACGAAATTAACATCGAAAATGCCTACCCTTGAGCCGATTATTGTCTCGTTGGAAGTGTATTACGGAAGAGAATTCCGTAATCAAAGGAGAGTTTACGATTATGCCCGTAGTTCTCAGTCTATATTCAGAGAAATTGACGTTCGCCACGCAAGTTTAGAGGACTTGTTTTTCTTTTTGCAGGAAATGGTTCCGTTCGAACACACGGATGTGTTGTATTACGAAGATGACTATGTTCCGGAATTGTCCGCTACGTATCTCCGTACCGAAGAGCAGTGGAACGGTATAAAAGAGACACTGAACTGGCGTTCCAATCGCATTTCTCTCTATTTGATTTTCGAAGATGAAGAAATGTATTTTAATTTCAGTCAACTAAACTGTTAAGTTTAGTTAAGTTTGGTAATATTAGTATCGTTTTTATGTTCTATCATTTGTTTTATTGTCATTTTCTAGTTTTCTGGTAGGCCATGTATCGTTTTATAATATATCAAATAAAATTGTCGTTTTATTTCAATTTACTATAATTAACACTGGACAAACGAAATTAAATAAATCACACATGTAAACACACATGAATTCAATATTATACAAAGACTGTGAATTAATCACTACAGGAGACAAACCGGAAATAAATCACACAACGAAATTAAAACACACTACGAAATTAAATCACACTACGAAATTAAATATTATACAAAGATTGTGAATGACAAATTAAATCACACTACTAACGACGGTGACGAGGATGACTACGAGCATCCGACCGAGTGGACGAATTTCCAGAACCTGAGCTCGATGTTGTCGTAGTTTCAGCAGTAATAGGTACCGTACTTAACATACGAGATCCTAAACGACCATTAACTGCACCAATATTAGTAAATAAACGATTCAGAAACTCTCCATATGGAAGAGGTCTTGTTGAGTTATAAAGCCCGTTCATTCTGGAAGCGACTAAATGAGCAATATTAACTCTAATATTGTGAGTCATGCACCAGTGGATACAAGCTTCAGTCATTGATAAATTATCAACATCTGGTTCACGGTGGTACATGTTACTCGTGATAATTGCATTTCTTGTGACAACTTCAGGACGAAGATAATCGTCAATGATGCCCGTATTTACTATGGTCCTGTATGGAACAACAGTATGGCATAGAAGTGTGGTCATTTCATATTTTAGAATAAAATCAAGAAGACCTTGAAGTTCAAAACCGGGATGATAGATCTTTCTACCATCAAATGGAACGCCCAATAGTGCACCGAATTGTGGGAGAGTATACTCGTTTTGAGCGTTATAGAGTCGAAACCTCACTGTATCTTCATTAATGAACTGAAAGTTTCTATAGAATTCACGCACGAGTGGAGGAAAAAAGTACTCATCAACCTGCACGAAAGGAAGCCAGTCCATTCTTTCGAATTCTTGGACAATTTCTGGAAGGTCTTCTACATTGACCTCACGACCTTCACTAATAGGTCTAACGATTCCTGGTGGATTCATTGTGTGATAGTGGGAGGGAGAGAAGAAGGTGATGTGTGAATGTGGAAATAGAAGAAAGAAAACTCGGTATAAGTAGAAGGTGATTTCCCTCCATAATTGAGAGGTGATATTTATAGAGGTAGTAGGTGGTAGGTAGTTGTGTCAATAAACACATTTATTGAATACAGCTATTTAATATTACTTTAAATAAAGCATATCTGATTCATGACTTTAGTCAAAGAATCTCTGTCTTCATCAGCTTTAATTAAAGCATCTCTGATGCATGGCTCTTTAATTAAAGTTGCTAGGCTATGTCAAATCATTTCAGTTTTCTGATAGCATCTTTGCTCAGTTATCAAAACTGGTAGGCCATGCATCAAGATAACGAGCACATGGTTATGTTGGTACTTAATTAGGGTGTAAACATTAGTGTTTAGGGTTTAATATTTGAGATTAATTGAGTCAAGTGATAATTCATGAATTCAAGAAACAGTTGTGTTCCCCATATGACCTGGATCCTTTTCTCCAGTGGCCTTGATGTTTTATTAGTTGAAGGAGTATTAAACACGCTTATTAGTCATTTTAAACACGCTTATTAAAAGAAAATACATCAGTTACTTCCAAACTACAACACGTACAATACATTCCAAACTACAACACAATACTTATAAAATAAACTACATCAATTACTTGAAAATGAAACACAACACAAATACTACAAAACTACAAATTAACATCAGTTTCAACATTTTCGCTTGACGATTTGCGATTTTGAGTGAACGTTCTAGAGCTCTTTTAGACCTTAACAATTCTATTACTACTTCACGCCCCCTTTCAGTGTAGGGCGGATCAATCCAAATTTGCAGCCTTCTGCAACGCTCAAACATCATCAAGATCCGGGACGTACCACCACAACCATAAAAGCGTCGACCGTACTGGTATTCATCCGACAAGCAAGTTTTGACCACCATCTTTGAACCACATGTTCGACAAAATTTCACAACAAAAGTTTCTTCTGAACCATACTGGTAATGGTGATTCATATTGTGCAGTCACATATTGTTGTTATTAGTGGGTTATTATATAGAAAGAATTTCCCGCCCAAAAGCCATCTATCGTTTTCCCGCCTAAAATTTTCCACCTAAAGTTTCCCGTCAGACCGGATCGTTTAGGGGTAGGTTGAATTTAATTAGGGTTTAATATTTAGTGACGACATGTCATTTCTTTTATCACACTCACCTACTTCCCTGTTTGAGGTGATGTATAATTAACTTTTTACTGCACCTTTTTGTCATTATTCTGAAATTGTACAATGCTTTAAATAAAGGTTTAATTACTTTACAGTGCACTCAGCTACTGCACCCCTCCTTTCATTTCTTTATTATTATTTTTAAATATTTTATATTATCAAATAATTATTAATATTTATAAAATTCATTTTTTATCCGTTGGAAAGATTGCGAAACAACACTTTTATTCATCACACAAACGGTTACATTTTTTTAAACTCGAAACAAATTAAACTAAAATACAACACAAAATATTAATCATCTTGTAAGACCCTAATATTTATTATACGGATGGGTAATTATGCTACATAAAGTGCAGGAAGCATTGTGTAATTAAACAAAGCTCAGATTCTGCCCAGACATGGGTGCGCGCCGCGCACGAGCCCAGCGACAGAATTCTGTTTTTTCTATTTTGGGTTTAATGAGGGGCTTTTTGGTCTTTTCACTTGAGGCCGGATGTGAAGCCATATCAGCTGGTTAGATTCAATTTTGGATCACATTTCACATCCATTAACACTCTCAAATCATTCTAGAGAGAGAGAGGGGGAGATTTTTAGAGAGAGATTTGGGGTTTTGGAGAAGAAGGAGCTTGAATTGATCAAAGTCTCGGGTTTTAAAGTTGTTCACCTCGTTCCTAGCTACGTTTTGGTGGTTGTGGTAAGTTCTAACTCCGAATTTCATTGTTTGATTTTGATAATCAAGTTAGGGTTTGAACTTAAATTGATGAGAAACCCATTTAAACTCTTGAAATGAGTTTAGTGATGCTAGTAATCGGGTTTATTGCTATTGTTGGTGGATTATGGGTTGGTGAACAAATTGACCATGATTAGGACTTGAAATTGGGTTTAATCACTTAAGTTAGTGATTGTGGAAGTATTGAAACCTATTTAGGGTTATTTGGTTGACTAGTTTTGACTTTGGGTCAAAATTAGGGTTTAGTGATGATTATGACCCAATTGGCGATTTAATGAGGTTTATAAACTTAAAATGGATTAGGTTGAAGTATAAAACCGAATTAAAGGTGTTTGGGTGTCAAAACTTGTAAATGGTGAGATTTTGACCTTATGGGTCAAAATTAGGGTTATTGGGCAATTTGGAGATTTGTAAGTGTTTAACACTTGTGTTCGGGTTTAATTGGCGTGTTAGGACCATTCTCACTTGTGTTAGTGATTATTGATTGATTTTGGGCGCGGTTTGTACTTGGAAGTGCATTTGGGTCGAATTTGCACTAAGTGTCAAATTGGGTTGGTTTGTAAATCCAATCTAAGTGTGTTGTTGAAATTGTGATAATGGAATAGGTACTTTCCATTGGCGAGTTGCGGTTTACTTGGAAGCATTCATCAAGGCGACAAGGTGAGTGTTAATATCCTATGTGCATATGTATGTGTAGGATGGGTGCGGGTCGGGTGAAGTGGTTCTCGGTTATAGAGCTCACTTCACATATAGGTGGATTCGATGGACTTTGGTATGAATCCAATTGGCACGGTTGTGCGTTTTGGTTGACCTCCTTTTGGCGAGGTGTACACTTGTGTGTACGTTATCACATGTATTGTGATGTGGTTGTGGATAACCCCGATGTGGTGGATTTTATAATCCCGTGACCTTGGGTTTGAGTTGGAGAAGTGAATCACGTGTAGTTCGAATTCACGATGACGCGTGTAGTTCGGTCATCTTATCAAAATGAATCTCGTGTAGTTCGGATTCATGGTGACTCGTGTAGTTCGGTCATCTTATTGAGGTAGTAATCTCGTGTGGTTTCGGATTACTAAGGCTCGTGTAGTTCGGCCAACCTCGATATTGTGAAGATAGTAATCTCGTGTGGTTTCGGATTACTAAGGCTCGTGTAGTTCGGGCAATCTTCATTGTGGTATTTGGTTCTCGGTATTGGGTTAAGGTGTTAACCTTGTTCGTTTATATTGTTATATATTAATGTATTGTTGTGTTGTAGCTAACCCTCCGGGTGTAGCTATTTGGCGTGGTTCACATCGTCGTTGGTGAACTTATAATCGTTGTTGTATCTTTAGCTCGTTGCTTAGAGATCGTACGGTATGCTTAATGTAGTGCCTTATATATGGATGCTTCGGTATGCGGTATTTGTTATTTCGTGGTGTGTCCATTTTATGCATATATGTGTATGTAGTATATTATCATTCACTAAGCGTTAGCTTACCCTCTCGTTGTTGACTCTTTTTATAGATTGCATGCGGATGGTGGCTCAGGTAAGCGCGAGGATTAGAGGACTTGCATAGTTGCTTTAGAAGATCTTGCTTTTGGATTGGTTAGGATTGGGTAGCGTATCCCCAATCGACATGCTCGGTCTTTATTTTGTGTTAAAAGTCATGTGGTCGAAAACTTGTATTTTGTACGAAAGTCGTAAAACGGCCGATGTGGGCCCGGTCTCGTAAAACTCATTTTATTATTGGAACGCGTTAGTTTTAACTAATATAAATTGTTGTGAAAAGCGTTTGGTCTAAAAGTGTCGGGAAGTCGAAGATCTTTTCGCGAAAAATGGATATCTTGATCAGAACTGTCACAGGCCTTGTGCGCGCCGCGCACAGGCAGTGGTGCGCGCCGCGCACCCTTCTGTCCAGTTTAAATTTTTTTTTATTCCTCGTTTTTAGTTGGTTAACGGGTTGGGATGTTACAAGTGGTATCAGAGCCTGGTCTAAGGGATTTAGGTGACTTGAGATAGGTGCCTAGACTTAGACTTTTGTGTGTGCTTAATTGTTGCGGGACTTGTAGGATTACGGGTCGGAATGAGTTATAGTTAGTGCCTTGATTGTAGGTGGACTAACGTTTATATTAGTAATGCGGATATTGTTAATATATTATTTGTGTTGTGGTGTAATTCTCGCGTATGTTTATATCGCGTAGAATTCTGTTTGTGTTTGTTTATATCATCAAACGAGGCGGTTGTTGTACTAACGAGTTGATGCGGCGTGTGTGCGTAATAAGGACTTGCAAACCTTATTACGGGTGCAAATCGTGTCTAACAAGTGATGTACGACGAGTGTTTAGCGAGATGGGCCGGTGTTGTGTGTGTAGTTTTATACGTTCGTTATCTAATCGCTTTGGATTCCTTAGAATGGCGACGGGAAGTGGGATCGAGACGAACGATTTGGAGTTTAACGCTAGAGTTGCGGCCGCCGTTGCGGAGCAAATGGGTGCGTTGGAAGAAAGAATGGATAGGAAGTATTCCGAATTTCGGGGTAGTAGTGAAATGGAGCGTTATCTTAAGAGCTTCATGAGGACTAAACCCCCGATGTATGACGGGAAACCGGATCCTTTGTTAAGCACAACTTGGATTTCGGACGTCGAAGGGTGTTTCCGTACTATTGATTGCCCTCCTGAGAGAAAGACGAGACTCGCTACGAGTTTGTTGCGGGATAGGGCAAGGGATTGGTTGGATGGTAAGATTGATCTTGTCGGTGGCGAGATGTTTATGGCTTTATCGTGGGACGACTTTAAGGAGGAATTCTTCGAGGAGTTCCGGACTTCGGCCGATTTATGGGAATTGCGTAATGAGTTGCGAAATTTGCGACAAGGATCTATGGATTTGAGTACTCTCAAGACGACCTTTATGGCAAAGGCTCGTTTTTGTCCGGAGTATTTGGGGAATGATCGTTTGTTAATGGGGGATTTTTATCGGACCTTGAATGACGACTTGAAAAGTAAAATTAGTCGGGGTCAAGCGAAATCGTTTTCGGAATTATTCGACTTGGCTAGAGGTTTCGAGTCGTATTCACGATCGAAAAAGGGTGAACCTTCAAGTGAGCGAAGGGTCGTTTCTTATGGTGCTCCGAGTAAGAGGGCTAAGGGTCCGAGTGTGAGCACGGGTGGTACGCGAACGGGTATGTCGGATTCTAGTGCGGCTAGATGTTACAATTGTGGCGTGAGGGGTCACAAGTCTTGGGAATGTTCGGTACCAAAGGGTGATGGTATGGTGTGCTTCAATTGCCAAAAAGAAGGACATCGTAAGTCGGAATGTCCCAAGTTAGCGGGGACGGGTGCGGCAAGGAGACGTTAAGGTACGTTTCATTTTAATAAATATGTCTTTTGATTATTTATTAAATGCCGTTTGAGTTTGAGTTGTATGCCTTTGTTGTGCATGTTATGCTATGGGTGACATTCTTAATGGAAGTACCCTATGTTGATGTTTGATTGACGGGCGAAGGGCGTAAGACTTGGTGCAACCAAGCATTCCTTAGTATTTGGGAAATGTTTCTACCAAACCATGGAAGTGGGTTTTGGTGTTCGATTGTTAAGCGCGTATTCGCTTTCGTGTTGAAGTTGATGAACCATGAGGTTCGTTGGGTGGATTGGAACCAGAAAAAGATCGAGTGTTTGATCTCGATGTATGTTGGTAAAGGAGTCTACGTGACGCGACATTAGGTGCATCTTTTATACCTACTAGCGTGGTGTTCGACTCCGATTGTGTTGCGGTACACTTTTCGTTCAAAGTGTTTAAGGGTTGGTTAAAATCCTTCGTGTGCTCAAGGTTGGAGCAAGATGTGGTAATGGGTCGTGTGAGCCCAATTGTTGGTAAAGTCTACCTGTGGTAGCATTGTGCGGTTGTAAGAGTTGTGAAATTGGGACGTGGTTCCAAGTGGGGGAGTTACACTCCCGCACGAGGAAGATTTAGTGTGATATTTCGGATGATGTTTTTGGTAGATCCGGAAATTTGGTCGAGACCTAGTTTGGGTCGATTTGTAGTAAGGTGCAATTTCGGTTAACTTGTACTTATGATATTGGATTTGTAAATTATCACCGAGGTGGTAAGTTGGTGAATCTCGTTGGGAGATAATGGACGTGTTTGGCGAGCAAGGTGAAATCCTTCGGTTAAGGGAGGTGTGTGTCGGGTTCTCTTTTGGAGAATTATTGTTTGGTACCTATGTTTGGTATAGGTGGTTCTTGCTCGATTATGGATGGTTAGTGGTCCGCTAGGGTTCACTGTAGTGTAGCAGAGCGCGATGTTGCACGACTCGGTGTTTGAGGCCGAAAGTGCGTATGTGATAGATGAAGCATGACCTTCGGGGTCCGCTGACTTCATCGTGGGATTGTTGATTGATGAAGCATGACTTTCGGAGTCCGCTGACTTCATCATGGGATTGTGATTAATGAAGCATGACTTTCGGGGTCCGCTGACTTCATTATGGTATGGTTGATTGATGAAGCATGATCTTTAGGGTCCGCTGACTTCATCATGGGAGTACGTGATTGGTGGAGCATGACTTTCGGGGTCCGCTGACTTCATCATGAGCGTGGTGTTATATCGGTGAAGCATGATCTTCGGGTCCGCTGACTTCATCCGGTGTTGAGATTGGTGAAGCATGATCTTCGGGTCCGCTGACTTCATCATGGGTGTGGATCGCGTGTGTTCTCGGATTCACGATGACGCGTGTAGTTCGGTCATCTTATCGGAATGAATCTCGTGTGGTTCGGATTCATGGTGACTCGTGTAGTTCGGTCATCTTATTGAGGTAGTAATCTCGTGTGGTTTCGGATTACTAAGGCTCGTGTAGTTCGGCCAACCTCGATGTTGTGGAAGTGAATCTCGTGTAGTTCGGATTCACAAATGACTCGTGTGGTTTCGGTCATTGTATTGAGGAGTGAGTCTCGTCTAGTTCGGATTCACAAATGACTCGTGTAGTTCGGTCATTCCTCTGGGATAGTGACTCTCGTGTAGTTCGGATTCACTATGGCGCGTGTAGTTCGGCCATTCCCGTTTGTTGTTGTAGTAAAGGTAGTGAGTCGCGTGTAGTTCGGATTCACTAAGGCGCGTGTGTTTTCGGCCAGCCTTCGTGTGTTGCGTGATCCGTCGGTTGTTTTATACACCGATGGTGGGGTCGTAAGGACCTGGATGTTTGATCTATTGGTTGTTTTATACACCAATGGTGGGGTCGTAAGGACCGTGTTGTTTGATCTATCGGTTGTTTGATACACTGATGGTGGGGTCATGAGGACCATGTTGTATGTTTAGTGATGCGTTAGCCGTGTTTCGCTCACATGTTTGTTACGGGTGTGACGATGGTTGATTTCGTACACCTTGGGTTTTGCGTTTCCATAGTCGTTTTGGGCGCTATCGGTTCTAGCCGTTGGATTATGATGTTACGGTAGTTGCGTATTGGTCGTATGGCGCACTACAAGGGATGTTTAGTGTTTGGTGTAATCCGTAAGGGTTCGTTTGGTTCGGTTTTCATCGTTTCGGGTTGTTGACCTTAGGTTCAGACTTGGTTGTTTTTAGCGTTTTACTCGGTAAGTGTACGCTAAGAGATCTATATCTCGGTACGAGATTTGGTTGAGTTTTCCCGATGTGAGGGAATGTGCATGGTTATAGTGCTCGTATTGTGATTTGATAAATCGCGGGTGACAATTTAGTTTTTAAAGGTGATTCATTGGGAAGAATTGCCTAGGAAGGTCGGTTGGGACTTATGTTTGAGGACCGTGTAGTGTGGTCCGTTTGGTTAAGTGACGAGGATCACGAGGACGTGATCGATTCTAAGTGGGGGAGAGTTGTAAGACCCTAATATTTATTATACGGAAGGGTAATTATGCTACATAAAGTGCAGGAAGCATTGTGTAATTAAACAAAGCTCAGATTCTGCCCAGACATGGGTGCGCGCCGCGCACGAGCCCAGCGACAGAATTCTGTTTTTTCTATTTTGGGTTTAATGAAGGGCTTTTTGGTCTTTTCACTTGAGGCCGAATGTGAAGCCATATCAGCTGGTTAGATTCAATTTTGGATCACATTTCACATCCATTAACACTCTCAAATCATTCTAAAGAGAGAGAGGGAGATTTCTAGAGAGAGATTTGGGGTTTTGGAGAAGAAGGAGCTTGAATTGATCAAAGTCTCGGGTTTTAAAGTTGTTCACCTCGTTCCTAGCTACGTTTTGGTGGTTGTGGTAAGTTCTAACTCCGAATTTCATTGTTTGATTTTGATAATCAAGTTAGGGTTTGAACTTAAATTGATGAGAAACCCATTTAAACTCTTGAAATGAGTTTAGTGATGCTAGTAATCGGGTTTATTGCTATTGTTGGTGGATTATGGGTTGGTGAACAAATTGACCATGATTAGGACTTGAAATTGGGTTTAATCACTTAAGTTAGTGATTATGGAAGTATTGAAACCCATTTAGGGTTATTTGGTTGACTAGTTTTGACTTTGGGTCAAAATTAGGGTTTAGTGATGATTATGACCCAATTGGCGATTTAATGAGGTTTATAAACTTAAAATGGATTAGGTTGAAGTATAAAACCGAGTTAAAGGTGTTTTGGTGTCAAAACTTGTAAATGGTGAGATTTTGACCTTATGGGTCAAAATTAGGGTTATTGGGCAATTTGGAGATTTGTAAGTGTTTAACACTTGTGTTCGGGTTTAATTGGCGTGTTAGGACCATTCTTACTTGTGTTAGTGATTATTGGTTGATTTTGGGCGCGGTTTGTACTTGGAAGTGCATTTGGGTCGAATTTGCACTAAGTGTCAAATTGGGTTGGTTTGTAAATCCAATCTAAGTGTGTTGTTGAAATTGTGATAATGGAATAGGTACTTTCCATTGGCGAGTTGCGGTTTACTTGGAAGCATTCATCAAGGCAACAAGGTGAGTGTTAATATCCTATGTGCATATGTATGTGTAGGATGGGTGCGGGTCGGGTGAAGTGGTTCTCGGTTATAGAGCTCACTTCACATATAGGTGGATTCGATGGACTTTGGTATGAATCCAATTGGCACAGTTGTGCGTTTTGGTTGACCTCCTTTTGGCGAGGTGTACACTTGTGTGTACGTTATCACATGTATTGTGATGTGGTTGTGGATAACCCCGATGTGGTGGATTTTATAATCCCGTGACCGTGGGTTTGAGTTGGAGAAGTGAATCGCGTGTAGTTCGGATTCACGATGACGCGTGTAGTTCGGTCATCTTATCAAAATGAATCTCGTGTAGTTCGGATTCATGGTGACTCGTGTAGTTCGGTCATCTTATTGAGGTAGTAATCTCGTGTGGTTTCGGATTACTAAGGCTCGTGTAGTTCGGCCAACCTCGATATTGTGAAGATAGTAATCTCGTGTGGTTTCGGATTACTAAGGCTCGTGTAGTTCGGGCAATCTTCATTGTGGTATTTGGTTCTCGATATTGGGTTAAGGTGTTAACCTTGTTCGTTTATATTGTTATATATTAATGTATTGTTGTGTTGTAGCTAACCCTCCGGGTGTAGCTATTTGGTGTGGTTCACATCGTCGTTGGTGAACTTATAATCGTTGTTGTATCTTTAGCTCGTTGCTTAGAGATCGTACGGTATGCTTAATGTAGTGCCTTATATATGGATGCTTCGGTATGCGGTATTTATTATTTCGTAGCGTGTCCATTTTATGCATATATGTGTATGTAGTATATTATCATTCACTAAGCGTTAGCTTACCCTCTCGTTGTTGACTCTTTTTATAGATTGCATGCGGATGGTGGCTCGGGTAAGCGCGAGGATTAGAGGACTTGCATAGTTGCTTTAGAAGATCTTGCTTTTGGATTGGTTAGGATTGGGTAGCGTATCCCCAATCGCCATGCTCGGTCTTTATTTTGTGTTAAAAGTCATGTGGTTGAAAACTTGTATTTTGTACGAAAGTCGTAAAACGGCCGATGTGGGCCCGGTCTCGTAAAACTCATTTTATTATTGGAACGCGTTAGTTTTAACTAATATAAATTGTTGTGAAAAGCGTTTGGTCTAAAAGTGTCGGGAAGTCAAAGATCTTTTCGCGAAAAATGGACATCTTGATCAGAACTGTCACAGGCCTTGTGCGCGCCGCGCACAGGCAGTGGTGCGCGCCGCGCACCCTTCTGTCCAGTTTAAATTTTTTTTTATTCCGCGTTTTTGGTTGGTTAACGGGTTGGGATGTTACACATCTGCGAAGTAGAGTTCACCAGTCATTTCACCATCTGTGAGGTACTCTGGAGATATCAGTTTTTCTTTTGCCGCTTCAGCTGATTCAGCGAGGTAACGATAACCCAACGTCTCTTCATCTTCAAGAACCACATACAGAGAAATGCGTTTACCACGATCTTCAATAGTATCTTTTATAAAGTACCATTGATCATCGGTAGAGAGATAACTTGTTGGCCTTAAATCCGCATCACATTCGTCTTTATAAAAGTAAACAGCCGTGAATTCACACGGAACTTTTTCCTTCAGAAAGGTTAGCAAGTCTTGTAAACCAACATCACGAATGTCGATATCTTCAAACGAAATTGTGTTGCCCCACATGTATTCCTTCATTTTATTACGGAAATCACCTCCGTAACGAACATCGAATGAAACAATCATTGGGGGAAGTGTTGACATTTTTACTGGTTGGAAGTGTTTTGATTTTGATTTTGAGTTGAGAAGTGTGTGAAATGAGTTGAGTTAGAGGGTGTATTTATAGGTGAAAAAATAGCCGTTTTTTAGAAATAAATTAAAAAAAAAGTTTAATTACTTTATCACACTCAGCTACTTCCCTGTAAGCCCATGATGTATAATTAACTTTTTACTGCACCTTTTTGTCATTATTCTGAAATTGTACAATGCTTTAAATAAAGGTTTAATTACTTAGGGGTAGGTTTAATTAATTACTTAAGTAATTATATTGTTTTTTAAATTATTAATTTATTTAAAATTTAAAATAATTTTATAATTTATAAGTAATTAATAATAATATTTAAGTAATTAAAAATTATTGTTAAGTAATTTTTTATAATTTATAAGTAATTAATAAAGAAAAATAAATAAAAAAACTCACACTCCACGAAATTTCTAGCCGCGCCTAAAATTTCGTTTCCCTCCATTTGATTCCCGGACGAATTATCGTCCGGAATGTGTCGTCCGGAAAAAATTTCGGCAGAAAAGCTGAAACTTGGCTACCTTTTTCTCACTTTCACCTACCAAAAAAACTCACACAACTCCGCCGATATCGAGCGATTTCCGGCGATTTCCCGCTTCTTCCACACCAAATCCAACAATCTTTCATCCCAATCACTACCAAGGTATGTTCTTCACTTTTTTCTTTTTTAATTTTGATTCTTTTTCATGTTTAGTTTGTTAAAACCCCAAATCCAAAAATTGGGGTTAACATTTGATAATTGTTGTGATTATATATGTTTTAGCTTATGATTTTCATGTTTAGTTTGTTACTATGCTTATGTTTGATGATTCCTTGAATATTTTGAGGCTTTAAATCCGAATTTAGTTAGTAAAGTGGTGGGTTTTGTGATGAAATTGTCAAGAACATGAAATTGTTGTATGTCAATATGTTTAGGTTCATGAATTTCATGCTTAGTTTGTTAAGTTGCTTAAGTTTTAATTATAATTGGTCCTAAAATCCAATTTTAATTAGTAAATTGATAGGTTTGATGAAGAAAGTGTTATGTACATTTTTAATTAGAAAAATTAGTATAAGTATATAAGTATATAATTATAAGTATACAAGTATAAGTATATAATTATAAATGTTATTGTTTATGTTTATGTTTATGCTTATGATTATGCTTATGTTTATGTTTATGTTTATGTTTATGTTTATGTTTATGTTTATGTTTATGCTTATTGTTGTATGCTTATTGTTAGGTTTAGTGGTTAATTTCGAAATAGTTCTACCTTAGGTTCAAAATTAACCAATCCTATAGAATACCCGTCCAAGGTTAATTTATTAGAAATTAACTTTGGAAGGTCCCCTTTTTGGGACCGCTTTCTGTGTGTTTTGTCTCTTTTAGGATGTGGATGCGTATTACAAATTTACTAGTTACGAAAAATTTGGTAAACATTTTCCCTTTGCTCCTACAAATATGCGTTTAATACGACATATTTGGGGAGTTTAGGGGAAATGTTGCCGAATTTTTTCTAACTAGTAAATTAGTTGTACGCATCCATAGTTGAGACAAAACATTCAGAGAGTGGGTTAGGTTGCTTTCCATAATTGGACTACCCTGCCTTGATTATAAATATAATAAGTGTTATTAATTTTAAAGTTTTTTGTTGCTTTAAACTTGCTTTAATTAGGTCATTGTTATGACGATTGATAAGAGTTGGATTAAAATACGACATCCATTTGATCCTGATCCTGACTTTACCAGTGGTCTTGATGCATTTATTGAGAGGTGTAAAAACAATTTGAATTCGCTCGGTAAGTGTAGTTGCCCGTGTAAACATTGTGGTAATACAGTTTTTCTTAAACCTAAACATATAAAAGAACATATTATTTTAAATGGGTTTGAACCCTCTTATACTATGTGGCGGTATCAAGGTGAACTACCACAACCACCCGAAATACACAACACAACGAACCCTCTAAGAAATTTCTTGCACGATATTGAGTTGGAGCGAGAACCTAATTATGCGGCTGAAGATCCGAATGACGATGAGACTATGGATGACACGACCGCAACTCTTCTTGAGGATTTAATTGACTCCACCCAAACCGAGCTATATGCTGGTAGCAGGTTGTCCTCATTAGAGTTTTTAGCCAAGTTAACACACCTTAAGGTCTTGAATAGATGGACGAATACTTCATTCGACAAATTGTTAGAATTACTCGTACAATCACATCCTCCAGATAACATAATTCCGAAATCATTTTACGAAACCAAGAAGTGGATGAGAAAGATCGGTTTAGGGTATGAAGCGATACATGCTTGTAAGAATGATTGTTGTTTGTTTTATAAAGAATACAAAGATTTGGAAAACTGTCCAATATGTAACGCGGGTAGATGGAAAGATGAACGCACATCGGGGAAGAAAGTTCCTAATAAAGTTTTGCGTTATTTTCCAGTAACTCCAAGACTAAAACGTTAGTACAGTTCTAGATACACTGCAAAAGATATGATTTGGCATGCTACTGGGCGGTGCACTGAAGATGGTAAGATGCGTCATCCGGTAGATGGACGATCTTGGAGAGAAATTGACAAAAGATATCCGGATTTTGCACGTGAACCCAGAAACGTTCGATTAGGGTTGGCTGCTGATGGTTTCAATCCATTTGGCAACATGAATAATGCTTACAGCATGTGGCCAGTAATATTGACAACGTACAATACACCGCCATGGATATGTATGAAAGAAAGTTCTCTCATATTGACTCTGTTAATTCCTGGTCCTAAATCACCTGGAAAAGATATTGATGTTTACTTGAGGCCTTTAGTTGATGAACTGAAGATTTTATGGTCCGAAGGAGTTGTTGCGCATGACTCATTTACAAACACGTATTTTCAAATGAAAGCAATGCTTATTTGGACCATAAATGATTATCCTGCCCGTGGTAGTTTGTCCGGTTGGAGTGGTGATGTCAAAGCTAAGGTGTATATAAAATAGTTTATATTTTACTAGGAAAAACTATTAAATACGATACAATTTTACACAAGATATTTATTTATTTATAGAATGGATATACTTAAACCTTGCTACAACACTTATAGGCAGTGTACCTAATCGTACAGTAGTGTAGTTTTTAGTAAGTCCGGTTCGTTCCACAGGGAAATCTTTAAACAAAGCTTAACACTATATTAGTTTACTTTTATAAAAATACAAACATATATATAAGTAATATTATTATTATAAAGGGGGGTTTTTACCGTTTAATGACCGGTTTGTCGATTTTAAGACTTTAGTCGCAGTTAAAACCTAATGTAAAATATAAAATAAATACAAGACTTAAATTAAAGCGTAAAGTAAATAACGATAATGAAATTGCGAATAATAAAAGTGCGATAAAATAAACTTGCGATAATTAAAAAGTACGATAATTAAAAGTGCGATTAAATAACAATAAATAAAAGTGCGATAATTAGAAGTGCAATTAAATATAAAATAAAGGAAATTAAATATGAAATAAAAGAATTATGCTTATTTAAACTTCCGTAATCATGATGTTCGACGTGTTGATTTTAGTTTTATGCCCATGGGTTAATTGTCCTTTGTCCTGGATTATTTAATCTGTCCGTCTGGTTTTTGTCCATAACAGTCCATCAGTCATAAATATAAAGTGCGAGTGTCCTCGTCAAATTATTATTATACCCGAAGTTAAATATTCCAACTAATTGGGGATTCGAATTGTAACAAGGTTTTAATACTTTGTTTAATGAATACACCAGGTTATCGACTGCGTGTAAACCAAGGTTTTACTACTTTGTTAACAATTACACCAATTACCCTTGAATGTAATTTCACCCCTGTTTTAATTATTCTAGTGGCTATTAATCCATTCCCGTGTCCGGTTAAATGAACGATTATTCGTACATATAAATACCCCGCCCATCGTGTCCGATCGAGTGTATATGGTAATTTATAGGGACGCCCAATTGTAAATCTTTATATTAACATTAACAAACTATCATTTAGTTAAACAAATATAAAGCCCATTAATAGCCCATAGTCTAATTTCCACAAGTGTCGTTCTTTTGTCCAAACCCCAATTATGGTACAAAGCCCAATTACCCAATTTTAGTAATTAGCCCAACATCATGATTACTTCGTTTTAAATAAGCATAATAATAACTTAGCTACGAGATATTAATATAAAAAGGTTGAACATAACTTACAATGATTAAAAATAGCGTAGCGTTACACGGACAGAATTTCGACTTACACCCTTACAACATTCGCTAACATACCCTTATTATTAGAATTAAAATTAAAATTAAAATATAAATTATATATATATATATATATATATCGTTTACGTATGATAAGAAGAAAAAAAGATTATGAATTGCGATCATAATTCGGTTGCTTTTATAGGAAAAGTCGAATTTTGGGGCTCCGCGACTCGCGGTGAAAACCTCTTCAAACTCCGCGAGTCGCGGAGGTTACTTTTACAGCTCAGAGGAGTTTGGCTCTTTGTTTACCGACGGTTTATAATATATATATAATATATATATAATTAATATAATTAATTATATATTATATTATATTTATATGCATAGTTAACTTGTAATTTTTAGTCCGTTGCGTCGAGCGTTAAGAGTTGACTCTGGTCCCGGTTCCGGATTTTCGAACGTCCTTGCGTACAATTTTATATTTTGTACTTTGCGTTTTGAATCTTGTACTCTTGTGATTTCGAGACGTTTCTTATCAATAATTGGAACCTCTTTGATTGTCTTTTGTTCTTTTGAGCTTTTTGGTCGTTTGCGTCTTCAATTCGTCGAATCTGTCTTTTGTCTTCACCTTTTATTATTTAAATGAATATCACTTGTAAATAGAACAATTGCAACTAAAAGCTTGTCTTTCTTGAGGAATAATGCTATGAAATATATGTTCGTTTTTAGCATTATCAAGTGGCCAAGGCTATAAAGCATGCCCTACATGTAACGAGGACACTCCTGCTATGCGTGTAGAAAACAAAATTTTTTATGTCAGTAACAGACAAAACCTTGAACCGAATCACCCATACAGAGAAAGCTTACAATTCAATGGTAAGGTTGATCATACCCCAAAACCTAGAAAGTTCAAAGTGCACGAGATCGAAAAGCAACTTGAAGATTTGTTGCCAGTTGGTAATGTCGGAAAGAATCATACAAATGGACTAAAAAGAAAACGTCCCCCTAAGTGTCCTCACAACTGGACTAAAATTTCTATTTTTCGGGAACTTGAATATTGGAAATATCTTCCACTACAACACAACTTAGATGTCATGCATATTGAAAAGAATGTGTTGGAGGCTATTTTGGGTACCTTATTAATGAATGACAAGTCCAAAGACACTCACAATGCACGAGTTGACTTGGAAAAATTAGGAATTCGAGAAGATTTGTGGCTCAAACCTAAGACCGCCGGTAAAAAGGATGGGCAATTCTTGAAACCTCATGCACAATACTCCTTAAATTCCGAAGACAGGGTAAGTTTTTGTAAATTCATTAAAGAAGTTAAACTTCCAGATGGGTTTGGATCAAACTTCAGGCATAAAGTGAACAAGGATAATAACAACATTACGAACATGAAATCTCATGATTGCCATATCATGATGCAACGATTATTACCGGTCGGAGTTAACGCGTTTTTGCACCCTACTATTTCTACACCAATAATGCAGTTGTGTGCATTCTTTAAGAAAATTTGCGCTCGAGAGTTAATGGTATCAGATATGTTGAAAGCTCAAAAACAAGTGGTTAAATTGTTATGTACTTTCGAGTTAATTTATCCTCCAGCTTTTTTTGACATAATGATTCATTTGGTAATGCATTTACCGGAAGAGGCTATAATGGGAGGGCCTGTTTACATGAGGTGGATGTATCCAATTGAGAGATACATGAAAAAACTAAAAAATTATGTTAGAAATAAAGCTAAGCCTGAAGGTTGTATAGCTGAGGGGTACGTTGCCGATGAAGCATTAACTGAATGTTCAATGTCCCTTGAAGGTATACAAACGAGATTTAATCGTCCTGACAGATATGCTGACGGGCCATCTAGGTCATGTGAGTTTCGTGTCTTCAAATCGTTATGTAATTTTATCAGTAAAGGTGTGTTCAAATCTCTGGCCCGGGATATTCAGGATAAACTTCACTGGTATGTACTCAACAATTGTTCTGACATCGACGAATACAAAAAGTAAGTCATTTTACTAAAACATGAGTTTATAATGACTTAACTACGTAAACGTTGCTCATACTAACAATTCTTTTTGAACATTTACAGTCAATTTAAAACAGAGTACCCCAATATGGACATGAAAACAAATTTTCCAAGTTGGTTCACCAACAAGGTAAACTCATTATATATATATATATATATATATATATATATATATATATATATATATATATATATATATATATATATATATATATATATATATATATATATATATATATATATTAGACTTACATATGATAACTATTTTTATTCAAACTTTTATTAAATTTTTTTATTTTTTGATAGATACGTGAACTACGGTCAGTTGACCGATCGAAGTATAGCGATGAATTGATCTGTCTAGCTGAAGGACCGGTGGGTGGCTCAAACCATTACACTGCCTGCCATGTGAATGGTGTCAGGTTTGTGGTTAGCAATCACGATGATCGACGCACCACACAAAATAGTAGAATTTCGACACTCGCAGATGAAGGTAGTCCTGTCTCTAAGTATTATGGTCGGTTAGAAGATATTGTTGAGTTGCATTATGCCGGTGCATTTAGTGTTGTGTTATTCAGATGCCGGTGGTTCAAGACTGAGAACACCCGAAAACATAAATGCCTAGTTACAGTCAATAACATAACTAGTATTGACACGAAAGATGAGTGGTACCAAGATGATCAACACATTCTTGCAACACAAGCTCAACAAGTTTTTTACATCAACGATCCTTCCAAAACTTCTACCAGCTGGAAGGTCGTTCATGAGGTAAATCATCGAAAAATCTGGGATAGAGACATTATCGAAGACACCATAGGGGATGTTGTACACGACACCAATTCATCCGATCTTAGCCTTGATGCTGATTTAGATAATATGACTTATACTAGTATGAGTGTACCCGGAGAAGCAACACCAATTCAATTTAATCGACCAATACATGAAGTTAATGATGATGATGAAGATGATGATGATGATGATATAGTAGAATTAGACCCTCTTGTCCTTCCTCATGACATATGTGACGATGATGATGATGTGGTGGCTGACGATGATCTAAATCCCCAAATTCCTCGAAATGAAGCTTTCTCTAGCGATGATGATGAATATTGATGTGTAATTCTTGTCGTTTATATAAAAATGCTTGTTGTAATCAAATGATTTATATTTCTATGAACGTCTTTTTAAATTTTCCGCATTAGTATAAGTATATGTATATATACGCACATATATTTATATGTGTGTGTGTGTATATATATGCTTGTTGTTGTAAATATATTATATATATGAATATATATCATTTTCCGCATTAGTATAAGTATTTCTATGCTTGTTGTTGTAAATTTTCAATTATGTATTTTTTTTCACGACCATATATATATACATACATTATATATAGGAATATATATCATTGTCTATATCATTGTTCTATTCACTTTATTTTGTAAAAATGTATATGTATATATCATTGTTCTATTAACTTTTATTTTGTATTTATGCAGATGAATTTCTTTGCTCTGTTTTCCTAATGATGGCCGGGATGGTCGGGGGGCCCGGGGGCCCCGGGGGGGGGGGACGGGGGCCAAAATAATCGGGGTAAACGGGGAAAAACACAAAACATAGGTTTGCGAAAGTTGAGGAATGCTCATGGAAAACTCACGATTGACTTTGATATTAAGTTGAAAACCATTAATCCGATAGGCGACAATAGTTCAATGTTTGTTAATTTGATATCTAGTGTTGTTCGGAAACCAAGCTTCCTAAAATATTACAAGTGTTGGGCGGATGTGCCATCATCTTTCAAAGACGACGTCTGGGTTGATATACGCGTAAGTTTAATTAATTACTAATTATATATATATATATATATATATATATATATATATATATATACGTATATATATATATACACACTTATATATATACACTTATATATATATATATATATATATATATATATATATATATGCGTTTCTTATATATAATCTTTTAATATATTTATTACTTTTTATCGTAGAATTACTTTCAAATTGATACATGGCTAGAAGGTGAGCATGCAGCTGAAATCCGAACGGGTATTAACAAGATTGCGGCGGGACGATGGAAAAACGCAAAAAGTGAGTATATTGGTTATTACGAATTCCTCGAAGAAGCACATCCGGATGATATAAATTTCATTCGTGCGAACCCACCCGAGGATTGTGAAGCCCAAGAGTGGGAGCCTTTTTTTTTACATGATGCTTGACGAAGCATATCGAAAGCGTTGTGCTCAAAATAAAAAAAACCGGGCTGAAGTCAAATACAACAGTTTGCATGGTGCCAAATCGATAGTTAAACATTTGGTAAATTACTTACACCTACTTGTTTTTAATGTTTTATATAAATGATAAAATGTAAGAAAATGGGTTATTTGATTTTATACATTTAAGTTATTTATTTGTGTGTTTGTAGAACGAAAATCAAGCCAAGAATGCGGAAATCGGTCCTATAAAAAATTACAAGATCTTGCACAAACCCAAGGATCGTACCAAGTGGAATGATTCGTTCATACCGAAAATTAATTACGTAAGTGATACATTTTTATAGATTATGGTGTACTTCTTATAAATATAAGTCAATTGGTGTACTCCCGATATATATATATATATATATATATATATATATATATATATATATATATATATATATATATATATATATATATAATATAATGGTCTTGTAAGTGATACATTTTTATACGTATGTATGTATATATAAATAATGATATGTTAGTAATATTTATATTTTTTTAACTTTGTAGAAACGAATGAAGACGTTGTTAAGACAATTTCCCGGCACCGACGAGGAAGTTATCATGGAACGAGTTTTGGGCCCACAACCGGGACACCAACGCGGATTGGGCCCGAAGATGCCAAAGTCGGTAACTAATTCTGAATCTTCATCGTCTACCGGTCGGAGTCGTCAACCCGAAATACCACCACAAACATAGTACACGGCGGCCGACATTGAACGAATAATTGCTTTTAATAATATGCAAATCCCGGACGATGTTCGACCAAGATTTGGCTATTCTCCCGGTACTTCCACTACCGGTACTTCCAATACCGGTACTTCCACTTCCGGTACCCCGAGCTCGAACCATTACTTTGATAACGATTTGTATAATGATGGATATGACGGTTTGCAATTTGTTTGGTGTGCGTCAAGACAATTATGAAATGGTTGGTACGTTTTGTAAACGATATTTTATTTTGTAGTTTTTCGGATATTGTAATGCATGTTTGGATAAGTGTATGTTTCAAGACTTTTGTTTAGTGTTATTATGGTATTTTGTGAATTCGTAATCGTTATTATATAGCAGGTTTTTAATTTGTAAATGTGCTGGAAACTGCAGAATTTGTGCCGTTTTATTCGGCTGGAAATGCAGAAACCAAATCTGCTAAAACTGCAGATACTGGCTTTCCCAGACGATAAGTCGTCCGGGAAAAGTCGTCCGGGAAAACCGTCCACGAATGCAGCGTTGAAAGTCAAAGTGGGGCCCACGTATGCGTCCGGGAAAAAAGTCGTCGTCCGGGAAT
Organism: Rutidosis leptorrhynchoides; assembly: GCF_046630445.1. NCBI lineage: Eukaryota > Viridiplantae > Streptophyta > Magnoliopsida > Asterales > Asteraceae > Rutidosis > Rutidosis leptorrhynchoides. The sequence continues at coordinate 487,174,107 of NC_092336.1, forward strand.
ACTTTCAAGGACGGACTTTCCCAGACGACCATTCAGGGACGAAAATTCGTCCGGGATCACTTTCGGGGACGACTTATCGTCTGGACTGTTCGTCCGGGAAGACCTCGTTTCTAGTAGTGTTAGTTTGTCACCGTTCATATGATGAATTGAAAGTTGGGTTACGAATTGAGACATATTCATGATGTTGAATTATTCGCCCAATAAAGCGGTAATTGTGTCGCGTTCGGAACATCGAGAGAAAGTTGGGTTTACATTCCGCACTCGCTCTGCCTGCTTTATCGGTTACCAGCCCTTGACATAAGTCAATCACTAGTGATAGGGTTGGGACGATAGACATAGTGCTTCCCTACCATGCCGGTACGACTGAATATACGTTAGAAAGGTCAATATATAACTTAACTGTTTAGGCAAAACTCCACGCACAACTCGCATTGCTACTTCTTCTTCTTTCGAAATGAGAAGAATAGCGTAGTCAAAGTAGGCCAAGATACATGGCTTACATACCCAGCTCAACATTCTTTTATCCGTTTAGGTATTTATGTTGGTTGGATGGCACGCGGAGCGTGAGCACGGATCCATTAGATCCATCACCCGCACATGCTGTTTTTATGACACTGTTAATCAACAGATCTTCATTGACGGGCTTACTTTTAGATCCATTCTAATACCCGCAGATATCCGCGAGTTACCAGTATACCCGCGGATCTTGTTCACAATATATATAACGATGCAAAAACAAGTACTCGTAATACATGAGGACACAAATACAAGTATCATTACATAATTTAAATTTAAATTACTATAAAAAAAAACAACTATATTATAACTACATGAATGCATCAAAATACGGTATGTTGAGAATGTTTGGAGATACTACTATATGAGTACTACATGAGCAGGGCCGGTCCTGACGTATTTGATGCCTTGTGCGAGATTATCATGAGATGCCCTCTTAAGTTAATAAACTATACACGATTTCTGGATATATTATCATCTATCAATTTCGAGTACCTCACATTTTATGCCCCCTTCAGGGTGATGCCCTGTGCGTCGCACACTTCACACTGCACCAGAACCGACGTTGTATATGAGTGCATCAAACAATTGAAATTAAGGAAACTCGAGAATAATACTATTATGTAATAGTACAAATACAATACAAATGTCACAACTCACAAGTTGGTAATAATTAATTGTATTGAACTTATAAGGTTAAATGCATAATTAATCTTCATTTAACTACACAAATATGTTGATTCACGGGTTGTTTGACGGGTATACTCGTGGATTCTTCAAACGGGTATTAAGGACTCACGGATCGGATTTTACCCGCAACGGATCTAATACATTCATCACCCGCCCGCGACCCGTCAACGGGTACCGATTTTACCCAATACGGATTCGCGAATGAACTTTTCTAAATTAACCCGCCCATCACGAGTATGGATATACCCGCGGATTTCAGATTTTTTGCATCCATTACCAGGGGCGAAAATATGCGGGGGCAGGGTGGGGCACCCGCCCTCAGTGGATTTGTTAATTTTCAGTGCAATAATTTTGAATTTTTCGAGTTTTCTCCCAGTGGATTTTTTTGTTTGCCCAAAAGTCTCCATATTTTACCCAAAAAAATCCCCGTATTTTGCTCAAAACCCCCTGTATTTTGCTCAAAAACCTCCAAATTTTATTCAAAAGCTCCATATTTTGCCCAAAAAATTACTACGCTTTTAAAAAAAATTTCGCCTCCGGCGAAAAAAATTACTGCTTCCGCCACCTTCCATTGTCATCCCTATTAATATAAGAACACGATGGTTACTTGGATGATTGTAAGATAAAATGTTATTCGTAATTGCTTTGAGATGTATAAGATTGTTATAATTTAAAATTTTAAACTTTATTAGATAGTTAAAAAAGATTTGTCTAAGCATAATCTTCAGATTTCGTTAATACACAAAAAATATTATACAATTAAATAATTAACCTCAATAAATTATATTAACTGGTATTTTCAATTCCGTTATACATATTAACGACAATCTTATAGTTCAGGGAATGGTCACTTGGATTTTCAGTATATCTCACTGTAATCTTAAATATTGAGGCTGAAAAAAGAATGAGTCGTTTAGAATTTTTGAATAAAAAATATTATTTCAAATTACTGTATTATGTTTATTAATAATTTAATAAAATAATAAATCTTTTATCTTTTTCTTTTATATATATAACTAGTGGAGGAGCCCTCGCTCCGCATCGGGACTCTGTTTTGGATATAATTTATTGTGTTTGGTTCGTAAAATTATTTTGTGTTTAATGGTTATGTCGGTTAAACCTATCCCAAGTCGTACAAAAATTTAAAGGCGGTTAAAAATTTAGGTGGATTTGTTGGGGATTTTTATGAAAAATAAAGAAGTTACGATTTGGCCCTTGAACTTTAAATTTAGACCCCTATGGAGTTTACATTTTTACCCTAGGAATTTACATTTGGCGCCTTAAAGTTTATAATAATGTTTAGTGTGGTGTCATTGTGGGTACAACATTTTTGCACGACGTATAAACGATTAAAGCATAAGGAAGAACTATTCATAAAGCCTTTGTCTTTTAAAGATGTAGAGAATAATATATATATATATATATATATATATATATATATATATATATATATATATATATATATATATATATATATATATATATATATATATATATATATATATATATATATATATATATATTACGTAGTTAATTTATAATAAGAAAAAAAGTTAAATAATAATAAAGTGAAAAATTAGGTGTTTGATTTGATAATAATAATAATAATAATAATAATAATAATAATAATAATAATAATGAATAGTTGTTAGTTAGTAAAAATTATGGGATCGATTTATAATGAATAGAAGTGTAATGGTTAAAGTATAAAATGTGAAAACTATGTGGTAAGTTTGTAAAAGCTATGTAGTTAAGTGTTATAAAGAGCGAGATTGAATTGTGAAAATATAAAAAGTTTGAGAATATTGAGGATTACTATTCATTTACTCTATATCATTTAGATATATAGAGTAATAACAAAATCAAAAATAGGTCATCTACCCAAACATCAACTAATTCAGCCCTTCATTTATTTAACCAAAACTAATCTAAACCATTTATTCGTCCCTAAACTTCCTAATGACATCATAATCATCTCCATTAATTGTTTGATTACCAAAACACCCTAATGGTCGGCCTATTTTCTAATTGAAGTGGTCGCACATCTTAGGTTTTCTTTTAAAATTTTTTTCATAAACTCACAGGTTGTTTTCTCTAAAAGTAGTCTTCTTCAAAAATTGATTACGCCAAATCTTCATGATTTTTCATCCATGATTACGCCAACCCTAATTTACAGATCGTTGAATAAAACTATGTCAAAATCGATGACGAAGAATCATAACTTTAAGCATTTTTAGATCGATGTCAAACAAATCGATGAAGAAATCATCACGACGTAGATGTCACAGGTCGATGCACATCACAGATTGATGAATAAATCGATAAACAAATCGATTTCACATATTAACCGTGTAAGTTTCTATTCTATTTCATTTTATCAAAAACCCTAAACTTTTTCATCATCAATTTTGTAATTGTTTAATTGTATGCTTTCTTTGGATTAGTAATTTTTGCATATAAAAAAAATCCTAATAATATTGATTCATATTTTGTTCTGATTTGTTTCATTGGATCAAAAATCCTAAACTTTTAAATAAATAATTTTTTTGAGACACCTACGCATAAGAAGATATCATAGGGTGAATTAGGTTTCGAATTATATGCTTAGTGAGAGTAATTAAATAATAATTGAGAATCTGTTAATTATGGCTTAACATCTCAGTTTTCTTCATACAGATGCATTCTTTTTTTTTTAGTTTACCTTAAAAATGTAAATGTTAGTGTCTATTAAATAAATAACATTGCTGGGAAGGAAACTTTAAACACAGATGGACTCTTGCTTGCAAGGACAGTTCTCTAATGAGAATGGAACAACGTAATTATTTAGTTAGCTTTTAGATGTTTACAGTATGATCTACATGAGACCAAATCTAAGGTTGTTGGTTCATGTTTTGATTCCTTACAAAAAAAAAAAAAAAAAATGACAGTAATGTGTTACTCTGACTCGAGAATAATAGACGTACACTTTTAGGTTGCACATGTAGTATTCAATTTTTAAAATTCCAATAACGCTGGCACTATGAGCTTAAGTACTATGCGTGCTGCTATGGTATTATCCTTTAGTAGTCTTTAAGGCTACATGATGTGTTTTTAGAGTTTATGGTTAAAGGTAAAATTTTGACCCATCTACTCTTTACCATGTCGATCTGTGCTATCTATGATCTTAAACAGGTCAAGTGGCGATTATGTGTCGATTTAGGCTATTTATATATCCTATAACGTTGGCTTAGACTGGTCAATTAGTTGTATTTCTTAGTTATAATACTTTTGAACACTGCAATTTGACTCATTTAGTTATAGTATAGCTAAAATGTATGAGTGATAGACAAATTTGTTAGTGTTACCTAATGTATATAGAGAAATTCTTATTCGTTGTAAATATGTTGACTGATCGTAAATAGAATTTTAAGGTTGGTGTATTAAATGTGTTCTTTTGCTTGAAACTACATGATATATGACAGAGGGTTGATGTTATCAGTGTGGGTGATTTGTTAATTTGATCTTAGTTGTTGGAAGTATTATTTAATGGTTGTTTTGGAAGTCAATTGGTGTTCATGTTCAGTTTTAAATGTTAGAAAACATCAAGAAGGCCAAAGCTAAATCTATCGTTTGATATTCTCAGGAAAACCACCTTTGAAAATGAGTGGAGTGATTTGGATTTAGTTATGATGGCAAAAAGGATGATAAGAATGACTGTAATTTGTGGAAGTCGAAATTAACTACAAACCAAATCTTTTTTTCAATATGATGGTTTTCAACTTTGTGTTATTTGTTTTTTCAGATTAGAACTTGCTTGCTTTATTATCAGTAATTGAACATTACTACTGAAACTGTTTTGATTTCTTAACAACCTAACAAATACTATATAAAATAGAATTATTACTTTTTTGCCAAGACTTTTGTTGCATGATTCGTAAGTGCTTTGAGTTTTGCATCAAAAGTTAAAACGACGTTGGTAGTATTTTTTTCTTAATCGGAAATAAATGTGTTTCTTCTTTAAAGTTTTTTGTTGCTTGATTTGTAAGTGCTTCGAGTGTTGTCAAAGGTTAAAATTGCGCCGAATAATTAATGAAACATCTTTACCAATTTTATTTTTTCTAATATGTGAAGTTTTTTTTGGTAGGTTGATGTATTGGAGAATCTGAGACTGCAAGTTTTGGATGGTAAACATGAAGTGCCACATGGTCCCTTTGGTGGCCGAGTTTTAAAGTTTGTCCTTTTCAGATTTAGTCAATTAGTTTAATAGTGAAAATGCTAGTCAAATAGAAAACTGTGTTTATATAGCATAATGACTTTTAAATGTTCATTTTTCATGCAATTGTTAGTAGTGAAAATGCAAGATGGCAGTGTAAGGTTCGTAAGAAACTGAATGATGGGATTGCACCAACTTCACCTGATAAGAATTTGATACAGTCAGGTACCCCTTATGTATAACTTTATCCTTTGTAGTATAAACTATATCTTGAAAGTTGATGGACCGAGTGGGTGGGTAACGGGTCAAAAGGTCACGCTGAAATATTTGATATATTGATTCATGTCTAAATGGGTCATTTGTGTGTATACACCTTCAGGTTTTTGGCATCCGATGTTGGAAAGTCTCTTTCAGTATGGAATGCTATACGACGGATAAATACATTTTTAGGTACATTGAAGTTGGTGATGAGCCATTTCTTGAAAGATACAGTTCACAATTCTACCTTTTTGTGATTTGTGCAGCCATTAGGATCGAAGCAACAATTATTCGAGCTAAACTACCAAACAAGGTTTAAGTTATAATTACATGTAGCTTTGATTCATTCCGGTCTGAAAATAAACCTACACTTGTGGTCCGATATTAACAAAACCATTATTGATGCTCTCAACTATTTTAACAATATGTATATCCTCTAAGTAAGCATATCACAACAATCGTGCTATTCATTAAACCATTACATTCTACTTAGTGTTACTTAATTGTTATTCGGATGACTTTAACACTTGGTCATTACAATTTTTGTAGTGGTTATCAATGTGTAAAAACTTATCATTAACTTCTACTTAATACTTTCATAATGATAATATCTTTATTACACATTGCAGTCTGATAACTTACGTGCTCATACGTTAGTCGAATCCAAACAATATTATTAACAAAGCAAATGACGTTCGCTATCTTTACAAAACGAGACCTAAAGTTTAAGAAATTTTAAAGCATGATGTTTTTTTTTTTTTTTTGTTTATGGTTTTGTTTGTTTTGATAAGATTTCATCCGTTAACTCGCAACCATTCTAATAATATCAAAAATCAGTTTATGGGGTTTCAAATTTATTTTTGATTATAATAAAAAATAAATGAAATTAATAATAAGCATCGTAAATGTAAATAAGATAGTACTATTACTTTTTACTAGTGAAATGACCCGTGGAACCACGGGTTTGTTTAAACGAAACAGTTTAATGATATGTTTTATGTATTAAGTGAACGTAAATGCTAAAACCATTTTGTTTAATGACCCGTGGAACCACATAGTCCGATTAAGAAACTCATCAGCTGAATATTTCATCAAACACCTCAAATGCATATTAAACAATTCACATCCAATCATAAAAGATAATATTGGTTGCTATTTTATTTCAAAAGTGTAAATAATAAATTTAGAATTGATTTCCTTCTGTCTAGCTTTTATACCTTCTCGTACTCAATTCAAAATAATTAATTAAAATAAATCAAAATTATTTAAATTTAATAATTAAAATAATTATTAATAAGATTTAATAATAATAATTAATTAATAAGATTTAATTTTAATTTAAAATTATTTAAATTAATGACATTATCCACCATTCTTAGATTTTTTTCTTTTGTTTTTTGATTTTTTTTATAGAAGGGAATAGTCTCATTTATGACATCATCATTTTTAGATTTTAATAGAAATTATAGATTTATAATAAAAAAAGTTACAACAATCACATAAATAAATAAAATTAATAGAGGCTCAAAATTGGATCAAACATTCAGCCCAATAAAAAAACTTAATCCTTTCAGCCCAATATGGAAAACAAATATAGAAAAAAAAAATTAAACTAAGCGACTGTAACGGTGGCTGCCTGCTGAAAATCCAAGACGAATGCCTGAGTGGGAAAACGCCAAATTCAGCGTTCTTGAAGAACGACGACGATGAGGCCTCCCCTTCGTATGCTCTAATTAATATGTCAGTAAACCGAAAAGTGTGACTATTTTACATAGAAGTACTTACCTATTGAAATTATTTTATGACTATTGTGGAAACAAATAAAGTTTAAAAAATTGAGTGTAGTATGAATTTTTTTCCTCTTCCCATTGATTATAGCTAAATTATTATGTTCAATTGAAGGTTGTTTTAATATTCTAATTTATTCTAGTTACTAACATTTCGGAAAATTAGAACTCAAGTTGGGCTCCAAGCATTAACTTGATTTAAGTAAGCTTTACCTCAATCGAACTAAAATTTAATCAGTTTTTAGTTACATATTACATACATATGTAAATGTAATATGTAACTAGTTAAAGATCCGCGGTTTCGCGGGATTTTTTAAGGGTCTAATCATTTAAGTTATAAAATTATATATATAAATTGAAAAACTATTATTATGTCTAAATAAACAATAAATCAAATGTTTTATTGGGGCTTAAAATTTTTAAATTTTCAAAATATACTAACGAAGGATTAATAAGTCTATGATGAACATTAAACCAAATATTTTATAGAGAATTCAAATTTTTAAAGTTTCAAAATGTACTAACGAATAAATAAAAAAATAAAGCTTTTATTCAAAGCAAATAAATCATCTCCGATATCATGATGTAGTTTTAGGCGATTGAATTAAGAATTGTGGATGGTTTTCTCAGATCTTCGTTGTATTTTCCCACATATTCGAAAATGTAGTTATTCTTGTTAGATGATCATGAATTGTGAATAATGCCATAACACTTTGTCTTGTTAGTACTTTGTGCATCCATGAGAAAATCTTCTGTCGTAATTCGTCAGCCTATAATGAGTTGAAACATTATATTTGTAATAAAATGCATAATATTATAATTTTTTTATTATTATTTAGAAGATGTATGAAGTATATGATTTAGTAGACCTCATCTATAAATTTGTGCATATAATAGTAAGTTTTTTTTTTTAACTAAAAATGACATAGAATTGTAATAACTTGACTTGGCCACTTGGTCTCCTTTATTCACAAAATATTTTCATGTTAAAGTATTTGATATTGTGGCATCTAAATTTCTAAATTTCGTAGTAAGTGTAATCTCTTCGTTCGTAATTTCCAATGTTAAAGATTTCATTTTTTCAAGTTGAGATCCAAAAACTTCAATATGATTGTTGATTAAATGTCAAAATCAAGATTAAGTTAATGTATGTTAATCTCAAAATTGAAATATGAAAAAGTAGTTAATATAAAACCAATAATAATAAATAAGGTAAAGAAATAGTTTCGTGTACTTGCCTGTAGCATATCAGTTGGACGTAATTGTAACGACCCAACCCGTTATCCGACCAAAAACACGCCTTAAAAAAATATTTGTGGGACAGTATATCTGGACGGCGTCCAGTTATTGAAATGTCCCGTTCTTATTGATTAAAAACGTTCCATATTAATTGATTTCGTTACGAGGTTTTGACCTCTATATGAGACGTTTTTCAAAGACTGCATTCATTTTTAAAACAAACCATAACCTTTATTTCATAGATAAAGGTTTTAAAAAGCTTTACATAGATTATCAAATAATGATAATCTAAAATATCCTGTTTACACACGACCATTACATAATGGTTTACAATACAAATATGTTACAACAAAATAAGTTTCTTGAATGCAGTTTTTACACAATATCATACAAGCATGGACTCCAAATCTCGTCCTTATTTAAGTATGCGACAGCGGAAGCTCTTAATAATCACCTAAGAATAAACATGCTTAAAACGTCAACAAAAATGTTGGTGAGTTATAGGTTTAACCTATATATATCAAATCATAATAATAGACCACAAGATTTCATATTTCAATACACATCCCATACATAGAGATAAAAATCATTCATATGGTGAACACCTGGTAACCGACATTAACAAGATGCATATATAAGAATATCCCCATCATTCCGGGACGCCCTTCGGATATGATATAAATTTCGAAGTACCAAAGCATCCGGTACTTTGGATGGGGTTTGTTAGGCCCAATAGATCTATCTTTAGGATTCGCGTCAATTAGGGTGTCTGTTCCCTAATTCTTAGATTACCAGACTTAATAAAAAGGGACATATTCGATTTTGATAATTCAACCATAGAATGTAGTTTCACGTACTTGTGTCTATTTTGTAAATCATTTATAAAACCTGCATGTATTCTCATCCCAAAAATATTAGATTTTAAAAATGGGACTATAACTCACTTTCACAGATTTTTACTTCGTCGGGAAGTAAGACTTGGCCACTGGTTGATTCACGAACCTATAACAATATATACATATATATCAAAGTATGTTCAAAATATATTTACAACACTTTTAATATATTTTGATGTTTTAAGTTTATTAAGTCAGCTGTCCTCGTTAGTAACCTACAACTAGTTGTCCACAGTTAGATGTACAGAAATAAATCGATAAATATTATCTTGAATCAATCCACGACCCAGTGTATACGTATCTCAGTATTGATCACAACTCAAACTATATATATTTTGGAATCAACCTCAACCCTGTATAGCTAACTCCAACATTCACATATAGAGTGTCTATGGTTGTTCCGAAATATATATAGATGTGTCGACATGATAGGTCAAAACATTGTATACGTGTCTATGGTATCTCAAGATTACATAATATACAATACAAGTTGATTAAGTTATGGTTGGACTAGATTTGTTACCAATTTTCACGTAGCTAAAATGAGAAAAATTATCCAATCTTGTTTTACCCATAACTTCTTCATTTTAAATCCGTTTTGAGTGAATCAAATTGCTATGGTTTCATATTGAACTCTATTTTATGAATCTAACAGAAAAAGTATAGGTTTATAGTCGGAAAAATAAGTTATAAGTCGTTTTTGTAAAGGTAGTCATTTCAGTCGAAAGAACGACGTCTAGATGACCATTTTAGAAAACATACTTCCACTTTGAGTTTAACCATAATTTTTGGATATAGTTTCATGTTCATAATAAAAATCATTTTCTCAGAATAACAACTTTTAAATCAAAGTTTATCATAGTTTTTAATTAACTAACCCAAAACAGCCCGCGGTGTTACTACGACGGCGTAAATCCGGTTTTACGGTGTTTTTCGTGTTTCCAGGTTTTAAATCATTAAGTTAGCATATCATATAGATATAGAACATGTGTTTAGTTGATTTTAAAAGTCAAGTTAGAAGCATTAACTTTTGTTTGCGAACAAGTTTAGAATTAACTAAACTATGTTCTAGTGATTACAAGTTTAAACCTTCGAATAAGATAGCTTTATATGTATGAATCGAATGATGTTATGAACATCATTACTACCTTAAGTTCCTTGGATAAACCTACTGGAAAAGAGAAAAATGGATCTAGCTTCAACGGATCCTTGGATGGCTCGAAGTTCTTGAAGTAGAATCATGACACGAAAACAAGTTCAAGTAAGATCATCACTTGAAATAAGATTGTTATAGTTATAGAAATTGAACCAAAGTTTGAATATGATTATTACCTTGTATTAGAATAATAACCTACTGTAAGAAACAAAGATTTCTTGAGGTTGGATGATCACCTTACAAGATTGGAAGTGAGCTAGCAAACTTGAAAGTATTCTTGATTTTATGTAACTAGAACTTGTAGAATATATGAAGAACACTTAGAACTTGAAGATAGAACTTGAGAGAGATCAATTAGATGAAGAAAATTGAAGAATGAAAGTGTTTGTAGGTGTTTTTGGTCGTTGGTGTATGGATTAGATATAAAGGATATGTAATTTTGTTTTCATGTAAATAAGTCATGAATGATTACTCATATTTTTGTAATTTTATGAGATATTTCATGCTAGTTGTCAAATGATGGTTCCCACATGTGTTAGGTGACTCACATGGGCTGCTAAGAGCTGATCATTGAAGTGTATATACCAATAGTACATACATCTAAAAGCTGTGTATTGTACGAGTACGAATACGGGTGCATACGAGTAGAATTGTTGATGAAACTGAACGAGGATGTAATTGTAAGCATTTTTGTTAAGTAGAAGTATTTTGATAAGTGTATTGAAGTCTTTCAAAAGTGTATAAATACATATTAAAACACTACATGTATATACATTTTAACTGAGTCGTTAAGTCATCGTTAGTCGTTACATGTAAGTGTTGTTTTGAAACCTTTAGGTTAACGATCTTGTTAAATGTTGTTAACCCAATATTTATAATATCAAATGAGATTTTAAATTATTATATTATCATGATATTATCATGTATGAATATCTCTTAATATGATATATATACATTAAATGTCTTTACAACGATAATCGTTACATATATGTCTCGTTTAAAAATCATTAAGTTAGTAGTCTTGTTTTTACATATGTAGTTCATTGTTAATATACTTAATGATATGTTTACTTATCATAGTATCATGTTAACTATATATATATATATATATATATATATATATATATATATATATATATATATATCCATATATATGTCATCATATAGTTTTTACAAGTTTTAACGTTCGTGAATCACCGGTCAACTTGGGTGGTCAATTGTCTATATGAAACATATTTCAATTAATCAAGTCTTAACAAGTTTGATTGCTTAACATGTTGGAAACATTTAATCATGTAAATATCAATCTCAATTAATATATATAAACATGGAAAAGTTCGGGTCACTATAGTACCTACCCGTTAAATAAATTTCGTCCCGAAATTTTAAGCTGTTGAAGGTGTTGACGAATCTTCTGGAAATAGATGCGGGTATTTCTTCTTCATCTGATCTTCACGCTCCCAGGTGAACTCGAGTCCTCTACGAGCATTCCATCGAACCTTAACAATTGGTATCTTGTTTTGCTTAAGTCTTTTAACCTCACGATCCATTATTTCGACGGGTTCTTCGATGAATTGGAGTTTTTCGTTGATTTGGATTTCATCTAACGGAATAGTGAGATCTTCTTTAGCAAAACATTTCTTCAAATTCGAGACGTGGAAAGTGTTATGTACAGCCGCGAGTTGTTGAGGTAACTCAAGTCGGTAAGCTACTGGTCCGACACGATCAATAATCTTGAATGGTCCAATATACCTTGGATTTAATTTCCCTCGTTTACCAAATCGAACAACGCCTTTCCAAGGTGCAACTTTAAGCATGACCATCTCTCCAATTTCAAATTCTATATCTTTTCTTTTAATGTCAGCGTAGCTCTTTTGTCGACTTTGGGCGGTTTTCAACCGTTGTTGAATTTGGATGATCTTCTCGGTAGTTTCTTGTATAATCTCCGGACCCGTAATCTGTCTATCCCCCACTTCACTCCAACAAATCGGAGACCTGCACTTTCTACCATAAAGTGCTTCAAACGGCGCCATCTCAATGCTTGAATGGTAGCTGTTGTTGTAGGAAAATTCTGCTAACGGTAGATGTAGATCCCAACTGTTTCCGAAATCAATAACACATGCTCGTAGCATGTCTTCAAGCGTTTGTATCGTCCTTTCGCTCTGCCCATCAGTTTGTGGATGATAGGCAGTACTCATGTCTAGACGAGTTCCTAATGCTTGCTGTAATGTCTGCCAGAATCTTGAAATAAATCTGCCATCCCTATCAGAGATAATAGAGATTGGTATTCCATGTCTGGAGACAACTTCCTTCAAATACAGTCGTGCTAACTTCTCCATCTTGTCATCTTCTCTTATTGGCAGGAAGTGTGCTGATTTGGTGAGACGATCAACTATTACCCAAATAGTATCAAAACCACTTGCATTCCTTGGCAATTTAGTGATGAAATCCATGGTAATGTTTTCCCATTTCCATTCCGGGATTTCGGGTTGTTGAAGTAGACCTGATGGTTTCTGATGCTCAGCTTTGACCTTAGAACACGTCAAACATTCTCCTACGTATTTAGCAACATCGGCTTTCATACCCGGCCACCAAAAATGTTTCTTGAGATCCTTGTACATCTTCCCCGTTCCAGGATGTATTGAGTATCTGGTTTTATGAGCTTCTCTAAGTACCATTTCTCTCATATCTCCAAATTTTGGTACCCAAATCCTTTCAGCCCTATACCGGGTTCCGTCTTCCCAAATATTAAGAAGCTTCTCCGATCCTTTGGGTATTTCATCCTTTAAATTTCCCTTTTTTAAAACTCCTTCTTGTGCCTCCTTTATTTGAGTAGTAAGGTTATTATGAATCATTATATTCATAGATTTTACTCGAATGGGTTCTCTGTCCTTCCTGCTCAAGGCATCGGCTACCACATTTGCCTTCCCCGGGTGGTAACGAATCTCAAAGTCATAATCATTCAACAATTCAATCCACCTACGCTGCCTCATATTCAGTTGTTTCTGATTAAATATGTGTTGAAGACTTTTGTGGTCGGTATATATAATACTTTTGACCCCATATAAGTAGTGCCTCCAAGTCTTTAATGCAAAAACAACCGCGCCTAGTTCCAAATCATGCGTCGTATAATTTTGTTCGTGAATCTTCATTTGTCTAGACGCATAAGCAATCACGTTCGTTCGTTGCATTAATACACAACCGAGACGTTGCTTTGATGCATCACAATAAATCACAAAATCATCATTCCCTTCAGGCAATGACAATATAGGTGCCGTAGTTAGCTTTTTCTTCAATAACTGAAACGCTTTCTCTTGTTCATCATTCCATTCAAATTTCTTCCCTTTATGCGTTAATGCAGTCAAGGGTTTTGCTATTCTGGAAAAGTCTTGGATGAACCTTCTGTAGTAACCAGCTAGTCCTAAAAACTGCGTATGTGTTTCGGAGTTTTTGGGGTTTCCCACTTTTCAACAGTTTCTATCTTTGCCGGATCCACCTTAATACCTTCTTTGTTCACTATGTGACCGAGGAATTGAACTTCTTCTAACCAAAATGCACACTTTGAAAACTTAGCGTACAATTCTTCCTTCCTCAATACTTCTAACACCTTTCTCAAATGTTCACCGTGTTCTTGGTCATTCTTTGAGTAAATAAGTATGTCATCAATGAAAACAATGACAAACTTGTCAAGGTATGGTCCACACACTCGGTTCATAAGGTCCATGAACACAGCTGGTGCATTAGTTAAACCAAACAGTATGACCATAAACTCGTAATGACCGTAACGTGTTCTGAAAGCGGTCTTTGGAATATCATCTTCTTTCACCCGCATTTGATGATACCCGGAACGTAAGTCAATCTTTGAATAAACAGACGAGCCTTGTAGTTGATCAAATAAGTCGTCGATTCTCGGTAGTGGGTAGCGGTTCTTGATGGTAAGTTTGTTCAACTCTCGGTAGTCGATACACAACCTGAATGTACCATCTTTCTTCTTGACAAACAAAACAGGAGCTCCCCACGGTGATGTGCTTGGTCGAATGAAACCACGCTCTAAAAGTTCTTGTAATTGGCTTTGCAGTTCTTTCATCTCGCTGGGTGCGAGTCTGTAAGGAGCACGAGCTATTGTTGCAGCTCCTGGTACAAGATCTATTTGAAATTCAACGGATCGATGTGAGGGTAATCCCGGTAATTCTTTCGGAAATACATCGGGAAATTCTTTTGCAATGGGAACATCATTGATGCTCTTTTCTTCAGTTTGTACTTTCTCGACGTGTGCTAGAACAGCATAGCAACCTTTTCTTATTAGTTTTTGTGCCTTCAAATTACTAATAAGTTGTAGCTTCGTGTTGCCATTTTCCTTATTATTTTCTTTTGCCTTTTTAAATTCAGTTGGGGTAATTTCTATAACATCATCGGAATTCTCGTCGGAATCCGATTCATCTGAGAATTGGTAATCCTCCCAATATTTTGCTTCCTTGGCGGAAACACCATTGACCATAATTAACCTTGGTCGGTTGGTTGAGGATTTTCTTTTACTTAACCGTTTTATTATTTCCCCCACCGGTTCTATTTCTTCATCCGGTTCCGATTCTTCTTTCGGTTCCGATTCTTCTTCCGGTTCCGACTCTTCTTCCGGTTCCTCTTCGGGAACTTGTGAATCAGTCCACGAATCATTCCAATTTACATTTGACTCTTCATTATTATTAGGTGAGTCAATGGGACTTGTTCTAGAGGTAGACATCTATCACATAATATCAAACGCGTTAAGAGATTAATATATCACATAATATTCACATGTTAAAAATATATAGTTTCCAACAAAATTTGTTAAGCAATCATTTTTCAAGTAAACACGGTCGAAGTCCAGACTCACTAATGCATCCTAACAAACTCGATAAGACACACTAATGCAAAATTCGGGTTCTCTAAGACCAACGCTCTGATACCAACTGAAATGTCCCGTTCTTATTGATTAAAAACGTTCCATATTAATTGATTTCGTTGCGAGGTTTTGACCTCTATATGAGACGTTTTTCAAAGACTGCATTCATTTTTAAAACAAACCATAACCTTTATTTCATAGATAAAGGTTTTAAAAAGCTTTACGTAGATTATCAAATAATGATAATCTAAAATATCCTGTTTACACACGACCATTACATAATGGTTTACAATACAAATATGTTACAATAAAATAAGTTTCTTGAATGCAGTTTTTACACAATATCATACAAGCATGGACTCCAAATCTCGTCCTTATTTAAGTATGCGACAGCGGAAGCTCTTAATAATCACCTGAGAATAAACATGCTTAAAACGTCAACAAAAATGTTGGTGAGTTATAGGTTTAACCTATATATATCAAATCATAATAATAGACCACAAGATTTCATATTTCAATACACATCCCATACATAGAGATAAAAATCATTCATATGGTGAACACCTGGTAACCGACATTAACAAGATGCATATATAAGAATATCCCCATCATTCCGGGACACCCTTCGGATATGATATAAATTTCGAAGTACCAAAGCATCCGGTACTTTGGATGGGGTTTGTTAGGCCCAATAGATCTATCTTTAGGATTCGCGTCAATTAGGGTGTCTGTTCCCTAATTCTTAGATTACCAGACTTAATAAAAAGGGGCATATTCGATTTTGATAATTCAACCATAGAATGTAGTTTCACGTACTTGTGTCTATTTTGTAAATCATTTATAAAACCTGCATGTATTCTCATCCCAAAAATATTAGATTTTAAAAATGGGACTATAACTCACTTTCACAGATTTTTACTTCGTCGGGAAGTAAGACTTGGCCACTGGTTGATTCACGAACCTATAACAATATATACATATATATCAAAGTATGTTCAAAATATATTTACAACACTTTTAATATATTTTGATGTTTTAAGTTTATTAAGTCAGCTGTCCTCGTTAGTAACCTACAACTAGTTGTCCACAGTTAGATGTACAGAAATAAATCGATAAATATTATCTTGAATCAATCCACGACCCAGTGTATACGTATCTCAGTATTGATCACAACTCAAACTATATATATTTTGGAATCAACCTCAACCCTGTATAGCTAACTCCAACATTCACATATAGAGTGTCTATGGTTGTTCCGAAATATATATAGATGTGTCGACATGATAGGTCGAAACATTGTATACGTGTCTATGGTATCTCAAGATTACATAATATACAATACAAGTTGATTAAGTTATGGTTGGACTAGATTTGTTACCAATTTTCACGTAGCTAAAATGAGAAAAATTATCCAATCTTGTTTTACCCATAACTTCTTCATTTTAAATCCGTTTTGAGTGAATCAAATTGCTATGGTTTCATATTGAACTCTATTTTATGAATCTAAACATAAAAAGTATAGGTTTATAGTCGGAAAAATAAGCTATAAGTCGTTTTTGTAAAGGTAGTCATTTCAGTCGAAAGAACGACGTCTAAATGACCATTTTAGAAAACATACTTCTACTTTGAGTTTAACCATAATTTTTGGATATAGTTTCATGTTCATAATAAAAATCATTTTCTCAGAATAACAACTTTTAAATCAAAGTTTATCATAGTTTTTAATTAACTAACCCAAAACAGCCCGCGGTGTTACTACGACGGCGTAAATCCGGTTTTACGGTGTTTTTCGTGTTTCCAGGTTTTAAATCATTAAGTTAGCATATAATATAGATATAGAAAATGTATTTAGTTGATTTTAAAAGTCAAGTTAGAAGGATTAACTTTTGTTTGTGAACAAGTTTAGAATTAACTAAACTATGTTCTAGTGATTACAAGTTTAAACCTTCGAATAAGATAGCTTTATATGTATGAATCGAATGATGTTATGAACATCATTACTACCTTAAGTTCCTTGGATAAACTTACTGGAAAATAGAAAAATGGATCTAGCTTCAACGGATCCTTGGATGGCTTGAAGTTCTTGAAGCAGAATCATGACACGAAAACAAGTTCAAGTAAGATCATCACTTGAAATAAGATTGTTATAGTTATAGAAATTGAACCAAAGTTTGAATATGATTATTACCTTGTATTAGAATGATAACCTACTGTAAGAAACAAAGATTTCTTGAGGTTGGATGATCACCTTACAAGATTGGAAGTGAGCTAGCAAACTTGAAAGTATTCTTTATTTTATGTAACTAGAACTTGTAGAATATATGAAGAACACTTAGAACTTGAAGATAGAACTTGAGAGAGATCAATTAGATGAAGAAAATTGAAGAATTAAAGTGTTTGTAGGTGTTTTTGGTCGTTGGTGTATGGATTAGATATAAAGGATATGTAATTTTGTTTTCATGTAAATAAGTCATGAATGATTACTCATATTTTTGTAATTTTATGAGATATTTCATGCTAGTTGCCAAATGATGGTTCCCACATGTGTTAGGTGACTCACATGGGCTTCTAAGAGCTGATCATTGGAGTGTATATACCAATAGTACATACATCTAAAAGCTGTGTATTGTACGAGTACGAATACGGGTGCATACGAGTAGAATTGTTGATGAAACTGAACGAGGATGTAATTGTAAGCATTTTTGTTAAGTAGAAGTATTTTGATAAGTGTATTGAAGTCTTTCAAAAGTGTATAAATACATATTAAAACACTACATGTATATACATTTTAACTGAGTCGTTAAGTCATCGTTAGTCGTTACATGTAAGTGTTGTTTTGAAACCTTTAGGTTAACGATCTTGTTAAATGTTGTTAACCCAATGTTTATAATATCAAATGAGATTTTAGATTATTATATTATCATGATATTATCATGTATGAATATCTCTTAATATGATATATATACATTAAATGTCTTTACAACGATAATCGTTACATATATGTCTCGTTTAAAAATCATTAAGTTAGTAGTCTTGTTTTTACATATGTAGTTCATTATTAATATACTTAATGATATGTTTACTTATAATAGTATCATGTTAACTATATATATATCCATATATATGTCATCATATAGTTTTTACAAGTTTTAACGTTCGTGAATCACCGGTCAACTTGGGTGGTCAATTGTCTATATGAAACATATTTCAATTAATCAAGTCTTAACAAGTTTGATTGCTTAACATGTTGGAAACATTTAATCATGTAAATATCAATCTCAATTAATATATATAAACATGGAAAAGTTCGGGTCACTATAGTTATCTGGACGGCGTCCAGCTCTGAAGGACTGGACGGCGTCCAAGCCTTTTGGACGGCGTCCAAATGAACTAAAAGATTCTGATCAGCATTACCATTTTACGCGAGCGGAAAATCCGCTTCCCGACACTTTCACACGAAAACACTTTCACAATATGTTATAATAATTAAAACTAAGAGTTTTCCACGATAAAACCGAGTTTTTAATACACCGGGCCCACATCGGCCATTTTACGACTTTCGTACAAAATTACGAGTTTTCGACCACGTGAGTTTTAACATAAACTAAAGACCGAGCATGGCGATTGGGGATACGCTACCCAATCTTAATCAATCCAAAAGCAAGATCTTCTAAAGCAACTACGCGAGTCCCCTAGTTCCCACACTTATCAGAGCCACCGCATCCATGCATAACTATAAAAATGTAAACAACGAGAGGGTAAGCTAATGCTTAGTGAGTGAGAATATACTACATACATATATATGCATAACATGGACACGCCACACAAATAATCAAATATCACATATCGGGGCATCCAAGTAAAAAGCAAACTAAGCATACCGTTCAACCGCTATATAACAAGCTAATAACATCAACAATATAAGTACACCAACGATGATGCGTACAACGCCAATAAGCTACACCCGGAGGGTTAGCTACATCATAACAATACAAAAATAAAGCGTAAAATGCCCAAGGTTAACCCCTTAACCCAATACCAAAAGTCAATTACCAAAATACCAAAATGAAGATTGACCGTACTACACGAGCCTTAGTAAATCCGTATCCACACGAGATTACTATCTTCAATACCACAACAACATCGAGGTTGGCCGAACTACACGAGCCTTAGTGAATCCGCAACCAGACGAGATCACTACCTCAATAAGATGACCGAACTACACGTGTCATCGTGAATCCGAACTACACGAGACTCACTTCTCCAATCACAACTCAATACTAACCCTTCGCCATTGGGGTTGTATAATCCACATCACAAGCACATGTGATAACATACAAACAAAGTATGCACCTCGCCAAAGGTGGTCAACCAAAATGCACAACCGTGCCAATTGGACCTATACGCAAGTCCATCAAATCCACCTATATGTGAAGTGAGCTCTATAACCGAGAACCACTTCACCCGACCTGCACCCATCCTACACATACATATGCACATAGGATATTAACACTCACCTTGTCGTCTTGAGGAATGCAATCGAATAATCCGCAACTCGCCAATGGAGAGTACCTATTCCATTATCACAATACAAACAACACTCTTAGAGTGGATTTACAAACCAACTCAAATCGACACTTAGTGCAATTTCGACCCATTGCACTTCCAAGCACCAAACCGCATCCAAACCAACCAATAATCACTAACACAAGTGATAATGGTCCTAATACGCCAATTAAACCCAAACACAAGTGTTAAACATTCGTCTTGCCCAAAATGACACCAAACCCTAATTTTGACCCATTTCAAAATTAGTCAACCAAATGCCCAAAATGGGTTCCAACACTTTCATAATCACTAACACTAGTGATTATACCCATTAACAAATCCTAAACGTGGCCAAAACGTCAACCAACCCAAAACCCGTCAAGTGACAAGAATAACTAGTCACCACAAACCCACTTCATCATCTAAAAGGGTTTTACAACTAATCAAGATCAAACCCTAACATTGAATCTCAAATCAAACAATGAAACTCGGAGTTAGAACTTACCAATACTACCGCAACGTAGCTAGGAGCGAGATGAACAATTTTAAAACCCGAGCCTTGGTGAGAATCCGACTCCTTCTTCTCTAAATTAAGCTCTCTCTCTCTAACTCTTACTCTCTCTCTAGATACAAGTGTGTGAGTGAGAAGAGGTGAAATGAGGATAAGATAGCCCATGGATCAGTTTTGTGACTCATAAACCAAACCTCAAGTGAAAATACCAAAATACCCCTTATTAACTCAATTTATCACAGCTGGCCCGTCAGTTCTGTTGGACGACGTCCCAAAACTTTTACGGCGTCTAACCCTTCATTGCTGGACGGCGTCCTCCAATCTGGGCGGCGTCCCAATCAACTGAAAAGGACTGAAACAGAAACAGGGTCTTAACACTCTCCCCCACTTAAACATGATCGCGTCCTCGCGATATGTGCCACTTAACCGAACGGACCACACTCAACGGTCCTCAATCATAAGTCCCAATCCAACCTTCATAGGCAATTCTTCTCTATAAATCACCTTTAACAACTAAATCGTCATCCGCGATTTATCAAATCCGCAAATTTGAGCACTAAAACTTGCCCAATCCCTCACATCGGAAAAAACTCAACCAATCTCTTACCGAGATATCAATCCCTTAGTGTACCCTTACCAAGTACAACGCTAAAAGCAACCAAGTCTCAACCTAAGGTCAACAACCCGAAACGATGAAGACCGAACAAACGATTCCTTACGGATTACCCTTACCTCTTAACATCCCTTGTATTGCGCAATACGACCAATACGCAACTATCGTAACATCATAAGCAACGGCTAAGACCGATAGCGTCCAAACGACTATGGCAACGCTAATCCCAAGGTGTACAAAATCGACTATTGTCACACCCGTAACAACATGTGAGCGAAACACGGCTATCGCATCACTAATCACGCAACATGGTCCTCACGACCCCACCATCGGCGTATAAAATGACCAATAGTTCACACAACAAGGTCCTTACGACCCCACCATCGGTGTATAAAACAACCAATAGTTCACACAACATGGTCCTTACGACCCCACCATTGGCGTATAAAACAACCAATAGTTCACACATCCAACAACATGAAGGCTGGCCGAAAACTACACGCGCCTTAGTGAATCCGTACCACACGCGACTCACCACCTCCACCGCAACAACAATCGGGATTGTCCGAACTACACGCGCCCTAGTGAATCCGAACTACACGAGAATCACTATCCTAAAAGAATGACCGCATCCACACGTGTCATTGTGAATCCAAACTACACGAGACTCACTTCCTCAATATAATGACCGCATCCACACGAGTCATTGTGAATCCAAACTACACGCGACTCACTTCCACAATATAATGACCGCATCCACACGTGTCATTGTGAATCTGAACTACACGCGATCCACCTCCCAAATCTCAACACAGGAATGGTACTCCCATTCCACATCGGTACTCGCATTTCCCGATAACGTTATACCGTACCGATATAACACTACTCCCATGGTGAAGTTAGCGGACCACGTCAACGGTCATAACC
The DNA here is from genome assembly GCF_046630445.1 of Rutidosis leptorrhynchoides. Taxonomy (NCBI): domain Eukaryota; kingdom Viridiplantae; phylum Streptophyta; class Magnoliopsida; order Asterales; family Asteraceae; genus Rutidosis; species Rutidosis leptorrhynchoides. Next base: position 487,196,322 of record NC_092336.1, read on the forward strand.
CACCAATCACACACGCTCTTTAGGCCTCATACAACGAGTAGTGTAACAACGCGCACTGCTACATCATAGTGAATCCTAACGGAATACACTAACCATCAACACACGCTCTTTTGGCCCCGATCACAACGAGTAGTGTAACATCGCGCACTGCTAAACCATAGTGAATCCTAACGGATTACACTAACCATCCACCCCAAACAAATATCCATTAGTGTACTTAACACCGCGTACTACTAACCACCAGGTGGTGTCTTAACACCGCTACTAACCCACCCAAGTAAATCCATCATACCCGTACGCGCATCATACGTATGCGTACACAACGCCAACACAATCGAGCAAGAACCGCCCATACCGCACATAGGCACAAAATAATAATTCTCTAGAAGAGAATCCGACACGCACATCTCTTAATCGAGGAATCTCACCTTGCTCGTCAAACACGTCCATTATCTCTCAACGAGATTTACCACATTACCACCTCGGTGGTAATTCGAATCCGAAACCATAAGTACAATTTAATCGAAATCGTACTCTACCACACATCGACCAAATCTAGGTCCCGTCACAAATTCTGGATCTACTAAGAGCATCATCTGAAATCTCACACTAAAACCTCCCCGTGCAGGAGTGTAACTCCCCCACTTGGAAATACTTTCCATAACCGCACCTTGTACAACTGTACAATGCTACCAAGGGTAGACTTTACTATCAATTGGGTTCACACGACCCATCGCCACATCTTGAGCACCCGAAGGATTTTAACCTATCCTTAAACACTTCAAACGAAAAGTGTACCACAAATTACAAAAACTCTACTCTCGCAATCATCCAATTGCTATAGTTTGTCAAATTTCCCACCGAGTCACTCATGTACCTAAGAGTTTTTCTCCAACACCCCAAGTACAATGTAACCGTAACATCATCGGAGTCGAATACCACGCTAGTAGGTATGAAAGAGGCACCTAACATCGTGTCACGTAGACTCCATTATCAACTCACATCGAGATCAAACACTCGACCTTTAGGGTTTTATCCACCCGTCGAACCTCATGGTTCATCAACTTCAACACGATAGCAAATACGCGCTTAACGATCGAACACCCAAGCCCATACCCATGGCTTGGTAGAAACATTTCTCAACACTAAGGAATGCTTGGTTGCACCAAGTCTTACGACCTTCGCCCATCAATCAAAACGTCACCGTAGGGTAATTCCATTAGGAACGTCACTCATAACAATACTATGCACAACATAAGGCATTTAACACACCCGAACTCAATCAGCACATAATAAATAATCAAAGGACATATTTATTAAAATGAAACGTACCTTAACGTCTCCTTGCCGTACCCGTCCCCGCTAACTCAGGACACTCCGACTTACGATGTCCTTTTTCTTGGCAATTGAAGCACACCGTGCCATCACCCTTTGGCACCGAACATTCCCAAGACTTGTGACCCCTCACGCCACAATTGTAACACCTAAACGCACTAGAATCCGATATAATCATCCGTATACCACCCGTGCTCACACTCGGACCCTTAGTCCTCTTACTTGGAACACCATACGAAACAACCCTTCTCTCAATTGAAGGTTCACCCATCTTCGATCGCGAATACGACTCAAAACCTCTAGCCTCGGCTAATAATTCCGCAAACGATTTCGCGTGACCTCTGCTAATTTTGTTCTTCAAGTCATCATTCAAAGTTCGATAGAAATTCTCCATCAACAAACGATCATTCCCCGTATACTCCGGGCAAAAACGAACCTTCGTCATAAAGGTCGTCTTGAGAGTATTCAAATCCATAGAACCCAGTTGCAAATTTCGCAACTCATTACGCAATTCAGACAAGTCAGCTGATGTCCGGAACTCTTTAAAGAATTCCTCCTCAAACTCGTCCCACGATAACGCCATAAACGGCTCACCACCGATAAGATCAATCTTACCATCCAACCAATCCTTCGCCCTACCCCGGAACAAGCTAGTAGCAAGTCTTGTCCTCTTCTCGGGAGGGCATTCAATAGTACAAAACACCCTTCGACATCCGAGATCCATGTTGTGCTAACCAAAGGATCCGGTTTCCCGTCGTACATCGGGGGTTTAGTCCTCATGAAGTTCTTAAGACAACGCTCCATTTCACTACTACTTTGAAATTCAGAATACTTCCTATCCATTTCTTCTCGAAACGCACCCATTTGCTCCGCAACGGCGGCCGCAACTCTAGCGTTAAACTCCTCGTCATTCGTCTCGATCTCGTTTCGCGTCATCATTCTAAAGAATGCAAAATGATTAGTCTACGAACGTATAAAACCACACGCACAATACCGCCTCATCTTGCTTAACACTCGTCTTACATCATTTGTTAGACACGATTTGCACCCGTAATAAGGTTTGCAAGTCCTTATTACGCACACACGCCGTATCAACTTGTTAGTACAACGACCGCCTCGCTCGATGATATAAACCAACACAAAAATAATTCAACACGATATAAACACACGCAAGAATTACATCACAATACAAGCCACAATCCTAGTTAGTTCACCTACACGCTAAGGCACTAACCAAGTTCCCATTCCGACCCGTTCACCTACAAGTCCCGCAACAAATAAGCACACACAAAAGTCTAAGTCTAGGCGCCTATCTCAAGTCACCTAAATCCCTTAGACCATGCTCTGATACCACTTGTAACGACCCAACCCGTTATCCGACCAAAAACACGCCTTAAAAAAAATATTTGTAAGACAGTACATCTGGACGGCATCCAGTTATCTGGACGGCGTCCAGTTCTGAAGGACTGGACGGCGTCCAAGCCTTTTGGACGGCGTCCAAATGAACTAAAAGATTCTGATCAGCATTACCATTTGAAAACCCGCTTCCCGACACTTTCACACGAAAACACTTTCACAATATGTTATAATAATTAAAACTAAGAGTTTTCCACGATAAAACCGAGTTTTTAATACACCGGGCCCACATCGGCCGTTTTACGACTTTCGTACAAAATTACGAGTTTTCGACCACGTGAGTTTTAACATAAACTAAAGACCGAGCATGGCGATTGGGGATACGCTACCCAATCCTAATCAATCCAAAAGCAAGATCTTCTAAAGTAACTACGCGAGTCCCCTAGTTTCCACGCTTACCCGAGCCACCGCATCCATGCATAACTATAAAAATGTAAACAACGAGAGGGTAAGCTAATGCTTAGTGAGTGAGAATATACTACATACATATATATGCATAACATGGACACGCCACACAAATAATCAAATATCACATACCGGGGCATCCAAGTAAAAGGCAAACTAAGCATACCGTCCAACCGCTATATAACAAGCTAATAACATCAACAATATAAGTACACCAATGATGATGCGTACAACGCCAATAAGCTACACCCGGAGGGTTAGCTACATCATAACAATACAACAATAAAGCGTAAAATGCCCAAGGTTAACCCCTTAACCCAATACCAAAAGTCAATTACCAAAATACCAAAATGAAGATTGGCCGAACTACACGAGCCTTAGTAAATCCGCATCCACACGAGATTACTATCTTCAATACCACAACAACATCGAGGTTGGCCGAACTACACGAGCCTTAGTGAATCTGCAACCAGACGAGATCACTACCTCAATAAGATGACCGAACTACACGTGTCATCGTGAATTCGAAATACACGAGACTCACTTCTCCAATCACAACACAATACTAACCCTTCGCCATTGGGGTTGTATAATCCACATCACAAGCACATGTGATAACGTACACACAAAGTGTGCACCTCGCCAAAGGTGGTCAACCAAAACGCACAACCGTGCCAATTGGACATATACGCAAGTCTATCAAATCCACCTATATGTGAAGTGAGCTCTATAACCGAGAACCACTTCACCCGACCCGCACCCATCCTACACATACATATGCACATAGGATATTAACACTCACCTTGTCGTCTTGATGAATGCAACCGAATAATCCGCAACTCGCCAATGGAAAGTACCTATTCCATTATCACAATACAAACAACACTCTTAGAGTGGATTTACAAACCAACTCAAATCGACACTTAGTGCAATTTCGACCCATTGCACATCCAAGCACCAAACCGCGTCCAAACCAACCAATAATCACTAACACAAGTGAGAATGGTCCTAATACGCCAATTAAACCCAAACACAAGTGTTAAACACTCGTTTTGCCCAAAATGACACCAAACCCTAATTTTGACCCATTTCAAAATTAGTCAACCAAATGCCCAAAATGGGTTCCAACACTTCCATAATCACTAACAATAGTGATTATACCCATTAACAAAGCCTAAACGTGGCTAAAACGTCAACCAACCCAAAACCCGTCAAGTGACAAGAATAACTAGTCACCACAAACTCACTTCATCATCTAAAAGGGTTTTACAACTAATCAAGCTCAAACCCTAACATTGAATCTCAAATCAAACAATGAAACTCGGAGTTAGAACTTACCAATACTACCGCAACGTAGCTAGGAGCGAGATGAATAACTTTAAAACCCGAGCCTTGGTGGGAATCCGACTCCTTCTTCTCCAAATCAAGCTCTCTCTCTCTCTCTCTCTAATTCTTACTCTCTCTCTAGATACAAGTGTGTGAGTGAGAAGAGGTGAAATGAGGATAAGATAGCCCATGGATCAGTTTTGTGGCTCATAAATCGACCCTCAAGTGAAAATACTAAAATACCCCTTATTAACTCAATTTATCACACCTGGCCCGTCAGTTCTGTTGGACGGCGTCCCGAAACTTGGACGGCGTCCAACCCTTCATTGCTGGACGGCGTCCTCCAATCTGGACGACGTCCCAATCAACTGAAAAGGACTGAAACAGAAACAGGGTCTTACAGTAATCTACCAATCCACATTATACACCGCTGAGTATGACACATTCAACTACCATATGTAATTACACATCAAATTTAGTTAGCAAATTTTTCCATATTAAATAAGCTATAGAAATGTGATAATAGTTTTCGATAATCGGTAGAATGTCGTCTTCAATGAATTCTCCAATCAATCTTCTACTTAGTTGTAATATACCTTGGTGATGTTCAGCAAGCCAATCACTATACTTTTTTCTAATTTAATCTGATCTTCAAGAAATATTTAAACAAAAAATTAGAAGGTATACATAGTATTGTTATATAAAAGATCAAAGTATATAAATTATATTAAATTAAGATGTACAACGATTGGGGTCTTAATTCCTGGCAATCTGTAAATGTGATATAATACTTTAGCATTGTAATTGTAAATGGATTGAGAATTGAAAGTCATAAATTCGTATATATTCTATTTTTTGGTGAACATGTCTTAAAAAAGTACTTTTTATAGTAGTTCATTTTTTAGTTGTATTTTACTGTTAAGTTGTATAACGTTTTCTTCCATCTTAGTGAAGTACATCTACAATAAAAAACATATAATTGTACGTTAATTATAACAGTTTGTAATTAACAATTATAATTGTCATTTTAACAATTGGAACATTTTTTTTTTGCGGTGTTTCATAACTGCTTCTCTATTCTTTGCTTTTTTTTTCTTTTTTTCTGTAAATTTAAGAAAAACATAACATATTACTTATATTTGACTCATGTAAATGTAGTTAGAATAAATTATCTCAATTTTTGTAATCTCATAATTTATAAGTTAATAAAACATATTATTAATGCTTTTGTCCTTTCAGAATTTCTACCACAGTAAATATTGTGCGTATATTTGTGGCCTCCAACATATTATGTACTAATACTCCACCTACCGATCTTAATTTTCTACCGGCAATTCAATCAACATATCTCACTCCCCAAACAGTAAACCCTAAACCTAAACTCTAAATCTAAACCGTAAACATACTAAACTCTAAACTCTAAACCCTAAACCCTAAATCCTAAACACTAAAACCTAAACCTTATACCCTAAACCCTAAATCATAAATTCTAAAATATAAACCCTAAACCCTAACCTGTAAACTATAAACTATAAACCCTAAACCCTATACCCTATACACTAAGCCCTAAACCTTAAATTCTAAAATCTAAACCGTAAACTCTAAACTCTAAACCCTAAACCCTAAACCATATACCCTAAACTCTATACACTAAATCATAAACCCTAAACCTTAAATTCTATACACTAAACCCTAAACCCTCGTCTATACTCTAAACCATAATTTGAAAAAACTAAACCACCCTAAACCTTAAACCATAAATTATAAAATCTAAACCTTAAAGTCTAAACCATAAACCCTAAACACTAAACCCTAAACCCTATATGTAGCGACCCGACCAAATCATATTTGACGGCGCCGTCTACTTAGGTCCCGTTACGTGGTCATAAGTCTTTAAAACAACTTTTGACCAAAAGATATGTCGCATTCATTTCAAATGTAAAGATTGTTCAAAGTTTACAAGAATAGTCCCACCACAAGTTACGATACAAAGTTTTAAGTACAAATGAAACTTATGCGACACAATTTGAAAGTAGCCAAGAGACGCTCCATGTATGCATATATACTCGACATCCAATGCAAGTATCAAAATAATGAGCGGAAGCATGTAACACATATCGTTCAAAGACCTGAGAAAAACATAGAAATCTGTCAATGAAAACGTTGGTGAAATCATAGGTTTAAGTAAGTAAGTACAAGTGAACCACAAGATTTGCATCAATGAAATAATAGTAATACATTCCAAAAGTTTGTTTCACGAGCACCCAATTATCAATGCTTAACATTTCTCCCATTGAACCCCATCACTTAGTGCTAGAACATACACTGTTTCTCGAAAATATATTTCATTCGTAAACGGTAGCGAACCGTTTGAATGAGGGTTTGTCAAACCCATATGGATCCATACAACATAAGTTCTCGCTTACACCCGGCAAGTGTAACTAATGATAATCGAATTGAGGATTTTGTTCTAAACTCGTATGTAGAATGTTTGTTTTCCTGTACTTGTGTTCACTTAGTAAAGAAATGTTTATGTTTTCTCATCCCAAATGTAAGTTCAAAAAGAGTAAAAGTGGGACTATGATCTCACCTTGAGTGCACGAGTAGTAAAGTACTTCAACAAGTAAACGTGTGCAAAGAACAATGCTAGTCTTGACCTAAACAATAGGTTGTATCAATAACGGTAAGCACGATAGGTCAAAGATGTTCAATTAGTCCTATGGCTCGTTAAGACTTGATCATAATAGCGTGTGAATCAAATTGTCATGTTTCATGCAAGGTACAAGTATAAAAACATGTTAGAATGATTGCACAATTATTTGGTTAAGTTTGATTAAAAGTCAACTTGGTCGGGTCAAAGTCAACGGAAAAGTCAACGGGGTCGGGTTGGGTATCCGACAATTTTTCTAAGTTATATAATCATATATGAGCATGTTGGCCAAGTTTCATGTTAATCGGAGGTCCGTAGCATAGCAAACATTTTTATGTCAAATGACCAAAGCAAACAGCCAGTTTTAGTACAATGGGACGGCGTCCCAAATGGCTAGACGGCGTCCCACAATGAAGGGTGGGACGGCGTCCTGATATCCTAGACGGCGTCTAGGTTCTAAAGGTGGGACGGCGTCCCCAGTATCTGGACGGCGTCCTGATCGGTTTCCAGGCCCTGTTTGCTGTATTCCTCAAATGGACGAACCAAAACACAAACAATCACATTTTATGATCCGCAAACAATTAGAACATGTATTTTATATCATCGGAAAGCTCTTTCGACAAGGAACGCAACTAAGCACTTTTCATCAAGCAAAAACATCATATACTATAACCGAAATCCCGCCAAGTGATCAATAGAGGTTTATTTTCAAGTTTCAAGTTTATCAATTGCAATTTAAGTTTCGGGAATCCAATTTATACATATGATATGCCGTTTTGAAGGTAATGAAACATGTAATACAACTAAACACTTATCAATAACATTAACAAGCATTCAACGCATCAAAAGTTCGTTTTAAGAGTTGTCAACCCTAACCAAAAGTTCACAAAATCAATAATTGCGTTTATGAAGTTTCTTTAATCAATCTATACATCAAAATGAAGCTAATGATACTAGTAACACTTTTAAAACATGCACATTAACAATCTAATAACATTTGATCATCCAAAATCAAGGATTTAGCAAGTAATTTTCATAATGAACTAGTTACACCAAAAACAACAAATCGAGCATACAAATTACATACACGACATTACAATGAGCCATAGACACTAATTAACATACTTTTAAGTCAAGAACACAAATTTAAAGAAAACTAGTGTTTTAGAAATGTTACCCAAACGAGATGAAGTTGGTACCAAAATGAAGAGGATGAAGAGAGGATCACGAATATGTAATTTATTTTGTTGTAAGCCTCCTAAATCGAATTTAGATGATGATTGAATGAATTTGGAAATTGGGTGTGTTCTTGCTAGAGAGAAAGAGAGAGAGAGAGATGGTTGAATGGTGGTGATTGGGGTGGACTAGGTGACCTAGTCAACTAGTTTGCCCCGTGTCAATTTTAGTCCCTCGAGTTTGTAGTCGGGTGCGGAAAATACCTAAACGGAATATTTTAAAACGCGTATTAACGGGAGATGTTATAAACATATAACGGAGTTTAAATTAGTATAACGGAAAAGAAAACGGAAAAAGGCGGGATGTTACATTACCTACTCCTTAAAAGAAATTTCGTCCCGAAATTTAAGTAGGCGTAGTAGTCGTTGTTTCTTCCTCGAGATCTTGCGTTTCCGAATTCACGAATAGATGAGGATACTTCCTTTGCATTTGATCTTGTCTTTCTCAAGTAAACTCGGGTCCCCTTTTGGAGTTCCAACGGACTTTAACAATCGGGATTCGGCTTTGTTTCAATGTCTTGACGGAGGTGTCCACAATTTCAACCGGTTCCTCCACGAAATGAAGTTTGTCATCAATGGTAAGCTCCTCGAGAGGAATGACGATATCGGGTTCGGCAAGACACTTTTTCAAGTTGGATACATGGAAAGTAGGATGAACGGAGCTCAATTGAGGCGGAAGATCTAAACGATAAGCAACGGTTCCAATACGCTCCAAGATTTCGAAAGGACCAATATACCGCGGATTTAGCTTCCCGCGTTTCCCAAAATGGATTACACCCTTCCAAGGTGCGACTTTTAACATTACTCGGTCACCGACTTGAAATTCAAGATCGTTGCGTCGTTTGTCGGTATAGCTCTTTTGACGACTTCGGGCCGTCCTAAGCCTATCTCGGATTTGAATGATTTTCTCGGTGGTTTCGTGAATGAGTTCGGGTCCGGTGATTTGGACGTCGCCTACCTCGGCCCAACAAAGAGGTGAACGACATTTGCGGCCATATAGCGCTTCAAAAGGTGCGGCTTTAATACTCGCGTGATAACTATTGTTATAAGAGAACTCGGCGAGAGGTAAGTGCTTGTCCCAAGCTTTTCCGAAATCAACCACGCAAGCTCGTAACATGTCTTCTAAGGTTTGAATTGTACGTTCGCTTTGTCCATCGGTTTGAGGATGATATGCGGTGCTCATGTCTAAACGCGTTCCCAACGCTTCTTGCAATGTACGCCAAAATCTAGAAACGAAACGGCCATCTCGGTCGGAGATAATCGATAAAGGTACACCGTGTCGGGCTACGATCTCCTTAATGTAAAGTTGTGCAAGTTTCTCCATTTTGTCCGTTTCTTTCATGGCAAGGAAGTGTGCGGATTTGGTGAGACGGTCAACAATAACCCAAATGGTATCATAACCGCCCGTCGTTTTTGGTAGCTTGGTGATAAAATCCATCGTTATCCTTTCCCACTTCCATTGCGGGATCTCGGGTTGTTGAAGTAATCCGGACGGTCTTTGGTGTTCGGCTTTGACTTTGGAACATGTCAAACACTTGGAAACATAAGTAGCTACGTCCCTTTTGATGTTCGGCCACCAATATAGTTGTTTAAGGTCGTGGTACATCTTATTGGCACCGGGGTGAATCGAGTATCGTGACTTATGGGCTTCATCTAAAATAAGGCTTCGTAGGTCCCCATAACTAGGCACCCAAATCCTTCCGGCGTAATATCGGAGTCCGGTCTCCCTAATTTCGAATCGAGAGACGAGAATGTTTAAGAGCTCGTGTGAAAGGTTTTCATCCTTGAGAGCCTCATCTTGGGCTACCCGAATTTGGCTATTAAGGTTGGTGTAAATGGTGATGTTTAAAGCTCGGACACGAAGAGGCACCGCTCTTTCTTTTCGACTTAAGGCATCGGCTACTACGTTTGCCTTCCCGGGATGGTAACGAAGCTCGCAATCGTAATCGTTCAAAGTTTCAATCCACCGTCGTTGTCTCATGTTTAGTTGCTTTTGATCGAAAATGTGTTGGAGACTTTTGTGGTCGGTAAAGATAGTACTCTTGGTTCCATAAAGATAGTGTCTCCACATTTTAAGTGCAAAGACGACGGCTCCGAGTTCGAGATCATGCGTCGTGTAGTTTCGTTCATGAATTTTGAGTTGTCGAGAAGCATAAGCAATGACTTTCGTTCGTTGCATCAATACACACCCAAAACCATGTTTCGAGGCATCGCAATATACAACAAAGTCATCATTACCTTCGGGAAGTGACAAGATAGGAGCGGTGGTTAGCTTTGTTTTCAAGATTTGAAACGCGGATTCTTGCTCGGTCGCCCAAATGAATTTCTTTCCTTTGTGAGTTAATGCGGTTAGAGGACGTGCAACCAAAGAGAAATTTTCGATGAATCTACGATAGTACCCGGCGAGACCCAAGAATTGACGAATGTGAGTAGGAGTAGTAGGAGTCTCCCATTTATTAATGGCTTCGATCTTCGTGGGATCGACTTTAATACCTTGATCACTTACAACATGACCAAGAAATTGAACTTCCTTCAACCAAAATTCACACTTGGAGAATTTGGCATAAAGTCGTTCTTGTCTCAAGAGTTCAAGCACAAGTCGGAGATGTTGTTCGTGCTCTTCTTCATTTTTAGAATAGATCAATATATCATCGATGAACACAATAACGAATTTATCGAGATACGGTTTGCACACGCGGTTCATAAGATCCATGAACACCGCCGGTGCGTTAGTGAGACCAAATGGCATGACAAGGAATTCATAACTACCGTAACGAGTCCGGAAAGCGGTTTTGGAGACATCTTCCCCCTTAACCCTTAATTGATGATAACCCGAGCGGAGATCGATTTTCGAATATACACAAGACCCTTGTAGTTGATCAAAGAGGTCATCGATGCGAGGAAGAGGATATCGGTTCTTAACCGTTAATTTATTTAGTTCACGATAATCAATGCACATTCGTAGGGATCCGTCTTTCTTTTTAACAAACAAAATCGGAGCGCCCCAAGGTGAATGGCTAGGTTGGATAAAACCACGATCAAGTAGTTCTTGGATTTGACTTTGCAATTCTTGCATTTCGGATGGGGCGAGTCTATATGGTGCACGTGCTACGGGTGCGGCTCCCGGAATAAGATCGATTTGGAATTCAACCGGTCGATGAGGTGGAAGACCCGGCAATTCATCGGGAAATACATCGGAATAGTCACTAACAATTGGCACATCATCGATATGCTTATCATCGGACTCGACTTTCTTAACGTGGGCAAGGATCGCAAAACAACCCTTACGGAGCAGTTTTCTAACTTTAAGGCACGAAACGAGGTTGAGTCTGGTGCAACTCTTATCGCCATAAACAATCAAAGGTTCACCATTCTCGATAGGAATTCGGATTGCGTTAAGATCACAAAGGATGTGAGATTTCGTTTTGACTAACCAATTCATACCGATTATTACATCAAAGCTTCCTAGTTCCATGGGTATCAAGTCAATTTCAAATTCCTTACCCAAAATGTTTAACGTACACCCCCGGTAATATGTGTCGGCACTTAATAGTTTCCCGTTAGCCACTTCAATGGTATAAGTGGTATCTAATGGAAGAGGTGGAGTGCTAAAAGAATGAGTCAAAGTCTTGGATACAAAGCATTTATCGGCACCCGAATCGAATAAGCAAGAGACATAAGAATTGTTGAGAAGAAACGTACCCGTGACTAGTTCAGTGTCATCCCGGGCTTCCTCGGTGTTGATGTTGAAAGCTCGGCCGCGCGTATTGGTGTTATCTTTCCTTTTCGGGCATGCATTTCTATAATGACCCGTTTGGCCACATTCGTAACAAGTGCCCGTCTTTGGTGCATTGGGCCACTTTCGAGCGACGGGAGTGGCACTTTTACAATCGTTGGCCTTATGACCAATTCCTTGGCACCGATGGCAAATTAGCTTACTACATTCGCCAAAGTGATGTTTGTTGCATTTGTTGCAAAAAGGTAGATTCCCGGCATAACCCTTCTTGCCGTCGGAAGTGAAAGATTTCTTGGCAAAGTTGTTGTTGCTTGATTGGGGAGCTTCCCATTTTCTTTTGTTGCCGCCCGATTTATCCTCGGCCTTAGGTGCCGGAACTACGATTTCGTCAACCGTTTCTATCAATTTGCGGGCCATGTTCAAGGCCTCTTGATGATTAGTGGGTTTGGATGACATTACTCCGTGTTTGATACTCTTTGGAAGACCATCCATGTAAAGTTCAACCCTTAAAGCTTCGGGGTTCACAAGATTTGGGCACATCAAGGCTAGTTCAGAAAATCGTTGATTATAAGCCTTGAGATCATTTCCGATCGCCTTTAAAGTTCTTAGCTCTTGTTCGAGCCTTCGGGTTTCTTCACGAGGGAAATATTCGACAATCATCTTTTCCCTCAAGTCGGCCCAAGAGAGGGCGTGAGCTTCATCGGTACCCACCGATTGTACATAAGTATTCCACCATGTAAGGGCGACACCGGCGAAGGTGTGAGTGGAGTATTTGACCTTGTCTTGGTCCCAACAACCGCTTATGCTAAAGACGGCTTCCGTTTGCTCAAACCATGTCCCCCGGTTCCATCAAAAGTGTGAGGTTTGCACCCCATGAAAGCTTTATAGGAGCATCCCTCGTTTGAGTTTCCGGCTCCATTGTTGTTGTTGTTGTTGTTGTTGTTGTTGTTGTGGTTGTTATTATTATTGTTGTTGGATGAGTGACCGGCCATGGCCGCATCTACGGCGGTGGCTATCATCCGTTCGAGAGCTTGTTCGGGAGTTTCATTGCGGCGTACACGACGAGGAGCCATTGTTCCTTCAAGACACAAGAATATCATTGATTAGCATTCTCGATAATACTAACCGTGATATAGAATAAAGATAAAGAGAAGTTTTTCCTCGAATCGCCTTAAATTCTTTATGTCATAATGTCGGAACGTTCATATGAGTCACCGTAATATAATCCCGGAAATTATATTACCCTGATTCATATGTGCATTCGACATCATTTCATATAGTCAAGGTGGCGTGTCAATCAAATTAAACAACGTGAGATTAAGATGAACTAAGAGTAGATATGAGTAGAAGCGTTCGAGTATAAATGCACAAGTAGTCAAGTAATTCCTACTTCAAGTCTATATGCCGGTTGTAGTCTAGACTCACCAATGTACCCTATGACTCGGGGTTGACACTAATGAACTCTAAATCCCTACAACCAACGCTCTGATACCATCTGTAGCGACCCGACCAAATCATATTTGACGGCGCCGTCTACTTAGGTCCCGTTACGTGGTCATAAGTCTTTAAAACAACTTTTGACCAAAAGATATGTCGCATTCATTTCAAATGTAAAGATTGTTCAAAGTTTACAAGAATAGTTCCACCACAAGTTACGATACAAAGTTTTAAGTACAAATGAAACTTATGCGACACAATTTGAAAGTAGCCAAGAGACGCTCCATGTATGCATATATACTCGACATCCAATGCAAGTATCAAAATAATGAGCGGAAGCATGTAACACATATCGTTCAAAGACCTGAGAAAAACATAGAAATCTGTCAACGAAAACGTTGGTGAAATCAAAGGTTTAAGTAAGTAAGTACAAGTGAACCACAAGATTTGCATCAATGAAATAATAGTAATACATTCCAAAAGTTTGTTTCACGAGCACCCAATTATCAATGCTTAACATTTCTCCCATTGAACCCCATCACTTAGTGCTAGAACATACACTGTTTCTCGAAAATATATTTCATTCGTAAACGGTAGCGAACCGTTTGAATGAGGGTTTGTCAAACCCATATGGATCCATACAACATAAGTTCTCGCTTACACCCGGCAAGTGTAACTAATGATAATCGAATTGAGGATTTTGTTCTAAACTCGTATGTAGAATGTTTGTTTTCCTGTACTTGTGTTCACTTAGTAAAGAAATGTTTATGTTTTCTCATCCCAAATGTAAGTTCAAAAAGAGTAAAAGTGGGACTATGATCTCACCTTGAGTGCACGAGTAGTAAAGTACTTCAACAAGTAAACGTGTGCAAAGAACAATGCAAGTCTTGACCTAAACAATAGGTTGTATCAATAACGGTAAGCACGATAGGTCAAAGATGTTCAATTAGTCCTATGGCTCGTTAAGACTTGATCATAATAGCGTGTGAATCAAATTGTCATGTTTCATGCAAGGTACAAGTATAAAAACATGTTAGAATGATTGCACAATTATTTGGTTAAGTTTGATTAAAAGTCAACTTGGTCGGGTCAAAGTCAACGGAAAAGTCAACAGGGTCGGGTTGGGTATCCGACAATTTTTCTAAGTTATATAATCATATATGAGCATGTTGGCCAAGTTTCATGTTAATCGGAGGTCCGTAGCATAGCAAACATTTTTATGTCAAATGACCAAAGCAAACAGCCAGTTTTAGTACAATGGGACGGCGTCCCAAATGGCTAGACGGCGTCCCACAATGAAGGGTGGGACGGCGTCCTGATATCCTAGACGACGTCTAGGTTCTAAAGGTGGGACGGCGTCCCCAGTATCTGGACGGCGTCCTGATCGGTTTCCAGGCCCTGTTTGCTGTATTCCTCAAATGGACGAACCAAAACACAAACAATCACATTTTATGATCCGCAAACAATTAGAACATGTATTTTATATCATCGGAAAGCTCTTTCGACAAGGAACGCAACTAAGCACTTTTAATCAACCAAAAACATCATATACTATAACCGAAATCCCGCCAAGTGATCAATAGAGGTTTATTTTCAAGTTTCAAGTTTATCAATTGCAATTTAAGTTTCGGGAATCCAATTTATACATATGATATGCCGTTTTGAAGGTAATGAAACATGTAATACAACTAAACACTTATCAATAACATTAACAAGCATTCAACGCATCAAAAGTTCGTTTTAAGAGTTGTCAACCCTAACCAAAAGTTCACAAAATCAATAATTGCGTTTATGAAGTTTCTTTAATCAATCTATACATCAAAATGAAGCTAATGATACTAGTAACACTTTTAAAACATGCACATTAACAATCTAATAACATTTGATCATCCAAAATCAAGGATTTAGCAAGTAATTTTCATAATGAACTAGTTACACCAAAAACAACAAATCGAGCATACAAATTACATACACGACATCACAATGAGCCATAGACACTAATTAACATACTTTTAAGTCAAGAACACAAATTTAAAGAAAACTAGTGTTTTAGAAATGTTACCCAAACGAGATGAAGTTGGTACCAAAATGAAGAGGATGAAGAGAGGATCACGAATATGTAATTTATTTTGTTGTAAGCCTCCTAAATCGAATTTAGATGATGATTGAATGAATTTGGAAATTGGGTGTGTTCTTGCTAGAGAGAAAGAGAGAGAGAGAGAGATGGTTGAATGGTGGTGATTGGGGTGGACTAGGTGACCTAGTCAACTAGTTTGCCCCGTGTCAATTTTAGTCCCTCGAGTTTGTAGTCGGGTGCGGAAAATACCTAAACGGAATATTTTAAAACGCGTATTAACGGGAGATGTTATAAACATATAACGGAGTTTAAATTAGTATAACGGAAAAGAAAACGGAAAAAGGCGGGATGTTACACTATACACTAAACTCTAAACACTATATCTAAACCCTAAACCCTAAACCACCAACCCTTAACCCTACACACTAAACCCTAAACCCTATACCCTAAACCCTAAACCATAAATTATGTCCCCGCGATGGTAGCCTAGTGGTTGAGGGACATGCAGCATAGCACGGTGGTCATGGGTTCAATCCCTGCCCCATATCCTTTTAAGCATGGGTTACACGATTTTCCTCTCACATGTTGGCCGTGGACCGGTCGGTGTGGGGCCGCCAGCGGGTCGGTTTACCCTTTTTCTCTAAACCATAAATTCTAAAATCTAAACCCTAAATCCTAAACTCTTAAACCTAAACCCTATACACTAAACCCTAAACCCTATATCTAAACCCTAAACCATAAAACATAAACCATAAAAATCTAAAATCCTAAACCCTAAACTCTATACCATAAATTCTAAAAACTAAACCCTAAACTCTAAAGCCTAAGCTCTAAACCCTAAACCCTTTACCTTAAACCCTAAAAACTAAACCGTAAACCCTATACACTAAACTCTAAACCATAAATCATAAATTCTAAAATTTTAACCATAAACCCTAAATCTTAAACTGTAAACCATAAACCGTAAACCCTAAATAGCAATTTCTAAACCTTAAACCATTAACTCTCAACGTTAATCTTTTTTGTCCCTTAATCTTATATTAGTTGTTAAAATGAATTTAGTTTGTACTTTAAGTATATATAATTAGAGATGTACAAAAAATATTTAAAGGATATTTCACCATAGCAAAATTAGTATAAAGAATAGGGTTAAGCAAATGCATACCTAGATCGATTCTCATTGTTAATTAATTCATTCATTCAGTATGTAATTGTCATGGAAAAAAATCGATTTCACCAATCTATTGTTGACGATGGAGATAATATAGATAGTGTAGATTAGGTTACCCGTGTTTTTTTTTTAATTATTAGAAAAAGGTATTTTATAGATGGAGTGGTATTTGAATCATTCCATCGTCGTCCAATATGATTGGTTTTAATCTTGGTGGTATAATTCGTTGTTTACAAATGGAAGCAATATAACAAAAGTTCAAATGTTTAATAAAAATAAATAATTGATAAGTCCACGTTCAATATGTTACTTTATTTGGAGATGTACATAATTGCCCTTTTTCGTTAAGCTACTTACTTTTTAGAAGAGATTCTCGGATATTAATCAATACAACTAAGCGAAACACACAAATGTTGGTTGATGTGGGAAAACAAATGAGTCAGGCAGGCAGGCGCTTGTTTATACCAAACACTCGTGCCTTTTGTTCCATGGAGTAGGGTGAACATTAGTTTGCGTATAATATAAAATTGGTTAATATGAATATTTTCTAAACATTAACTAAGTCTAGGATCGACCATCTACCTGAATTACATCTCTTTACGCCCTGCATTGTGACAACCCGGAAATTTTTGACCAAATTTAAACTTTATCTTTAAATGATTTAACATTTCCGACACGATAAGCAAAGTCTATGAAGTTGAATCTCAAAATTTTAGAACTGTTTCATTACATTTGACTGCTTCGACGATTCATGAACAATTATATGTATGTATATATATATATATATATATATATATATATATATATATATATATATATATATATATATATATATATATATATATACAAGTAAAAACGACTTTCCTACAGTAAAACACTATTTGCTACAGTAAAATGACTTTGCTACAGTAAAACACTATTTGCTACAGTAAATCACTATTTGCTACAGTGAAACACTATTTGCTACAGTGAAACCGTATTTTGCTACAGTACTACAGTGAAAACGACATTAGCAGTAAATTTACCAACAACTTCATTGATCTTTGACCTTCCGAAAAATCCTTATACTCATTGAAACTGTATCATGTACTCATCCACATCTTGTAACAATAATTGCCATATCAACTACCAGGAATTAGCAATTAGTATTTCGAATATCGCAGCAATTCTACGTCAACAGCTATATATACATATAATGTCTATCTTCTAGACTTACATACTTCGAATGTGAAGTTTCTGAAAAACATCCCAAACTATGAACTAGTTCTCTGAAATTGGAACAATGCTGATGAAGCAGCAAAAACTGTAAACGACCTTAACAGTCAAAAGTTTAATGATAAAGAATAGTATGGTGGTAAAGCTGAGAAAAAGAGAAGGTTTGGAACTGGAAAACGGATTGAGCAAAGTATGAAGGAGGCTGTGGATAAATCACAAAGACTGAACCTGCCTTCAAAGAATCCAAATGATTCAGTGTCTGCTGAAATCCTTAGTAAATACCTTGCTCTTTACTCTAAAACCTTTGCGGACAATATTCTTCATCATCATCATCATCATTATCTTAAATATTCTAAGATATCATCATATCTTTCATTATAAATATCCTCGATATTTCTGAAGATATTTTCATAACCATTCTTATTTGAAATCATTCGTCTCTTCGCGCTATTTGTGTTATAACATAAAAGAAACTATTTTAGTTTCTAACATCTGAAAAATTCGAAAAAAATTTAATGTTTTGAAGTAGTGTTGGGAACTGAAGCATGAATTAGTATAATATAATGACACTTGATCAACGTGATTATATCACAGTAAGTCATGCTGAGTTTCTAATGGAACGTGATAAGGGTTCACAGATTCCACCCTCATCATGTGCCATGTTACACGACTCTTACATTCTAATCTCTAAACATATCAAGAAAATATTTTTCTTGATGATTCGGTCTTTTCCAGATATTCTGGTAATTT
Source organism: Rutidosis leptorrhynchoides (assembly GCF_046630445.1). Taxonomy (NCBI): domain Eukaryota; kingdom Viridiplantae; phylum Streptophyta; class Magnoliopsida; order Asterales; family Asteraceae; genus Rutidosis; species Rutidosis leptorrhynchoides. Next base: position 487,215,075 of record NC_092336.1, read on the forward strand.
GACAAATCAAGATCGTGCCATTACAATTTCTTTCTTTGAACGTTAGTATTGTTTATCCAAAATTTCATACCTACGAATTCTGAACCATTATTCGCTTGACTTAAAGTCGGGAAGAGAAAACGAAAGCATGAAGCTCCGAAATATAAAGGAGAATATAAGCCCGATAACAACCCCGAAATTTACAAACCGTGTATATCAATGCGTATAGCAATATAAAGACACGGGAGAATGAAAAACACTATAACCCCAAGGTAATGGTAGAAGAAAATAACTTCCTCTGGTGGCAGATGAAAAAGAAGAATGAATGATATGATAGCCAAGAAAATATCAAGAATCAGAACTGGATGAAGCATTTTCACAAATCTTTTGTAAGTATGAAATAAGAAAGAAGATTATAGGAGTGGTGAGAATAAATGAAACGGAAGAGGTTAATTTATAGCAAAATATCAGACATAGCAATCGAGGCAGATTACGCATTTAATCAAAGGAAATCCTAATTTCCTTAAATTTCGAAGAACCAAATCTTATTTAAATTATGAAGATTTTCTATTCCTTAAATTCCGAAAATCAATCGTTACTACATCAAGAGATAAGACGAATCTCTATTCTCCAATTCATTCTATTACGATAACTTCTCACATACGCTTCGAGTAATCGGATTGTTTTATTCGTATTATTCAATGGTGATAAAATTCTATTTACCAACTCATATTCGTCATGAAAACATTTTTATTGTCAGCCATGATGACCTCACTCAAATTTCGGGACGAAATTTCTTTAACGGGTAGGTACTGTGACAACCCGGAAATTTTTGACCAAATTTAAACTTTATCTTTAAATGATTTAACGTTTCCGACACGATAAGCAAAGTCTATGAAGTTGAATCTCAAAATTTTAGAACTGTTTCATTACATTTGACTGCTTCGACGATTCATGAACAATTATATGTATGTATATATATATATATATATATATATATATATATATATATATATATATATATATATATATATGTGCAAGTAAAAACGACTTTCCTACAGTAAAACACTATTTGCTACAGTAAAATGACTTTGCTACAGCGAAACCGTATTTTGCTACATTGAAAACGACTTTGCTACAGTGAACACTATTTGATGTCGACGAACTAGCAAACAAAAACGGATAAGGCGGCCATGCGATCGCATGGCAAAAACACTGAAAACTCATGCGATCGCATGAGGTATTGTAGCAGGCCACATACTATAAAAGCTCGATTCATTCCTCCGTATTATTATTTTTTTATATTATTATTATTATTATTATTATTATTATTATTATTATTATTATTAAGATTAATATTATTATTATTAATCTTATTATAATATTATTATTAGTAGTATATATACCTAAAATACTACGACGAGGTTATGAGCGTGTCACCTTCAAAATGGGTTTTTGAGCGGGATAAAGCTAAGGAAATTATGGGTTATTGCCAAGGAGGTTATGGGTAATGTTCGAGGGTATATTTGTGAATCAAATCTAGTGTTTATCATCTCTGTTGCGTCTACGTACTTTCCTACAATATTGAATCTCAATATTGATACGTAAGCACTCATATTTTATCTTTTATACATTAATTGTGTATCCATGTCTAGTGCTCGAGTATATATATTTATGCATGCTTGTATGCTAAATTTTGTCGTTAAACAGTTATGATGAATCACGAAGTAAATACATATATTACTGATAAAAGGTATATGATATGCATGTTTTTGGAAAGATTGCGAAAAATCAATAACTTTTCATTTAGAAATCGCGTAATTTCGGTGAACGAATTAAAAGATATGATCAACTGAATTATGATTGACATTGATTGAAATTGCTTTTGAAACTTGTTTGTAAGAATGATAAATTGGATTTTTGAATATTACCAGCCAAGTAAATGAATCCATATATAAGGCACGTCTCGTTTTGTTGAATTATTGTCAAAATTGACTTTTTGAAACGACTTTGGATAACTTTTGTATGTCGATCTCGAGCATTAGGATTGTTATACACTATGACCTGACCTAGCTTGATAGACATTTATTGACCAACATATGTTCTCTAGGTTGAGATCTATGGTTATTTGGTAATCCGAGTTTCGATCACATTTTGGTGAACGACTTTATATGCTGCTAAGGTGAGTTTCATTTGCTCCCTTTTACTCATTACATTTTTGGGCTGAGAATACATGCACTGTTTTAATAACTGTTTTACAATATTTGTATGCGTGAGTTTCATTTGCTCCCTTTTTAAATGATTTTGCAATATATGTTTTTGGGCTGAGAATGCATGCACTTTATTTTAAAAACAATGGACACAAGTACATACTAAATTCTATACTGAGTTTGAACCGAAAATCCCTTAGCTTTGGTAACTAGTAACTGCCAGTTATAAGAACTGGTGGGCGCGAGTAGTAGTATATGGATCCATAGAGCTTGATATCCCCGTCCGAGCTAGAGCACTAGCCTTTTAACGGACGTATGCTATTCGAGAAGCGAACACGTTGGTTTGCGTGTATTATTAAGATGATTATACAAAGGGTACAAATTATATATACGTTAAGTTTAGTTACCAGGGTGCTCAATTTCGTAGAATATTTTGATAAACGTTTCTGGATTGAACAACTGAAATCTTGTGATCCACCTTTATATACAGATTATGCGCAACATTAAAACTATGAACTCACCAACCTTTGTGTTGACACTTGTTAGCATGTTTATTCCCAGGTTCCCTAGAAGTCTTCCGCTGTTTGCTTATATGTTAGACAAGCTATGTGCATGGAGTCATACATGGCATATTTTTCAAGGAAACGTTGCATTCACCAAATCATCACCATGTATCTTATTTTGACTGCATTATCAATGGAAGTATTATTGTAAATTATTATATTACGGTGATTGTCTATATGTAGAAATCATCAGATGTCGAAAACCTTTGATTTAAATATTCATTTATGGTGTGCCTTTTCAAAAGAATGCAATGTTTACAAATCGTATCATATAGAGGTCAAATACCTCGCAATGAAATCGATGAATGACGTGTTCGTCCATATGGATTTGGAGCGATCGTCACATGCATAGTTAAACAAAATGGACTCAAATGACCGGTAAGACTTTTTACTCGGATTCTAGAGGGCGTGAATCATTGAACATGTATACTTTATCTGAAGGGCTTTATATTCGATGCAACAAATAAGTAATAGAGAATTTGATTTGTTTTGATTTTCAGTTGCAAATTCATGACTACAAAACTAAATGGGCATCTGAAGTGAATGAGCCTGTTGCTAAATATTATTATCATGTATGGTTCTCATTTATTTGAATATACAACTCAAGTTAGACTTGCAGGTTAATCTGAGAATGTACTTGAAAAATGATAAAAGTGAGCTCTCAATCTTGGTAGATAGATCCAGTAGTAGGTGCAACATAGTCGTCTCAATCTTGGTAGATAGATACAGTAGTGGGTGCAACATAGTTGATAAGGCAGTTGATAGGTAATTTTGTTAAAGTTTGATGACAGATATTACAAGTTCATATATAATATCTAAACCCAATGATGTAGCATGGAGATGATTTGCACGATCTTCGCAGCTAGCTAACAATACAGGAGGTAGACCATCATCCTTTTCAATCGCTTTATCCTCTTCATCTATTGCCTCAAACACTTACTCCGAGTTCCGCCTAAGATCAACAACAAACGTATAAGTAATCAACCACCGACCATGTTATCCACAAACACATATACACAAGTAGCAATTGAAAAAAAAAAACACCTTTTTCTCTCTCCTGTGTTCACACTACATCTGGCGATTTTTTCCACCCTCGTCACTATTTCAATTTGTTTATCAAATCTGGTGGGTATTTAACTGGTAATCGATTGGTTTGACTGTCATGGGCAAGAATTCAGGAGGAAAGAAGAAGAAAAAGGTAGTTGAAACTGTTCCCAGGGTTCTAAGGAATCGGAAAATAGGATTTGACGAGTATAATCAAATCGAATCTGAATCTGATGCGAGTAACACAGATCGTGTTAGTATTCATTCAAGGGATGAATCGTCAGATTCTTCTGCGGGAAATGAAGCGCCACCATTTAAATCGACAACAACAGGTATTCCTAATGACTACTCTTTTTCTGGTTTGAATAATGAGGCTGCAAAAGAATCTGTTGTAGATGACAACACTGGTATTACGAATGGAGACCAATTGAATATCAAAGATGGATATCAGTTTCCTGAACTTAATTCTGCGTGCACTAACAAGCACCAAGGTAAAGTTCATTATGCAGAGGGAGCTAATAATGGAACTGAAGCTCAGGTCCGTGACCAGGGGACTGATTCTATTGATATCCTGGAGAATCAAGAAATAGTGAAGGATGCATCTCACTTGAATCCACTTGATCAGGTTAATGTTAGTCAACCTCCAAGTTCGTTCGCTAAGGCTGTGGATGGTTCTTCTTATCTCTCTCAAAAGAAAAGTGTAAATTTTCGTTTATTTGAATCGACCGATATTATGGAGGATGGTGTGGATGTTGTGATACCTGTTTCCTCGATCAAAGAAGCGTCTAAGCGGTATAATAATACATTGTACGGTTACTTCATAGGTAAACGAATTGCGTTCCCGGTTGTACAAAAATATGTTTTGAATGCCTGGAAGAAATATGGAATAGAAAACTCCATGATGAATGCAAAAGGATTTTTCTTTTTTAAGTTTGGTACGGAGGATGGTATGATGAAGGTTCTGGAGAACGGGCCATGGATGATACGTGGTGTTCCTATCATACTTAATAAGTGGTCCCCACATATCTCGTTGACAAAGGAGAATCTAACGAAGGTGCCGGTTTGGGTAAAGCTTTATGATGTTCCTCTAGCAGGTTTTACAGCTGATGGTCTGAGTGCAATCGCGTCTAAAATTGGTAAACCTATGATGCTTGATTCGTTTACTAGCACAATGTGCATGGAGTCATGGGGTCGGCCAAATTATGCGCGAGCAATGGTTGAAGTTTCAGCTGAATATGAGTTAAAGGATAACCTTACTGTTGCCACGCCAAGCTTATTATCTAATGAAAAGGTTATTGACGTGGTTACTATCGACTATGAGTGGAGACCGCCAAGGTGTGAGGGCTGCAAATGTTTTGGTCACACGGATAGTCAGTGCCCTAAGAATATAGTTGTCCAGGTTAATGTAGCGAAGGATGTTACGCTAATTCCTGGACAACGACAACAACATGTGGATGCAGATGGTTTCGAAGATGTCATAAAGAAGAAGGGAAAAGGTGGTGCTGTTGTGGATCCAAAGAAGGGGAATAAAGGGGGTTTTGGGGTTGGTAAATCTAATCCAAAATTGGTCTATCGTCGGAAGGTTGTTCATGATGAGAAGAAGAGAAGTTCGCAAGCTGGGACAAGTAAGGGTGCTCAAGTGGAGATTCAAAATTCGTTCGGAACTTTAAATAATGATAATCTAGTTAATGAACCGAGCGATGTTGAATCTGATAAAGAGGAAACGGCTATGTTTATGGCAGGAAAAAATGCTCCTAAGACAAAGGCACCATTTGGCATGAAATCGGGTTGGTTGTGATAGGTGTTATTGTATAGGTGGGTCGTTATATGTCTTTGTTTTTTGCTAGTCTTGGTTGTTTGTAGGTCTAGCGAGGTTTGTGGTTGTTTGTGAGGTCGCAAGGTGCGCTTGTGGCCGTTGTTCTTATTTGTATTTTTATTATTTTTTTATAAATAATATTTACCGGGTAGAACCCTTTACCCAAAAAAAAAAAAAACACACATTATTTTTCTTTTTTCATATGGTTATGCAACCAAAATTTGATCAATCAATCCAAAACCTATATTCCCGATTTACTTAAAAACTCTACTCGGTACTCATTGATTAATTTCATTTACTATATACTTTCTTCATTAATGTACGAAACTGAAACGTAATAAACTACAACAACCATATCCAATTATCCATCTACCATATAATGCAAGTCCTGGTAGCTTCAAAACCCTAATTAATCAAATTAAAGCCACACATATATTTCTATGCTAAACACACTTTATACACACACTATAACATCAACATTTTAATCAATCTTGTTCACACAAACACACACACGATACAAATTTCATTGATGCCCTGTTCACTTCGAATATATGTCTTCCAACGACAACCTTTTTCAACATCTTAATTTGAACACGAGCTCTACATTGTTCAACTTCATCTTAATTTGGAGTTATGTCATTTATGATCAGAACAAAATAAACTTAACTCAACATGACATTTTATAGTCAAGATAAAGATATACTAATTTTCTACTGAAAATTAGAACAATCATAAACAAAATTTTAGAGAAATACCTCATGTTATGTTTAAATTTTTCAACATCTTCCCAAGCAGTGGCCCGTTTCTCAAATTCGAACCTCAATGACTGCCAAATTGTTGACATCAACACCTGATAGGTTATCCTTATCTTCTCTCTTTTTTGGATATCGAATGCAGCAATGTTCATCTTCCACATTGACCCCAAGCTGTAAAATGGATAACTTATTCAAATAATCAGACATATAAAAAAACTCCTAACTCTCTTATAAAAGACATTTAACAATATTTTCATAATCATATTTGACACATTATTTATATAAGACCTTAAAACAATGGATAATAAGAAAATATTTAAGGGCCAGCCAAACTCGGACGAGCCATCCATTTTGGCACCTTCAAATTTTGCTATGTAAGACCCTAATCTTCATTGTACAGCAGAGTAAATAGAGTACATAAAGTGTGGGAATGATTGAGCAGTTAAACAGAAGTCAGAGAGTGATCTGAGCTTAGTGCGCGCCGCGCACCCTTTACTGTAGCCGGGTTCAGCCCTTTTTAATCAGATATTTTGATGGGCATTTTGGTAATTGCACTTGTGGACGAATTAAAGGCAGTTTGGTCAGTTTGTGGAGTATCATTCACTCCATTTTCAACAACCTTATCTTCTTCACTTTAATTTAGAGAGAGATTGTGATTTCTTGAGTGAGAGAGCTTAAATCCAAGAGGAAGGAGCTTGTTTCGGGATAAAGTTCAAGCATTAAAGTTGTTCATTTCATCTCTATCTTCGTTTTGGTTGTAGTGGTATGCTCTAACTTTAATTTCCTTACTTTGATTTTGTGTAAGGGTTAGGGTTTGAGTAAATGATGAACATAAAACCCATATTTAGTGATTTTGGGTGTTCTTGGGTAAAATGGAGTCATGAAGGTTAAATGGTAACTAACCTAGGGTTTCAAAGTATTAAATTATGTTTATGAACCCTAATTGGTTAGTTAATTGCTAACACACTTAGTTAATTGGTAAATGGGTGTTAGTTGGGATAATGGATGACCCGAAATGGGTGTATCGACTTTAAATTAGTCAAAGGTTTGATTATTGACCTAGTTGGGAATTATGGGTGTGAAATACCCTAATTATGTCTTAGTAAGTGTTATTGTACCTTAATCACTAGCTTCTAAGTGATTGATGATGGTCTTGACCCTTAAGGGGCGGTTTTGATGAAAATGGGGCATTTAATGCATTTAAGTCATTAAATGCACATGAGTGAATTGTTGGCATTTAATCCAACTAGTTTGTTTGTTAATTAAGTACTTATTGCATTAGGTACTTTGCTTTGAAGCTTACGGAAGTATTTAACCGTCACCAAATCGTTAAGGTGAATGGAATAAGTATACATGTACGTATATGATGTGTTTACTTGTAGAAATGGATATGTGTTGTCCGAGTTAGTGATATATGCGTTGTACACTAACGGTTTTATGAATGGATATATGTTGTCCAAATTAGTGGTATATGTGTTGTACACTAACGATTTATGCTTGGATATGCGTTGTCCATTTTAGTGTTATATGTGTTGTACACTAACAATTTTATAAACGGATATGTGTTGTCCAAGGGTTAGTGATATATGTGTTGTACACTAACGGTTGTTACGAACACCGATGGGAAATTTGAGTACCATTCCTTTTACGATTGGTTAACCATGGTTGTATGAATTGTGTATTAGCATATTTAATTATGAGCTATATGCTATTGGTATTGCTAGCTCATTGTGAATTGCGATTAATGGTATATGCATAATTTTTGCATGGTTGTTGAATTGCTAGCTTGTGTACGGTATTGAGTAAGTGATGCAAGTAAGTAGATTATATATGTATATGTATAATTATTGCATTCATTAAGCGTTAGCTTACCCTCTCGTTGTTTACCTTTTTATAGGCACAGGTGTGGACAAGGGTAAGGGCATTGTTTTGGAGTAGAGATCCCGCTTGTTGTTAGGGGACGCTTTTTGGAAGTATTATCTTTTGGAGTTTGACCGAGACTTGGGTAGTTTAACCCCAAACACCATGCTCGTAGGGTCATTTGGCATTTAAACTTTTTGTGGTCGAAACTCATGATTCGTATGAAACACGTATTTTGGGCATTGTGGGCCCCGCATTACTTTTATGTTTGATTCGTGTTAGTTTTACATATATAAACATGTTGTGAAAAGCGTTTGGTCTAATTAGGTCGGGAATTGCGCACATCTTTTTACGTGTAAAAATCAGTCCGGACATAACCTGGATGGAGTTGTGCGCGCCGCGCACTTCAAGGGGAGCGCGCCGCGCACTCCCCTGTACAGCAGTTTTTAATTTTTTTTTTGGGGACTGTTTTCGGTCGGTTATTGGTTGGGTCGTTACAAGTGGTATTAGAGCATGGTCTAAGGGATTTAGGCGACTTGAGATAGGTGCCTAGACTTAGACTTTATTGTGTGTACGCTTTATGCGAGACTTGTAGGATTTTGGGTCTAATCGGGAATTGTTAGTGCTTTGGTTTATGTGAACTAACCTTGTGCTAATTATTTTGTGTTGTGTTTAGCAAACATCAAGCGAGATAGACGTTGTACTAGCAAGTTAATGCGAGGTGCTCGCGTAACAATGATTAGCTACCATCGTTACGGGTGCAATTCGTGTCAAACAAGTAATGTACGACGATTGTTGAGCAAGATGGAGTAGTGTGGTGTATATGTATATACGCTTGTGTTATGTCCCTTTGTTTCACCGTCTAATCCATTTCGTTTTATAGAATGAAGACGAGAAATGGACCCGATAATGGTAACGGGGATACAAGTGAGGACGCCGAGTTGACGGCCAAAGTTGAGGCCATCTTTAAATGTCAAAAGGCGGAGTTTCTCGAAGATGTTAAGAAGAAGTTCCTAGACACGATTGACGAGCAACTGGTCAATGTGGTAAAGGAGCAAGTTAAGGCCGTTCTTCAAGAGGATAATGTGGGGAGACGGGACTTCTTCTATAAGAATTTCAAGGACTCTCAACCTCCCACCTTAGACGGTGAACGGGACCCACTTAAGAGTGCCCGTTGGATCTCCGATATGGAGGGGGCTTTTCGTACATGTGAATGCCCTCTCGATAAAAAGACGAGATATGGTTGTAGCATGTTAAGAGGTGATGCTAAATTGTGGTGGGACGCGAAAATCCAACTTTATGGTGAAGAACAATGCATGGAATTCACTTGGGATGAATTCAAGAAGGAGTTTTTCGATGAGTACCGAACTTCGGCCGATCTTACTAGGCTTAAGGACGAGCTACGTTCCTCGAGGCAAGGGTCTATGGATTTGGACACTCTCAAATCTGTGTTTTTGTCCAAGACCCAATTTTGCCCGGAGTATGTCGGGAATGATAAAATGTTGAAAGAAGATTTCTATCGAATCTTGAATGATAACTATCAAGAGAAAATTAGTGTGAACGTGGTGAAGAGCTTTGATGAATTGTTCAATATGGCGAAGGGTTTTGAAGCGCTTGTGTTGAGAAAGAGTAGTTTTACTTTTGGTAAGAGGAAGTTCGAGAATTCGAGTCAATCGAGCTTTTCCAACAAAAAGAACAAGAAGGGCTCCGAAAGTGTTAATAGCGTGAAGAAAGGTGGCTCCGGTGGTCATGTACCCACTTGCTATACTTGTGGGCAAAAAGGTCACATCTCTCGTGATTGCCCCAACTCACCTTCCACACCCAAATTTACTTGTTTCAATTGTGGTAAAGAAGGGCACAAGAGGCCCGAGTGTCCCGAGTTGCGCAATGATAATGTTAAGCGATTAGAAAAGGCGGCGGGTACGGCTAGGGGTCGAAATTATTTGATGACCAATGATGAAGCCAAACAATCGAACGAAGTTGTCTCAGATATTTTCATGGTTAATTCTAATCCGACAAGGATACTTTTTGATAATGGTGCTAACTTGTCGTTTGTGTCTCCTAAATTTGTACCTAAACTTAATAGACCGCTAGCTAAGTTAAGTCGTCCGGTAGAAGTTGAAATAGCGGACGGCAAGGCGGTGCTAGTGGTTGACGTGTGTAAAAATTGTGATGTTGTATTTGGTGCCGAAAGTTTTAAAATCGATCTCATTCCGATGACTTTGGGTGATTTTGATATCGTTGTTGGTATGGATTGGCTCGATCGTCATAGAGCCGATATTGCATGCCATGATAAGTTTATTTCAGGTAAAAACCCCAAGTGGGGGAGAGTTAATTATTCATGGCGATAAACGAAGAAGACTTATGCCGATATGTTCCTTTGCACGGGCACGTCGTTTTCTTATTAGTGGTGGCATGGCTTTTCTTGCCCATGTTGTTGATACTCGTGATAAGCCACCACCTATTCGTGAAATTCCGGTGGTAGGTGAATTTGAAGACGTTTTTCCGATGATGTTATAGAAATTATCCCAACTGAATTTAAAAAGGCAAAAGAAAATAATAAGGGAAAGGGCATAAAAATAGAGAAATCTAATTCCAACCCCGATGAACTTTATATGTATCATCAACCCCCGAAGTCCTTAAGTTGTAACAATGACCCGGGAACCTCTAAACCACCAGGTTTTTCTAAACCAATGTGGAAAATGATGGCTCGTATTAGGGGAACATCATATATCCCTAGAAACTTGGCAAAACGAACTAAAACCGAAGAAGAAGAAACAAGCGAGTCGGAATAAGATAGTTGTATTCGTGTGGTGTAATATATGTAATATAGTGTGCTTATGCTTTATGATATATGTAAAAATTGCTTGTATTAATAAGTATTTTTTTTATGAATCTAACTCTTGTCTATTTTACAGTATAAAAACACAAAATGGATAGACAACCCAATATTTTAAGAGACCTACCCGGAGACATGATTGATGAAATCTTGTCTAGAGTCGGTCAGAATTCTTCGGCACAACTATTTAAGGCGAGATCAGTTTGTAAGACATTCGAAGAACGTTCCAAGAATGCCTTGGTTTATAAAAGGCTTTCGTTCGAAAGATGGGGGATATCACATTGGGAAATCCATAAGTTACGATGTGTTTACTTTGACGCATATATTGCGGGGAACCCAAATGCTATTTTACGCAATGGGTTAAGAAATTATTTTGACTCAATATATCCGAATATTGGACTTCGTGATTTAGAAAAAGCGGCTAACATGCAACATAAAGAAGCATGTTATGCTTACGGATTAGTAATGTTCGCTTCTCACCAAAGTGAGAACAAGAACATCGGGCTACAACTATTAAACAAAACGTTCCCACAAGTGACGGAGTCGGTAATTGGGGTAAGAAATGAGGTTTTTAGATTGTTACGGGACTGTTGGACATTACGTAACCCTCGTCCCTTTGACGACGTTACAACACGCTGTCTTATCAACGGCCATAACGGTTATGTTCCACAAGACCAAGGATGGGAAGTAATCCTAGTAAAACCAGAATGCATGACTTGTTTCTGGACGTATGAATTACGTGTCTTTATTGCCTTTGCTGAACAACTTGTGTACTAGCTAGAATTATCTTCACAACCATCTCGTATCAAATTTATTGTGTGCTATATTTCATGCTATATGTAAAATAAGCGGTATTGTAAGTTTGTAAAATATTGTGTAAAAGTTTGAACGCGAAATATTATTATAATCAGTTTTTCATATAGAATTGTAGTAGTTGAATTGTATATTAGCTACTAAGTATGAACTTAACGGGTAGGTACTACCCGAATTTAAACTTATAAAACGCTAATATGAAGAAAAAGCTTTTATAAATGAGTTCATATTATGCTATGAAATACTATTAACTACTCTTAATATTCTGTATGATTAACTTGTTCCATTTGACTATTTTGAAGGAAATGGCACCGACTACTCGACACACCGTGAATATGAATGAAGAGGAATTCCGTACTTTTCTAGTTTCAAACATAGCCGCAGTACAGGCTGCACTACATACCAACAATAACCTTGGATCTAGCAGTACAGGAAATCGTGTAGGATGCACCTACAAAGAATTCACTGCCTGCAAACCTTTGGAATTTGATGGAACCGAAGGACCGATCGGATTGAAACGGTGGACCGAGAAGGTCGAATCGGTGTTTGTCATAAGTAAGTGTACTGAAGAGGACAAAGTGAAGTACGCTACGCATACCTTCACAGGTTCTGCGTTAACATGGTGGAATACCTATCTAGAGCAAGTGGGACAAGACGATGCGTACGCACTACCGTGGTCAGCATTCAAGCACTTGATGAACGAGAAGTACCGTCCCAGAACCGAGGTCAATAAGCTCAAGACAGAACTTAGAGGGTTACGATCCCAAGGATTTGATATTACCACGTACGAAAGACGATTCACAGAATTGTGCCTATTATGTCCGGGAGCATTCGAAGATGAGGAAGAGAAGATCGACGCGTCTGTGAAAGGATTACCGGAAAGAATCCAAGAAGATATAAGTTCACACGAGCCCGCCTCCATACAACAGGCATGTAGAATGGCTCACAAACTAGTGAACCAGATTGAAGAAAGAATTAAAGAACAGACTGCTGAAGAGACCAATGTGAAGCAAGTCAAAAGAAAGTGGGAGGAAAACGGTGATAAGAATCACCAATACAACAACAACAGCAATTACAACAATAATCGCAACAATTATCCCAACAACCGCAACATCAATCGCAACTACAACAAACGGCCCCACAACAACAACAACAACAACAGCAACTACAACAATCATCCCAATAACAATAATAACCGCAACAACAACAACAATCAGAAGCAGCTATGCCAAAGGTGTGAAAAGTATCACTCGGGGTTCTGCACCAAATTTTGCAACAAGTGTAAAAAAAATGGTCATAGCGCGGCGAAGTGTGAGGTCTACGGAACAGGGGTTAATAGAATGAAAGGAACAAATGGTGTCGGAACGAGTAATGGCGGAGCAAGTAGTGTCGGAGCAAGTTATGCCAATGTAGTTTGTTATAAATGTGGAAAACCGGGCCACATTATTAGAAATTGCCCGAACCAGGAGAACACGAATGGACAAGGCCGCGGAAGAGTTTTCAATATTAATGCGGCAGAGGCACAGGAAGACCCGGAGCTTGTTACGGGTACGTTTCTTATTGACAATAAATCTGCTTACGTTTTATTTGATTCGGGTGCGGATAGAAGCTATATGAGTAGAGATTTTTGTGCTAAATTAAGTTGTCCATTGACGCCTTTGGATAGTAAATTTTTACTCGAATTAGCAAATGGTAAATTAATTTCAGCAGATAATATATGTCGGAATCGAGAAATTAAACTGGTTAGCGAAACATTTAAGATTGATTTGATACCAGTAGAGTTAGGGAGTTTTGATGTGATAATCGGTATGGACTGGTTGAAAGAAGTGAAAGCAGAGATCGTTTGTTACAAAAATGCAATTCGCATTATACGAGAAAAAGGAAAACCCTTAATGGTGTACGGAGAAAAGGGAAACACGAAGCTACATCTTATTAGTAATTTGAAGGCACAAAAACTAATAAGAAAAGGTTGCTATGCTGTTCTAGCACACGTCGAGAAAGTACAAACTGAAGAAAAGAGCATCAATGATGTTCCCATTGCAAAAGAATTTCCCGATGTATTTCCGAAAGAATTACCGGGATTACCCCCACATCGATCCGTTGAATTTCAAATAGATCTTGTACCAGGAGCTGCACCAATAGCTCGTGCTCCTTACAGACTCGCACCCAGCGAGATGAAAGAACTGCAAAGCCAATTACAAGAACTTTTAGAGCGTGGTTTCATTCGACCAAGCACATCACCGTGGGGAGCTCCTGTTTTGTTTGTCAAGAAGAAAGATGGTACATTCAGGTTGTGTATCGACTACCGAGAGTTGAACAAACTTACCATCAAGAACCGCTACCCACTACCGAGAATCGACGACTTATTTGATCAACTACAAGGCTCGTCTGTTTATTCAAAGATTGACTTACGTTCCGGGTATCATCAAATGCGGGTGAAAGAAGATGATATTCCAAAGACTGCTTTCAGAACACGTTACGGTCATTACGAGTTTATAGTCATGCCGTTTGGTTTAACTAATGCACCAGCTGTGTTCATGGACCTTATGAACCGAGTGTGTGGACCATACCTTGACAAGTTTGTCATTGTTTTCATTGATGACATACTTATTTACTCAAAGAATGACCAAGAACACGGTGAACATTTGAGAAAGGTGTTAGAAGTATTGAGGAAGGAAGAATTGTACGCTAAGTTTTCAAAGTGTGCATTTTGGTTGGAAGAAGTTCAATTCCTCGGTCACATAGTGAACAAAGAAGGTATTAAGGTGGATCCGGCAAAGATAGAAACTGTTGAAAAGTGGGAAACCCCGAAAACTCCGAAACACATACGCCAGTTTTTAGGACTAGCTGGTTACTACAGAAGGTTCATCCAAGACTTTTCCAGAATAGCAAAACCCTTGACTGCATTAACGCATAAAGGGAAGAAATTTGAATGGAATGATGAACAAGAGAAAGCGTTTCAGTTATTGAAGAAAAAGCTAACTACGGCACCTATATTGTCATTGCCTGAAGGGAATGATGATTTTGTGATTTATTGTGACGCATCAAAGCAAGGTCTCGGTTGTGTATTAATGCAACGAAAGAAGGTGATTGCTTATGCGTCTAGACAATTGAAGATTCACGAACAAAATTATACGACGCATGATTTGGAATTAGGCGCGGTTGTTTTTGCATTAAAGACTTGGAGGCACTACTTATATGGGGTCAAAAGTATTATATATACCGACCATAAAAGTCTTCAACACATATTTAATCAGAAACAACTGAATATGAGGTAGCGTAGGTGGATTGAATTATTGAATGATTACGACTTTGAGATTCGTTACCACCAGGGGAAGGCAAATGTGGTAGCCGATGCCTTGAGCAGGAAGGACAGAGAACCCATTCGAGTAAAATCTATGAATATAATGATTCATAATAACCTTACTACTCAAATAAAGGAGGCGCAACAAGGAGTTTTAAAAAAGGGAAATTTAAAGGATGAAATACCCAAAGGATCGGAGAAGCATCTTAATATTCGGGAAGACGGAACCCGGTATAGGGCTGAAAGGATTTGGGTACCAAAATTTGAAGATATGAGAGAAATGGTACTTAGAGAAGCTCATAAAACCAGATACTCAATACATCCTGGAACGGGGAAGATGTACAAGGATCTCAAGAAACATTTTTGGTGGCCGGGTATGAAAGCCGATGTTGCTAAATACATAGGAGAATGTTTGACGTGTTCTAAGGTCAAAGCTGAGCATCAGAAACCATCAGGTTTACTTCAACAACCCGAAATCCCGGAATGGAAATGGAAAAACATTACTATGAATTTCATCACTAAATTGCCAAGGACTGCAAGTGGTTTTGATACTATTTGGGTAATAGTTGATCGTCTCACGAAATCAGCACACTTCCTGCCAATAAGAGAAGATGACAAGATGGAGAAGTTAGCACGACTGTATTTGAAGGAAGTCGTCTCCAGACATGGAATACCAATCTCTATTATCTCTGATAGGGATGGCAGATTTATTTCAAGATTCTGGCAGACATCACAGCAAGCATTAGGAACTCGTCTAGACATGAGTACTGCCTATCATCCACAAACTGATGGGCAGAGCGAAAGGACGATACAAACGCTTGAAGACATGCTACGAGCATGTGTTATTGATTTCGGAAACAGTTGGGATCGACATCTACCGTTAGCAGAATTTTCCTACAACAACAGCTACCATTCAAGCATTGAGATGGCGCCATTTGAAGCACTTTATGGTAGAAAGTGCAGGTCTCCGATTTGTTGGAGTGAAGTGGGGGATAGACAGATTACGGGTCCGGAGATTATACAAGAAACTACCGAGAAGATCATCCAAATTCAACAACGGTTGAAAACCGCCCAAAGTCGACAAAAGAGCTACGCTGACATTAAAAGAATAGATATAGAATTTGAAATTGGAGAGATGGTCATGCTTAAAGTTGCACCTTGGAAAGGCGTTGTTCGATTTGGTAAACGAGGGAAATTAAATCCAAGGTATATTGGACCATTCAAGATTATTGATCGTATCGGACCAGTAGCTTACCGACTTGAGTTACCTCAACAACTCGCGGCTGTACATAACACTTTCCACGTCTCGAATTTGAAGAAATGTTTTGCTAAAGAAGATCTCACTATTCCGTTAAATGAAATCCAAATCAACGAAAAACTTCAATTCATCGAAGAACCCGTCGAAATAATGGATCGTGAGGTTAAAAGACTTAAGCAAAACAAGATATCAATTGTTAAGGTTCGATGGAATGCTCGTAGAGGACCCGAGTTCACCTGGGAGCGTGAAGATCAGATGAAGAAGAAATACCCGCATCTATTTCCAGAAGATTCGTCAACACCTTCAACAGATTAAAATTTCGGGACGAAATTTATTTAACGGGTAGGTACTGTAATGACCCGAACTTTTCATGTATATATATATTAATTGAGATTGATATTTACATGATTAAATGTTTCCAACATGTTAAGCAATCAAACTTGTTAAGACTTGATTAATTGAAATATGTTTCATATAGACAATTGACCACCCAAGTTGACCGGTGATTCACGAACGTTAAAACTTGTAAAAACTATATGATGACATATATATGGATATATATATAGTTAACATGATACTATGATAAGTAAACATACCATTAAGTATATTAACAATGAAGTACATATGTAAAAACAAGACTACTAACTTAATGATTTTTAAACGAGACATATATGTAACGATTATCGTTGTAAAGACATTTAATGTATATATATCATATTAAGAGATATTCATACATGATAATATCATGATAATATAATAATTTAAAATCTCATTTGATATTATAAACATTGGGTTAACAACATTTAACAAGATCGTTAACCTAAAGGTTTCAAAACAACACTTACATGTAACGACTAACGATGACTTAACGACTCAGTTAAAATGTATATACATGTAGTGTTTTAATATGTATTTATACACTTTTTAAAGACTTCAATACACTTATCAAAATACTTCTACTTAACAAAAATGCTTACAGTTACATCCTCGTTCAGTTTCATCAACAATTCTACTCGTATGCACCCGTATTCGTACTCGTACAATACACAACTTTTAGATGTATGTACTATTGGTATATACACTCCAATGATCAGCTCTTAGCAGCCCATGTGAGTCACCTAACACATGTGGGAACCATCATTTGGCAACTAGCATGAAATATCTCATAAAATTACAAAAATATGAGTAATCATTCATGACTTATTTACATGAAAACAAAATTACATATCCTTTATATCTAATCCATACACCAACGACCAAAAACACCTACAAACACTTTCATTCTTCAATTTTCTTCATCTAATTGATCTCTCTCAAGTTCTATCTTCAAGTTCTAAGTGTTCTTCATATATTCTACAAGTTCTAGTTACATAAAATCAAGAATACTTTCAAGTTTGCTAGCTCACTTCCAATCTTGTAAGGTGATCATCCAACCTCAAGAAATCTTTGTTTCTTATAGTAGGTTATCATTCTAATACAAGGTAATAATCATATTCAAACTTTGGTTCAATTTCTATAACTGTAACAATCTTATTTCAAGTGATGATCTTACTTTAACTTGTTTTCGTGTCATGATTCTGCTTCAAGAACTTCGAGCCATCCAAGGATCCGTTGAAGCTAGATCCATTTTTATCTTTTCCAGTAGGTTTATCCAAGGAACTTAAGGTAGTAATGATGTTCATAACATCATTCGATTCATACATATAAAGCTATCTTATTCGAAGGTTTAAACTTGTAATCACTAGAACATAGTTTAGTTAATTCTAAACTTGTTCGCAAACAAAAGTTAATCCTTCTAACTTGACTTTAAAAATCAACTAAACACATGTTCTATATCTATATGATATGCTAACTTAATGATTTAAAACCTGGAAACACGAAAAACACCGTAAAACCGGATTTACGCCGTCGTAGTAACACCGCGGGCTGTTTTGGGTTAGTTAATTAAAAACTATGATAAACTTTGATTTAAAAGTTGTTATTCTGAGAAAATGATTTTTATTATGAACATGAAACTATATCCAAAAATTATGGTTAAACTCAAAGTGGAAGTATGTTTTCTAAAATGGTCATCTAGACGTCGTTCTTTCGACTGAAATGACTACCTTTACAAAAACGACTTGTAACTTATTTTTCCGACTATAAACCTATACTTTTTCTATTTAGATTCATAAAATAGAGTTCAATATGAAACCATAGCAATTTGATTCACTCAAAACGGATTTAAAATGAAGAAGTTATGGGTAAAACAAGATTGGATAATTTTTCTCATTTTAGCTACGTGAAAATTGGTAATAAATCTATTCCAACCATAACTTAATCAACTTGTATTGTATATTATGTAATCTTGAGATACCATAGGCACGTATACAATGTTTCGACCTATCATGTCGACACATCTATATATATTTCGGAACAACCATAGACACTCTATATGTGAATGTTGGAGTTAGCTATACAGGGTTGAGGTTGATTCCAAAATATATATAGTTTGAGTTGTGATCAATACTGAGATACGTATACACTGGGTCGTGGATTGATTCAAGATAATATTTATCGATTTATTTCTGTACATCTAACTGTGGACAACTAGTTGTAGGTTACTAACGAGGACAGCTGACTTAATAAACTTAAAACATCAAAATATATTAAAAGTGTTGTAAATATATTTTGAATATACTTTGATATATATGTATATGTATATATTGTTATAGGTTCGTGAATCAACCAGTGGCCAAGTCTTACTTCCCGACGAAGTAAAAATCTGTGAAAGTGAGTTATAGTCCCACTTTTAAAATCTAATATTTTTGGGATGAGAATACATGCAGGTTTTATAAATGATTTACAAAATAGACACAAGTACATGAAACTACATTCTATGGTTGAATTATCGAAATCGAATATGCCCCTTTTTATTAAGTCTGGTAATCTAAGAATTAGGGAATAGACACCCTAATTGACGCGAATCCTAAAGATAGATCTATTGGGCCTAACAAACCCCATCCAAAGTACCGGATGCTTTAGTACTTCGAAATTTATATCATATCCGAAGGGTGTCCCGGAATGATGGGGATATTCTTATATATGCATCTTGTTAATGTCGGTTACCAGGTGTTCACCATATGAATGATTTTTATCTCTATGTATGAGATGTGTATTGAAATATGAAATCTTGTGGTCTATTATTATGATTTGATATATATAGGTTAAACCTATAACTCACCAACATTTTTGTTGACGTTTTAAGCATGTTTATTCTCAGGTGATTATTAAGAGCTTCCGCTGTCGCATACTTAAATAAGGACGGGATTTGGAGTCCATGCTTGTATGATATTGTGTAAAAACTGCATTCAAGAAACTTATTTTGTTGTAACATATTTGTATTGTAAACCATTATGTAATGGTCGTGTGTAAACAGGATATTGATAATGCTAAAAACGAACATATATTTCATAGCATTATTCCTCAAGAAAGACAAGCTTTTAGTTGCAATTGTTCTATTTACAAGTGATATTCGTTTAAATAATAAAAGGTGAAGACAAAAGACAGATTCGACGAATTGAAGACGCAAACGACCAAAAAGCTCAAAAGTACAAAAGACAATCAAAGAGGTTCCAATTATTGATAAGAAACGTCTCGAAATTACAAGAGTACAAGATTCAAAACGCAAAGTACAAAATATAAAATTGTACGCAAGGACGTTCGAAAATCCGGAACCGGGACCAGAGTCAACTCTCAACGCTCGACGCAACGGACTAAAAATTACAAGTCAACTATGCACATAAATATAATATAATATTTAAATAATTCTTATAATTATTTATATATTATAATAAATAATAAAAACCGTCGGCAAGAAAGACTCCAAAGGGACTGAGCTGTAATTTCATTCTCCGCGACTCGCGGAGTTTGAAGGCAAAAATGCCGCGAGTCGCGGAGCCCCAAAAGTCGACTTTTCCTATAAAAGCAACCGAATTCTGATCGCAAATCATCATCTTTTTCTTCTTCTCCTCATACGTAAAATATATATATATATTTATAATTTATATTTTAATTTTAATTATAATTCTAATAATAAGGGTATGTTAGCAAATGTTGTAAGGGTGTAAGTCGAAATTCTGTCCGTGTAACGCTACGCTATTTTTAATCATTGTAAGTTATGTTCAACCTTTTTATATTAATGTCTCGTAGCTAAGTTATTATTATGCTTATTTAAAACGAAGTAATCATGATGTTGGGCTAATTACTAAAATTGGGTAATTGGGCTTTGTACCATAATTGGGGTTTGGACAAAAGAACGACACTTGGGGAAATTAGACTGTGAGCTATTAATGGGCTTTATATTTGTTTAACTAAATGATAGTTTGTTAATGTTAATATAAAGATTTACAATTGGGCGTCCCTATAAATTACCATATACACTCAATCGGACACGATGGGCGGGGTATTTATATGTACGAATAATCGTTCATTTAACCGGACACGGGAATGGATTAATAGCCACTAGAATAATTAAAACAGGGGTGAAATTATGTACAAAGGACACTTGGTATAATTGATAACAAAATATTAAAACCTTGGGTTACACTCAGTCGATATCCTGGTGTAATTATTAAACAAAGTATTAAAATCTTGTTACAGTTTAAGTCCCCAATTAGTTGGAATATTTAACTTCGGGTATAAGGATAATTTGACGAGGACACTCGCACTTTATATTTATGACTGATGGACTGTTATGGACAAAAATCAAACGGACATATTAAATAATCCAGGACAAAGGACAATTAACCCATGGGCATAAAACTAAAATCAACACGTCAAACATCATGATTACGGAAGTTTAAATAAGCATAATTCTTTTATTTCATATTTAATTTCCTTTATTTTATATTTAATTGCACTTCTAATTATCGCATTTTTATTGTTATTGTATTTAATCGCACTTTTAATTATCGTACTTTTTAATTATCGCAAGTTTATTTTATCGCACTTTTATTATTCGCAATTTCATTTATCGTTATTTACTTCATGCTTTAATTTAAGTCTTGTATTTATTTTTAATATTTTACATTTGGTTTTAACTGCGACTAAAGTTTTAAAATCGACAAACCGGTCATTAAACGGTAAAAAACCCCCTTTATAATAATAATATTACTTATATATATATTTGTATTTTTATAAAAGTAAACTAATATAGCGTTGAGCTTTGTTTAAAAAAGATTCCCTGTGGAACGAACCGGACTTACTAAAAACTACACTACTGTACGATTAGGTACACTGCCTATAAGTGTTGTAGCAAGGTTTAAGTATATCCATTCTATAAATAAATAAATATCTTGTGTAAAATTGTATCGTATTTAATAGTGTTTCGTTGTAAAATTTAATAGTATTATATACCACTCCGCTACCACATCAAGTATTTTTGGCACCGCTGCCGGGGACTTCTCTTAAAAGCCGGAAGCGCAACGCTAATATAAAAAAAAAAAAAAAAGATTTTTAGTTTACTTTTATTAAAATTCGTTTTTGTAAAAAAAAAACGTTTTAAATATTCGAAAATATAAAAAGAAAAACAAAAATATAAATATTTTTAGGAGTTTGATAAATATTTAAGTTTTATAAAGTTTCTTTGTTTTTATAAAAACATAAGTTTTATTTAAGTATTTTGTTTTTATTTAAAAACATATAAATATAAAAAAAATATATATATATAAATCTAGTTTTAAGATTTTTATTTATAAAATTATAAAGTGATTCTATTTTTATTTAAGTTTTAAATATAAAGTTTTATTAATACACATATTTAAAAACAGAAAATAAAATAAATAAATAAATAAAGAAAAACGCGTTGAAATTAAACCTGTCAGTTGAAATTCTGAACCCCGCGACTCGCGGGGTTTGATGCATTAAATACCGCAACTCGCGGAGGTATTCTGACACGCGACAGAAGCCCTAATCAGGCATTAATTACGGAGTTATTATTATTATTATTTATTAATTAAAACCCTAATTATGTTTTTAGTTTTTAATTAGTTTTTAGTTTTTATTATTATTTTGTATATTTTGTTTAAATTAGTTTAATTAATTTGTAAAATTAATAGTTTTATTAAATAAATAATATAAAAATAATATTTTTATAAAAATTGTAATTTTTACAACTTTTTGTATATTTTTATATTTTGTCCCTTTTTAATCGCTTTAGCGTAACTTTTGTATTTTTAGCTCATATTTAGTTTTAAACTTAGTTTTTGCCATAGTTATTTTTACTCCTAGATTTTTAGGCTTTTTCGTAGAATTCCTTAAGTGCTTTTTCTTTAGACTAAGATTTAGGTGCTTTAGAATTTTGCGACGCCTTTTTAAGTTTTAGTTTCTTTTTAAGTTATTTCCATTTGGGATTTAGTTTTTCTTGTAAGCTTTAATATTTTTAAACGACTTTTTACCTATGTATCAATTATCATTCCAATTAGTAATTTCAATTTGCGATTATAATTTTAAGTTAGTTGTAGTAATAAGGTTAGGTTAGTCAAGTATTTTTAAGTTTTATAAGTTTCTTTTATTTTTCCGTCACCTTTTATTTTTCAACCATTTTTCTTTTTCGACCTTTTTCGACGAACTCTTTTTCTTTCTTATTTCTCGCTATTCTAGTTTTAGGACATAGATTTTTATTCTACTTCTTATCTAAATTTCTTAAAATTACGAAAATTTATTTTAAGTGGTTAAATTAATAGACATCAAAATTTTCTGGTTCGTAGTAATAGTTGAATTTGTACGTGGACCGGGTTATTGGAGCCAAACAGTCCTCAATTATATTGAGACCAAACGAATCCTGCCCCTCTGCTGCATCTTTTGGCTATTCGAAACGTGGGCAAAATCAGAAAAGTCTATTAATTGGATAACTTATTATAATTTTTCTTTCCTTTTTAAAACTAATAGGATATTCAGTGAATGCACCGAGCAAGTACTTCAGTTCAAATTTCCGATAATCCATTTTTTGAACCCGACCTCACAATTGAGAATCCGGAGAATATTCAGGAACGGTTCGTAGATCCTGAACCACTAAACTTTCCTCCGGAACCACCAATCATTCAAACAGAGATTGTTGAGGAACGAACCATTAAATCAGAATCATCTAGTGATACCGATTCAACAAATTCAATTATGGAGAATCTGGAACCATTAAGTATGGAAGACCGAATGAGAGCTAAACGCACTGGCCAAGGTCACGCAATTACTCATCCAGACATTAATGCGCCAGATTATGAAATCAAAGGACAAATTCTACACATGGTGACTAATCAATGTCAATTTAGTGGTGCGCCGAAGGAAGATCCAAATGAACATCTACGTACCTTTAATAGGATCTGCACACTATTTAAAATCCGAGAAGTGGAGGATGAACAGATATATCTCATGTTATTTCCCTGGACTTTAAAGGGAGAAGCCAAAGATTGGTTGGAATCGTTACCTGAAGGGGCGATTGATACATGGGATGTTTTAGTTGACAAATTTCTTAAACAATTCTTTCCTGCATCTAAAGCCGTAAGACTACAAGCAGAAATTGTTACGTTTACACAGAAACAGAATGAAACTCTATATGAGGCATGGACAAGATATGGAAAGTTGTTAAGAGGATGTCCGCAACATGGTTTAGACACCTGTCAAATAGTACAAATATTCTACCAAGGATGCGACATCACTACAAGGAAAGACATAGATATAGCAGCTGGTGGTTCTATTATGAAGAAAACCGAAACTGATGCGTACAAAATTATTGATAACACTGCTTCCCACTCACATGAGTGGCACCAAGAAAAAGATATCGTTAGATCATCTAAAGCAGCTAGAGCCGATTCTAGCCATGACTTAGATTCCATTTCCGCAAAGATAGATGCTGTGGAGAGACGAATGGAAAAGATGACTAAAGATATTCACTCAATACGAATTAGTTGTGAGCAGTGTGGAGGACCACATTTGACAAAAGATTGTCTCAGTATTGAATTAACAATGGAACAAAGAGAGAATATTTCATACATAAACCAAAGGCCTGGAAATAATTATCAGAATAATTATCAACCGCCAAGACCGATTTACAATCAAAACCAGAATTATAACAGAAATATTCCATACAACAACCAACAAGGTCTAGCAATCAACAAGTATCTAATAATACTTACAATCAGCAAAGACCGAATTTTCAAAACAAACCACCACAACAAACCGATGATAAAAAGCCGAATTTAGAAGATATGATGACGAAGCTAGTTGAAACTCAAACGCAGTTTTTCACATCTCAAAAACAAACCAATGAGCAAAATGCTCAAGCATTTAGAAATCAACAAGCTTCTATTCAAAATCTGGAACAAGAAGTAAGTAACCTAGCAAGGTTAATAGGTGAAAGAAAACCGGGAAGTCTACCTAGTGATACAAATGCTAACCCCCGGAATGAAACAGCTAAAGCCAATACCACAAGAAGTGGTACAACACTTAAACCACCTGAAATACCTGTAACTTCTGATGAAGCCATTCCTACTCCACAAGAATCACAACCTGATCAAGATAAGAAAAAAGAACCGGTAGTTGAAAAGGTTAATGAAGATAACACAGCTAAGGCTAAACCTTATGTTAAACCATACCAACCACCACTTCCTTATCCGAGTAAAATGAAGAAAGAAAAACTTGAAGCCGAGCAATCCAAATTCTTGGATATGTTTAAACAGATAAATGTAAATCTTCCTTTCATTGATGTGATTTCAGGAATGCCTAGATATGCTAAATTCTTGAAAGATCTAATCTCAAATAGAAAGAAAATGGAAGAACTCTCGGCTGTTACTATGAATGCTAATTGTTCAGCAGTGCTGTTGAATAAGATACCAGAAAAACTATCTGATCCAGGAAGTTTCACAATTCCATGTTTTCTGGGTAGTCTTAGTTCAATAGAAGCATTGGCAGACTTAGGTGCTAGTATAAATCTAATGCCGTATTCACTATACGCTAAACTAGACCTTGGAGAATTGAAACCAACCAGAATAAGCATACAACTAGCCGATAGATCAATAAAATATCCTAGAGGGATAATGGAGAACATGCTAGTTAAAGTTGGTACTTTAGTATTTCCAGTAGATTTTGTTGTTCTGGACATGGAAGAAGATTCTCAAGTTCCTCTCATATTAGGAAGACCATTCTTAAACACGGCTAAAGCAATGATAGACGTGTTCGGTAAGAAACTGACCCTAAGTATAGAGGATGAGAGTGTTACCTTTTCAGTTGATAGAGCAATGCAACAACCACAATCTGCAGATGATACATGTTATTATATTCAAACTATAGATGCACATGCAGAATTATTAGAAGAATTTTCAGAATTACAAGGAACAGGAGAATGTTCTTTAGGAGAAGGTAATGAACCAATTGATGAAGCTGAAATGTTAGCTACACTTATGGCTAATGGATATGAACCAACAACAGAAGAAATTCAAATGCTAAAAGAAGGAGACAGATATCGATACAAATCATCGATAGAAGAACCTCCGAAATTAGAGTTAAAGCCACTTCCAAACCATTTGGAATACGCTTATTTACATGGTGAATCTGAATTACCTGTAATAATATCGTCTTCTCTTACTGAAAATGAGAAATCACAACTCATTTCTGTGTTGAAAGCTCATAAACCAGCCATTGCATGGAAGATTCATGATATTAAAGGAATAAGTCCTTCGTATTGCACACATAAAATCCTTATGGAAGAAGGTCATAAAACGTATGTGCAACGCCAACGAAGACTAAATCCTAATATGCAAGATGTAGTTAAGAAAGAGATTATTAAACTGCTAGATGCAGGTTTAATTTATCCAATCTCTGATAGTCCATGGGTAAGCCCAGTTCAATGCGTGCCTAAGAAGGGTGGCATGACTGTCATTACAAATGAGAAAAATGAGCTTATTCCTACTAGAACTGTAACAGGATGGCGTGTGTGTATTGATTATAGAAAATTAAATGACGCCACCAGAAAAGATCACTTTCCCTTACCTTTTATTGATCAAATGTTGGAAAGATTAGCCGGAAATAGTTACTATTGTTTTCTAGATGGATTTTCCGGATATTTTCAAATTCCAATAGCACCCGAGGATCAAGAGAAAACCACATTCACGTGCCCTTATGGTACTTTTGCTTACAAACGCATGACATTTGGACTTTGCAACGCCCCTGCAACCTTTCAAAGGTGCATGATGGCAATTTTTCACGACATGATAGAAGAATGCATGGAAGTTTTCATGGATGACTTTTCAGCCTTCGGTGATACATTTGAATCATGTCTAGCTAATCTTGAACGAATGCTTCTTAGATGCGAACAATCAAATCTAGTACTTAATTGGGAGAAATGCCATTTCATGGTTAAAGAAGGCATCGTTCTTGGACATAAAATTTCAAAAGAAGGAATTGAGGTGGATAGAGCTAAAGTAGATGTAATTGCTAAACTTCCACATCCCACCAATGTTAGAGGAGTTAGGAGTTTTCTAGGGCATGCCGGTTTTTACCGACGTTTCATAAAAGATTTTTCTAAAATTGCCACTCCTATGAATAAACTCCTAGAAAAGGATGCTCCATTCATCTTTTCAGATGAGTGTATCAAATCTTTTAATATTCTTAAAGAGAAACTCACTAATGCACCGATCATGATAACACCAAATTGGAATCTACCATTTGAACTAATGTGCGATGCAAGTGATTTTGCAATGGGAGCCGTTTTAGGACAAAGGATTGAAAAACGATTTCAACCTATATATTATGCTAGTAAGACGTTACAAGGAGCACAAACGAACTATACAACTACTGAAAAAGAACTCCTTGCTATTGTCTTTGCTTTTGACAAATTTCGATCATATCTCGTTCTAGCAAAAACGGTGGTCTATACCGACCATTCTGCTCTTAGATACTTATTTTCAAAACAAGATGCTAAACCAAGATTAATCCGTTGGATCTTACTCTTACAAGAGTTTGATATTGAAATCCGAGATAAAAGAGGAGCAGAAAATCTCGCCGCTGATCATCTTTCTCGTCTTGAAAATCCCGAATTAGAAGTTCTAAATGAATCAGCCATACAAGACAATTTTCCTGATGAATATCTATTGAAGATAGATTATAAAGAAATCCCATGGTTTGCAGACTATGCAAATTACTTGGTTTGTGGATTCCTTGAAAAAGGATTATCGTACCAAAGACGAAAGAAATTCTTCAGTGATATAAAACACTATTTCTGGGAAGATCCACATCTGTTTAAAAGTTGTCCCGATGGAATAATACGCCGATGTGTATTTGGAGATGAAGCTAGTAAAATATTAAACCATTGTCACACAGGACCAACAGGAGGGCATTATGGGCCTCAACTAACAGCAAGAAAAGTTTATGAAGCTGGATTCTATTGGCCTACAATTTACAAAGACGCACACCTTCTTTGCAAATCCTGTGATGCATGTCAAAGGGCCGGAAAAATAAGTCAACGTGATGAAATGCCACAAAATGTCATCCAAGTATGTGAAGTATTTGACATTTGGGGTATTGACTTTATGGGTCCATTTCCAAAATCTCATAATAATCTATATATACTCGTAGCCATTGATTATGTATCTAAATGGGCGGAAGCACAAGCTCTCCCAACTAACGATGCACGAGTTGTAGTCAACTTTTTAAAACGTCTTTTTGCAAGGTTTGGAACACCGAAAGCTTTAATAAGTGATCGGGGTACTCATTTCTGTAATAATCAACTTGAGAAAGTTCTTAAAAGATATGGAGTAACTCATAAAATCTCCACCGCATATCATCCACAAACAAGTGGACAAGTTGAAAATACCAACCGAGCCTTAAAAAGTATTCTAGAGAAAACCGTAGGATCAAATCCGAAGGAATGGTCCATTAAATTGGAGGATGCACTCTGGGCTTTTAGAACAGCCTACAAAACTCCAATTGGAACCACACCTTTTAGACTTGTTTATGGAAAAGCATGTTATCTTCCAGTAGAAATTGAACACAAAGCATTTTGGGCTTTGAAGACATGTAATCTTGATTTACATGAAGCCGGACGTCTACGATTAAGTCAACTAAACGAATTAGAAGAATTAAGACATGAAGCATACGAAAATTCGTTAATCTATAAAGAAAGAACGAAGAAATGGCATGATAAAAGAATCAGAAGTTCAAAAGAATTTAAAGAAGGAGACATAGTTCTTCTTTTTAATTCACGATTCAAGCTATTTCCTGGAAAATTGAAATCAAGATGGTCTGGACCATTCATAGTCAAAAGAGTTTTCCCATACGGAACGATAGAATTGATAAATTCAAATGGGATTGAATTTAAAGTTAATGGTCACAGAGTTAAACATTACATACATGGTCCGATAGAAGTCGACAACGAAGTTAATCACAATTTCGACACCACAGCTAACTAAGTGTGGGGAGAATCAAGTCTTTAAAAAATAATATGTATTTCTGTTAGAGTTAGATTGTCTGTTTTCGTGTAGTTCTCGAAAATGGAACCCGAATGGTCTTTCCCTAGCAGACCCTAAAGAACTAGTCTTCTCCCCCCATTCTGAATTTTTATTTTTTTTAGGTTTTTACGAAATGAAGACTGCCTGTGAACTAAACCATGGTCTAATGCTACACGCTTTGATCACTAAACGTAATAATGACATACTACCGAGTGAATTAGTATCAGTAATCAGAGAAAGAATGGACGGAGTTAGAAAAGAATCCAGATGCGAAGATAATAAGTTACAATTTGGTAAAGGAAAATCAAAATCCGCAGCGAAAAGAAGAGCACGACACCTAGAAAGATGTCACAAATGCGAAAAATGGTCACATGGAGGTAAATGTTCAAATAATCAAACCTATTCAAATACCGAATTTGTTACTTTATGCAGAGACGGACCGTTCATATGTTTAGAAGAAAAGACACTGAATGCTCGAGGTTACGCCTATGTAGCCATGGAAAACCAATTAAACCGACTATCTTATGAATGGGATAGATCATACAACTAAGAAATGTATTTCACAGGTATGTCTGTACAGTTTTTATTTTTATTTTTAACCTTTTGATAATAAACGCTAATTTGTTCGCTAAAAAGTATTAAATTGGTATTGAATAAAATTAGGTTTGGCGACCGAAATTATTGATATCATTCAAAAATTTATTACATCACTGCGAAATTTAACGTTTATTCTTAAGGTATAAATATCTTTAATCAATCAACCCAAAATATTTCAAAAATTCGTCATGAGTTAAATTAGGTCTTGGAACCGAAATTACTTTACCGAAAAGAGGGGCGCATATTTTTGATAATATTTGATTGATTAAAGTGGGATAAAAAGACAAAAAGATTTTTAATTTTATTTTTACCATGTTTTTAAAATTAATATATAAATCTTAAATTAATATTGTAAACTTTGTAAAAACAATATTTTTAAAATTGTAAATATTTGAAAAATTAATATAAGTTTGGTATGAATTTATAATATGAATTTTTAAATTAAGTTTGGTGTGAATTTTTAATTTTTAAAATATGAATTTTTAATTTTATGCATTTCAAATTTTAAGTTTGGTGTGAAATTTTAATATTAATTTTGAATTTTATATTTAAGTTGTGTGAATTTAAAAACAAAAATTTACTTTATCTCATTAAGTTAAAATATAATTTTTAAAATTCGTCGTAAGTTGAAGACTAGGTCTTTGAACTGAAATTGCTTTACCCGAGGGAGGGACGAGAAATTTTATTATCATTATTTTTAATCTTATTGAATTAAAGTATGCCAAAAACATTAAAAAACAAAAAAAATCTTAGCTTTTAAAACAATCGCTACAAAAAGACAAATTTTAAAATTTTGTCGAAGGACGGACTAGGACATCGATCCGAAACGACCTCGTCCTAAATAACAAGGGAAACAAAATTTTAAAAATTAAGTACTTAATTGTTTTATAAGTTAATGATTATATAAAAAAAAAAAAAAAAAAATAGCAAACTCCGCGACTCGCGGAGTTTGAAGGGGAAATCTCCGCGAGTCGCGGGAGGACCAATTTACAGAAAAAAATAAAACGCAAGAACAGCTCAAACCACACACCACAACTCAAAAATACTGCGAAAACTGCACGAAAAAACCCGAGAAAAAACCTCCAAAATCACAATTTTTAACCGTTAATCACCAAATCTTTTACTAAAATCATGTTGAGAAGGATGCTATCTAGGAATTACTCAAGAAAAACGGTAAATTTTTACACCTAAACACCATTTAATCCGAAATTAGTGTTCTTGAGCCATTTTTTTCCCAATTTGATTTTAATGCTTTTTAGTGTAATTAGGCTTAATTTGTTTATGTATTATGCTTATATAACCTAGATTGATGCTGTTTAACATGATTAGAAGCTTTAAACTTCAAATTTTGAGTAATCTAGGGTTTGTGTTCTTGAGCAAATTTGGGGCTTTTTGATATAAACAGGTTATGGCCGATTTTTGTCATGAATTGTTGCTAAAATAAGTAGTGTAACATTTTTAGGTAGTTAAATGATCCAAACTTTGAGCCTAAATATGATTTTGAGAATTAAAGTGGACTTTTTCAAGTCTAAAATTCATGAACTTGATTTTTGAAAGACAATGCCATTTGAAACTTGTTTAATTACTAGTAATGATTATTTTGACATGTTATTTGAGTTGAATGCTTATGAACTTGGCGAACATTTTCGTATATGCTTCTTTGAAAAAGTGTAGATTTGATAAAAATGTGAAAATGAGCTTAAGTTTGATATAAATTGATCATGTCATTGTAATTATTTTGATTGATGATTTTGTTGACACTAATGCATATTTGGATGCATAAAAATTGTGTTTGATGTGTTTTGCAGACTGAAAGGGGTGAATCTTCATCCCAAGCCCGCAATGCTCCTGCTGAGAATGTGGAACAACAGGAGGTGGATAACTACTACAAGCAGGATATACCTCATCCAGTCATGACCTTTTCTGATATGCACTTGGAAGAGTTGCACCCGAACCTGAGATTTGACAGACTTTGGATAGATTATCCAAAATATCAAAGGGGTTTGCATACTCTTCATTCTAAGGTTGTTGAGGTACCGAGGGTCATAGAATGGGGACCCTTATAAGCTGTAGAATTGGCCGGGCCAATTAGGAAATTACTTGTACAGAGGTATGGTAATTCTTCTTTTAATGACTGGGTACGTTTATTCACCATGCGTAGACCTGTATATAAAGTATGGTGTGAAGAATTTTTGTATAGTATAGAGTTGAATGATCGGGTAGCTAGTTTAACCGATCGTTCTTTTATTAGATTTTTGTTAGGCGGTTCGATGCGCCACATGTCTTTACTAGACATGGCTCAGGCTTTACGTATATATACGCCTGAGGAGTTAGCATCTGCCGATTGTAGAGGGTTGATACTAAACGGTAGAAAGATAGATGAAAATTTTGATACACACGGTGTGTGGAGTCAAATGACAAGCCATCACCGTTTCAAAGGGGGAAATTACTCTTATTTGGATATAGATAGAGCCGAATTAAGAGTGATTCATAGGTTTTTAGCTAATTCGATTACACAAAGGGGTAAAAACAAGGAAAAGGTAAATGAACAAAATTTGTTTTACCATATGTGTATTCGAGACCCACAAAGCGCTGTAAGTATACCATATTGTGTGGGTTATTATTTATCAGCTATGGTTCGGGGGATGCGACCGCATAGCATAATAGGAGGTGGTATTTTTATTACTTTGATTGGTGAATATCTCGGTGTGGATATAAGTCGGGGGGGATTATTAGTAGAAGAACCGGAACCCCGCGATACTATAGGTTTAAATGTATACCATGGTGCGAAAGTTTTGAAGAGGCGAAATAACGCCGCAGTACAATACCATGGTAGACATCCACAGGTGGAGAGAAACCAACAGCAAGGTAATGCAGGAGGGGGGAATGAGATGCAAGAAATGCAAAGGTTTATAGCTTCTCAGGAATACGAAAATGCTAGACAGAGAGCATTTGAAGATTGGCAAGTTCATCAGAACCAAATCATAGCTCATTGCCAACATATAGGTAGAAACTATATTCCTACACCGAAACCCATCTTCCCTCCTTGGTCTATAGAGATGCAGCCACCATATCCTACGTATAACCCTGCCGAAGCATTCTATAGCACCTATGGTTATGCCTGGAACCCCTATTGGTACCAGTATCATCCCTAGTATACTTAGTTTTTTTTTTTTTTTTTTTTGTAATTTGTAATTATTGATACGTTTAATGCTTTTGTTAATATTGTAATCATTTTTATAATTATCTAACTTTTATTCTTAGATTTTAATAATTTTTGAATGTGGGGTAATATACCAAACTTCAAAAATATGTATATATGTTTGCAGTTTATCTTATGTACACAACAGGGTAAAACAACGCATTTTCAAAGACTGGCATTAAGTTCAGCAAAAGCTACTAATTTTGACGACAAGATGCAAAATATATGTGAAATAACAACAAGACGGAATGAACAAATGATGTGCACCATTTATCATTCAGCAAACAAACGCCAATATATTTGGAAACTTTGGTAAAAATTTAATCATTTTCATACAAATCACCCTCAATAATTTAAATTGTTACTGATTTCTTGCAAATGAGGGCATTGCAAGATCTTAAGTGTGGGAAGGGGTTAAATTCTTTCGGATTTTAAAATTTTTATCTTAAACACTTGGTTACCATTAAAAATACTAGTAAATCAGTAGTTGTATTAGAATCTAGTGCTCTCTGATAATAAAGAATAGCCCTAGTTTTATATACTGACTACCCAATTCTAGTAAAATTTTTCAAAATTTTCAATTAAATGAATTCAAAATCATGTTTATACATATTTATGAACGATAAAACTAGGTTTTAACACCGAAATTATTGTTACCTCGGAAAGGACATAAATTGAGAAACAAACTAAAATGTTAAAATTCATTTAAAATGGAATAGAGGACGATAAAAAGGAAAATAAAAGCCAAGTGTGGGAAAATTTATCAAGTTATCTTAAACATATGTCACATATATCTGTAACAAATAACTGAAAATACTTTTGCTTTGGACTAAACTAAACTGTTTTACCAAATGAAAGAAAAGAAAAGATGGATCTACACGATGAATCAATTCCATCATTAAAAGGAAGTAAAGTCTTCCGAAAAAGAAACGCGCTTCTTGATCTAGGTCATGAAGTTGTCGTCCAGGCCAGCTGTAGGTTGACGAAAAATCCAGAAAAGTCATCACTAAAATCAGCAGGAAATCCACGGACCTCAGCATCAAACAGGGTCGCCAAGTGGTCAGATTTATCCTAACCATGAGAAGGATTTATCTCGTACAATGGGGGGGGCACCATGCAAATTAGCTGGATAAGACTAATGAATCAGATCCCTAGAAAGGATAATCTCCTTAAAGATTAAAAATCAGCTTTTAAGACTGATATTACTCAATCCTAGAGATTGACCTTAAAGATTGAGAATTCAAACTCATGGAATTCAATGATATCTAAATTCGAGCTTAAACGAGAAAATATTTTGATCAAAATTATAAACCGATTTGTTTTCTGAAAACCCATTTTCAATGCGTTCATTACCATTGAACGTAAAATCCTAGGAATTCACCTGGAATTCATTAGGTCACCTGAACTAAATCGGGTGTCAACCGTAAGAACGGTGGTTGCATAGTGGTCAAAGACAGGACCTTGTGCCATACCGAAAAATCATAAGGGTGAACTTTACTATTGCTCCTACCAAGGATAGTAATTGCGTCCGACACGTTATAGACCATAATTAAAAGCATGTCAGGGGACATTGCCTTAACAGTTGCTTGTTCAACGCTTTCCTTTACAACCGGACGGTAGTTTACCGAAAGGTAATATACGGGACAAGTAAACTGGACGTGTTGCTTTCCAAATACAAGGTTAGCAAGTGGGTGACACAAAACCGCAAGTTTTGAGCTAAAATTTTCAAATCTGAAACCCACCAAACCCACAAAAATATTTTGCAAACACCGGTAAAGGGTTATCCCGGAAAACTTATCTAGGGTAAAAACTAGATTTAATTTTCAAAAGATCAAATGTTTTCATAAAGATCCAATTTCCTTAATGGATCTAAATTTTTATAGTCATGTGGGACTGTAAACCATATCGTTACTACCATTGTTTATACCGCCATATAGAAATCACTGATATACAAAGTGTGAAGAATAAAGAAGTGATTCTAGTATTTCAAGACGATATTGCTTGAGGACAAGCAACGCTCAAGTGTGGGAATATTTGATAATGCTAAAAACGAACATATATTTCATAGCATTATTCCTCAAGAAAGACAAGCTTTTAGTTGCAATTGTTCTATTTACAAGTGATATTCGTTTAAATAATAAAAGGTGAAGACAAAAGACAGATTCGACGAATTGAAGACGCAAACGACCAAAAAGCTCAAAAGTACAAAAGACAATCAAAGAGGTTCCAATTATTGATAAGAAACGTCTCGAAATTACAAGAGTACAAGATTCAAAACGCAAAGTACAAAATATAAAATTGTACGCAAGGACGTTCGAAAATCCGGAACCGGGACCAGAGTCAACTCTCAACGCTCGACGCAACGGACTAAAAATTACAAGTCAACTATGCACATAAATATAATATAATATTTAAATAATTCTTATAATTATTTATATATTATAATAAATAATAAAAACCGTCGGCAAGAAAGACTCCAAAGGGACTGAGCTGTAATTTCATTCTCCGCGACTCGCGGAGTTTGAAGGCAAAAATGCCGCGAGTCGCGGAGCCCCAAAAGTCGACTTTTCCTATAAAAGCAACCGAATTCTGATCGCAAATCATCATCTTTTTCTTCTTCTCCTCATACGTAAAATATATATATATATTTATAATTTATATTTTAATTTTAATTATAATTCTAATAATAAGGGTATGTTAGCAAATGTTGTAAGGGTGTAAGTCGAAATTCTGTCCGTGTAACGCTACGCTATTTTTAATCATTGTAAGTTATGTTCAACCTTTTTATATTAATGTCTCGTAGCTAAGTTATTATTATGCTTATTTAAAACGAAGTAATCATGATGTTGGGCTAATTACTAAAATTGAGTAATTGGGCTTTGTACCATAATTGGGGTTTGGACAAAAGAACGACACTTGTGGAAATTAGACTATGAGCTATTAATGGGCTTTATATTTGTTTAACAAAATGATAGTTTGTTAATGTTAATATAAAGATTTACAATTGGGCGTCCCTATAAATTACCATATACACTCAATCGGACACGATGGGCGGGGTATTTATATGTACGAATAATCGTTCATTTAACCGGACACGGGAATGGATTAATAGCCACTAGAATAATTAAAACAGGGGTGAAATTATGTACAAAGGACACTTGGTATAATTGATAACAAAATATTAAAACCTTGGGTTACACTCAGTCGACATCCTGGTGTAATTATTAAACAAAGTATTAAAATCTTGTTACAGTTTAAGTCCCCAATTAGTTGGAATATTTAACTTCGGGTATAAGGATAATTTGACGAGGACACTCGCACTTTATATTTATGACTGATGGACTGTTATGGACAAAAACCAGACGGACATATTAAATAATCCAGGACAAAGGACAATTAACCCATGGGCATAAAACTAAAATCAACACGTCAAACATCATGATTACGGAAGTTTAAATAAGCATAATTCTTTTATTTCATATTTAATTTCCTTTATTTTATATTTAATTGCACTTCTAATTATCGCATTTTTATTGTTATTGTATTTAATCGCACTTTTAATTATCGTATTTTTTAATTATCGCAAGTTTATTTTATCGCACTTTTATTATTCGCAATTTCATTTATCGTTATTTACTTCATGCTTTAATTTAAGTCTTGTATTTATTTTTAATATTTTACATTTGGTTTTAACTGCGACTAAAGTTTTAAAATCGACAAACCGGTCATTAAACGGTAAAAAACCCCCCTTTATAATAATAATATTACTTATATATATATTTGTATTTTTATAAAAGTAAACTAATATAGCGTTGAGCTTTGTTTAAAAAAGATTCCCTGTGGAACGAACCGGACTTACTAAAAACTACACTACTGTACGATTAGGTACACTGCCTATAAGTGTTGTAGCAAGGTTTAAGTATATCCATTCTATAAATAAATAAATATCTTGTGTAAAATTGTATCGTATTTAATAGTGTTTCGTTGTAAAATTTAATAGTATTATATACCACTCCGCTACCACATCAGATATTTTAGATTATCATTATTTGATAATCTACGTAAAGCTTTTTAAACCTTTATTGATGAAATAAAGGTTATGGTTTGTTTTAAAATGAATGCAGTCTTTGAAAAAACGTCTCATATAGAGGTCAAAACCTCGCAACGAAATCAATTAATATGGAACGTTTTTAATCAATAAGAACGGGACATTTCAAAGACAAGTTGAATTTCGCATTGAGTTGGTTCCGGGGGCTACCCCCATTGCTAAAACTCCTTATCGCTTAGCGCCGACGGAAATGCAAGAGTTGTTAAATCAAATCCAAGAGTTGCTTGAAAAGGGTTTTATTTGACCGAGTGCTTCGCCATGGGGCGCTCCGGTTTTGTTCGTGAAAAAGAAGGATGGTAGTATGCGAATGTGCATCGATTATAGGGAGTTGAATAAAGTGACGATCAAGAATCGTTATCCTTTGCCTCGGATTGACGATTTGTTTGACCAACTCTAAGGTGCGACGTATTTCTCAAATATTGACCTACGGTCCGGCTATCACCAAATGCGGGTCCGTGAGGAAGATATTGAGAAAACAGCTTTTCGAACGCGTTATGGGCATTTTGAGTTTGTAGTTATGCCTTTTGGTCTTACGAATGCACCGGCAGCATTCATGGACCTTATGAACCGAGTGTGCCAACCTATGTTGGACAAGTCGGTGATTGTGTTCATTGACGACATACTAGTCTACTCGAAAAGTATGAACGAACATGAACGACATTTGCGTGAAGTATTGAAGACGTTACGAAAGGAGAAGTTATATGCTAAGTTGTCCAAATGTGAATTTTGGCTAAGGGAGGTTCAATTCCTTGGCCACATTGTGAACAAAGACGGTATTCAAGTAGATCCAGGGAAGATAGAGACGGTGAAGAGTTGGAGACAACAGACTACGCCTACGGAGGTCCGAAGTTTTCTCGGATTGGCCGGTTATTATCGTCGGTTTATCCAAGACTTTTCTAAGATCGCTTCTTCGTTGACGAAATTGACGAGGAAGAACGCGAGATTTAATTGGGAGAAAGAGCAAGAGATTGCTTTTCAATTGTTAAAGGAGAAGTTATGTCAAGCTCCGGTGTTGGTATTGCCAGAGGGGGTGGAGGACATGACGGTTTATTGTGATGCTTCGCTAAATGGGCTCGGGTGTGTTCTTATGCAAAGGGGTAAAGTCATTGCTTACGCCTCTCGTCAATTAAAGGAACACGAAACGAGATATCCGACTCTTGATCTTGAGTTGGCGGCGGTTGTGCATGCGTTGAAAATTTGGCGCCATTACTTGTATGGTGTCAAGAGTACAATTTATTAGGATCATAAGAGTTTGAAACATCTCTTTAATCAACGAGACTTGAATTATCGTCAACGTAGGTGGATGGATGTGGTGAAAGATTATGATTGTGAAATACTTTATCATCCGGGCAAGGCGAATGTGGTCGCGGATGCGTTAAGTCGAATGAGTCATCACCCGGCGTTACGATTGGGATTGTTACGTATGATTATTACTAATGATTTTCTTAAAAACAACTTGGTGTGATTCAAATAGAGGCTTACGTTCACAACAAGCATGCGGAGCGAATTGTGGGACAATCGGAGTTCATTACTATGGGCTCGCGTGGTTTGTTGTCTTTTCAAGAAAGTGTGTGGGTGCCTAAGATGGGTGATTACCGACAAGTGCTACTTGATGAAGCACATAAGTCCAAGTATTCCATTCATCCAGGCGCGACGAAAATGTATCTTGATTTAAGGAAAGATTATTGGTGGCCGGGCATGAAACGTGATGTTGTAAAGTATGTTGAGCAATGCGTCACGTGTTTGCAAGTTAAAGCCGAGCACCAAAAGCCGTATGGTAAGTTACAACCGTTAGAAATCCTGAAATGAAAATGGGAGCACAATACCATGGATTTCATCACAAAGTTACCTAAAACGGCGAGAACACAATTTGATTCGATTTGGGTTATAGTAGATCGATTGACGAAAAGTGCTTTGTTTCTCCCCATTCGGG
This sequence comes from Rutidosis leptorrhynchoides, assembly GCF_046630445.1. Taxonomy (NCBI): domain Eukaryota; kingdom Viridiplantae; phylum Streptophyta; class Magnoliopsida; order Asterales; family Asteraceae; genus Rutidosis; species Rutidosis leptorrhynchoides. The sequence continues at coordinate 487,253,835 of NC_092336.1, forward strand.
AAGCTATATCGTCGGAGACCTTGGCTAAGTTATTTATCAAGGAAGTCATCTCTCGACACGGTGTTCCTATATCTATTATTTCGAATCGAGATACCCGTTTTACATCTCGGTTTTGGGAAAAGTTTCATGAAGATATGGGTACGCAATTGAAATTGAGCACGGCGTATCATCCTTAAACGGACGTTCAAACCGAACGTACAAATCAAACTCTAGAGGATATGTTACGGGCGTGTATTATTGATTTTGGTGGTAGTTAGGATGAGCACTTGCCTTTGGTGGAATTCTCGTACAATAATAGTTATCATACTAGTATCGGGATGCCACCTTATGATATGCTTTATGGACGAAGGTATCGAACTCCAATTTGTTGGGGTGAAGTGGGTCAAAAGGAAATCGGGAGTACCGATTTGGTTTTAGAAACGAATAGCAAGATCGATATAATTCGAGATCATTTGAAAAAGGCGCAAGATAGACAAAAGTCGTATGCCGACAAGCGTAGACGAATGATTGAGTTCCAAGAGGGCGACAAAGTGATGCTTAAAGTTTTGCCATGGAAAGGTATTATCCGGTTTCGAAAACGGGGAAAGTTAGCTCCTCAGTTTATTGGGCCATTTAAGGTTTTAGCTCGTGTTGGTGAAGTCGCGTATCGTTTGGAATTACCCGAAGAGCTTGCAGGGATCCATAATACATTTCATGTTTCCCATCTCCGTAAGTGTCTTGCGGATGATTCATCATGGGTGCCTTTGGACGAAATCGAGCTAAACAATAAGTTAGAGTATATTGAGGAGCCGATTGCCATACTCGATGAGAAGGTCAAAAGGTTGAGACATAAAGAGATTAGAACTTTTAAAGTTCAATGGCGTCGTAGTAAGGGTTCCGAGTTTACTTGAGAGCCCGAAGAATTCGTGTTGGTTTATCTTCCTTCTTGTCATGCAGCTTGGATCGCGAGGACGTGCTCCGATTCAAGTGGGGGAGAGTTGTAAGACCCTAATCTTCATTGTACAGCAGAGTAAATAGAGTACATAAAGTGTGGGAATGATTGTGCAGTTAAACAGAAGTCAGAGAGTGATCTGAGCTTAGTGCGCGCCGCGCACATCAAAGGGAGCGCGCCGCACACCCTTTACTGTAGCCGGGTTCAGCCCTTTTTAATCAGATATTTTGATGGACATTTTGGTAATTGCACTTGTGGACGAATTAAAGGCAATTTGGTTAGTTTGTGGAGTATCATTCACTCCATTTTCAACAACCTTATCTTCTTCACTTTAATTTAGAGAGAGATTGTGATTTCTTGAGTGAGAGAGCTTAAATCCAAGAGGAAGGAGCTTGTTTCGGGATAAAGTTCAAGCATTAAAGTTGTTCATCTCATCTCTAGCTTCGTTTTGGTTGTAGTGGTATGCTCTAACTTTAATTTCCTTAATTTGATTTTGTGTAAGGGTTAGGGTTTGAGTAAATGATGAACATAAAACCCATATTTAGTGATTTTGGGTGTTCTGGGGTAAAATGGAGTCATGAAGGTTAAATGGTAACTAACCTAGGGTTTCAAAGTATTAAATTATGTTTATGAACCCTAATTGGTTAGTTAATTACTAACACACTTAGTTAATTGGTAAATGGGTGTTAGTTGCGATAATGGATGACCCGAAATGGGTGTATCGACTTTAAATTAGTCAAAGGTTTGATTATTGACCTAGTTGGGAATTATGGGTATGAAATACCCTAATTATGTCTTAGTAAGTGTTGTTGTACCTTAATCACTAGCTTCTAAGTGATTGATGATGGTCTTGACCCTTAAGGGGCGGTTTTGGTGAAAATGGGGCATTTAATGCATTTAAGTCATTAAATACACATGAGTGAATTGTTGGCATTTAATCTAACTAGTTTGTGTGTTAATTAATTACTTATTGCATTAGGTACTTTGCTTTGAATCTTACGGAAGTATTTAACCGTCACCAAATCGTTAAGGTGAGTGGAATAAGTATACATGTACGTATATGATGTGTTTACTTGTAAAAATGGATATGTGTTGTCCGAGTTAGTGATATATGCGTTGTACACTAACGGTTTTATGAATGGATATATGTTGTCCAAATTAGTGGTATATGTGTTGTACACTAACGATTTATGCTTGGATATGCGTTGTCCAATTTAGTGTTATATGTGTTGTACACTAACGATTTTATAAACGGATATGTGTTGTCCAAGGGTTAGTGATATATGTGTTGTACACTAACGGTTGTTACGAACACCGATGGGAAATTTGAGTACCATTCCTTTTACGATTGGTTAACCATGGTTGTATGAATTGTGTATTAGCATATTTAATTATGAACTATATGCTATTGGTATTGCTAGCTCATTGTGAATTGCAGTTAATGGTATATGCATAATTTTTGCATGGTTGTTGAATTGCTAGCTTGTGTACGGTATTGAGTAAGTGATGCAAGTAAGTAGATTATATATGTATATGTATAATTATTGCATTCACTAAGCGTTAGCTTACCCTCTCGTTGTTTACCTTTTTATAGGCACAGGTGTGGACAAGGGTAAGGGCATTGTTTTGGAGTAGAGATCCCGCTTGTTGTTAGGGGACGCTTTTTGGAAGTATTATCTTTTGGAGTTTGACCGAGACTTGGGTAGTTTAACCCCAAACACCATGCTCGTAGGGTCGTTTGGCATTTAAACTTTTTGTGGTCGAAACTCATGATTCGTATGAAACACGTATTTTGGGCATTGTAGGCCCCGCATTGTAAAACTCACTTTTATGTTTGATTCGTGTTAGTTTTACATATATAAACATGTTGTGAAAAGCGTTTGGTCTAATTAGGTCGGGAAGTGCGCACATCTTTTTACGTGTAAAAATCAGTCCGGACATAACCTGGATGGAGTTGTGCGCGCCGCGCACTTCAAGGGGAGCGCGCCGCGCACTCCCCTGTACAGCAGTTTTTAATTTTTTTTTTTGGGACTGTTTTCGGTCGGTTATTGGTTGGGTCGTTACATGCTACAACCAAGTTATTTCACTTGTGATATACTACTGACAATGGTACTACTTTTTTTGTATAGCAGTAACTATGGACATTAACTGCCGAGTACTCAAGTATCGTGTACTTTTTGTATTCAAATTTTCAAAGTTGTTCAAACCTGTTCATTCTTACAAACCAAGTAACATTGTTAGTAATCAATGAAAATGACCCAGAATACGTACTTGGGAGGGTTTAGTTTTGATAGAAAGGTAAGTAAGCATCCAACATTGTTCACCAAGAGTATGAAAAGATTTATAATACACCTTCCGTCTAACTTATCTTATTATATATATATATATATATATATATATATATATATATATATATATATATATATATATATATATATATAAACGAGAACCACTAAAAAGTTGAGAATTGCGAGAACTATTTAATTTAATAGTTTTTATGTGTTTAAATGCAACAAATTACATGCATATGTTAATTAATGCACATATCATTAACAAACATATGTTCATTAGCTCAAATTACATGTTAAATTGTTAATTTTATGAAACTGTTCACATGTTAGGAAACAAATATGCACATGTGAACGAGAAACTATATATTGAATAATATATGTAAAATATAAGTGTTTTTCAACTATTTTATGTTCATTCATACTCTTCATCAACGTTCATGTGTGATTCAATCTAGTTAGATGTGAAAATCTTTATAAATCAAAAGTTCTCGCAGTTCTCGCTTTTTTTATGGTTTTCGTTTGAACTTTTGACTATATATATATATATATATATATATATATATATATATATATATATATATATAATAAAAAATCACTCACTGAGACGTGGAACTATAAAACATAAATCCTTATAGTTGAAGTAAACAATTGCTTACTTGAAGTAGTTTTAAATTTTAACCGATGAGTTATATCTTTGGTTCTTAATATCTCTGTGCACACAAGCTGCCCAACATCATTCCTGAAAAATAATAAAAATATGTAACAAAACGATGAAGTATAGACCATTTTTGAAGATACACAAGAAGGGTTTGCATAGTGCTAATTTTTCCTTCATCCTTTATGCATCACAAAATTTGTTTGCATAATGTTCTCCTGCAGTAGCTAATATTAGTGATATGTACGTAGACCAATTCATGCTAAAATGGATTATGAACTCTCAAGTATAGTAAATTAGTTTATAAAACCGCATTACTATAACAATATCAAATAAAATAATTACCTTTAATTGTCCCTTGAAAGATCCACAACTGGATTAGTAAAACCGCAGACCAAGTAATTCGGGTCAAGCCAAACCAACGATGATAATATGCAAAAGAATCTAATAATTATATCAACCTGCAAAATTAAGAGATAGATGATAATTATGGAGAATGATCGAAGGATTGATGGAATTATATTATTAACTCTACCAAAGACTCAACGTTGTTATTCAAAGACAACTTGCTCAATTTAATCGATGATGCTGCTGTTCTAGACCAACATTATCTACAAAACAAAATTAATGAAAAAAAAGAAGAAACAATAATCAACCAAAGATACAAACTTACTTAACATAATTTTTATAATATCTAAGTTCTTTCAAAGTACAAATTGTCAATTCTATAAACCACTTTAGCATCATCATCATCATCATCTGCAGAACAAAAAAAAACAAAAAAAAACAAAAATGAAAAAACTTAATTTTAATTAAATTTGAATAAACGAAATTGGTAAACGTAATCAAGAATAATCTAAGCAAAAGACATAAGTATAACCTGAAGAAAGATTCGCCTTTAACTGAGTACGTCAATTAAACGACGAAAGCGAAATTTCAATCCAAGGAACCCTAAGTTTAGAAGGGGAAAACGATGAAAACAATCGATTATAATCATAAATTGTCCTTATAACGGCTTTAGACGACCAAATTATGAAGATAAAACCCTTCAATCATTCATCTTGCTCATCATTCAGAGGATAAAAGGTTTTTATGATCCAAGGAATAGAACTGTAGCACCAAAAAAACATATATGTTACAATAAATAAGCGCCACAAGTTGAATAATGAGTAAAATTCATAATTGACATGATTGTCAATAAATTGTGAGCTGACATAACTTTTCTCTCTTGTTCTCCACACTGTATGTTCCGGCATCATCTGTTAGCAGATCAGCAAATTATTTCGAGAGCAAAGCTAAAAATGAATTATAGCTCACCTATATGCTCTTGCACCCTACAACTCAATTACTCGGAATAATATAAATCTGTTAAGATAATTTGGCAAGCAGGAAAAAAATATCATACCTTATCGTCAAAACACAATGCACAGGGCTGTGATGTTGGAGCATCTGCTGCCTACATGTGTATTTTCTTGTGGGCATTGTATAAACTTAATAAAAGTAAAGGATCAAGGGGTTGTATACTTGTATGTATCCATAAGATCGGGCCAAACTATGACGTATTAAACTGAGAACAAATAGAGTATGGATTAATATAATCTTATACTATCACAACACAATTAAGGATATTGAAATATACATAATCAATGCAATTATCACTTAAACTGAAACTGAGTATGGTTCAAAGTGTATTACAACGAATACTTCTAACAATCATCTTTGACAATTCATTTCCATATCTACTAACCCTCATCAAAAAATTGGACGTTTAGTGCCAATTTGTGTGTGGAGTGCACTGTAGTTTTGGCCAAGGAAGAAAAGAGTCAAAGGAGATATAGTTAAGGGGTAATATTTGTATATATTTAGGGGTAAAAGTGGGGTATAAAAGATAACTTTTGAGATTTAAATGTAACTCTTTAATTTAATATAATAAATATTAAATAAAACTCACCCAATTTTTTAACGGAATTTATTTTTTTCTTGCCGCGAGTTAGATTTCTACGTTATCACCATTCAAATCGAAATAATTTTACGAACAAAACGTAACTAATTATATTGGAAACGGAGTTTTTTATATATAAAAAAGTGAAACATTTTGAATTAATTATATATACATATATCATAAACAAACTAAACCAATTATATCACATGAGTTCGAGTACTTTAATCCATTTTGTTCGCTTATTTTTTTCTCTGTTCTTGCTCAACATTAGTTTTATAAAAGACGTTAAAATGTTCTATCGCAACGCACGAACCATTAGGTATACTAGATAGCAAACGACATATATCCAAATACAATCGCAGCAACGCGCGGTCCGAATTATTTCTAGTTCAAAACATAACCAAATAGGTTGGTCTTGTTTCTTCTTCAACCTTTAATATTATTCTGATTCTGAATCAAAACATTAAAGAACATCAAGAACATTCATTTTCATCAAAAAATTCTATTTATGATCACATGTATAATGCAATAAAATTTTAAAAACGGTTATACTTACTTAGACCACACATCTTGGACAATCCCGTGTTGTCACATTCAAAAATCTTTTCGCCAATTGTAGCCAAAAGTCAATTACCTGCTTTGAATAAACCCTAAAAAAACTGATCAAAAACCCAATAAAATCCCTAAGCCACATAAATAATGACCTTGATTTTTCCTATCCAGAAGCTTTGAATTCTTCTTCCATATAATCTTGTAGTGAACAATGAAAAAGCAATATACATTGAAGGATTGATGATCGTAAAAACCCTAATAAAATTTGGTAATCAATCAAATAGGTAACAATTATTTGTTAATTAAATTAAACATTAAACATACAAATTATACGAAATCCATACCGTCTTCTTCCTTTTCCCCATCATCGCGTTATTCGGGATCAACTGTAACACCTTCAGGGTCTTTATATTTGTACTTACTTTTCAGTTTGTAGAGCAGTTTATAATAGAAATAGTTGTTTCCCAATTCCGGCTAAATTGAGATGGAATTGAAGACGATAATGGATGAACACAATTGAAGATGAGATGGATGAATATTTACCCTAATTTTGTTAGAAGCCAGCGTGTTTTTTTTTTTTTTTTTTTTTTATTAAAAGGGTATTTTAAGGATGGAGTGTATATTTTTTTTTTTTTTAGTGAATGATTAAGGACCGTTGGATCAACGGGTATTATAATGTAATTTTCTAATCTAATGGTAATTAAGGGTGTTTTGAAAACATTTATTAGCTAATCGAGACTCTCTTTTAATATATAAATATAAATATATATATATATATATATATATATATATATATATATATATATATATATATATATATATATATATATATATATATATATATATATAGTGATATAGTGATGTAATATATGTACACACATTTTATCTAGAAAAATAGAAGTATAAAAAGTCTTAAACTCTTAGACCAATTTTAATGGGGCATCACCAATTTCCGTCAGATGACATGGAATCCCATTTGGCACACATTTGACGCCCCTGACGTCCTTAATGGGGCGTCACCCCTGATGCTTGATGCTTAAGGAGCGTCAGTCAAGAATCCGACGAAAAAAAAAGTAGGCGTCAAGGATGTATGGACCAATCAGATTTCAGCATTAATATTTATATATTATTAATTAATATATTTTATACCCAACTACCAATAATATTTTACCACATCACTCATCACAAATTTAACACTCAAACTTAACATTCCCCATTATTTAACATTCACTTCATGACATTGTCACATTATAAAAAATACATCATCTGCCTTTGACATCCCAGTCATGATTATAATTGGTCTTACAAAACTTTAAGACCTTATAAAAACACGCATAAATTAAACTAGAAACTTTGTAGACTCAAATTGAAGAGACCAAAGCCAAATCCTTTTTACGATTCAAAGGTTGGCAGCCTAATTGAATAAAATTATACCTTCCAAAATGGCTACTGTAATAAACTAGTACTAAATAAATTAAAAAATGAACAAAAGTATACATAAGAATCAGATTCTATTAACCATCTATGATCAAGACATTAACATGCACTGATGCACAAACCCATATAAATATGTGTTTGCTAATTAAACAAAATAATCATCAACCAACTATTTTCAAATTACAACTAATTACCATTAATTATGTCTTTTGACAACAATTCAACCAATCACCATCATCATTATCACAATCATCATCATCATCATCTTAGCTCTTTGAAGAAGAAACTAAAAGAAATGCCACACAAGATACTTGACAAACCGAACCAACCTCAAGCTAACATGACTCGTAGTGTCACTAATCTATATGATCGCAAGCACAATTTTGGGTTCGGCGTGTTCAGAGAGGATGTCGATGCAGAAGCTATGGATTTCATTGATTCGAGACACAAGAACTTTGATCATAGCTAAACAATTGATCATCTCAAACAATGTCTATGATGGAAGGCTAATTGAACATATCCTATGTTATCCGTGCTTTTTGTGTTTGATCATGAATGTATATTGCTAAATATTGTTGTATCTTTTCAATGTAACAATGTTTGTATTTTTTATTTATAAAGTTGTTCTTGTTCTTCATTATAAATAAGATAAAAGGTTACTTTATGTTTTTACAATTTCATCTTTTACGTCAAAAGTAATGTATTAGTTAAATAAATACCGGTTGGATTGTACAAACTACATACTAATTATCTTTAAACGTAAAATGTACATAATCTACTATGAACTGTTACAATGATCATTCGCCTATAGAATACAGATATCTATTTGCATGTGAAGAATGTTCAATGGCGTGGAGGGAGCTCTACTCGTTGTTTAAACAAGTAAACATCATCAATTCAAGTGTAAATGGTTTTGCTAAAACACATTTAAAACGTTGAGGTTTGGAACCCCAAGGGTGGATTAATGGTTAGATGCTTGAAAATCTCTAAAGGAGACTCATGTTCAATCCTCACTAACTGATGGAAAACCGTGTGTACTTTTAAATTTTATAAACGCAGCGGAACATGAAAATAAACATATTTTTATTTAATAATAAACATCTTTTATTATTTATAATAAACTTTCAAGTTAAAACATTCACACGATTAACGATCCCAACAAGATCCAATTACACCACTAATAATTGTCAAGTAAATAATTCACAAAGAGGGGTTTAGATATACCTTTAGCGAGCGATGCAAGAACGGTAGAAAGAATTCTCCATGTCTAGGTTGAAACATATATTCAAAATGTATGAATCTCTCTATAGTTGATCCACACAGCACCTCAAACAACACCAATCGAATGCTAGTCTGTATAACCCAAGGATAATAATTAATCAAACCCTTTGATTAATTAATTAAATGAATTGATTGCTCAATATAACTATTCGCCTTGCCTTTTGTTAGTACCGTCGAATGAAAATAAAACATATAAAACATTTGTATATGTTTTGATTAAAAAGAAAAACAGAAGACGTATCCTCTTGTTATGTTGATGAGTTTATGTTTTTTTCACTCGGCACATATTAAAAACAAAACTACACCCTTATATAGGGGTGATCATGTAGTCAAAACCAAAACCAAATTTGATACGTCCCTTTTTCTTTATTATTTCTTTTGTATATTGAACAACCAAAAATCAACAAACCCTTTGTCTTAACTCTTATCCCTTTTGTCGTAGTGCCCACAAAAAATCACCAAAAGATTACCTTTTGTTTTCTTTCTAGATTTTGATCCGTGATACAATTTGATGAAAGATTAACTTCATATTATTTAATCATGTTTGTCTTTCAAGTCAAACTTGGATGGAAATAAATTAATTAAATAACAATTATTTAATTAAATTATACTTTACAAATTAATATAGGTTATAATTATATATCATCAATATATAATATTTGGTGTCTAAATACTAAAGTGTGTGACCCCATAGGCTTGTATATAAGCGGTAGTATAGATTTGTGTTATGACGTGCACATTAAACCAACACTAACTACATTTGGGGTCTTGCCTTTCAGAAAAATAATATAAATAAATAAAAATTAAAAACGTTGAGATCGATTTAGAGAAATGTAGTCGAAGATTCAGTGTCGATCAAATGTCCAAAGTATTCGGTGACAGTATATATGATTCATAATGGTAAAATAATTTTCTTTTGTTTTTGGAAAGGCAAACTCACACATTCACCTAATATTAACGCGAATATGTACACCACAAAATGTCTTCTCTTACGTTGAAGGTCTGGGGTGTAGCTTGTTTAGTGTAAGCCAATTCTACGATGGAGATGTCAAAGTCGTATTCGAACGTCTTGAATGTGCGGTGCAATCCTCGAACCCTCAACCTCAAAGTTTTAAGGGGACCTCGATACTGCCAAGCCATTGGCTCTTTGGTGATTCATAATGGATAATGAAGTATCGATCTGTTTACAATTTCATTCTACTTTATATTTTGTAGGAAAAATATAACGAAACCGCATATACGAAACATATAAACTAAATAGTAGTAAACAATCAAACCGGAAAGAATATGGAACCGGGCTTGTGTTTGACACAATTCCCTTAAACAGATTCTTCGTCTGTTCCCAGGGTACACCGGTCCTAAGCAGCGTACTGCCGGACTTGAACTTGCCTGAAAATTCGTCGGACGGGGAGACCTTGTTGAATCCAGAAAGAATGCTTCAAAAAAAATATTGTTGCAAACCTTGTGTGTTATTTTACGTAGTTATTTGTTGGTGTATTTTCCAAAAATCAACCATCATTTTATAGCTCAATTTGTAACAACTCCCATCATACTCATTAACACATATAATTAAAGTCATTTAATTATTTAATGAGTAGTAACTCAAATGTTACTTGTGTATGGGAATTTCAACGAGTGACCAGCCATTAACATCATTTAATTATTTAATGATTATTCCCATAACTGAAACCATTATAGAATAATTTAAATAATTCATATTTGATGGCTCATACTTGATGGTTTTTAATGATGCATTTATGTTATAAAAACATATAGCAAAATTGCTCACTCACATCATATATAACACCTTATCGTAGCTTATAGCTTAACTTTTATAACTACTTTTCAACTTTGTTCTCATTCCTATATGGGACAAGTTATAACCAAATTTGAGATCCGATATCTCATTCACCATTATTTTAATTTGGACACATCTTAGCTCGTGTAAAGCCCTCGTTAAAGGTTACAAAACTTGCTAACTAGTTATTAATATATAATATTTCATCGTATATTAATTGATGTCCAAATATAATGAAACACACATATTTCCAACAATCCCCCACATGAATGGAGATCGATCTCAGAAACAACAATGTTCCGATTAAGTTTCAACAGTCGAATCTTGCATACGATAGGTAGGTGTTACCCTTTGAACCTTCGCTTATGAAACGCACTTAGTCTACTGGCTCTGAGTAGATGGCGATGTCTTTGAACTCGTCTGCCGTTTGTGTAGGCGACAATACGTTTCACACAAGATTCTCCCTGACAACTTCAAGTCCTTATAGTTATGTTCGTTATGGTCATGAACATTAGCCTGGTTCTGTGAGAGCCATTAAGTATTGTGCCCCAACAATACCCTTCGAAGCGACCCCACTTCTCTCTCACATAGGTGATTCACCACCGAATGGCTACTGATTAACCACGCATGGTAATTGCAGTTGAATCATTAAAAGCCTTAGGCTTAGCCTCGTACTAGTCACTTTAAGGAATGGACTAGGAAGTCTACTCTTAATTAGTAAACTCCCTTTGAAAGGTGTAGGGGTTGCTAGTTTAGTAATTAACTCCCCCACAGTGACTTCACCAGTTCATACAAGTAGGTTGTCCTATTGAACTCAGATCTTGGGATCTCCAGTCAACTGAGTTAGGTTTTCCTTCATATAAACTTAGCTTTTCAAGGGCTTCAGTCTCATTCACACGCACGACTCATACACTAACTCTCTGCTTAAGCCTTTTCTCAGCGGATCCGCAATTTTATCCTTCGACTTCACATAGTCAACATTGATAAATTTTGTAGAGATTAGTTGTCGTACTTTATTATATCTACGTCTCATATGTTTATTCTTACCATTACACATTATAATATGAGCTCTACCAATCACCGATTGGCTATTACAATGTATACATATGGCCGACATCGGTTTAGGCCATCTTGGTATATTCTCAACAAATTGACGTAGCCATTCTGCCTCTTCACCAACTTTATCTAAAGCAATGAACTCTGATTCCATCATGGATCTAGTAATAACCGTTTGTTTAAACAATTTCCATGATAGAGCAGCACCTCCAAGTGTGAATACATACCCGATTGAGTACATTAAAACGCGTTATCATGAATCATATTATTGATATCAAAATACAAGACAACCCCACATTTTCAAACTAATGTGTTCGTTTTACACAACTAACTAGGGTTACTGCTAATCCTTTTAAAGCTTCCTCCACATGTCTTGCAACTTGATATCATAATCATATATATCTAATATGATTCTAATCAATTATGCGTTCAAATGCCCACACATAAGATTTGAATCTTTTGATATTCATATTTTTTTTTTTTTGTTTTTTTTTTTTTTGCACATTTGAGCAATTCTTAGTCATATTCTAAGTTTGACCTAGAGACGTCGAATTTTTAAACTTAACAAAAGTTTCGCACTCAAATTATATCTGCATCTGAATACTGATTAGGTAATTCAAAATCTCAAGATAATAAAATAATAAAGAATGACATCTTTATATTTATATTTATCTTCACTATCATAATTCACATAAAATGTGAATACTTTACATTATCAATGATGTTCACAAATCTGTTTCACACTATACAAAATCTTTCTATTACTGAATCAAAGCGATTTTGTCTTGAAATAAATTCAACACAATGAACAAGTATAAATCTAGTATTCCGTATACTACAAGTCCATATCACGAGAATAGAAGATGCATCATTCATATTCTCCCATAACTTTTCTCACAAGAAATGTGATACGATATCCCTTGTTTCATGACAAAATCAACACACCGCCTTAAATATACCTTTAAGACGGTTATAAGTATCACTATCTTTGTATACATTCAGTATTGGTTCCTCTATAAGCATAACGTGTGTGCTATTTATCGAGGAAGTTCCTTTAATTCTACTAGTTCATTTTGAACTAGTTCATTAGGTGGGGCTCGGTCTTTCATTCAACCAATTTAAATGATGATCTCGTTAATTTGGCTTCAACACACGTTTCACATTTATGGGTTGAGTCAATATGGAATGTTGGTATGCAATTCAATTTAATTAAACGATGAATGAAATTAAAGTTAACATGACCAAGTCTACCATGACACAATTAGAAGACTCAAGCAAATAAGCAGAACTAATGCCAGTTTTATTAGCTTCACTGTTAACAACCATTACATTCAATTCAATTTAAACATACCATTAAGGGCATACCCCTTACCAACATACATAGCATTTTTGGTCAACACGACCGACCTTATCAGACTCAAACACAATCTTAAAGCCAAACTTATTCAACACCCACCCAGACACAAGATTCTTATGAATCTCAGGAACATACAACACATTGGTCAAAGTGAGTTCCTTTCCAGAGGTCATCTTTGTAACGACCCTGGTTTTTCCAACGTTATTTATTAATAATTATTATTATTAATACGCTTGATTAAACGAATGTATGTTATTATATTTACATGTTGCTTTAATTGCCCGTACTTGAACTTTAAATGCCCGAAACGTCTTTGTGACACCCGAAACTTGCACGAATAATATTTTTAGATATTATTTACATTCATGATTAATTTTATTAATCATTTTAATTAACTAAGGCCTTTAGTTAGTTACTTGGGCTTAAGATGGACTTTTATTGGATTACTTGCTAACTACTTGCAACTTGGGCCTTTTAAGTGTTAATGGACTAGTGTAAGCCCACCCTACTTATATTATGGATTAATCTAGCCCATGTTTACATGTAAGTATGATACTTGAACTTAAACTAGATGGTTAGCTTGGAAATGGAATCTAGTTGCCATAATCCCCATGAACACCATCTTATTATCCAACTTTATGAGCTTTACCATGCTAATAACCTTAGAAAAACTCTCTCCCCCTCCTTTTGCTGCTGCAGCCGTGAGGTACCATGGATGGGGAGGTATTTTTGGCTTTCAAATTTTGATAACTTGGCTACTAGTTCTCTCACACTTCATTCATTCCAAACACACTTGATTTTCTCTCAACTTTTTCCTCTCTTTTTCTCTCTAGTTCTTGTAAGTAACTTGACTTTCTCTCTTCCTTTCTTCTTGCTAAAACCGAATTTAAACATCACATAATCATCATCATCTTTTGTTGTTTGTTACTTAATCTTGTTGTAGTTTAATTACTTGTAGATTACTAAGTTGTTTACTTACTTACTTACTTGTCTTTCTTTACATGTTTCAAGAATCAACTCTTTAGTTTGATTCTTCACTTATATCTTGTATTTATCAAGAACATCCAAGAACATAATCTATCTAGTTATGTTCTACATATTTTGTTTCAAAAGATTTAAAGTTTATAATCTTTATAATTGTTACTTGTGTTCTTGTTTGTTGTATGTTACTAGAATACCACCTTCATGGTTGGTTTAGGCTTATCATTCATTTTCTTTATTTCTTATTGTTAGTTGCTTACTACACATTTGAACAAGGACATGAAACCAACAAGAGCTTACACTTTGGTGCAAGTATCATGGATCCAACACTTGGTTGTGATCTTTCTTAGTGTTCATGAACTTGTTCATAAACTTACATGTAACCTTGGTCATGATTACTAGTTAATCTTGATCTTATATTTCTTGGATCTAACTTGTTAGTTCAAGAACAACACTTTAAACTCTCTAACTTGTGTTGATTTGACTTAAGAACTATAGATCTAAACTTTTGAGTCTTGAATCTTCAAGATCTAATTAAGAACTATGTTCTACAAGCTAAAGATCTTGCTTACTTAAGTTCAATTCAAGTTTGTAACTTATTATTGTTTTAAAAGTTCATGTGTGTGCTAGATCTAAGACTTTGACGAAACCTTGGTTCATCAAACATTATACAACTCTTAAGTGAGTTGATCTACATGTCTTAGACTCACACTTGTGTTGCTAGTGTCAAAACTTAGTTAGAATTACTTTCATTGTTCATGTGTGAGTAGATCTAGGACTTGATGTAACCTTGGTTCATCAAATTCATGTCTTAGACTTGCACTAAGGTTATGATGGACAAATCTTGGTTAAGATGATGTATACACATCCATGAGTTGTGCACTTGAAGCTAGACGCATCAAGGATGAGAACCATGATGAGCATCCAACACCAAGATCACCGGAACCCTTGAAAACCCACTGCATTCTGTCCAAAAGTTTCTGACCTACTGCTTCTGGAACAGACCAGTAGACCTGGGCTGTTCTAACCTTGATTTTTAGATAGAACTTTTCGAGTAGATAACTTTTCATATAGGACTCGTCTTAATCCGAGTTACGGTTTAGGATTTATGGCCCTCCGATCGTTACCATGTCCTTTAACGTTGTGCAGAAATTTCTGACCTACTCGCACTTAGACCGTCGCCACGGTCAAACCAAGACGAGTTTGCTTCTGTAAATTTTACCACACTTAAGGGACTCATAGACGGAGCCATGACCACTGGTCTCACCTTAATTCAGTAAGGGTAGAGGCCGTGGTGACTGACCGAAGTCAGCCTTTGTTTTAAACGACTTTCATAAACGAGTCTTACTTGTTACCTTTTGTTTAATGATGATTGATGATGACCCTTATGACCTTAATTACGTACTTGTAAACCTTTTGAGATGACTTATTGACTTAGTGCTATTTGACTTAGGTTGAGGACGTTTGGACCGTTACTTGCACACCATTTTCCCGACTACTACCTTACCTTTACTACTAATCATTGTGAGTTATAGCATTCCCTTTTTACTTTAACTTATTTTGGGAACTGAGAATGCATGCGGATTTTATGTTTTACATACTGGGCACGAGTACTTAAACTTTATATATGTGTGGGTTATATAACGGCAGAAACATTCCCTTTAGCTCGGTAACGTTTAATCATTGGTTTTTGAACCGTGAACGCGAATCTTAGATATGGATCCATAGGGTTTGACATCCCCACTCGGGCTAGTAGCGCTAGCATTTAACGAGTGTTTAATACTTCGAGGTTATACGCACTTGCCAAGTGCACTTTAAGGGGGTACATTAAACGTTAAGTTAGTTACCGGGTGCCCACGGTTAAGCATATATTTTTACATACTTTTGAAACGCTCGTTGTAGCACTGAAATCTCGTGGCCTACTTACATTACTGTTATACTTAAACTATAGCTCACCAACCTTTGTGTTGACCTTTTTAAGCATGTATTTTCTCAGGTGCTTGAAGTCGCTTCCGCTATCTTACTAGTCGTGCTGTAGAACCCGCTGCCTAGAGTTGTTATCGCATGACTACTTATGTTGCATTCAAACTTTTTACTTATGAATTTATGTTATGTAACGACCATTATGGTCACGTACACTTATTTAATGCTTCTACATAGTGAAGCATACTTTGATTTGTAAAACAATTGACGTATGTTATGACGTCACTTTTATTAATGAATGCAAACTCTGTTTTGAAAACGCATATAGTACTTAACCTTGTAATGATCCTGTTGTTGATGGTCCGTACATGATGATTTAGTACGGGGCGTCACATTTGGTATCAGAGCATTGGTTGTAGGGAATTAGGATGCATTAGTGAGTCTAAGACCGACCCGAGTAGGATTCACTAATAGGGCTAATCTACAACTTGTTAGTTTACTTGTTTCCGCTGAACTTACTGCATGCTGCTGCTTACTGTTACTGCTATATGCCGTATGCTACTACGTGATTTCACTACTGCATGCTAATACTTACTTTCGATTGCATGCTAGTTTCGTACGATTACTGATATTGCCATGCTACTTATTGTTATACATGATTTAAACTGTTGGCCTATTATTTGCTTGCTTTATGACATACTGACATGGAAAATTTATTTTTCCTTGTTCAGATGTCGGACGTTCCACCTACTGACATCCCGAGCGGCTCAGGCCCCGTTGTTCCACCCACTGCTGCACCTGTTGCTGCTGCTGCTGCTGCCGACATTCCGGCCCCGACACCCACTGGCGACCCCGGCGCCTCTAGTTCTGGAGCTAGCTCTAGTGTGCCTATCTCGGCGTCTTCTTCCAGACCCCCGAGGCAACTGGCTCGCATTGGTGACATGGAGATCCCCGCGGAGTTCGGGGAAGGTCCCTTCCGTAATCACTGGCGCACACCTTGCCGACGCACTGCCGACGGCCGCTTAGCCGTGATTACGCCAGGCCGACACCGACAGATGTTGGCCGCTTTCGGATACGTTGAGCCACCCGCGCCACCACCGCATGATTCAGACGACGGTTCTTCCACCGATGCTTCTTCAGACGACACCTCATCTGACGACTCCAGTGATGAGGAGGATCCCGCTGACCGACCGATTCAGGCACCTTCTACCCCGCCGAAGAAGCGGTATCGCTTCGCTGGCATAATTCCTGGTCGTACTGTCACTGACGCTTATGGTCGGCGTCGTAGGATCACTGCTCGTAAACGGCTGGTGTCGTACCCCGCCGACCCACAGATATTACCGTCTCCACCCAGAGCCGGACCATCCACTTCAGCACCACCGGCTCCACCTGCACCGCCAGCACCACCTGCCCCACCATCTTCCTCTAATGAGGAAATGAGGCGGGAGATTGAGATTCTCCAGACTCGAGTTACTGAGCTCGAGGAGCAGTTGGCTCATGTTTTGGACATCTTGTACCCACCATCGCCGTAGGACTTTGTACTAGATTCTGTATTGTAATTTCTTTTGTAATTTCATATTTCACTTATGTAATGTACGAACTTATTGTAATGTATGAACCTATTATCATTAATGAATGGAATTTGTGTTGCTTACTTCTTGCGCAAGTGTTCTATTTACGTTATCATCTCATGGTTTTGTGGTACTTATATCTGCTTGCGTTATTTAATCAACATGTGTTGTGCTGTTTTCATGTTGGTTGTTATATAATGTACTATTATTATTTGCATAATGGATTTTGACTTGAGTCAAAATGTTTGTATAGAACATCATGGCCAACGGGAGATCTATCCCCACCGTGGCACAAATTGAGGAAATGATTAACGAGCGAGTCGCTGCTGCACTAGCTGAAAGACAACCCCAAGTTCCACCACCACCGCCTGTCAATCCACCTGTCGTCCGAGATGGGTGTACTTACAAGGAATTCCAAAACTGCAAGCCACACTACTTCAGTGGCACTGAGGGACCCGTCGGTCTCACCAGATGGTTCGAAAAGTTGGAATCGGTATTCAGGGTTAGCAATTGTTCTGAGGCTAACAAAACGAAATTTGCATCTTGCACACTTTCGGATGGCGCGCTTACATGGTGGAATACCATGGCCCAAGCGCAAGGAATTGATGAGGCGTATGCTACGCCTTGGGAAGAATTTAAATGTGCTATGATCGAGGAATACTGTCCGAGAACCGAGATTCAAAAGATGGAAATCGAATTTATGCAATTGAAGACCGTAGGGAACGACCTTAACAGCTACAACCGTAGGTTTTTGGAATTGGCTCTTATGTGTCCAACCATGGTCACCCCCGAATTTAAGCGTTTGGAGAAATACTTCTCGGGACTTCCTAAGTCCATCAAGGGTAATGTTACCTCATCCAAGCCACCAAGTGTTCCCGAAGCAATGCGCATGGCGCATACTCTCTTGAATCAAATCATCCTTGACGAGCCGGAGAAGGCTAAGTTTGAAACTGTTAGTGGTGAAAAGAGGAAATGGGACAACAACCACAACAACAACAGGGGTAGGAACTATGATCAAAACCCGGCAAAGCGACATGAAGGGTTTAGGCAAAACAACAACATGCACAACAACAACACCAACCCCAACAACAACAACCGCACCAATCCGAACTACAAAGGAACCTTACCACAATGCAATAGGTGCTACAAGCACCACACTGGGTATTGCAATGTTATCTGTGAGAAGTGCCAACGATCTGGACATGTTGGCAAGGATTGCAAGGTTACCACTTTGAATGTGAAGCCAAACCACAACAACAATGGGCCTAAGAAGTGTTATGAATGTGGAAAGACGGGCCATTTCAGAAACGAGTGTCCTAACAAGCGTAAGGATGGCGGACCACCACGTGCTAGAGCCTTCAATGTTAATGCAAGAGATGCACGCGACAACCCCGACTTGGTGACAGGTATATTCAAGATCAACAATCTTTTAGCTTCTGTCCTATTTGATACTGGTGCCGATAGGAGCTATGTGTGTAGACATTTTTGTGATAAGTTAGATTGGTCGTTAGTTCCTTTGAAGGAAAGTATGCTTGTCGAGGTCGCCAATGGAAAACTTGAAAAGGTTGACCATATTAGTCGTGGAGCTATTATCAACATAGCTGGTGCAGATTTCGAAATTGATTTGATACCTATCAAACTGGGAAGTTTTGACGTGATCGTCGGTATGGATTGGTTGAGCAAGATAAAGGCCGATGTTATCTGTGGAGATAAAGCACTTCGCATACCACAAGGAGATGGCGAACCACTGGTTATCTATGGAGAGAGATGTACCTCGAAGTTGAACCTCATTAGTTGCGTGAAAGCGCAAAAGATTATGAAGAAGGGACGCTTTGCTGTCCTAGCACATGTGAAAGTGGTAGAAACTGAGATGAAGAACGTGAACGACGTTCGAATTGTGAACGAATTTTCTGATGTCTTCCCAGAGGAATTGCCTGGATTACCGCCGCAGAGAGCAGTAGAGTTTCAGATTGACTTAGTGCCAGGAGCTGCACCTGTAGCTCGCGCACCTTATAGACTCGCACCTTCCGAGATGCAAGAATTACAGAGTCAACTACAAGAGCTATTAGATCGAGGGTTTATCCAACCAAGCTTCTCACCTTGGGGCGCACCTGTGTTGTTTGTAAAGAAGAAGGATGGATCCTTCCGTATGTGTATCGACTACCGTGAACTCAACAAATTGACTATCAAGAATCGATATCCTCTTCCACGAATTGATGACCTTTTTGATCAACTACAAGGATCGAGCGTTTATTCAAAGATCGATTTGCGATCCGGATATCACCAGCTGAGGGTGAAGGAAAGTGACGTGATGAAAACTGCATTCAGGACCCGTTATGGTCATTATGAGTTCCTCGTGATGCCATTCGGTTTGACAAATGCCCCTGCCGTGTTCATGGATCTCATGAATCGTGTCTGCAAGCCTTACTTGGATAAGTTTGTTATCGTCTTCATAGATGATATCCTCATCTACTCTAAGAGCGAAGAAGAACATGAGCAACACCTTCGGCTAGTGCTTTAACTCTTAAGACAAGAGCAACTTTACGCCAAATTCTCCAAGTGCGAATTTTGGTTGAAGGAAGTACAGTTTTTGGGTCATGTTGTGAGCGACCAGGGTATCAAAGTTGATCCCGCCAAGATTGAAGCCATCAGCAAGTGGGAGACCCCCACTACTCCAACGCATATTCGCCAATTTCTAGGTCTCGCCGGTTATTATCGAAGGTTTATCGAAGGATTTTCTCTGATTGCGCGTCCTTTGACCGCACTGACTCACAAGGGCAAGAAGTTCATTTGGGAACCCACACACGAATCAGCATTCCAAACTTTGAAGAAGAAGTTAACCTCCGCACCTATCCTATCACTTCCTGAAGGCAGTGACGACTTTGTTGTTTATTGCGATGCATCGAAGAGTGGTTTTGGTTGTGTACTGATGCAACGATCAAAGGTTATTGCCTATGCCTCCCGCCAATTGAAGATTCACGAGCGGAACTACACTACACATGATCTTGAACTTGGAGCCGTTGTCTTTGCACTCAAATTGTGGAGACATTATCTGTATGGAACTAAGAGCACTATCTTCACCGACCACAAGAGTCTCCAGCACATCTTTGATCAGAAGCAACTAAATATGAGACAGCGTCGATGGATTGAGACGCTCAACGACTACGATTGTGAACTCCGTTATCACCCTGGCAAGGCCAATGTTGTAGCTGACGCTTTAAGCCGAAAGGAGAGGACGGCACCTCTCCGTGTTAGGGCTCTGAACATCACCATCCATTCGAACCTCAACAACCAGATCAGAGTAGCCCAAGTTGAGGCTCTCAAGGAGGAGAACATATCTCACGAGCATTTGAACATACTTGTCTCTCGATTCGAGGTTAGAGAGTCT
Organism: Rutidosis leptorrhynchoides; assembly: GCF_046630445.1. Lineage (NCBI taxonomy): Eukaryota > Viridiplantae > Streptophyta > Magnoliopsida > Asterales > Asteraceae > Rutidosis > Rutidosis leptorrhynchoides. The sequence goes on from NC_092336.1 coordinate 487,274,998, forward strand.
GGACTCCGATGTTATGCCGGAAGAATTTGGGTACCTTACTATGGAGATCTACGAAGCCTGATACTTGATGAAGCACACAAATCGAGATATTCGATTCACCCCGGTGCAGGTAAGATGTACCACGACCTTAAAGAACAGTATTGGTGGCCAAATCTTAAGAAGGACGTTGCGACTTATGTTGGTAAGTGTTTGACTTGCTCGAAGGTTAAAGCCGAGCATCAGAGACCTTCTGGGTTACTTCAACAGCCGGAAATCCCACAATGGAAGTGGGAAAGGATCACAATGGATTTCATTACTAAGCTGCCGAAGACGGTGGGCGGATGCGATACTATTTGGGTTATTGTTGACCGCCTCACCAAATCTGCACACTTCCTAGCGATGAAGGAAACTGATACAATGGAAAGACTTGCTCAGCTGTACATCAAAGAGGTTGTATCTCGTCATGGTGTACCTTTATCAATCATCTCCGATCGCGATCCCCGTTTTGCTTCCAGATTTTGGCGTTCTTTGCAAGAAGCCATGGGAACTCGTCTTGACATGAGTACTGCTTATCATCCTCAGACTGACGGGCAAAGTGAACGAACGATTCAGACCTTGGAGGACATGCTGCGTGCATGTGTCATTGATTTTGGAAAGGCCTGGGAAAGGCATTTGCCACTCGCCGAATTCTCGTACAACAACAGTTATCACTCAAGCATTAATGCTGCACCTTTTGAAGCATTGTATGGTCGTAAGTGCCGATCTCCTATTTGTTGGGCCGAAGTAGGCGAAAAGCAAATCACCGGACCCGAGGTAGTTCACGAAACCACGGAGAAGATTGCTCAGATCCAAGCTAGACTTAAGACTGCCCGTGATCGCCTAAAGAGCTATGCCGATCTTAAACGGAAAGACTTTGAATTTAATGTTGGTGATCGTGTAATGTTGAAGGTTGCACCTTGGAAAGGTGTGATCCGTTTTGGAAAACGTGGAAAGTTGAACCCACGATACATTGGTCCATTCGAGATCTTGGAACGTGTTGGACCAGTTGCATACCGTTTGGATCTACCAGCACAATTGAGCTCAGTTCATCCTACCTTCCATGTGTCAAACTTGAAGAAGTGTCTTGCTGCACCCGAACTCATCATACCATTGGAAGAACTTACTATTGATGACAAACTCCACTTTGTGGAGGAACCTGTTGAGATTATGGATCGTGAGATCAAAACTTTGAAACGCAACAAGATTCCGATTGTACGAGTACGATGGAATGCCAAACGAGGACCTGAGTTTACTTGGGAACGAGAGGATCAAATGATGCGGAAATATCCTCATCTTTTCCCGACTCCTCCATCTACTTCAGCTTAAATTTCGGGACGAAATTTTCTTTAACAGGTGGGTAATGTAACGACCCTGGTTTTTCCAACGTTATTTATTAATAATTATTATTATTAATACGCTTGATTAAATGAATGTATGTTATTACATTTACATGTTGCTTTAATTGCCCGTACTTGAACTTTAAATGCCCGAAACGTCTTTGTGACACCCGGAACTTGCACGAATAATATTTTTAGATATTATTTACATTCATGATTAATTTTATTAATCATTTTAATTAACTAAGGCCTTTAGTTAGTTACTTGGGCTTAAGATGGACTTTTATTGGATTACTTGCTAACTACTTGCAACTTGGGCCTTTTAAGTGTTAATGGACTAGTGTAAGCCCACCCTACTTATATTATGGATTAATCTAGCCCATGTTTACATGTAAGTATGATACTTGAACTTAAACTAGATGGTTAGCTTGGAAATGGAATCTAGTTGCCATAATCCCCATGAACACCATCTTATTATCCAACTTTATGAGCTTTACCATGCTAATAACCTTAGAACAACTCTCTCCCCCTCCTTTTGCTGCTGCAGCCGTGAGGTACCATGGATGGGGAGGTATTTTTGGCTTTCAAATTTTGATAACTTGGCTACTAGTTCTCTCACACTTCATTCATTCCAAACACACTTGATTTTCTCTCAACTTTTTCCTCTCTTTTTCTCTCTAGTTCTTGTAAGTAACTTGACTTTCTCTCTTCCTTTCTTCTTGCTAAAACCGAATTTAAACATCACATAATCATCATCATCTTTTGTTGTTTGTTACTTAATCTTGCTGTAGTTTAATTACTTGTAGATTACTAAGTTGTTTACTTACTTACTTACTTGTCTTTCTTTACATGTTTCAAGAATCAACTCTTTAGTTTGATTCTTCACTTATATCTTGTATTTATCAAGAACATCCAAGAACATAATCTATCTAGTTATGTTCTACATATTTTGTTTCAAAAGATTTAAAGTTTATAATCTTTATAATTGTTACTTGTGTTCTTGTTTGTTGTATGTTACTAGAATACCACCTTCATGGTTGGTTTAGGCTTATCATTCATTTTCTTTATTTCTTATTGTTAGTTGCTTACTACACATTTGAACAAGGACATGAAACCAACAAGAGCTTACACTTTGGTGCAAGTATCATGGATCCAACACTTGGTTGTGATCTTTCTTAGTGTTCATGAACTTGTTCATAAACTTACATGTAACCTTGGTCATGATTACTAGTTAATCTTGATCTTATATTTCTTGGATCTAACTTGTTAGTTCAAGAACAACACTTTAAACTCTCTAACTTGTGTTGATTTGACTTAAGAACTATAGATCTAAACTTTTGAGTCTTGAATCTTCAAGATCTAATTAAGAACTATGTTCTACAAGCTAAAGATCTTGCTTACTTAAGTTCAATTCAAGTTTGTAACTTATTATTGTTTTAAAAGTTCATGTGTGTGCTAGATCTAAGACTTTGACGAAACCTTGGTTCATCAAACATTATACAACTCTTAAGTGAATTGATCTACATGTCTTAGACTCACACTTGTGTTGCTAGTGTCAAAACTTAGTTAGAATTACTTTCATTGTTCATGTGTGAGTAGATCTAGGACTTGATGTAACCTTGGTTCATCAAATTCATGTCTTAGACTTGCACTAAGGTTATGATGGACAAATCTTGGTTAAGATGATGTATACACATCCATGAGTTGTGCACTTGAAGCTAGACGCATCAAGGATGAGAACCATGATGAGCATCCAACACCAAGATCACCGGAACCCTTGAAAACCCACTGCATTCTGTCCAAAAGTTTCTGACCTACTGCTTCTGGAACAGACCAGTAGACCTGGGCTGTTCTAACCTTGATTTTTAGATAGAACTTTTCGAGTAGATAACTTTTCATATAGGACTCGTCTTAATCCGAGTTACGGTTTAGGATTTATGGCCCTCCGATCGTTACCATGTCCTTTAACGTTGTGCAGAAATTTCTGACCTACTCGCACTTAGACCGTCGCCACGGTCAAACCAAGACGAGTTTACTTCTGTAAATTTTACCACACTTAAGGGACTCATAGACGGAGCCATGACCACTGGTCTCACCTTAATTCAGTAAGGGTAGAGGCCGTGGTGACTGACCGAAGTCAGCCTTTGTTTTAAACGACTTTCATAAACGAGTCTTACTTGTTACCTTTTGTTTAATGATGATTGGTGATGACCCTTATGACCTTAATTACGTACTTGTAAACCTTTTGAGATGACTTATTGACTTAGTGCTATTTGACTTAGGTTGAGGACGTTTGGACCGTTACTTGCACACCATTTTCCCGACTACTACCTTACCTTTACTACTAATCATTGTGAGTTATAGCATTCCCTTTTTACTTTAACTTATTTTGGGAACTGAGAATGCATGCGGATTTTATGTTTTACATACTGGGCACGAGTACTTAACTTTATATATGTGTGGGTTATATAACGGCAGAAACATTCCCTTTAGCTCGGTAACGTTTAATCATTGGTTTTTGAACCGTGAACGCGAATCTTAGATATGGATCCATAGGGTTTGACATCCCCACTCGGGCTAGTAGCGCTAGCATTTAACGAGTGTTTAATACTTCGAGGTTATACGCACTTGCCAAGTGCACTTTAAGGGGGTACATTAAACGTTAAGTTAGTTACCGGGTGCCCACGGTTAAGCATATATTTTTACATACTTTTGAAACGCTCGTTGTAGCACTGAAATCTCGTGGCCTACTTACATTACTGTTATACTTAAACTATAGCTCACCAACCTTTGTGTTGACCTTTTTAAGCATGTATTTTCTCAGGTGCTTGAAGTCGCTTCCGCTATCTTACTAGTCGTGCTGTAGAACCCGCTGCCTAGAGTTGTTATCGCATGACTACTTATGTTGCATTCAAACTTTTTACTTATGAATTTATGTTATGTAACGACCATTATGGTCATGTACACTTATTTAATGCTTCTACATAGTGAAGCATACTTTGATTTGTAAAACAATTGACGTATGTTATGACGTCACTTTTATTAATGAATGCAAACTCTGTTTTGAAAACGCATATAGTACTTAACCTTGTAATGATCCTGTTGTTGATGGTCCGTACATGATGATTTAGTACGGGGCGTCACAATCTTCAAGATCACATTGCCTTCTCCCTTGATATCAGCAGTGGCAGAGTTTGCCATGTAGAGCTTTTCTCCACTAGTAACATCCTTAAAGGTGTTGAAGAGGCTCTTATCGGCACAAACATGACGAGTAGCCCCAGTATCAATCCACCACTCTTTGGTATTTGAGGAAACCAGATTAACCTCAGAGATCATCACTGTGAGGTCAGAAATCATAGCCACGAGGTTTTCAACATCCTCAACCATATTCTCTTGGTGCGAGTTCTCTTTCTTGAGCTTCTTGCATTCACTCGCCCGATGACCCGGTTGGTCATAGTTATAGCACGTGCCTTGAAATTTATTCTTCATGACCCCACCTTTAGGTCCAAGCTTAGACCCTTTCCCCTTGTACTTATTCTCAGCCTTTCCTTTGCCTTTGTTACCTCTCGAGGATTGACCGTATTCAACAACATTCACTTTTGCTGAACTAGGGGTACAACTCTTTTTAAGAGCAACTTTGTTGTCTTCCTCAATTCGAAGACGGACCACAAGGTCCTCGACGGTCATTTCCTTTCGCTTATGCTTAAGATAATTCTTGAAATCCATCCAACTTGGTGGTAATTTCTCGATTACCGCTGCAACTTGGAATCCTTCACTAATCACCATACCTTCGGCATGTATATCGTGAATGATGACTTGCAGTTCTTGGACTTGACTCATAACAGTCTTTGAGTCAATCATCATAAACTCCAAGAATTTAGCCACCACCCATTTGTTGGTGCCCGCATCCTCAGTCTTGTACTTGCGTTCTAAAGACTCCCATAATTCTTTGGTAGTCTTTGTTTTGCAGTACACATTATAAAGCGAATCAACCATGCCATTCAAAACATAGTTACGGCACAAGAAATCAGAATGACTCCAAGCCTGAACCGCGCTCACAGTTTGAGCATCTTGTTCCCCTTCAACTTGAGGAGCGGTTTCAGTTAAGAACCTCGCGAGGTTCAGCGTGGTCAGATAAAAGAGCATCTTTTGCTGCAACGCTTGAAATTCACACCCGTGAATTTCTCGGGTTTCTTGGCATGAGAAATAACAGCATTAGGAAGCGGAGCAATGGTAACAGCAGTAGCAGAGGACACGATCGGCTGAGTGCTCATGGGTTGTGATTCCATTCCGAAATCTGAAAATTCGTCAGAAATTAGTAACCCAAGTGATTAAAAGATTAAAAGGATTAAATTTTTTTTGTCAACAAACAAGTATATTCTGACCAAACACCTCAATTAATTAAATCATGTTATACCAAACTACCAACTCAGAACCATATATAAGATTCATGTAAACCGAATAATTTAATTCGTACACATTTAGCGAACAGAACTATTGAAACTTTATAAATTCACCTTGGAATCTCAACTGACAATTATACTCAGTTAGTAATTTTCCAACAGCAAACGAATAACATGAATTCAGCAACAAGATAAACTAATTTCGGCCTCAAAGAAACAAATTCTAATTTAATCAGTGTGAAACAGAGATCGTAAAGCAGATTAATTATATTCTAAAATAACTAGAGTAATAATTTACAAATATTGAACTTTAAATTACTTAATAACATTTAAATAATTGCTTTATGATATCGTCAAACAACTACCGAAAACATGTATGAACATTAGATAATTAAAATAGAGGCATGAAATGAGATTCTAAATAATATCATGTATATGTAGACCATCAGTTTGTCATAATCAGAATAAACAAATTAAACTTCCATTCTTTTTTTTTTTTTTTTTTTTTTTTTTGAAAAGCAAGAAGGACTTATATTAAACTTCCATTCTATATATGTTCAAATACGCAAGGATATTAGAACAGTCCACGAATTAGTTTAATGCTAGTAAAATGTTTAAACACAATTTCGTGTTTGAGAAAAGAGTCTGTTTAAGTTGTAGGACAAATATAACGAAACCGCATATACGAAACACATAAACTAAATAGTAGTAAACGATCAAACCGGAAAGAATATGGAACCGGGCTTGTGTTTGACACAATTCCCTTAAACAGATTCTTCGTCTGTTCCCAGGGTACACCGGTCCTAAGCAGCGTACTGCCGGACTTGAACTTGCCTGAAAATTCTTCGGACGGGGAGACCTTGTTGAATCCAGAAAGAATGCTTCAAAAAAAATATTGTTGCAAACCTTGTGTGTTATTTTACGTAGTTATTTGTTGGTGTATTTTCCAAAAATCAACCATCATTTTATAGCTCAATTTGTAACAACTCCCATCATACTCATTAACACATATAATTAAAGTCATTTAATTATTTAATGAGTAGTAACTCAAATGTTACTTGTGTATGGGAATTTCAACGAGTGACCAACCATTAACATCATTTAATTATTTAATGATTATTCCCATAACTGAAACTATTATAGAATAATTCAAATAATTCATATTTGATGGCACATACTTGATGGTTTTTAATGATGCATTTATGTTATAAAAACATATAGCAAAATTGCTCACTCACATCATATATAACACCTTATTGTAGTTTGTAGCTTAACTCTTATAACTACTTTTCAACTTTGTTCTCATTCCTATGTGAGACAAGTTATAACCAAATTTGAGATCCGATATCTCATTCACCATTATTTTAATTTGGACACATCTTAGCTTGTGTAAAGCCCTCGTTAAAGGTTACAAAACTTGCTAACTAGTTATTAATATATAATATTTCATCGTATATTAATTGATGTCCAAATATAATGAAACACACATATTTCCAACATATTTCAAATAAAATCATTTCACTTTCATCAAATTTACGAGGAGCAAAATATGTATGAGAGAATTTCATAATGTTAATATATTTCTAATTAGTTGGATGATTTTGCAACTCTATAAAATATTTTTCTTCGATTTTATACCTTATGATTTGCATCCCATGAGCCATGTAATTAGTATTATTTAACACTGCCACTCAATAAAATTATTATGTCTGAAGCTAATCCAGAGTATATGTTTTGAAAAAGTAATTTATACAGAGTATGAGAGTAAATCATAAAAATGATGTGCATATCACATCACATACATGCATATATGAATAAATGTTATTGTACCGTGTTGTATGATTAGTTGAATTGACACTCTAAACGTCATTTTCATGTTGCATTTTTATTCAAAACAAGATCCCAGGTTGTACTTGTAAACAACAAGGAGTTGAGTTAGTGGTGGTGACCTGACTTCCCTTATGGGATGGGAGGTCAAGGGTTCGACTCCCACTTAGTGACTCCTAACCGATGTTAAATAAAAGGTTGTACTTGTAAGCCCTAGAGACTAAACTTGAGTCTTCACGCGTAATTTTCAGGTTTTATAAATCAATAATTTAACAATTTAGATGCATATGAGGCCAAATTTTTAGCTTCGACTGAATAGTCTCAATAAAAATAGAAGATGCAGCCTATAGCTTTTCCTTTATACTTGGATAAATTCGAATTACATCGATGCCAAACACTGACTAACTAGGTAATGTTACGCTATCGGCTGATTTAGCAACAGTAGCATCTCTCTGAAGACTTTGGTTGACCAAGGAAAAGGGGCGTTGGCTTAGCATTTCTAGACCGTCGTGGGCCTACCTAAAGTGCTTAGCTTTGTTAGTTTTGACTTTTGAAGGTGAAACTTTGTGAAAATGGTCACGTTTCCTAGTATATACGAATAGTTTACTTAGCGCTGAGTCAATCTGAACATTCTCTTCGATCAGGGTATTGTTCTTTGGATCGTAGAAACGTCAACATTTTCTGGATATACATCTTCTGTTCAACAAAAATAAAGCAAAAGATACCTGAAAAAGTAACTCATGTATATATCATGCATGATGTATACAGTCTTAGACTCAATGATTAGTCAAACCTTGTCCAATAAGTTTTATAACCTGCCAACCTCATCAATCATACAACTCAAAAGGTTGGCAGCCAAAAAATCAAATTATGTTATAGTTTACGATACGGTTAACTCGCCAGACACGTGAAAAAAAGGACCGAATATATGACTTTAGATACCTAAATTGATAACCATCAAACTAATGAAAAAGAAACTAGAATCTGATGCCTTTTTTTTTTTTTTTTTTTTTTTTTTTTTTTTTTTTTGGAAACGCAAGCCCCCCAAAGTGGGCCAAATGGGGATTGAACATGTGTCTCTTTGGAACTTTCCAAGCATCTTAACATCAAGCGTGAAGCCACCCATTGGGGTTGTAGAATCTGATTCCTTGACTCGTTTATATCCTCTTATAACACGAATCATCTATAAATACATGCATCAACTTCAACATAACTTCATCTATCTCATTAACTAACTGCTTGCAACCAAAAACCAATATGGCGAATACTAAACGTTCAACGACGCATCACAATAATCATCATGAGTCCTCAAAGAAGAAAATAAAGGAAACACCACATAAGTTACGCAATACGCCTCCTTATTCTGATATCTACTTTGTTGGTAATGGGTTCAAACGAATCCCGAACCAACTTAAAGCAGACATTGGTGTAACGAACTACTATGATCGCAACTATGCAAATGGATACATGCAAAATGATGAAAACATAGATGCAGAAGCTGCGGATTTCATTACATCCAGGCATAAGAAATTTGAACTTAGCAAAACAATGTCTATGATGGGAGGTTAAACATGTCATATATATAAATATATGATCATGTCATGTGTAAAGCTATATATATTAAATAATTTGTACCTTTTTCTATTGTATATCTTTTCTTCTTTTGTGCATATGTTTGTGTAATACTGTAATATGAAATAAATGAATTATATTTGTATTCCTAAGGGATTCTCAATAAGCGAAAAACATAGAATGAATTTATCAAACCAATGAACTTTACTGACTTGGTCAAACTAATGACTTGGTCAAACTAACTAATGGAATTGCAAGACTAATATAACATCTCCATCAGAAGCATACGCGAGTTTGCAAACTACTTGTTTAACGTTTGAAAACGTAACACATTTTCTCAATAATGCTTGATATATATACATTCGTATATAGTAACAATGATACGCCTTTAAAATTATATAATACACGATCTTTAAGTAATCATACCAATGGGCTATAATCCGCCACTACTGAATTTATATCGGATGTCACCCAATTTGCTTCATGATCTGTAGATCCAACCCCAACTGACCTGTAGTAAGCTTTTTATGCATTTGATACACGAATCAAGATCAAAGACTGAATTACCATAATATGATTAACAACATAGTGAGAGTTGAAGATTTTAAAACTAAAGTTCAAAAGTTGCAGTTGCTCAACATATAAGTCTATTCATATTTCTGACCATGTCTTAAAAGTTAAGGTAAATGTCCATCATAATTTTTTTTTAACGGCGATATCGACATCGAATGCTCTTATTTGTCACTCACACACGCGTTAGGAGGAAAATCAAATCGCGACAATGTTGTCAGTACCATCGAAGGTTGGGAAAATCCCCCAGAGACCTTCCCAAATCGCATTGATGTTGACAGTACCATCAAATGTTGAAAACTCCATGCTTTGAGCGAGAATCGAACCTAGGTTGGTAGTACCCCAAGTTGGATCTACCTATACCACTCAAGCCAAGCTTCGGTGGTTCCATCATAAATACGGTCTATCAAACCCTTGTCTAAGACTCTAAGTCCATTCCAAGAATATACAATAATAATAAAGGTGTGAAGGTGGACAAATCACATTAACTTTTATTATTCTTAAGTTAAAAACTTGGTCAAACACCGTCTTTGAAAATTTACCTTTGTCTTTCATGGTATCTACATCGTCGTTTACATAATCATAAGGATATGCCTCAAATGTGTCTTAATGGTGAAAATTTATAATGAACGGAGTCATTATGAAAAATAAAATTCGAATTAGGGTTGGGAATTACAATTAAACAACATATTAAGTAGCAAATAAAATTCCTGGGTAATATTTTCATACCTTCTTTGATTTGGCAATGAATCGTGGTAACAGTTTGCATGATTCAAGAAAACTCCTAAAAGTTTACACTTCATCGGCTAGATTTACTGGTGACACGTGCTACCCCTTGGATATATGGTAGATCCGTACTTAGCATCAATGCCAAACACTGATAGATTGACTCAGTTTCATTGCAGTCCATCGGCTGATTTAGGTTACCAAGCAATAATAATCAGGGGAAAAATATTCATATCAATTGTGGCAATTATCACGTCCACATAATTCAATGGTGGCAATTATCACGTCCACATAATTCATTCGAGGAATGTTTTGCTTGTGTCTATCTCGTCAAACATTTATAAAAGCATTTCATGTATTCGCAGTTCAAAATGTATTTCAAAAGCATTTAATAAAGCAGTTGTAAAAGTAGCGCAATGTATTCTCAGTCCCAAAAATGTAAAGAGTAAAAGGGAATCAAATGAACTCACTATATTGTATTTTGTAGTAAAAATACATATGACGATACTGAACAATGCAGGGTTGGCCTTGGATTCACGAACCTATATCAGTTATATATATTAATATATATACTTGAAATTGAACAAATTTTTATATTATAACTTATGTTATTTATTATATATATTTAATTTTTGTGTATGCATATTTAAAATGATTCGTGTTTAGATAGTTATATTAATATATTTAATTAGTTCTATATTAAAAATACCAAATTTGTTGTATATGAATATTCGTATAAAATTTGTTAATATGATTTATACATACCTGTATGTAATATTACTTATAAATATATTTCTATATACGAAATATTTATTTAGTAAAATAATATTAATAATAATGATATGTAAGACCCAAATATTTACTGTACATAATGTATTTATGGTGTACGATGCGTGTATGAAGTTTACATGTTGCTTGCTCGGACGCCGAAGGAAACTGGACGTTGTCTGAAGTGACAAGGTGTGTACGTATCCTTTCAACCCCAAATAAAGTTTGTGTTGATGTTCCAAAGCCTTACCATTGAAAAGGAAATCTTATCACGTTTCCAACGATATTTGATTCATCGAAAACGGAGCTACGGTCAAAAAGTTATGGCCAAAACAAGTTTCTGAAAACTGACCTGTAGGTTGGAGCGGCGCTCCACCTTTCGGCGCAGCGCGCCGAACCCGTCTGATGCAATTTTCAGCCTTTTTAAAAGGTCTAAATGAAGGGTACTTTGGTCTTTTCACTTGGGGTCGGTTTGGGGTCATCAAAACTGATCCTTTGATCAGTTTGGATCACATTTTCACTCATCAAACACTCTCATCTTCAAACCCTAGAGTGAGAGTAGAGCTTTAGAGAGAGAGAGCTCCGATTGGAGAAGAAGAAGGGTGTTTCGGGTCAAACCTCGGGTATTAAAGTTGTTCTACTCTTCAACGGCATCATTTTGGCGGTATTGGTAAGTTCTAACTCCGAATTTCATCTTAGTGATTTGATATTCAAGTTAGGGTTTGAACTTAAATTGTTAATAAACCCATTCAAACTCTTGAATTGAGTTTGTGGATGCTAGTAATCGGGTTTATTGTTATTGTTGGTGGATTTTGTGTTGGTGAACTAATTGGCCATGGTTAGGACTTGTAATTGGGTTTAATCACTAGGTTTAGTGATTATGGAAGTATTAGAACCCATTTAGGGTTATTTGGTTGACTAATTTTGACTATGGGTCAAAATTAGGGTTTGGTGACGGTTATGACCCAATTGTCGATTTAATAAGGTTTATAAACTTAAAATGGATTAAGTTGAAGCATAGAACCGAGTTAAATATGTTTTGGTGTCAAAACTTGCTAATGGCGTGATATTGACTTCTTATGGGTCAAATTAGGGTTTAAGTGTCTTTTTGGGAAAGATAGGTGTTTAACACCTATGATCGGGTTTAATTGGCGTATTAAGACCATTTTCACTTGTGTTAGTGATTATTGGTTAATTTTGGGCGCGGTTTGTACTTGGAAGTGCATTTGGGTCGAATTTGCACTAAGTGTCAAATTGGGTTGGTTTGTAAATCCAATCTAAGTGTGTTGTTGTATTTGTGATAATGGAATAGGTACTTTCCATTGGCGCGTGGCGGTTTATTTGGAAGCATTCATCAAGGCGACAAGGTGAGTGTTAATATCCTATGTGCATATGTATGTGTAGGATGGGTGCGGGTCGGGTTGAAGTGTTTCTTGGTTATAGAGCTCACTTCACATATAGGTGGATTTGATGGACTTGTGTATAGGTCCAATTGGCACGGTTGTGCATTTTGGTTGGCCACCTTTGGCGGGGTACACAATTTGTGTGTACATTATCACACGCGGTATGATGTGGATTATATAACCCCAATGGCGAAGGGTTAATATTGTGATGCGGACTTAGATATAACCCCAATGGCGAAGGGTAGTATTGTGAGTGGAATAATTATACGTATGTGTATATGGCGTATTTATTTGTGAATGTTATGGTATGAACCATCGAGCCGGTAGTGCCATAATGTGTGTGTGTGATAGGATGTGAACCACGAGCCGGTAGCATCGAGTGTGAACCACGAGCCGGTAGCACTATAAAATAATTGATGTGAACCACGAGCCGGTAGCATCGAGTGTGAACCACGAGCCGGTAGCACTATAAAATAATTGATGTGAACCACGAGCCGGTAGCATCGACTGTGAACCACGAGCCGGTAGCACTATAAAAGAGTATGACTCAATTGCGTATGGTGTGAACCACGAGCCGGTAGCACCATAGCGTTATGGTTAACCTTGGGAGTTTTATGCGTTGTTATATATATATATTGTATACGTATAATGTTGTATTGACGTGATGTAGCTAACCTTCTGGTTGTAGCTTATTGGCATTGTTCGCAACGTTGTTTGCGAACTTACTATATTGTTGGTGTTGTTAGCTTGTGCTTAGTGAACGTACGGTATGCTAGGTTTAGCTTGCCTTATACTTGGATGCTTCGGTATGCGCTATTTGATTATTATTGTGGCGTGTCCATTTTATACATATATATGTATGTAGTATATTTTCACTCACTAAGCGTTAGCTTACCCTCTCGTTGTTGACTTTTTTATAGATTGCATGGATGCGGAGGCTCGGGTAAGCGGGGACTAGTGGACTCGCGTAGTTGCTTTAGAAGGCTTACTTTTGGATTGATTAGGATTGGGTAGCGTATCCCCAATCGCCATGCTCGACCTTAATTTGTATTACAAATCATGTGGTTGAAAACTTGTATTTTCGTACGAAAGTCGTAAAACGGCCAATGTGGGCCCGGTCTTCGTAAAACTAATTTTATTAATGGAACGTGTTAGTTCTACATATATTAATGTATGGTTAAAAGCATTTTGTCTAAATACGTCGGGAAGTGGTCAAACATTTTCGCATTTCATGACTTTTTGGACAGGCCACTTTGGCGCGCCGCGCGGCCATATGGCGCTCCGCGCCATGTGCTGTACCAGCAAAAAAAATTTTTTTTTTTCTGCGTTATTGGTTGGTTAACGAGTTGGGTTGTTACAAGTGGTATCAGAGCATGGTCTAAGGGATTTAGGCGACTTGAGATAGGTGCCTAGACTTAGACTTGTGTGTGTGCTTAATTGTTGCGGGACTTGTAGGATTACGGGTCGGAATGGATTTAGTTAGTGTCTTGTTTATAGATTGACTAACTTGTATATTAGTAATGCGGATATTATTAATATATTATTGTGATGTGATAATAATTCTCGAGTGTGTTTATATCGCGTAGGATTTTGTTTGTGCTTTGTTTATGTTGCGGTTGCATATATCATCGAGCGAGGAAGTCATTGTACTAACGAGCCGATACGGCGTGTATGCGTAATAAAGACTTGCAAACCTTATTACGGGTGCAAATCGTGTCTAGTAAGTGATGTACGACGAGTGTTTAGCAAGATGGGACGGTGTTGTGCGTGTGGTTTATACGTTCGTGATCTAATCGTTTGCATTCCTTAGAATGAAAACGGAAGATGGATGCGGAACGAGTGAGCCTATTCACGAAGGGAAGGATGAGTTAACGTTAAAGATTGAGGCTGTGTTTGAACGATATGTCTCGATTTTCACCGGCAGAGTTAGAGAAGTAACCAAGGAGTTGGTCGAAGGACAAATGACGAAAGTGGTCCGATACCAAGTGACTAAAGTTGTAAAGGAAGAGTTTGAAAAGAGGTTTCCCAAACCTCGAGGTAGCGATGATGAAGATGTACTTGCAAGGTTAGGATTACATGGTGCTCATGGTAAGAGGGCACGAAGTACGCCTGAAGGCGTCGAGAATGTGAAGAAGAAGAGTAAGAAGGGTTACAAGCTTACGTGCTTTAAGTGTGGGGAACGGGGTCATTTGGCACAAGATTGTACGGTGGTGCCTTTAGGTACAATCAGATGTTTCATTTGTCGAATGGAGGGACACCGGAAGTCAGAGTGTTCCGAATCGCATGACGATCGGGTCAGGAGGTTAGAGCGCGAATATATGATGGGAAGTGGAGCATGGAAGCCCAACAGCGCTACATCAGGTACTTTTAGTACGAAATCATATGTCATTCGTTTGTAATAACATGCGGTATGTGCGTAAGTCTTAGCTAAACTTTATTCTCCGTTGGAGATAATTTGT
Organism: Rutidosis leptorrhynchoides; assembly: GCF_046630445.1. Classification (NCBI taxonomy): domain Eukaryota; kingdom Viridiplantae; phylum Streptophyta; class Magnoliopsida; order Asterales; family Asteraceae; genus Rutidosis; species Rutidosis leptorrhynchoides. Next base: position 487,290,081 of record NC_092336.1, read on the forward strand.
AGCAAGCGGGCGGTCTACGTTTATGGTTCCGGTTTGCTCTCAGCAGAGCGTATAAGTGGTGTGTTGTGCCTTGACTCTATGGTGTGAATCCTTGGGTGCTTAGGCATTTTGGTTGGTATCGGGTTGTTTAGCTCGTTCGAGTGAGACCCTTAAGGTCTCAATTGTGTTGTGCATGTTATTGATATGGGTGACGTTCCTAATGGAAGTACCCTATGGTGACTTTGGATTGTCGGGCGAAGGGCGTAAGACTTGGCGTAACCAAGCATTCCTTAGTATTTGGGAAATGTCTCTACCAAGCCATGGAAATGAGTTTTGGTGTTCGGATGTTAGAGTATGTTCGCTCTCGTGTTGAAGTTGATGAACCATGAGGTTCGACGGGTGGGATGAAACCCGAGAAATCGAGTGTTTTGGATCTCGATGTATGTTGGTAAAGGATTCTACGTGACGCGACATTAGGTGCCTTTTTTATACCTACTAGCGTGGTGTTCGACTCCGATTGTGTTGCGGTTACATTGTACTCAGGGTACCGAAGTGAAACCCTTAGGTTCATGAGTGACCGGGTGAAATTCGACAAACTAACGCAATTGGATGATTGCGAGTGTATAGTTCGTGTAATTTGTGGTACACTTTTCGTTCGAAATGTTCAAGAATAGGTTAGGATCCTTGGTATGCTCAAAGTTGGAGCAAGACATGGTGATGGGCCGTGCGAACCCAATTATTGGTAAAGTCTACCTTTTGTAGCATTGTACGGGTGTACGAGATGCGGTTATGGAACGTAATCCCAAGTAGAGGAGTTACACTCCCGCACGAGGAGGTTTTAGTGTGAGATTTCGGACAATGTTTTAGTAAACCGAAACTTGTGTCGGGACCTAGATTTGGTCGATTGTGGTAGAGTACAATTTCGGTTAAATTGTACTTATGATTTTGGATTTGAATTATCACCAAGGTGGTAATGTGGTAAATCTCGTTGAGAGATAATGGACGTGTTTGGTAAGCAAGGTGAAATCCCTCGGTTAAGGGATGTATGTGTCGGATTCTCTTTTAGAGAATTATTGTTTTGTACCTATGTTTGATATAGGTGGTTCTTGCTCGATTGTGTGGATGGTTAGTGGTATCCGTTAGGGTTCACTATAGTGTAACAGAGTGCGATGTTGCACTAATCGTTGTTCGAGGCCAAAAGTACGTATGTGATTGGTGAAGCATGACCTTCGGGGTCCGCTGACTTCATCATAGTATTTTTGATTGGTGGAGCATGACCTTCGGGGTCCGCTGACTTCATCCAGTGTTGAGTGATCTATTGGTTGTTTTATACACCGATGGTGGGATCGTGAGGACCATGTTGTGTGATTAGTGATTGCGATAGCCATGTTTCGTTCACGTGTTGTTACGGGTGTGACAATAGTCGATTTTGGACACCTTAGGAATAGCGTTGCCATAGTCGTTTTGGGCGCTTTTGGTTTTAGTCGTTGCTTATGATGTTAGGATAGTGGCGTATTGGTTGTATTGAACACTACAAAGGATGTTTAGTGGTAAGAGTAATCCGTGAGGATTCATGTGGTTCGATCTTCAACGTTCGGATTGTTGACTTTAGGTTGAGACTTGGTCACTTTTAGCGTTGTCCGTGGTAAAGGTACGCTAAGCAATTTATATCTCGGTACGAGGTTGGTTGAGTTTTTCCCGATATGGGAAATTGAGCAGGTTTTAGTGCGCGGATTGTGGTTTTGATAAATCATGGTTAACGATTTTAGTTGTTAAAAGTGATCCATTGGGAAGAATTGCTTAGAAAAGTCGGATTGGGACTTATAATTGAGGACCGTTGAGTAGTTCCGAATTGGTTAAGTGGAGAAGATCACGAGGACGTGATCGAGTTTAAGTGGGGGAGAGTTGTAAGACCCAAATATTTATTTTACATAATGTATTTATGGTGTACGATGCGTGTATGAAGTTTACGTGTTGCTTGCTCGGACGCCGAAGGAAACTGGACGTTGTCTGAAGTGACAAGGTGTGTACGTATCCTTTCAACCCCAAATAAAGTTTGTGTTGATGTTCCAAAGCCTTACCATTGGAAAGGAAATCTTATCACATTTCCAACGATATTTGATTCATCGAAAACGGAGCTACGGTCAAAAAGTTATGGCCAAAACAAGTTTCTGAAAACTGACCTGTAGGTTGGAGCGGCGCTCCACCTTTCGGCGCAGCGCGCCGAACCCGTCTGATGCAATTTTCAGCCTTTTTAAAAGGTCTAAATGAAGGGTACTTTGGTCTTTTCACTTGGGGTCGGTTTGGGGTCATCAAAACTGATCCTTTGATCAGTTTGGATCACATTTTCACTCATCAAACACTCTCATCTTCAAACCCTAGAGTGAGAGTAGAGCTTTAGAGAGAGAGAGCTCCGATTGGAGAAGAAGAAGGGTGTTTCGGGTCAAACCTGGGGTATTAAAGTTGTTCTACTCGTCAACGGCATCATTTTGGCGGTATTGGTAAGTTCTAACTCCGAATTTCATCTTAGTGATTTGATATTCAAGTTAGGGTTTGAACTTAAATTGTTAATAAACCCATTCAAACTCTTGAATTGAGTTTGTGGATGCTAGTAATCGGGTTTATTGTTATTGTTGGTGGATTTTGTGTTGGTGAACTAATTGGCCATGGTTATGACTTGTAATTGGGTTTAATCACTAGGTTCAGTGATTATGGAAGTATTAGAACCCATTTAGGGTTATTTGGTTGACTAATTTTGACTATGGGTCAAAATTAGGGTTTGGTGACGGTTATGACCCAATTGTCGATTTAATAAGGTTTATAAACTTAAAATGGATTAAGTTGAAGCATAGAATCGAGTTAAATATGTTTTGGTGTCAAAACTTGCTAATGGCGTGATATTGACTTCTTATGGGTCAAATTAGGGTTTAAGTGTCTTTTTGGGCAAGATAGGTGTTTAACACCTATGATCGGGTTTAATTGGCGTATTAAGACCATTTTCACTTGTGTTAGTGATTATTGGTTAATTTTGGGCGCGGTTTGTACTTGGAAGTGCATTTGGGTCGAATTTGCACTAAGTGTCAAATTGGGTTGGTTTGTAAATCCAATCTAAGTGTGTTGTTGTATTTGTGATAATGGAATAGGTACTTTCCATTGGCGCGTGGCGGTTTATTTGGAAGCATTCATCAAGGCGACAAGGTGAGTGTTAATATCCTATGTGCATATGTATGTGTAGGATGGGTGCGGGTCGGGTTGAAGTGTTTCTTGGTTATAGAGCTCACTTCACATATAGGTGGATTTGATGGACTTGTGTATAGGTCCAATTGGCACGGTTGTGCGTTTTGGTTGGCCACCTTTGGCGGGGTACACAATTTGTGTGTACATTATCACACGCGGTATGATGTGAATTATATAACCCCAATGGCGAAGGGTTAATATTGTGATGCGGACTTAGATATAACCCCAATGGCGAAGGGTAGTATTGTGAGTGGAATAATTATACGTATGTGTATATGGCGTATTTATTTGTGAATGTTATGGTATGAACCATCGAGCCGGTAGTGCCATAATGTGTGTGTGTGATAGGATGTGAACCACGAGCCGGTAGCATCGAGTGTGAACCACGAGCCGGTAGCACTATAAAATAATTGATGTGAACCACGAGCCGGTAGCATCGAGTGTGAACCACGAGCCGGTAGCATTATAAAATAATTGATGTGAACCACGAGCCGGTAGCATCGACTGTGAACCACGAGCCGGTAGCACTATAAAAGAGTATGACTCAATTGCGTATGGTGTGAACCACGAGCCGGTAGCACCATAGTGTTCTGGTTAACCTTGGGAGTTTTACGCGTTGTTATATATATATTGTATACGTATAATGTTGTATTGACGTGATGTAGCTAACCTTCTGGTTGTAGCTTATTGGCATTGTTCGCAACGTTGTTTGCGAACTTACTATATTGTTGGTGTTGTTAGCTTGTGCTTAGTGAACGTACGGTATGCTAGGTTTAGCTTGCCTTATACTTGGATGCTTCGGTATGCGCTATTTGATTATTATTGTGGCGTGTCTATTTTATACATATATATGTATGTAGTATATTTTCACTCACTAAGCGTTAGCTTACCCTCTCGTTGTTGACTTTTTTATAGATTGCATGGATGCGGAGGCTCGGGTAAGCGGGGACTAGTGGACTCGCGTAGTTGCTTTAGAAGGCTTGCTTTTGGATTGATTAGGATTGGGTAGCGTATCCCCAATCGCCATGCTCGACCTTAATTTTGTATTACAAATCATGTGGTTGAAAACTTGTATTTTCGTACGAAAGTCATAAAACGGCCAATGTGGGCCCGGTCTTCGTAAAACTAATTTTATTAATGGAACGTGTTAGTTCTACATATATTAATGTATGGTTAAAAGCATTTTGTCTAAATACGTCGGGAAGTGGTCAAACATTTTCGCATTTCATGACTTTTTGGACAGGCCACTTTGGCGCGCCGCGCGGCCATATGGCGCGCCGCGCCATGTGCTGTACCAGCAAAAAAAAATTTTTTCTTCTGCGTTATTGGTTGGTTAACGGGTTGGGTTGTTACATGATATTTCTAAATATTATAAGTAATAACAATTATCATAATAATAATAACAATGATGATAATAATAATATTAGTCATGTTAAAAAAAATACTCATAATTTAGTGATAATAATAATTAACACAATAATAATAACATAAATGATAATAATAACAATAATAATAATAATAATAATAATATTAATAATAATAATAATAATAATAATAATAATAATAATAATAATAATAATAATAATAATAATAATAATAATAATTAGTAAGAAAACTACCTCAAAATGGTTTTCTAAAAAGAAATGTCTCAGGCCGGAATCGAACCCGAGACCTCCCGCTAGCCCGCACCCACACTCAACCATTGAGCTGCAGCCCATAATTCTGATTATCTCTACAATTTAATTAACTTAACCCGTTTTCTATAACCCCTTCTTCTTCCATGACTGGATCGACCAGAGAACAATCCTCAACTAGTTTTAATGTTTGGTTTAGCTTTGAAACATAAATGGAAACAGTTCTTGTAATCGTTTATAATTAACCAGAACAGAAAAAAAATAATTCAATTAAAATAGCTGTAACCCGTTTAAACAAAAATATGAACTCAAAATTGAATCTCGATTTTTAATGTGTTTTAGATCACGATCTCTGAATGAAAAATATTCTAAATAGTTATTAGAAACTATCTGTATCAACAATTTAACTTAAAACTTCGAACCAGATTTGAATTTAACCATGAACAAATAATTTGACTTTTTGAAAAATAAGTTTGACTTCAAAAATTCGAATCCAATATAACAAATGAGGATTTGTAACTTTCCAGAAAGCTTTGATGAAAGATTCATAACGAAGCTGCATTAGAGGATTTTGGAATTAAACTCAAATTTGGTGTTTCGGAAAAATGGATGAAGAACAGAGATATTTGGCTCGTTTTCAATATTCTTGTTTAATTAATCAGTTACAAACAGAAGTAATCGATAAATGGTGATATTGGTGAGATATTCGAATGGTTTTCTGTCAATGGAGTTGAATAATTGTTATATAGAAAATTATGAGTGTCGACCCAGAAATCGTTCAGTACAGGGATATATAATAAAAAAAAATTAAAAGAGAGATTTGATGGATAACTGAATTTGTTTGTTGTGAATTGTCTTATAACAAATTAGAGACAGATTACAAAGAATTTAAAACAGCCGATCGTGACATATAACAGGAAATTGATTCTGTAAAGATTTTATTTATAATTAATTGTTAATATTAATAATTAATTATAATTATTTTAATAATAATAACTTAAATATAATAAATAATGATTTCCTAAAATATATTAGTATATATTTGCGTATATATTATATATCTGTATATATCTAACTCCATTTATGTATATCTATTATTTTTATATATGCATTTAGGTATGTTATGTATTTGACTATTTTTATATGTTTATTTATATATAAATAACAGAGGTTTATATATGCATTTGTATTTATATATATATATATATATATATATATATATATATATATATATATATATATATATATATATATATATATATATATATATGACAGCATTTGTAATCATATATATGTATGTATATAATTTATTTTATCATTTAATAAATATTACTATAATAATAATAATACTATTAGTATTGATAATAATAATAAATAATAATACGGATAATAAAAATGATAATAATAATATTATTTACGATAATAATAATATTTATTCCACTTATGATAATAATGATAACTATAATGATTTTTAATAATATTGATTATAAAATTTTTGAAAATAATGATTATAATTATGATAATGACTAAATCATAATTTTTATTACTAAGTATAATAATAATGATAATAACAATAATTTTTATTTTTTTAGTAACAATTTAAATGTATAACCTTTCATATCTATATTCATTATATATAGTTATACTAATAATATTGATATTACGATTAATACTAATTATACCAAAGTGATATTAGTATAATAATTATATCTTGATTTGTTTATATAACTATCGGGTGTTGCAACCGTTTACTAAATAAATTCGAAACCAAATATATACATTTAGTATACTTTATATATGTATATATTTCAAATACTAATTATATTTTTAATCCAATAAATTTATTATTATAATATATTTACAAATAATATTCATATACATATAAATGCTCGTGAATCGTCGGGATCAGTCAAGGTCAAATGTATACATGAACACAGTTCAAAGTTTTCGAGACCCAATATTATAGACTTTGCTTATCTTGTCGGAAACATATAAAGATCAAGCTTAAATTTGGTCGGAAATTTCCGGGTCGTCACAACAACGGGTTTGGAGAGTGTGGAGTGCACGCCCGTAATAGTTGACTAGATACTATCACGAAAATAGCGGGGGTCAAAGGGCAACGCCCGTGGCTGGGATCCCGCTCTCATGTAAGAGGGCACGGGTAAGGGGGCAGCGCCCCGAAACCTCAACTGAAAAAGCACTATGCTTTATATCGAAACGTTAACTTTTAACAAATTTTCCCACTAATGGCATGACTTTTAGTCAACCGATTTTCACGCATATTCAATCGCCAAGTTAAAAGAATATTCATTTTCATTTTGGCAATCAGCTTTTCATACGAACACATACAGAAAATAAATAACATTCTCACTAATAATATAATTTGATTTCTCCTGCCTAGAATCAAATTGCGTTCTTGTCTTATTCGAATTAAGATTTCGTACAATTGTACAACCCGAGGCTTGTAAGCGTCGAAATACTTAATTACGAAAGTGTTTTACGATTCAAGAATCAATCAATCAGAGATTATCAATTCACAACCCTTATTTCTAACAATATTGTCCTTGGGATCGTAGAATCGTCAACATTAACGTCTCTAATAACTAGTGAGTCATGTACATATCATCATGTATGATGTATGTAGTCTTAGGGTAAACGAATAGTCAAACCTTGCCCAATAAGTTTTATAACCTGCCAACCTCTTTAATCTTATAACTCAAAAAAAGTTTGCAGCAGAAAAATCGAATGATAATAGAGTTTTCGATATGGTTACAAGAATATACTTGCCAAACACACGAAAATAGACCGAATCTATGACTTTCAATACCTCAATTGATAACCTTCAAACTAATGAAAAAGAAACCAGAATCTGATTCCTCGACTCCTTTATATCCTCTTATAACACAAACCATCTATAAATACATGCATCAACTTCAACATAACTTCATCTATCTCATTTACTAACCGTTTGCAACTGAAAACAAATATGGCGAATACTCAACGTTCAACCACGCATCACAATCATCATCATCATGAGTCCTCAAAGAAGAAACTAAAGGAAACACCACACAAGTTGCACAATACGCCTCCTTATTCTGATATCTACTTTGTTGGTAATGGGTTCAAACGACTCCCGACCCAATTTCAATCAGACACTATTGTCACGGACTACTACTATGATCGCAACTATGCAAACGAGTTCATGCAAAATGATGAAAACATAGATGCAGAAGCTGCGGATTTTATTAAATCCAGACACAAGAAATTTGAACTTGGCAAAACAATGTCAATGATGGGAGGTTGAACATGTCATATATATAAATATATAATCATGTGTAAAGCTATATCTGCTCAATAATTTGTATCTTTTGCTATTGTATTTCTTTTTTTCTTTTGTGTATATATGTTTATGTAATATGACATAAAATAAATTATATGTGTCCCAAAGGCTTCTTAATAAGCCAAAAACGGAGAATGAATTTATCGAACTAACGAACTTTACTGATCAAACTAATCTAATGGAGTTGCAAGACTAATATAACATCTCCATCAGGAGTTGGTAAACTACTTTTTTAACGTTTGAGAATGTTAAACATTTTTGCTCATTAATACTTGAAATATATTCGTATACAGTAACGATGATACGCCTCTAAAATCATATACTATGTGATCTGTAAGTAACCGTACCAATGTGCTAATCCGTCGCTACTGAATTCTATCGGATGTCACCCAATTTGCTTCATGATCTGTAGATCCAACCCCAACCGACTTGTAGTAAGCTTTTTCTGCATTTGATACGCGATCTTGAAACATTTTCCACTCATTTTTGCATCTTTCCCTCACCTGTTACATACATAATTGACACCAGAAAGTTATTTATACAATTATTTATTATTATTTTTTTTTAAAAAGGGTATGTGATGGAGACAGATCAGTTCATACCCCTTCCCATGGCGCCCTTCCGTTTTCTTCTTTGCCCTAACGGAACAAAAAAGATTAGAGAATTATCATAATATCCCGATCCCCGAGATTACATGAGTAATTTCGGGAAGAAAAAAAAATGATGGTTTTTTTACCTGGTTTCCGAGTGAAGGTACCCCTTGATGAACGATCCATTGTGCATCTACCACTCCAATCCTTTCGTATGCAGGCTAGTTTGTATTATAAGAGAGAACACACTTTTATTTTTATATTTCGATTTAAGTATTTACAGCCATAACCGATAAATGTTTTATAAAAGATTTCCGGCACAGCTAATTGTTTATAAAGCATATGTCACTTTTGTTTAAAACACCAAGTATTAATAGTATTTACAAACAGTTGGTGCTAGATATGGTGTTCTACAGTATTCATTAATATTAACAATTATCAATCGATTTGGACAAAAAAGGATTTGGGTCAATCCAACCAAGTGCATACAGAAATTGATTGTTTTTGACCCAAACCTATTTTAACCTGTTATATGACCAGCCCATATTACCACCTTTAACCGAGTTACATTTATGGTAAATTACAACATAAATATGCATTACCTCTATACATTTTCTGAGGGCAAAGTCAAGACCCCATCCATGAACCAGATCGTTCTACATTAATAGCCAATGGAGCATTTAATCATTTGAGAAAATGGGTAAGTTAATGACCATAGTATATTTTATACCTGAATTAAATGCCAAACGCAACGCCAAGCCTCTCGAGAAAATACGGGAGCCATGATTTCCACAAATCTGTTATTATAGGCATTGATAGATAATACAGTCAAAGCAACGTGATTATTATGTAAAATATATTACCGTCTAATTAAGGATGAAATTTTGACCCAAACCGCTACCCCGACGCTTGTCCATCTTTTTAAAAATTGTGCAATAAATTAAATAATGTACAATAAAAAAAATTAAAAAACTATACTAGTAAATAAATTATCTCATTTTTACTATGTAATGAGCAATATAGGATATTACAAGCATATCGGCGTGTACATCACTTTCTGCAACTTCATACCCATATGACCTGTTATTTTCAGCTAAATTTTTACCTCCAACCACTTGACCCGTTGGAGATAATATATAACCAAAATTGATCGATTTTAGGTAAATGGGTTGAAATCGTCACCTAAAATAATGTAATATCAAGGTTCATAATTAAAATATCTAGGAGTAGAAAAAGGTTGTTCATACGCTGCACATGGAGGCAAATGTGGGTCGCTGCACCATCCAGGTTTCTCCTCTGTTACCCTATAAAACCATTATAAAGGAAACACAGACCATAAACAAGTCACTTTTATCGATTAATAAGCATAAAAAAAATCAAAAACGTACAAAAAATTACATATTTAACATGTTGACTTACTTGTGGACTTCAAGATCTTCTCGTCTCCTGGTCATCTGCCAAGTCAAACCCCTACTATTAGGATCCAAACCAGGCTGGGATATCTCCAATTTATGCTTCTTCACAAGTTTAATGTATCTGAAACATAAAGATTCAAAGAACAAGCCAAAATCAAAGTCAAACTTTGACTAATCAAAAAGTCTTAATAAACAGACATCAATTGGAATTGACACTCACTCTTCAGAGTCAAAATTTTCAACTCCTAGGTCTTCATCCCAGATAAATATGTACTCGTATGGGGCAACAATGTCAGGATGCAGAAATCTTTTCGCATACCACCTTTGAAAGTCAACAAAAAGTCAAACAACCGCCTAAATCTAACTGGTGAAAAATGAAAAGTCTTGCTAGCTTCTTTACCATTTTGTTTGCTTCGGAACGCTTACGTGAATGGCCCGTTTAGACCACTCAAATTCATCCCACTCGGTTGTTCGGCCGTCATAATGGAACAGAAGGATGGTAAAGTTGCCTGAAAACTGTTGAATTAAACATCATTAAGGCAGAGATATCGGGCGGGTCAGTGGAATATATGAAGAAAAAAATTGAACCTTTTTGACTGCTTGGTCAATGTTATCTTTCTGATTATAACCAACGGTGAACGTTACGAGATACTTTGGTTCGAACATTAGGTCCTGCAAGCGTAAAGCGGTTAAAGTTGACCCAAAAAGAATATGTTTGACAAAAGAATTCTCGCAAGGGACAAACTAACCTCGCTAGGTCTTCCATATAGTCTTCGGGGATAAAAGTCTGATTCAGAAGCAACTATATTTGGAGGTAGTCTCTCCGCACCCCGAGGGTTGGTTGAGACGTAAATCTGCAATATAATTCTGGTTCAAGGCACTTTAATTGAATTATAAATTATTTTGACCATGATTGGTAAAAGTCTAAGAGACTTTGACCACTATAAAAACCAAAAGGAATATGGTCTTTGTTGATATAATTGTAGACTGACATGTTGCTTGATTAAACTTGTGTAGTTTTAAACAGACCGAAATAAGGATACCTATGTACATCATTAAAATTGTAAAAGAATATTACCTCTGATGAATCATCAATTTGCGGAACTTTGGTGGAGACGTTGTCCCTTGTTACAGAAATTACATTTAAGATTGTTTGTGTAGAGCGACCCGAATTTTTATCACCCAGGAATGTGTCAATTGAAGGTACTAGTTTGAGCTATCATTTTTTAACCATAAAAAAGAAATGCCATTAACTTGATGGTTTAACTGAAATATGTTTTATAAGTTCAATTTAATTACCACTTATCATTTTTAATAATCAAAAGTAAATAACTTTTCTTGGATACAGGTTCAAATATGTACCTTTGGTGGTGAAAAGGCTGGAAACGATACGCCAATAAAGAAGCCAAAAACAATACCAACTATGATAGTAACAATGGCCCTCATAGACTCGTTTGGTGTTCTAAAATTTGCATCACAAGAAACGAAAAAATACATAAGAATTCTCATCGAAACTTTCTCGTGTCAATTCAAGTAAAATTTAAACAGACCTTCGAGAAGTGGTTCCCCTTCGTTTAAATTCTTCGATTTTCATTGTGACACGATAAATTATACACCAATAGCAATTTGCATTCTACGGTGAAACCAAAGCAGTCAATCAAGAAATGACAAAATGGACAGCTTAGATCAGCAAATCAGCATATACTACACAAACATTCAAGAAATTGTTTAAAAATCACAAATAAACAAGATTCAAACAACAAATAGAACAGATAACAGAAAGTTTTTGGTAGTTCAGTTATTATTTATACATATTAGTAGCTGCAATTAATTCAAAAGGAAACACGAACGGCCAAAAAGCTGACAAAATTGATCGTTTGCTCGAATGCAATAACCTGAAACTCTCTCTTGTCATAAAACCTAAATGTTTTATTTCAAGATACAAGACATGATTGAACATGAAAAATCCTTAAAACTTGTTGTAGACCACATATAAAAAGGGATAACAAGAACCAGAATCCTACAAAAACCTAATTGCAAACTAGCACTAAATTCTTTAACTAAATTTCACACAAAAAACAAAACCATTTTTAAGATACCCTCAAAACAAAGAATATAATTAAGAGCCACCTAAACCTTTCTCCATAAACAACTCTCAAATAACCAAGAAACTGACCTAACGTTGACAAATTGACCAACTTGAAACAGTTTTCACATCAAGATTAAATTTTTCAGAATACAAAAAAAAGATAACATAAAAATTAAAAAAACCCACATGATTAAGCAATTAAAGAGTCACAAAACCCTAGCTGTTTTCCAACTACAATCAAAGTAAAACGGCACAATTTCCTTACTGTCAATTCACAATATCATGCCATATAAGCATAGATATATATTCTATATATATAAGATAAAGATATATATAGATATTACATGTATCATTTACTAATATAGCATAACACACACACACACACACACACACACACACATAAAGTAATTAACTTTTGCATAAAAAAGTACCTGAAACTGCTATTTTGAAAGAAACCACAATTATTTCGAAGAAAACAATGCGGGTTTAACAGCTTTAACCTTAAAGATTTCGTGAATAAAAAAGGGAGTGTGAAAAATGTGATTATAGGGAAGGTGTTCTTCGTGAAGTCTTCACCAAAAGAATGTGACTTGCAAAGATTATTCCTTTAACTGAAGAAATTGGGCGCTTATTTCGTGTTTGACAGAGTTTGGAAAATTGGAAAAAGAAAATAAATAAATAAATAAATACTCCGTTTATGATTTTAATCTTTGTTAATGATAGACATTATAGTCATTATCAAGGTAAATTATTGATAATTAATAAAATAATTGAGTACATAGAATCACATTATTTATAAGTTGTATTTTCTCCACTTTCATTAAGATAATAGTTTAGACGACTTGAAACCAATTACATAATGTTTACTTTTGATTGTTAAAAAAAAATAAAAATAAAAAAATAAATAAAAAAAATAAAGTACTACAAAATTTTGTTTGGATTTTTCTTAAATGTCTTTTTTTATTTGTTTTCAAGCAACTAGAATCAAGGCAGTTCATTTGGCAAGGGTGTATAAGTGGTGGAATCTAAGTGCGGTCTTACATCTAAGCATCAATGAAACTTTTCAAAGCAAATGTAACAGTTCTCTTTTGGCGATGGGCTCTTACATTTGGCAAGCCTTAGAGTCGACGAATGGTTATTTAATATGGAAGATTTGCAATGATAAAGTCTTCTTAAAACAGACTTGGAATGGATCTTCGGCTCTCATGAAGATCCAACTAAAATCCTTTGAATGTTACGCTTCGCGGTATAAAAAGGAGAATATCGAGTGGCTAGTATGGTTAGCCAACCCTCTTAAATATTGTGTTGTGTAATTAGTATAGAGTTAGAGTTGCGGCCTTAGCAACAGTTTCGTTGTATTTCTTTATAGACTCCAGAATCGCTTTGTAACTGGAGCTATAGTTCGTGTTGTATGGATCGGGCTCCAGCTCGTCTCTTGTTTCGAGGTTATAATATTGCTTGCTTTTCGAAAAAAATAATTAAGGCACTTCTTCTGCTGTCATTGAGAAATTAAACTCACCAACACAAACATACATATGATATGTGTTGCAAAACTAGTTGATAGCTAGAAGCTATTAGATGTTTATGTGTTTCGATGTTTGGCATAATATCTTAAACTTTTAAAATAAAGAATAAAAAAATAAATAAAAACTATAAATAAGAAAAGTCAGTTTTAAAAATAAATATTTATATTTATATTCTATAACAAATTTAACAATCGGATTTAAACTTAAATATAATAAATTTAAATGTATTTGTAAAAGATACATTTATCATTCTCCTATAATATAAACTAGCTGGAGACCCGCGACTTCGCGGGGTGATTGGTTTTTTTGTTATAGCAAAAACCCTTTCGAATAAATGTATTATAGTAATATAGTTGCATTTGATTACACAGAATAATAGAAAATGTTCATATATTCTATAAAAAAACAAATTGTTATTAAATCAATAAAACACTAATCACACATTTGGACCATTTGGTTTACTTTCCCACAAATTTGTCCAAGTGTGTAGTCGCTTGACATGTTTATGAACTGTTATAAAAGCGATGCCAATTTGTGTTAACGTGAGAACGGTTTGCAGCTTCTTATAAGTTATTGTCCTTAAAGTATCAGCCTGCATAAATTTTTGTATTTATTGAAAATGGTTACTCGATAGTTAAATAAATACTTTGAGTTAATTATATATCAAGGATGTATCAAAGTTACCTGAGTTAAGTATATTGCCATAGCTGATAATCTACCAATTTGTTCAAACATATTATTTTTGAAATTCGACATAGCCTCATGATCACCTCTATCGACAAATTTGCTACCTGCAAATAAACCTGATATTTCATCTTTCAACGTATTCAGTTGATATGTAATAGTCTTCTCTTGTTCAATAGTTTGGACTTTCAAAAGTTCAATTTTTTCAAGTTGTTGATTTGACAAGTCAATGTGGTTGAGGATTATCTGCATGTATAAACAAATAACTGGATCAAGAAGGTATAATGTTAACGCAAAAAACTCTGCTATTTTTTTGCAAAGTTAAATGAGTAATTAAACTAAAAAAACAAATGTATTACCTTAATTATATCAGAGGGTCTAATGCCACCAATCCACATTACACAAGATATTGTAGGTGACATCCATGTGACGTTAATGATTGATATCACACATATTTTTGCAATTTTTTTTTTTTTTTTTTTGTGGTTAATAATTCCAAATAATGATCATTTAATACTTGAATAACAGGGGAAATGTGATCAGGATTGCTATTTACATAGATTTGGCGTTGTAACGAAGCAATTAGATTGTCGAATTTATAAGACCAATCTCGATAAAATCTACCAAAGTTTGTGATGTCTACAAATAAAAAAAATAATAAAAAAAGATTTAATAAATAAATAGTTTATTAAAATAGTGGTTTATATTAAAATAATTGATATTGTTAGATAGACTAACCTGCTTTAGAATCGACACTAACCTGCTTTAGAATCGACACATTTCTTCGCATGTTATATAATGTATTGAGTAATCAATATGTATGTATACACGATGTTATATTTAAAATTAAAGGACTGAAAATATAAAGGGATAGTGTAAGACACATACCTCATTTTGTGCTTCAATTAAGGATTCAATTTGTTTCTTTTGTTGTTGCATCAATAATTCGATTTGTTCAATATAAGCCTACAAATTTTATAATATAAAAGTTATAAATAAAGTACCATATTTCAATGATAATCTGATATGTACCTATATAGAATTTGTTTTGAAAAATGATTACCTTTTGTCGATCTCTCGTTCGCTTAGATGATTCAGCCGATTTGGCTCTCTTCAGTTTGAGCTACAACATAGGTTGAATGGTTAAATATTTAAGCATGGTGCGTATTGATTGTCTTAGATTATAAAAAAACATAAGATAGTAAAATGTAATTTTAGATAAAGGACCTTTTCTGATAAATCAGAGCCTGCATCAACAACATCCTTAGCAGGTTGCTGGAAATTATCTAGTGGTACATGTTCTCTTTTTTTAGCTGCTTTCATAATTTTTGTTGTATAGTTTTCAAACTGTTTGTTATAAAAAGTTTAATGATATAAAGTTGATCCAGGATTGAAGGATATGTTGAATTAACTATTGTGTCTACTGAATTCCCATCAGTTTGTAACAAAATTTCAGGAGGTAATTCTACGTCTGCCTCACCATCGTTTGGATCGTTTATTTTTCCCTCACCGATCTTCAGAATTCAATCAGCAAAATCCCTAATTTGTTGTTGATCAACACCATCTATATCAGTTCTTATTCGCATGTTTTTTGTTAATTTCAATACCTTACAATGTCTCCATAAATCAGAAGAATGTAGTGATGCATGAACAATTTCAGATCGTGTTCCTCTTTGTATAACTGGAAGAATTTGTCAAAAATCACCACCGAAAACAACCACTTTACCACCAATTGGAGGTGCTCTATTAGGAGACACAATAATGTCACGCATGATTTAGTCAAATGCCTCGAGTGCTTCATCCCATATAATTAACTTTGCTTTGTTCAACAAAGCTGCTAAGTCACTATTTTTCTTTATTGAGCAGAAAGAATCTTCTAAAACATTGATAGGAATAGCAAACCTTGAATGTGTTGTTCTACCGCCAGTGAGAAGTAATGCTGCAATTCCACTTAAGGCGACATTTATAACAATGTCTCCACGAGAACGAATAGCAGCGGCAAGTGTTTTCCAAACAAACATTTTTCCAGTACCACCATATCCATAAACGAAGAATAATCCACCATTGTCTTTATATACCGCATCAACGATTGTATTGTACAGAACATTATGTTCGTCAGTCATGGTGGATTTAAGACTCTAGTGCTCTTCTTTTAGATTTTCTATGTCGTATGAAATCTCATCTTGAATAAGCGTGTTGAGTGATGATTGAATGAATTCGAGATTAGGAAAAGGCATATACGGTATGTTACGCAAACTATAAACTGCACTGTTGAGGTCTTTTTCAATTCTTGATAGTGCAAGGTTTTGCAGTACTCTTTTGAAAGTTTCTGGATCTAAAATAATAAAACATAGAATGTGTCATACTTTAATTATAATTAATGTAAATATTGTTTATGTTAGCTATTTCATTATTGTAAGTATTACATACCATTAAACTTTAGACGTTCTGGTCTGGTAAGATCGTCAGACAATAAATCACAGGTCTCTTTCCAAACACGGTCTGGGAAAGTTATACTGTCAGTTGTAATTAAAGAAACAAAAAGAGACCTATAGGCGTTCCCTGTAGAGCATTGGTGTACCTCTTTTATTGAAGCAATGTATTCTTTATCGTCATTCAATAGCCCCATTGCATAGCAGGATTCCTTGTAGGTATCATAAAGTATTCCATCAACAATGTGTAAATCTTCATAACATGTTGGACCTCTAACTTTATTGAGCATGATGCGTAAATAGTACGCCTCCCCTTATTTTGGATGAACATAATGTAATCAGGCGACAGTTTTTTGACCTTGCCTCTTGGTCCACTTTCTTGGTGATTGATTCCAAACATAATAGCGAGGAAATTCAACATATGTGTATTGTCTTGCTTCGAGATTTTCTCGATTGAATTCATCCACTCAATGAATTGTGAAGCACCGATGGAAGGTTTGTTGATTACACGTTCCATACTATCATCACCATCATATACAATTGGTTGCTGATTTGGTAGATGAAAGGATAGTCTGTAAACTGCAGGTGATCTGAAAACAATTTCGTAGTTGAAAAGACGCCATGCTGCTTCACAAGCTGACAGATAGCGACAGCTATAATATTCATTGATCTCATCTCTACCCGTTGACGTGTTTTCACCGGCATTGTAAGACCCAAATATTATCCTTGTATATAAGCGAAGTTACGATACTCGAAGCGGGGTTTTGTTGTATATATTTTGAAACATGGAAGAATTCTGAACTGGGGGAGTCGCGCGCCGCGCGGCTATATGGCGCGCCGCGCCATCTGTCTGCGACAGATTCCCCTTTTCTTTTTAATTAGATATTTTGAGGGCATTTTGGTAAAATCACTTTGGGGTCCGAATTTAATGCCTTAGATCAGTTTTGGGAGCTCATTCACTCCATTCACAACTACCTTATCTTCTCCAATTCAATTCTAGTGAGAGAGTGCATTTCTTGAGTGAGAAAGCTTCATTAAAGGGTAAAGGAGATTGAATCGGGTCTTAGTGCGAGTTCTAAAGTCGTTCATCTAGTCGCTAGCTACGCAGTGATTGTGTTGGTAAGTTCTAAGACCTAGATTCTTACTTTAATTGCATTAAGGTTTAGGGTTTGGGTTAGTGATGCACACAAAACCCACTTGCTAGTAATTTGAGAGTTTGGGTGAAATTGGGTCATGAAGACTCAAAGATGACCAATTAGGGTTTTCAAGTATTAAATTATGTTTATGAACTTAAATTGGTTAGTTAAAGTACTAGAACACTTTAATGATACGTAAATGGGTGTTAATTGGGTATGATGACTCAAATGGGTGTGTTGACCTTGAAATGGGTCAAATGGGTCTTTAATGACATAAGTGGCCTTGCATGTGTGGAAATGAGTTGACTTTGTGATTTAAAAGTGTTTTAAACCCATCTTGGTTAATGGTTAGGGTTTGGTGTGTGTTGACCCAAAATTAGGGTTAAGGGTTCAAATGGGTTGAAATTGCACCTTGGGTCAAAATGGCTTTGGAATGGTGAAAGGATCGGTTGACCAACTTGAGTTTGCGTTTAATAATATGTGCATGATAATAGGTGCGTTACCTTGAAGATTCAAGCTTGATTTTATTGATTCACCGAAGGCGTAAGGTGAGTGGAATAATTATGCGTGTATGTATATAATGTATTTATTTGTGTAGAATGGATGTGGCATTGTCGCGTTGTTAAGACACCACGTTCTATGTAACGAGTAGTATTGTCGCGTTGTTTAAGACACTACTCATTGTTTGATTGACATGTGGCATTGTCGCGTTGTCTAAGGCACCACATTGTCATGGGAGTGGATGTCGCGTTGTTTAAGACACCACTCATCGTTTTGATTGGCATGTGGATTCTTCGCGTTGTTCAAGACGCCACATTGTCATGGGGGTGAGTGAGTCGCGTTGTTTAAGACATCACCCGGGGGATTAGTGATTACGTGTCGTTTAAGTAACACTAACGGATGTTATGAACTCCAACGGCCTTTTAAGTACCGTTCCCTTGCTCGATTGGTTAACCATGGTTATAAGAATGTTGTGTTAGCATATTTAATTATGAACTATATGCTATTGGCATTGCTAGCTCCTTATGAATTTGCGGTTATTGGTATATGCTTAATGTTTTGCATGGTTGTCGAATTGCTAGCTCGTGTGCGATAATGTGTAAGTGATGCAAGTAAGTAGATTATATATGTATGTGTATAATTATTGCATTCACTAAGCTTTGCTTACCCTCTCGTTGTTTACTATTTTTATAGGTTCGGTTGTGGACAAGGGTAAGGGCATTATCATGGAATAGAGATCCCGCTTTGTTGATTAGGGGACGCTTTTTGGAAGTATTAGTTCTTGGAGTTTGACCGAGACTTGGGTAGTTTAATCCCAAACGCCATGCTCGTAGTGTAGTTTGGTACTTAAACTTTTTGGCGGTCGAAACTCATATTTTGTATTAAACTCGTAAATCGGCCAATGTGGGCCCCATCATGTAAAACTTGTTTTTATGTTTGAATCGTGTTAGTTTTACATATTTGAAAATGTTGGTGAAAGCGTTCGATCTAATTATGACGGGAAGTAGTCGATCTTTTTCGCGTTTAAAACTTTTTTGGACAGACCAGTTTGGCGCGCCGCGCGGCCATCTGGCGCGCCGCGCCACATGCTGAACAGGAAATATTTTTTTTTATTTCGTGTTTTAACGCGGGTTGTTCGTGGTTTGGTTTGGGTGGTTACAAGTGGTATCAGAGCATGGTCTAAGGGATTTAGGCGACTTGAGATAGGTGCCTAGACTTAGACTTTATTGTGTGTACACTTTATGCGGGACTTGTAGGACTTTGGGCCGGATCGGGAATTGTTAGTACTTTGGTTTATGTTAACTAACCTCGTGCTAATTGTTTTGTGATATGTTTTACAATCATCAAGCGAGATAGACGTTGTACTAGCAAGTTAATGCGACGTGCTCGCGTAACAATGATTAGCTACCATTGTTACGGGCGCAAATCGTGACGAACAAGCAATGTACGACGATTGTTGAGCAAGATGGAGTAGTGTGGTGTATGTGTATATACATACGTGTTATGTCCTTTTGTTTCGCCGTTTAACCTATTTCGTTTTATAGAATGAAGATGAGAAACGGACACGACACCGATAATGGGGGCACGAGTGAGGACCCCGAGTTCACGGCCAAGGTTGAGGCCATCTTTAAACGTCAAAAGGCGGAATATCTTGAGGAGATTAAGAAGATGTTTCTAGACTCGATTGACGAGCAATTAGTCAATGTAGCCAAAGAGCAAGTCAAGGCCGTTCTTCATGATGATAATGCAGGAAGACGGGACTTTTTCTATAAGAACTTCAAGGATTCTCAACCTCCCACTTTTGAGGGCGAAAGAGATCCTCTTAAAAGTGCCCGTTGGATCTCCGATATGGAGGGGCTTTCCGTACTTGCGAATGTCCTCTCGATAAGAAGACAAGGTACGGGTCTAGCATGTTAAGGGGCGATGCTAAGTTATGGTGGGACGCGAAAATCCATCTTTATGGTGAAGTGCAATGCATGGACTTCACTTAGGATGAATTCAAGACGGAGTTTTTTGACGAATACCGAACTCCGGCCGATCTTACAAGGCTTAAGGACGAGCTACGTACCTTGAGGCAAGGGTCGATGGATTTGAACACTCTCAAATCCGTGTTTTTGTCCAAGACCCAATTTTGCCCGGAGTATGTCGGGAATGATAAGATGTTGAAAGAAGATTTCTATCGAACCTTGAATGATAGTTATCAAGAAAAGATTAGTGTGAACGTGGTGAAAAGCTTCGATGAGTTGTTTAACATGGCTAAAGGTTTTGAAGCACTTGTGTTGAGAAAGAGTAGTTTTACTTTTGGTAAGAGGAAGTTCGAAGCTACTAGTCATTCAAACAAGAAGAGTAAAGGTGCAACCGAGAGCGTCGGTAGTGTGAAGAAGAGTGCTCCGGGGGAATTTCGTTATTCTTGTCATAATTGTAGGCGAAGGGGGCACATGGCCCGTGATTGCACCAACCCACCTTCTACAACCAAATTTACTTGTTTCAATTGTGGTAAAGAAGGGCACAAGAGGCCCGAGTGTCCCGAGTTGTGCAATGATAATGTCAAGCGGCTAGAGAAAGCGGCGGGTACGACTAGGGGTCGTAATTACTTGATGACGAACGAAGAAGCCAAACAATCCAATGAAGTCGTTTCAGGTACTTTCATGGTTAACTCTAATCCGGCGCGGATACTTTTTGATAGTGGTGCTAATTTGTCTTTCGTGTCTCTAAGATTTGTGCCTAAGTTAAATAAACCGCTAGTAAAGTTAAGCCATCCGGTAGAAGTTGAAATAGCGGATGGCAAGACGGCGCTAGTGGTTGATGTGTGTAGAAATTGTAATGTTGTGTTTGGTGCCGAAAGTTTTGAAATTGATCTCATCCCGATGACCTTGGGCGATTTTGATGTTGTCATTGGTATGGATTGGCTCGATCGTTATAGAGCCGATATTGCATGCCATGATAAGTTTATTCGTGTAAAGACCCCAAGTGGGGGAGAGTTAATTATTCATGGCGATAAGCGAAGGAGACCGGTGCCGATATGCACTTTTGCACGGGCACGTCGTTCCGTTGTTACTGGTGGCATGGCTTTCCTTGCTCATGTTGTTGATACTCGTAATGAGCCACCACCCATTCGTGAAATTCCGGTGATTAATGAATTTGAAGAAGTTTTTCCGGACGAGTTACCGGGTGTTCCGGCGGAAAGACAAGTTGAATTTCGCATTGAGTTGGTTCCGAGGGCTACCCCCATTGCTAAAACTCCTTATCGTTTAGCACCGACGAAAATGCAAGAGTTGTTAAATCAAATCCAAGAGTTGCTCGAAAAGGGTTTTATTCGACCGAGTGCTTCGCCGTGGGGACTCTGGTATTGTTCGTAAAGAAGAAGGATGGTAGTATGCGGATGTGCATCGATTATCGGGAGTTGAACAAAGTGACGATCAAGAATCGTTATCCTTTGCCTAGGATTGACGATCTGTTTGACCAACTCCAAGGTGCAATGTATTTCTCTAAAATCGACCTACGGTCCGGCTATCACCAAATGGGGTCCGTGAGGAAGACATCGAGAAAACAGCTTTTCGAACACGTTATGGGAATTTTGAATTTGTGGTGATACCTTTTGGTCTTACGAATGCACCGGCGGCATTCATGGATCTTATGAACCGAGTGTGCCAACCTATGTTGGATAAGTCGGTAATAGTGTTCATTGACGACATACTAGTCTAGTCGAAAAGTATGAACGAACATGAACGTCATTTGCGTGAAGTATTGAAGACGTTATGAAAGGAGAAGTTGTATACAAAGTTCTCCAAATGTGAATTTTGGCTAAGGGAAGTTCAATTCCTTGGTCATATTGTGAACAAAGACGGCATTCAAGTAGATCCGGGGAAGATCGAGACGGTGAAGAGTTGGGGACGAACGACTACGCCTACAGAAATCCGAAGTTTTCTCGGATTGGCCGGTTATTATCGTCGGTTTATCCAAGACTTTTCTAAGATTGCTTCTCCATTGATGAAATTGACGAGGAAGAATGCTAAATTTAATTGGGAAAAGGAGTAAGAAATTGCTTTTCAATTGTTAAAAGAGAAGTTGTGCCAAGCTCCGGTGTTAGTATTGCAGGAAGGTGTGGAAGATATGACGGTTTATTATGATGCTTCTCTAAACGGGCTCGGGTGTGTTCTTATGGAAAGGGGTAAAGTCATCGCTTATGCCTCTCGACAGTTAAAGGAACACGAAACGAGATATCCGACTCATGATCTTGAGTTGGCGGCGGTGGTACATGCGTTGAAAATTTGGCGCCATTACTTGTACGGTGTCAAGAGTACGATTTATTCGGATCATAAGAGTTTGAAACATCTCTTTAATCAACGAGATTTGAATTATCGTCAACGTAGGTGGATGGATGTGGTAAAGGATTATGATTGTGAAATACTTTATCATCCGGGCAAGGCGAATGTGGTCGCAGATGCGTTAAGTCGAAAGAGTCATCACCCGGCGTTACGATTGGGATTGTTACGTATGATTATTACTAACGATTTTCTTGAAAAACTTGGTGTGATTCAAATAGAAGCTTACGTTCACAACAAGCATGCGGAGCGAATTATGGGGCAATCAGAATTCATTACTATGGGTTCGCGTGGTTTGTTGTCTTTTCAAGGAAGGGTGTGGGTGCCTAAGATGGGTGATTATCGACAAGTGCTACTTGATGAAGCACATAAATTAAAGTATTCCATTCACCCGGGAGCGACGAAAATGTATCTTGATTTAAGGAAAGATTATTGGTGGCCGGGCATGAAGCGTGATGTTGTAAAATATGTTGAACAGTGTGTTACTTGTTTGCAAGTTAAGGCCGAGCACCAAAAGCCGTATGGTAAGTTGCAACTGTTAGAAATCCCGAAATGGAAATGGGAGCACATTACCATGGATTTCATTACAAAGTTACCAAAGATGGCGAGAACCCAATTTGATACGATTTGGGTGATAGTTGATCGTTTGACAAAAAGTGCTTTGTTTCTTCCCATTAAAGAAGCGATATCGTCGGAGGCCTTAGCTAAGTTATTTATCAAGGAAGTGGTCTCGCGACATGGGGTTCCTATATCTATTATTTCGGATCGAGATACCCGTCTCACATCTCGATTTTGGGAAAAGTTTCATGAAGATATGGGTACGCAATTAAAGTTGAGCACGGCGTATCATCCTCAAATGGACGATCAAACCGAACGTACGAATCAAACTTTGGAAGATATGTTACGGGCGTGCATTATTGATTTCGGTGGTAATTGGGATGAGCACTTGCCTTTGGTGGAATTCACGTACAATAATAGTTATCACACTAGTATCGGGATGCCACCTTATGAGATGCTTTATGGGCGTAGGTGTCGAACTCCAATTTGTTGGGGTGAAGTGGGTCAAGGGAAAATCGGGAGTACCGATTTGGTTTTGGAGACGAATAGCAAGATTGATATTATTCGGGACCATTTGAAGAAGGCTCAAGATAGACAAAAGTCGTATGCCAATAAACGTAGACGAACGATCGAATTTCAAGAAGGTGATATGGTGATGCTTAAGGTTTCGCCATGGAAAGGTATTATTCGATTTCGAAAACGGGGAAAGTTAGCTCCTCGGTTTATTGGGCCATTCAAGGTTTTAGCTCGTGTTGGTGAAGTTGCGTATCGTTTGGAATTACCCGAAGAGCTTGCGGGGATCCATAACACGTTTCATGTTTCCCATCTCCGTAAGTGTCTTGCGAATGATTCTTCATGGATGCCATTAGACAAAATCGAGCTAAACAATAAGTTAGAATATGTCGAGGAACCGATTGCTATCCTTGATGAGAAGGTGAAAATGTTGAGGAATAAAGAGGTGAGAACCTTTAAGGTTCAATGGCGACGGAGTAAAGGTTCCGAGTTCACTTGGGAGCCTGAAGAATTCGTGTTGGTTTATCTTCCCTCTTGTCATGCGGCTTGGATTGCGCGGACGCAATCCGAATAAGTGGGGGAGAGTTGTAAGACCCAAATATTATCCTTGTATATAAGCGAAGTTACGATACTCGAAGCGGGGTTTTGTTGTATATATTTTAAAACATGGAAGAATTCTGAACTGGGGGAGTCGCGCGCCGCGCGGCTATGGCGCGCCGCGCCATCTGTCTGCGACAGATTCCCCTTTTCTTTTTAATTAGATATTTTGAGGGCATTTTGGTAAAATCACTTTGGGGTCCGAATTTAATGCCTTAGATCAGTTTTGGGAGCTCATTCACTCCATTCACAACCACCTTATCTTCTCCAATTCAATTCTAGTGAGAGAGTGCATTTTGTTGAGTGAGAAAGATTCATTAAAGGGTAAAGGAGGTTGAATCAGGTCTTAGTGCGAGTTCTAAAGTCGTTCATCTAGTCGCTAGCTACGTAGTGATTGTGTTGGTAAGTTCTAAGACCTAGATTCTTACTTTAATTGCATTAAGGGTTAGGGTTTGGGTTAGTGATGCACACAAAACCCACTTGCTAGTAATTTGGGAGTTTTGGGTGAAATTAGTTCATGAAGACTCAAAGATGACCAATTAGGGTTTTCAAGTATTAAATTATGTTTATGAACTTAAATTGGTTAGTTAAAGTACTAGAACACTTTAATGATATGTAAATGGGTGTTAATTGGGTATGATGACCCAAATGAGTGTGTTGACCTTGAAATGGGTCAAATGGGTCTTTAATGACCTAAGTGGCCTTGCATGTGTGGAAATGAGTTAACTTTGTGATTTAAAAGTGTTTTAAACCCATCTTGGTTAATGGTTAGGGTTTTGGTGTGTGTTGACCCAAAATTAGGGTTAAGGGTTCAATTGGGTTGAAATTGTACCTTGGGTCAAAATGGCTTTGGAATGGTGAAAGGATCGGTTGACCAACTTGAGTTTGCGTTGGATAATATGTGCATGATAATAGGTGCGTTACCTTGAAGATTCAAGCTTGATTTTATTGATTCACCGAAGGCGTAAGGTGAGTGGAATAATTATGCGTGTATGTATATAATGTATTTATTTGTGTAGAATAGATGTGGCATTGTCGCGTTGTTAAGACACCACGTTCTATGTAACGAGTAGTATTGTCACGTTGTTTAAGACACTACTCATTGTTTGATTGACATGTGGCATTGTCGCGTTGTCTAAGGCACCACATTGTCATGGGAGTGGATGTCGCGTTGTTTAAGACACCACTCATTGTTTTGATTGGCATGTGGATTCGTCGCGTTGTTTAAGATGCCACATTGTCATGGGGGTGAGTTAGTCGCGTTGTTTAAGACATCACCCGGGGGATTAGTGATTACGCGTCGTTTAAGTAACACTAACGGGTGTTATGAACTCCAACAGCCTTTTAAGTACCGTTCCCTTGCTCGATTGGTTAACCATGGTTATAAGAATGTTGTGTTAGCATATTTAATTATGAACTATATGCTATTGGCATTGCTAGCTCCTTATGAATTTGCGGTTATTGGTATATGCTTAATGTTTTGCATGGTTGTCGAATTGCTAGCTCGTGTGCGATAATGTGCAAGTGATGCAAGTAAGTAGATTATATATGTATGTGTATAATTATTGCATTCACTAAGCTTTGCTTACCCTCTCGTTGTTTACTATTTTTATAGGTTCGGTTGTGGACAAGGGTAAGGGCATTATCATGGAATAGAGATCCCGCTTTGTTGATTAGGGGACGCTTTTTGGAAGTATTAGTTCTTGGAGTTTGACCGAGACTTGGGTAGTTTAATCCCAAACGCCATGCTCGTAGTGTAGTTTGGTACTTAAACTTTTTGGCGGTCGAAACTCATATTTTGTATTAAACTCGTAAATCGGCCAATGTGGGCCCCATCATGTAAAACTTATTTTTATGTTTGAATCGTGTTAGTTTTACATATTTGAAAATGTTGGTGAAAGCGTTCGGTCTAATTATGACGGGAAGTAGTCGATCTTTTTCGCGTTTAAAACTTTTTTGGACAGACCAGTTTGGCGCGCTGCGCGGCCATCTGGCGCGCCGCGCCACATGCTGAACAGGAAATATTTTTTTTTTATTTCGTGTTTTAACGCGGGTTGTTCGTGGTTTGGTTTGGGTTGTTACAGGCATTTGCATTATTATTAGCCTGAAAATGAGCAGATATACGATTTGGACCTTTGCTGATATACTTGAACAAATACTTTATCGATCCGAACTGGTTACACCATTCGATATTCATATGTGCCTGGTACTGTTTGAGTAAGTCCTTGTTATATCCAACAACGTGTATGTAATTTTAAATTATTATAACAACATTAGTAAAGGAATTTTAAGTTATTTAAAACAGTATTGTCGAATAATTAAATGTTGTATAGAATTAAATTATTGAGTTTAAATTATATAAATTGTGGACTAACCTGTTGTCTAGCTTTTCTCCTTTTTTCATGATAAAATTACCATCATTACGGCGCCTGTAAATTGGGAATCCATCGCCGTCAAAGTGACTTTCATCTGTAAAGTCCTTTGGAAATCCTTTAGAACATGTACCTCGACGCATGCATGGACATTCTTTATGCTTTTCGCCACATGGACCATGCATCGTAAAATCTGAAACTAAAGAATACAATTCTGGATCGTCATCTTTATCGGGAATTTTAGCTACAATGACTTTGTCAATTTCGGAAGCATTTGGTGAAGTCTCTGTTTATCAAGCCATAAAATCATGTGCACATGAGGTAAGCCTCTTTTTTGAAATTCTATAACATAGAGACCTGTTTAATGGTGAGCATGTTATTCAATTAGTAATTATAAATATGTATAGGAAAAAAATATAGTATAAAATAAATGTGTATATGAAAATTTAACCAATGCTATGATAAAAGTAAATACCTCCTCTTAGATATCCAAATATTTTTTCATCCCTGATTTGGTCATACAAACTATTAAGCTTCATTTTAAACACACGGGTCAGAATGTCAGGCCTATCTTCTGGTTTTAAATTCAAAGGGGCTAAAACATGAAGGACTTCCGGCCATTTAGGATTACATGTTCAAGTGATAAAAAGGTCTGGTGGACCATAAGCTCGAACAATGGCCATAGCGTCCATATAATTTGCGTACATGTATCGTGCTCCACCCGTAAAAGAAGAAGGTAGTGTTATCCTTGTGCCCATTGCTGAAACATCATAATCTCATGTTTCTTGTGCTTTAAATTGTTAATCTTAGCAACTCTAAATGCTTTCTGATTGTTTCTTATGTAATGCAACCGTATATTGTCAACCATTGTGTAAGCATCAACCATAAATTGTTGTAATAGTTTTCGTGCCAATAGAATCAGAGATGTTTCACCAACTCTCATTTGTAACCGATATGCAAAGAATTCTCGTAAAGTTAGGTGCGCATGGCCAGTTGCGTCCTCGATCTCAATACCCTTATGTAGAATATCCACTCTATAACCATCTTGAGCATAGGGAAACAATATGGGATACTGAAGAGCAAAATATGATGGATGGAGTTCACTTATACGTCTCAAACGCTTTCTACGGTGGTCTAATACAATATCACATTTATCGCAAGTTCCATCTATATCTCCAATAATTATTGTTGCAACTTCATCTGTTGTAGGTAGGTTATAAGTTCTATCATCTTGTGATCTGCTACCAATTAGTTTAATTCTAATTGGTTCATTTTCATCCATGTCAAATCGATCTCTAGCCATACGGAATTTCTTGACCAATGGGTTCACATGGTCAAGTAAACCCTTCAACTGATTTACGGTTTCCGTACTCAAAGAATATTGGTTTGACGATGTATTTGAATTTGCATTTCTGAGAGACAATAAAAAGCACAAAAGTTAGAAAATAATCAAAGTTTTAAACAAACTATTATTGACATATGATTTGTTTTATTTTATTTGTTGAAATAATAATGTAAAATTTGATATACCCGTATGAATTAATTCGGTGATCTACTTCATTCCCAGTATCATATATATATATATATATATATATATATATATATATATATATATATATATATATATATATATATATAATTGGAAGAATCTTGGATCTTGACCTGGCTCTGGTAGTAAAGTGCCTACCAAATGATAATTTTGACCTTGCATACGATATACATAAGGACCTCCTCCGTTGTTTACAGAATGATCTATCTTTCCACCAATTGATGTGAAACTAAAAATCATGTTATACCGTCAGATGTTCTCAATGAAATTTTTGCTGTTTTCAATTGAACCAGTGAATAGATCTAACAACATTTGAGGTGGCTAGTGCAAAGGTGGAATTTCTACTTTTGCATTTAAACAACAAAGCGAATAAGATTTTCTTTGAAAATTTTGATTGCCTCGCATTGCTTCAGATTTCCACAAACGTGCTTTACATGAAGTGCATATATATATATATATATATATATATATATATATATATATATATATATATATAGGATCACCAAGGTCTCTATATACTGAATTTAAAAAGAAAAATTATTAGATGATTGTCTCTAAATGAAACATATATATATATATATATATATATATATATATATATATATATATATATATATATATATATATATATATATAATTATATTTTAAAATATAGATTTTTATATGTACATAGATATAAAAAAAAAGGAGTTTAAAAATTTACCTTCACATCTTCCGGAAAACTTCTTGTTAGCTTCATCATCATCTATTAAGTTGTCATTCATAAGATTAGGTATAGGCAAAGGTATCATTTCATCTTCTGAGAATTTATACTTTGGTGGTCTTCCTCTACGTTTTGGTGTTGATTCATGTTTTACCGGACAAGTTGATTGTCGATCAACAGGAGTTTGCATAACGTACTTCAGACGTCTGCCTAAAGGTTTTTTCTCTAGATTCAAGGATGTATTTGTTAATTGAACTTTAAAAAACCAAAAAAAATTAAGTTTATACCATCTACATATAGTATGAATATATAGCAAGATTAAGTAATAATGACAGAAAGATGAGATACATACAGTTTGTTATGTCAGTCATTGGACTCCTATTATTTTGGTCATGAAAGGAATTATTATCAATGATATTTGTGGCCGCATTCGATCTTTGAGAGGAAGTACCTACATAAAATAGAACAATATTTGTGTTTTATTTGTTTGATTTCATAATCAACAGCTATAAGTAATAAGTTAGAACAACCTTCAATAAAATGACAATCTTTAATTTTTAAATAATGACAGTTTCATTTGCAAAATGTATGACAGAAGCATTACTAACCAATATTGTATGTTGAATGTTGTAAATTGAATGGAATTGCATCACTAGGGGAAAAACAATATTTCGGTGGCCTTCCTTTTCGTTTTGGTTGAGGAGTTGAGTAGGACAAAGGTGATTTGTTGTTCAACATATAGTCTTTGTTGTTTGAAACTGCAGGAAACATTTTTTATATACTAAAAGACCAACAGAAATTGGTCGTTTGATATCTATGAAACTGCAACAAAAAAATTTCAAAAAACCTCCCTAAACTATGTTCAATGTGTAAATTTTTATATACTAAAAGACCAACAGAAATTGATCGTTTGATATCTATGAAACTGCAACAAAAAAATTTCAAAAAACCTCCCTAAACTATGTTCAATGTGTAAATTTTTCAAGGGTAAAAAATGTAAAAAACTATTTTATTAAAAAAAATTAAACAAACTTCACCAAAATTTTAAACGGGTCGTATCTTTCCGCTCGCCAACAGTTAAATTTCTCCGACATCACCGTTCAACTCGAAATAATTTCACGAAAGCAACGCAACTAACTACACGCGAAACGGACGCTTTCTGAAAAACGCTAAATATTTCGGGCTATCTATCGTACGTATGTATACACGTATGATAAACAATCCAAACTAACTACATCATATCGATAGTTTTGTCCCCCTTTTTTTACGCAATTTTCCCGGCATAAAAAAAATGACGTCATTAAGTATACTAGGTACTACCCACGTGTATCCAAACACACCCGCAACAACGCGTTTTAATTTTGTAAATACATAACGCTACGTTAAATATAAATATGCAATCCGAAAGGTCCCGCCGCATCGCGCGGGCCAATCCAGCTCTAGTTATATTCGAAGATGAAATCATGTTAAGGACATTGAATGGTTATATTATTAAAACGAAGCACATTGTTGTAACGGTATTATACAAAAATGAATTAAATGTAATGATAACTATTAAAAATCTGTAATGTTATTTATAAAATACAATTGATATATGGACTAAGGACAAACAATAGTAGTAATTTTTTCTAAAATCAAATTTATAACCTCGTGAAGATTGTGCGCTTTTGCCTGAAGTATCGAAAGTGCTTCCTCCCGAGCATCCAATGTTAGCATTATTCTGTTTGACCGTAGTTCGTATGGGTGTAACTGGTGTGTCATTTGGCATTACTGCATTTATGAATAATAATATATTTTATAACAATGGTGTTTAAAAGGTGAAATTATTCAGTACCTGGTTTGGCTAAAATGCTTACCATTGGTGATATCTGTTAGAACTGATTGAATAGATGGTAATGGATCATTGGCGCAAGAAGTTTCATTGTTTTTGTTTTGACTTCATGGTAACACAATTATAAACGTTAATGAGCTGAATTGCAAATATGAATGATTAAAAAATATAATTAATAGTTATTAATGATTTATAGTGTGTAACATTTTGATTATAAAGGTTCTGAAGGTGAATGTGAAACAAAAATATACGATTCAAATTATAGTGGCATCAATATTACGGCATATATGTATTATTAATCGAAACAGATCAATATATACATTCAATTGAATACATACCAACTTGTTTATGATTGACAGACCAATTCTCTTGACTGTTAATCGCAACGTTTTTCCTTTTTCAACCACTGAAACTCGATTTTAAATTATTATTCATAATCGATTCAAAAGTAGTTGAGTTTTATTAGAATTTAAAAAAATAAAAATTGGTATGATTAGTTTGAAGAATTGTATTCGATTTAGGGTTTATACGAAGTGGGGTTGTGGTTTGTAAATTAAAGATGGAATATGATTAAATTAAAAAATAAATTAATATTCCAAATTAATTAATCAATAAATAAATAATAAATGTAGTTAAATGGGCTTATGGATATTTTATTATGTAAATAATTATTATGATTGGGCTATAAAGAAATATTAAATTGAAAGCAGATATGGGCCATATTTTATACCAAATAAGGACAACAGTGGTCCACTCTTTTCTGTACTTTATTTTTAAAACGCACGAATGGTTTTTGCTTATTTCTAGACAGACACAGCAATCACTTTCTCTAGGTATTTTCTTCTCATATGCTTATGCTTATTGTCGGCGATCGAGTTTTTTTATTAGAGAACGGAAAATAATCGATCTCAGAGCAACGATCTTGTAAGTATTACGATTTTTTTGTTTGTTTAACTTCTTTTGTGGCATTATACATCGATGTTGATATCGAGAAAACCCTAGACGCAGATTGCTGGGTTCCATCTGTATGATTAGGGTTTTTAAAAACAAAATTTTAAGAGTATACAAAATGAAAAAGTTAAACAAAAAATACATCTGGTATATTTTTTATATTGTAAGTGTTTAATTGTTTGCTTCATTTTTTTTAGTTACTCTTAAATCATTCTAAAAATTAGTAAATTATTGTTGTTATTGCATTAGCCTCTGATTGTTTTTCGAATGATTTTAACAAATTTAAATTAGGTTGCATGTAAATATAATGTTTTGATTAATTAGGTTTTAGTGGCAGATTTACTGTTGTTGATGCATATGCTAAAAACTATACTATTAATTTGTTAAAATTGTTCAATAAGATGTAATGATAAGATTTTGTATGGGTTTTATACACTAATAACACTAAATTCTTAAAATGTTATCTTTAATGTCAATAATTAATAGTATAAGATGTATGGTTATAAGTTTGTAAATATAATTTTCAAGATAAAATTGTTAGTATATATTTTACATTGTTAGCAGGTCATCTGGTAAAATGGAAATGAACAACGAAGAATATGATAAGGCGAATAATGGGCGAACAAACTATTTCCCAAATTTGGTATGTTTCATTGATAATTTGTGTAGAAACATTAATAATCTACTTTACAGATGAAGATGTAGTATTGGTTAGATAATAATATCCATTATCATGATTTTTAATTATTGTTTTGTATATGTTACACAGTT
Organism: Rutidosis leptorrhynchoides; assembly: GCF_046630445.1. Classification (NCBI taxonomy): domain Eukaryota; kingdom Viridiplantae; phylum Streptophyta; class Magnoliopsida; order Asterales; family Asteraceae; genus Rutidosis; species Rutidosis leptorrhynchoides. Next base: position 487,322,814 of record NC_092336.1, read on the forward strand.
AATGCCAAAATTTTTTTATTAAAAATCAATTCAACTCAACTGGTGAGATTGAAATCAAGGTTAAAAGGTACACTGGAGGACCTACTGTGAAACTTGGAATGAATTGGGATGGTAACAAAGTTTTCTTAACAAAGGGAAAGGAAGATTTAAAGAAGGTGTTTAACTGTGGACCGAAGGACTATCTTCGTCTTAAAGAGAAAGACTACCGTAAGTTTGAAGCGTACCATTATGTATTTGAAGATGATTATTGCGAGGGTAGTACCAAAAAGAAGCCAGCAATTACCTTTCTTGGTGTCCTTTACAATGATAATCCAAAAAAACTGGTATTGTGATTTTCACAAACTATGTCTGTATAATATGTAGATGTTAATCATTTTAGGAGATTACTTATTTTTATTTATTTAATAAATTTGCAGATTTTCCCTCACCCATGGGTTGTTGATCATTATCCAACTTGGAAGAAAAAAAATCAAAAATCTGCATCAACACTGCATTTGAATATAAACGTGAAGGGGGCTTGCACTGCAGTGGTGACTATCTTTTTTTAACACATGGATTTTCTGATTTGCTAAAAGACCTAAAGGTGAAGAAGTACGATGTTTTGTGCTTCACTGTGATGAATGAAAATAATTTACACTTCACTGCTTTTGCTAATAATAAAGACGTGTCAAGGATCAGCAATGTTATTGGAAGGTGTGATGAGGCTTCATCATCTACTACAATTGAAGTTATTGTTGTTGATTCCAGCTCTGATTGCAACATGAGTGAATGTCAATCTGATAGTGAATCTGATTCTGATTCAATGGAAGTTGATGATATGGATTCTACAGGAAATGAGGAAATAACAGGTGATGTTACTGTCAAGTTTACGATGCCAGAAGGGAAAGTATGGGTAAGTGAATGTTGGTGTATATAAATTATAACGTAAAGAATCCATTACACTCTTGAAATATCGCCTTTTTCCTTGGTAATTATATAGTATTAATGCATTATTTAATTTTTGTATATTGGTGTAGCGTCTACCAAAGGAATTGATGAATGTAAGCAAGTTGAAGGCTGGAAGCGATATTACTGTTACGATGAATGATGGTAACAGTTACAAATGGGGTCTACTTTCAAACACAAAATGTTCATGCAAAAATTTATATGTATCGGCTGGGTGGTACGCATTTGTTCGGGTGAATGAGCTTCAAGCAGGTGATGAAGCCGAATTGACATATAACGCGGGAGAAGATAAGTTTGTGATGTCTCAAGTTACACGTTACGTATAGTTCTGGTTGAAACCTGTCACACACCAGCATTTTGTTAATAGAATGACGAAGACCCGGATATTGGATTTTGAAGGTGTGTGAAATGGTTGGTATTAGCTACTGATGAAACTTATCTTTATATGTATTTAGAAATATGTATTTAAACTTTGTGTCTATGTTTGTTTTTGTGTTTGTTTAATCTCTTGAACATGTATTATGTAAAAGTGGTACAAAAAATGTTATGTGTTACTTGTTCCTGAAAACAGGTATGGTGAATTAAAGCCATGGTTTTGAATGATGTTAATGGGAAGGTAACTAATGTGTTTAGTTAAGAAATAATATTAGCAGTCTGTGTTTACATAATTTACTAACTGATAGATGTTAATGATTATTGTTTGTTCAAAAGTAAATGTGTAAATTTAAGTCAATATACATTACATCTTTGATTACTTAGTTTTAAACCTCTCATAGACTACAATTTTATACATATCAACACAGTTTTAACCACTACAAAAGAGTGATGATTTTTATAACCAATGAATTTGTCAGTAAGTCTTACAAATTGTATGTAAGTTTGATGTAGTGTGTCATACTTTCATTTTGGCTAATGTTACGAGGTTAATTCTTAAAATTGTTTCTTCAAAAGTATGAGTGAAAATGCCACTCATCTATTATATCTTTGATTAATTTGTAATAAACCTATCTTAGAATTCATTGTCATAAACATCAACATAGTTATAAGTATGACAAAAGACTAAATACAGTTTTCTGAATGCAAAAAGTTGTCCCTAAGTCTTCTACTTAGTATTGAAGTTTTTTGTTTTGTGTCATAGTTTCTTAGTATAAGGCTATCAACTTAATCTATAAGATTATCATGGATATTGATTAGCGAATGGTGTGTACATATTCGCATTCATGTATTGTGTTTTTGTTAGTGTGACATAGTTTGTATATCATAAATACTTATATGGAATTAACACAAAAGTGGAGTAACAATAATAATATTAAAATAGTAAAGATGTTATCATTCATTAATTAATAAAAAATAACCACAATATGGTATAGTGCATATACCACAGTACTTGCGTAAATAAACAAACCAAAAATCCAAATAATAAGAGTGGATCACTACATCAAACAACAAAGTTGTATGATGTATTATTTCAAAAAAAAAAAAAAAACTTAAATTGTTTAAAATAAACCAAAAATCATGATTGATAACATAATCCAAAGGGTGCCAATCAAAGTGGTTTCATCTTCGGTATCTTAAGTGCTGATATAGCAGCAGCAGTGCCACCAGTCGGTGTGTCTTCATTAGCCACAACATCCGAGTCATCCTCCTTTCGTTTACCTTCAGACGATTCGCCAGTCTTGCAAGTGCTAGCACTAGCACATTCATCACTTTCTGGAACGGTTGTATGACAACCCGCCAAAATCCCTATTGACGCAGCACATCATTCATCGGTCCCATTGCGAGGTTTGCCCTCTATATGATACATTTTACAAACATTGCATTCATTTCAAAAGACGCGCTTTCTATATAAGAAAGTTTTTAAATCAGTATACATTTTTAAAGCATGTACATAAATGTTTTCGACCTATGGTGATTTCTACATATAGATAATCTCAATAAATGATAGTTCATAATAATACATCAGTTGACTAAACAGTCAAAATATAATACATATTAATGTATGAATGCAAAGTTTCCTTGAAAAATATGACATGTAAGACTCCATGCACATATCAGTTAAACAGCAGAAGCTTCTTTATACCTGAGAATAAACATGCTTAAAAGTGTCAACTAAAAAGGTTGGTGAGTTCATAGTTTATCATAATCAATCATTTTCGTAATAGTAATAGACCACAAGATTTCAGTTTCCATAAATATCCGTACACTCGCAAGTGTATAAAAGTATTCTATAAGTTGTTGAGCGCTTCGGTAACCATACTTAACAATTAATGTGACATATTCCCTTTATTATGAAATCTCCCTACACTGTACCAAGTGTAGTAAAAACGAAGTACTATGCAACCGTTTACGATACTAGAGCGACTAGCCCGGTTGGGGTTGTCAAACCCGATAGATCTATCAATAGGATTCACGCTTACATGCTCTTACAACATGTAAATATTAGTTACCAAGCAATTAGGGAAAAATATGCAAAGTGGTACAACTCAACGTAGAATATGTTTTTAGTACTTGTGTCCATTTCATAAAACGGTTATAAAATACGCATGTATTCTAAGCCCAAAAATATATATAAAAAGGGAGCTATGAAAACTCACGTATCAATATTGTGGTTCAATATTGTAGGAAAATTATGCAGAAGCAACGGAAATGATAAATGCAAGGTTGGCCTTTGATTCACGAACAATACCCCCGATCAATACCCATAACCTCCTTTTTTAATACCCATGAATTCCTTAGCTTTAACCCATTTGAAAAATCTATTTTGAAATCACTTGAACATAACCCCGTCGTAGTATTTTATGTATATTACTAATACTAATATTAATGATACTACTTAATAATAATACTAATATTATTATTAAGAGTAATAATAATAAAAATAATAATAAGAATTTAGTACTACGGAGTAATATATCTATATCTATCTATGTGAATAAATTGTACCAGAAACATAATCGTTCCATATATATAGTATAAATATAATAATTTAATAATATTGAAATAAAATATAATAATATAATATTATAATAAAGTAATAATATAATAATATTAAAATAATATAATAATAAAAGGAATCAAATGTGTGAATTAGAATTCAATAATATCTGCCGACAGTTTTTACGGACCGGTATTTCGTACTCTTGTTGCTAATAGTTAACGGTAAAAGTATGAGTAAAAATTCCACTTTTTATATTTGAATACATATATATCTGTTTTGGTCTTAAGCTTTATGAAATTAGTTGTAAAAAGATTCATTTATAAAGTTTATAAGCGTAATATGTGTTTTCTTAGTTTTTGACTGGACAAAGATATATAATATAATATTAATTTAAATATAATAATATAATAAATATAATAATATAATAATATTGAAATAAAATATAATATATAATAATAAATTTAGAATCTAATATGAATCGTAAATTTTTAAAAAGTCGTATTTTTAAAATAATTCAGGGGTATTTTATATAACTTATAATTAATAATTTTAATTATGTCGTTTTCATGTGAATAGTAAATGAATTAATTTCGTTTCATTTGCTATTCAATGAATAGTAAATGAATTAATTTAAATTCAACTACTTAAACTACACGTTGTTGTACGTTGTGCTTTACAAATTGTACATTTTTAATTTAACTTCGTTTCTTAAAAAAATTACAAAAATTATATCATAAAAATAAAACGACTTAATGCGTAAAATTTTTAATTTGAAATAGCATCATTTAATAGTAAATTTTTATCATTTTATATATAAATATTATAAAATTTAGTTTTCTAGAACTAATTATATTCAAAATCATTTTATTAAGAGGTTATAATAATAGAAATTATTATATCATAAAACGTTTTCATTTAAGAAAGTAAAATCATATATAAATCACGACGGGTTCCAGTTTTAAATTATAGGTTGTTCGTGAATCGTAGGGTAAAGCCCAATGGTAAATTAAATGTATGAAATGCAACACATCAATTTGCTTATCTTGTCGGAGTTATCAGAGTTTAAATTTGACCGAAATTTCCGGGTCATGACAGTACCTACCCATTAAAAGAAATTTCGTCCCGAAATTTGGATAAGGAAAGTTGATAACGAAAATGAGGATATTTTCGTATCTCGAAATATGATATAACTTGAATTCTTTAAATGAATTCGATTGTTAGTATAATCATTATCAAAGAAAATGATAAGATCGATGAATGGAGTATTTCGAGTACCCTATATGGGTCGGGTTCCGTTTTATGATAATCACAAGTTCAATAAATAGATAATTTCTCACTATTGAGAAATACAAATGAAATGATAAAGATTTCTCCGAAAATACGATAGATAGGATTTCAAATGAGCATTACTAGTGTTATACGCAGAAAGAAAAATGTAATGGCACGATTATATTATCAAACTGCTGGAATCACTGAAAGTATAGAACTATCAAGAAAATACATTCTTGGTATATTCAGATGTTAAGTAAAATAAAAGAGTCGCGTAACATGGTACATGGTGAGGGTAATGTTGATCAAGTACTACCTTCATCATGTGCCATTAGAACTTCTGCATGACTTACTGAAATATAATCACGTTGATCAGGCGTCATTATATTATACTAACTCATGTTTTCATTCCAACACTACTCCAAATATCAAGAATTTAAATTTGAATGTTACAAAAATTTTGAAACTAAAACATATTCCGTTATGATGTAATACAGATAACGCGAAGAAATAATTAATTCAGACAAGTATAGTTATGGAGGTATTTTTCAGAAATATTGAGGATATTTATAATGGAAGATACGATGATATCTTAGAATTTAAAAAAAAATTAAAATCAAAAGATGATGAAGAAAATTCTTCCGCAAGTATTTAGAATACGTAAAGAGATTGCATATCTTCTGAGATTTCCATCAGAAACTGAATTATCTAAATTCTTTAGGTACGGGTTTAGTCCTTGTGATTTGTCAACAGCCTCCTTCATAGTTTTCTCAATCCGTTTTTCAGTTCTAAATTTCTTTTCTAACATACTTTTCTTTATTATCAACTTTTGACTATTAAGACCATCAACAGCTTTGGCTGCTTCATCCACATTCTCATATATAATGAGTCCAATTCGTTGATTTTCAATCTGAGGTGATTTCAAGAATTTTGAATTGGAGTGTTTGAACGCAGGTTGTATCCGTTAGTATATGATTGTGGAAGTGAAACCATCGCGAATTATGAAAGATACGAATAACATTCTCCTTGGTTTTATGAATAACATTTTGAATTCAAAGTATGGTTTCGAAGGATGTAGGAATTTAAAATTGATGACATTTCTTAAATCTTGAATTGGATTTTGATCTGTCAAAATCAGAATATGTAATTGAATTGGTATGGAAAATGGTTGTCTTGATTTTTGTGAAATGGTGTATATTGCTATGAAAGGAGAGAGTATAATTAACGATTGTCGAAACATCATTGAAAATGTACAGTGTAATATATTAATGTGAACTTAAGTATTTCTCGGGTATTACCTACCCGTTAAAATAAAATTTCACAAGTAATATTTTGTACAAAAGAATTTTTATTACAGTCTTTATGAAAATATATGTATGTATATTTTCTTCAGATGTAATATGAATTTAATGAGTTAATATTATATTAATCTCATTTGGTTTACGGTTGGAACTAGAAATAAATAATCCCAAAAACTTTAGAGATTACATAATCACCGTGGAATATTTCTCTAACATAAATGAAGTTATGAATCAATACTTCATCATTCATTTTTATTGGTATTCCTTGGTATCTATGGTGCGTATGATGTTGATGTTCGTGGCGCAGATTTTGATGTTGAGGCTTGTGATGCTGCTGACGCTGTTGTTGGTGGTATCGTTATTGCTGGTACATGTACTGCTGGTGCTGGTGGTACCTACGGTGGTTCATGCGGTGCTTGCAAATTGTGCACCGTATTCTCTAGTGCCAATACTCGAGCACGAAGTTGATTCACTTCATCTACCAGGTTCGGTTAATTGTTTAAGCGGAGTAAAGGCCGGATAGCCTCAATAATATTAGTAATATTATATTTGTGGTGACATATCCTGGAAAGGAGAGAGAAAATGGTGTTGCGAACGGGTTCGCCAGTGAGCGCCTCAGGTTCTCCGCCAAGAGGGGAAAACGACTCGTGAAAGGGATCACCTTCTTCTTATCTAAATTGATTAAGTCGTCCACGAACTCACCCCCAATCCATCCAGAAAAGATGATGACTAATTGGTTGGTCCATTCCGATTACACTGCTTTCGGAGCTTAAGTGGATTCCCATAGCGGAATAGCTGTTGGAATCCGAGGAATTCGAACTAGTTGCAGAATCCATCTTTGCACGATTAGAGAAAATGATTTTTGGTATGAAAAAAAATTATAGGACTTAAATTGATATTCTAAATACATATTTTACATATGTATATATAATATCAAAATCCTACAAGTTACGGAGGAAATTACGGAATATGTAAGGCAGATTTACTATAATAGATACGATAAGATATGATTTTGTCTATACACTATCTATGCAATAATTGCAGTGAGACATGTCAAGACTAGAATGATAAGTAGGTAATTTCCGACAAGGAATGATAAGCAAAACTTATAACTAAACAGATACGGTGAAAGTCCAGACTCACTAATGCATCCTAACAAAGACCCGTTAGACACACTAATGCAGATTCTGGTTCATTAAGACCTCTGCCATGATACCAACTATGATTACAGTGGGGACTCATCCCACTCAGTGCCTTCCCAGCTAACCGCCTGGTGACCACTGAGCGTATCTCAGACACTGATTTTATGGCCCGCCTCTCGGCAGTACAGCCAACCCAAATAGGGACCGCGAGGGGCAAGAGCCAATGCTTCATCACAGGTAACACTGTGAGAACCCGCTCTACGATTAACCCGCTAATAAACGGCATTAAACCAGCTCTGATGCCAACTATGATGACCCGCCAAAATCCCTATTGACGCAGCACATCATTCTTCGGTCCCATTGCGAGGTTTGGCCTCTATATGATACATTTTACAAACATTGCATTCATTTCAAAAGACGCGCTTTCTATATAAGAAAGTTTTTAAATCAGTATACATTTTTAAAGCATGTACATAAATGTTTTCGACCTATGGTGATTTCTACATATAGATAATCCCAATAAATGATAGTTCATAATAATACATCAGTTGACTAAACAGTCAAAATATAATACATATTAATGTATGAATGCAAAGTTTCCTTGAAAAATATGCCATGTAAGACTCCATGCACATAGCAGTTAAACAGCGAAAGCTTCTTTATACCTGAGAATAAACATGCTTAAAAGTGTCAACCAAAAAGGTTGGTGAGTTCATAGTTTATCATAATCAATCATTTCCGTAATAGTAATAGACCACAAGATTTCAGTTTCCATAAATATCCGTACACTCGCAAGTGTATAAAAGTATTCTATAAGTTGTTGAGCGCTTCGGTAACCATACTTAACAATTAATGTGGCATATTCCCTTTATTATGAAATCTCCCTACACTGTACCAAGTGTAGTAAAAACGAAGTACTATGCAACCGTTTACGATACTAGAGCGACTAGCCCGGTTGGGGTTGTCAAACCCGATAGATCTATCAATAGGATTCGCGCTTACATGCTCTTACAACATGTAAATATTAGTTACCAAGCTATTAGGAAAAAATATACAAAGTGGTACAACTCAACGTAGAATATGTTTTTAGTACTTGTGTCCATTTCGTAAAACAGTTATAAAATACGCATGTATTCTAAGCCCAAAAATATATATAAAAAGGGAGCTATGAAAACTCACGTATCAATATTGTGGTTCAATATTGTAGAAAAAGTATGCAGACACAACGGAAATAATAAATGCAAGGTTGGCCTTTGATTCACGAACAATACCCCCGATCAATACCCATAACCTCCTTTTTTAATACCCATGAATTCCTTAGCTTTAACCCATTTGAAAAATCTATTTTGAAATCACTTGAACATAACCCCGTCGTAGTATTTTATGTATATTACTAATACTAATATTAATGATACTACTTAATAATAATACTAATATTAATATTAAGAGTAATAATAGTAAAAATAATAATAAGAATTTAGTACTACGGAGTAATATATCTATATCTATCTATGTGAATGAATTGAACCAGAAACATAATCGTTCCATATATATAGTATAAATATAATGATTTAATAATATTGAAATAAAATATAATAATATAATATTATAATAAAGTAATAATATAATAATATTAAAATAATATAATAATAAAAGGAATCAAACGTGTGAATTAGAATTCAATAATATCTGCCGATAATTTTCACGGACCGGTATTTCGTACTCTTGTTGCTAATAGTTGACGGTAAAAGTATGAGTAAAAATTGCACTTTTTATATTTGAATATATATATATATCTGTTTTGGTCTTAAGCTTTATGCAATTAGTTGTAAAAAGATTCATTTATAAAGTTTATAAGCGTAATAAGTGTTTTTCTAGTTTTTGACTGGACAAAGATATATAATATAATATTAATTTAAATATAATAATATAATAATATAATAATATTGAAATAAAATATAATAATATAATAATAAATTTAGAATCTAATATGAATCATAAATTTTTAAAAAGTCATATTTTTAAAATACTTCAGGGGTATTTTATGTAACTTATAATTAATAATTTTAATCATGTCGTTTTCATGTGAATAGTAAATGAATTAATTTCATTTCATTTACTATTCCATGAATAGTAAATGAATTAATTTAAATTTAACTATTTAAGCTACACGTTGTTGTACGTTGTGCTTTACAAATTGTACATTTTTAATTTAACTTCGTTTCTTAAAAAAAATTACAAAAATTATATCATAAAAATAAACGACTTAATACGTAAAATTTTTAATTTGAAATGGCATCGTTTAATAGTAAATTTTTATCATTTTATATATAAATATTATAAAATTTAGTTTTCTAGAACTAATTATATTCAAAATCATTTTATTAAGAGGTTATAATAATAGAAATTATTATATCATAAAACGTTTTCATTTAAGAAATTAAAATCATATATAAATCATGACGGGTTCGAGTTTTAAATTATAGGTTGTTCGTGAATCGTAGGGTAAAGTCCAATGGTTAATTAAATGTATGAAATGCAACACATCAATTTGCTTATCTTGTCGGAGTTATCGGAGTTTAAATTTGACCGAAATTTCTGGGTCATGACAGGTTGTCTGCGGATGTAATAAATGATGTTATTAGATTCACATACTTGTTTGCATATGATGGTGATTTAAAGAAGTTGATGGATCTATTATGATAAAAATTAAAAATCGTTCAAGCTACCTTCATGGCCTTGGGTGTTTCGTAAGTGGCTTCAGCATTAATAAATTCAGCTTCAACGGGTTGCTTAAAGCCTTTACGACTTATTTCTACAATGATCTCATCATCGTCAGTTGAGTCCATCACTGTAAAAGACTTGTAGTTCAATTTTTCGTTGAAGGTACTTCTACGGATGAGAAACAAAAATGTTTGTTTCGAAACATCATTGAGTTCAGCAGGAACATCGCATGGATTTACACACTGTATGAATTAAATAGATTATTATGAAAGTGTAAATTTGGGTAATTTATCAAGCAATAATGAGGTTATTCACAACTATTATGTTTAGTAGTTGTGAATATTTGACAATTGTGTGTAAATAAACTAACCGCCCCTGCTCTAGTGTTGAGCCAAGTCGCACTTCTTTTCACAGCACCAGTATCATCCTTGATGGTCACACAAGTACGTATCATGTTAAATAAACCAATGTTTTGTTTTAGGTGCGTATGCAAGATAAAATGTTTTAAACACGGTAAAAATATAATACAAATCAATTGTACTATCAACCTTGGAATCCATTTCTGGTCATCATCTTTACACATATCACACCAAAGGACATCAACATCGAGGTCGCAATTGTATACCTCGGCCAGTTTCTTTTCATGCAGAGGACATAGTCTTTGGAACCATCCATCACTATCACATACCTTAACAACTTTTCCAATCACACAGAAATTGAAATCCTATTTTATGATTAGTGATAATATGTTACTAAGGAATATAAATTAATTTCACTACAAAGTTTTAATATAATGATGTACCGTTCTATAATTTTTAATTTGATCAACTTTGATGAGGTCAGTCTTGGTAAATTTTTCACCATGTTTCTGCTCATCCTCATGAAAATCAGAGGAAATAGTCTTGATTGCATCCAATTCATCTTTTTTGGGATTCTCAGCAAACCTGAATGTAGTCTCAGAAATATATTTTTGTTAGTGGTATCATTTTATTGTGGAACATAATCCAAAAATTTGAAAGTCTATGAATCTGAGTAATTGAAAATGCTTATGTAACTTTCATACTCTGAATTGAAAGTAGATATGGGTTGCACAACTTCATTCAGGTAAAGCCTAGTTCCAAAAAAAATGTTGTTCACTTCAGGTCCACCTGTAGATTTAAATAAATTTGGAACAGTTCATATGACCCATTATCTGTGTTTTAGTTTGGGTTTTTTAAAATTATGAGAACATGATTGTATGACAGTAATTGAATATGACTTAGACCTTCCTACAACTTGAGTTGACAATTATGGATGAGAGCCACAATTGGAGTTGAAGTGTTCTCATACTTCCTAGCCATTTGTAGAAGCCTTGCACCATGTTCTCCCCATAGAGCACAACGGATTCGATCACCACTACATTTATTTAAACATTGGAAATCAATACTTGTAACATAATGAAGATCAGCATAACATAATATAGTTACACAGATGTGTTTAAAAGGTATTTTTGAGAGGATTTACTTTGATGCAAGCAATTGAAATTCCAATTTCTTTTTCGTTCCTTTACTATCCTTGATTGTTCTGTACCTAATTATGTTAATCACCCTTCCAACAACATCTGTTCATGATCAAAACAACATAATTAAAACTTGATTAACAAATGCATCAACAATGTATATCAATATATATACCAACTGTATAATAACTTGATATGAAATGAATCATACTGGGGTGATTAATGAATGTTTGACATACCAAAAATATCAGTTCCTAGTTTCAGTAATCTCTCATTAACTTGCTCATATGTCGCCAGATGGTACAGATCCTTTTCGATGACAAATTCAGGACATTTGTGAACCTTTGAACTTCTGTTGATTAACACTTTGAGCTTGTTGCTCAAAAACTTGATATGATCATCAGCATCCAATACATCGAATTTGGACCCAATGGGATACCTACCTTCGGTGAAGGTTGGTTCATACTACTTAACAGTATCCCTTTCCATAGAAGCCCTCATTTTGTTACCATGTAAAGAATTATTGTCATTTTTTGTGTAAGAAAGTCTTAAACAATTTAAGTATGAATCTTTATGAATCTTCTACAGTATTAATGTATTAATATACTTAAAAATATAAAATTTACATCTAAAATAGTAAAGTCATTATTTATATTCATTTAAAATGATTACAATCAGGTTATACAACTTTGTATGTACACACTAAAATAGCAAACAAACTGATGATCTGATGATAATTTTTTAATTTTAAACTCGAATTTAAAAAGAGTTATAATTTTAAATTATTAGAAGTTAACTATGGTATAATAATGTAAAACTTAAAATATGCATCACTCATTTTGTATGCCTTATTTTTGTCTTCTGTGATGTAAATTTTTTCTTGATTGTTGTTGCAATGAAAAGTGTACCACATATGATAATTAAAAATATAGTAAACAATGTAGTATATATGAATTATACCTTTTGGTCCACAAGAACCAGTTCAACAGAAGACACTGCAGATGGGCTATTGACCCAATATTTTTTCCACAAGAAATGCACTTTAATCATGATAGCATTTTTCACATGACCTTTGGTGAGTGCATCAAGTGAGATAAATTCCTGAGTTGCAGACATTTTGTGCTAGGTATATTGTTTAGATGGAATTATGAGAATTGAGGTGAATGCAAATGATTATGCTCTTGGTTTATATAATGGTAAAACCGAAACTAAAAGACCATAATTTATGGTAAATTGAAATTTTGAAATTAATTTATAGCTGTAAAATAGGTGATAAATACATATCATATAGCTAAATTTTGCTGATTTTAAGGATTTATTTTAAGAAAAAATTGTATTTCCATATAATCCAAACTTTTTCAAATGAAATTCAAATTTCTCATTCAATTTTTGGTGTAATCGTGTAGCTGATGAGTATGACCATTTAATAGGTTAATAAAAAATTTGACTGAAGCTCTAAATTCCCGTTTTGATATATTCATTGGTTAGTAGTATAATATAGCAAAAAATATGTTCCACTAAACATGGAAACTAAAGTAAAAGATAGGCATTATGTTATCGAATTTTGAATTGATTGCAAAAAAATCATTCTCATTTCTAGTGACTTATAATAAAATTAATGCTGGCAAATAACCAAAAATTCATCTTCAGTAATATGAGATCAGCTATATGAAAAAGATATTGAGTTATACCTAATGATGGCAATTCCTATTTTTTGAAACATTCAAAATTGCAGACTTAGCTTATAATTGAGTCCAACTGTTACATATATTGACCTGCAAATTATGAATTGATATTATGATTAGGTATATGAAAGAAAAAAACTCTGTTTAACAATGATCAAGGTTAAGATTAAATTAATTCAGCCATTATTCCATGAATATGAGTTCAAGTATATGAATAAGAATTTGGTTTTTACCTACTCAATCAATGTCCATGATTGTGAATCATTCAAAACTGCAGATTTAGATTAGAATAGAATCCTGTATGTACATTTAATTATCTGCAAATTATAATTTGATAATATGATTAGATATATGAAAGAGTACAAATATGTATAACAATGAATTAGTTAAACATAAACACTAAGGATTTCGAATGATTCAATCAACGGAACAAAACAATCATCGTTGTAATCTGTTCGTTACCAATTTATATTAGTTGGTAATTGCTGAGTTTGAAAGATTTGATCGACGAAAACAAAAATCATCACTGCTAATGTGACGACCCGAAAATTTCAGACCAAATTTAAAACTTAAACTTTATATGATTTCAACAAGATAAGCAAAGTCTGTAATATTAATTCTCAAAATTTTTAAATTAATATTATATATTCAGTTAACCTTTGACTATTGATCGACGATTCACGAACATCTATTTGTATATATATATATATATATATATATATACGATAAGTTGGGATATTAATTATTAAAATTAATTATAAATAACTTGCAATGTGTATTTAAAAACTGATTTATGTATATTAAATAAAGATATATACATATATATAATTTCAAGTATTTAGTAAACGATAGTAACATTCGTTTATTGATTCGATTGATATTTAGATAAGTTAACTAAAACGTTTAAGATGAACAAGTAAAACACTAATTTGCTACTGTATTTTTGAATTGCTACAGTACCCGAAAAGCTACAGTGTTTTCGAAAACTACTTTTGCTACAGTAAAAATCATTTTGCTACAGTAAAACACTATTTCAAAATGAAAATGTATGTATATTTTACAAATGTTATAAAATATAATATTAACTTAGATATAAAACGTTTTGATTTAAAATAATATTATTATATATTAAGACGTTAATTTATAGAAGCAAATAACCAAAACACTCGAACGTACAAGTTACACTTCGAGTAATATAGTTTATTGATAATTTAAGTCTATATTTTGAAAAAGGTACGAGTCACGAAACGTAAAGTGAAAGTTTTCTAAGTATACGAAAGGACGTTCGAGAAACCGAAACCGGAACATAAGTCGAGCGTCAACGTACAAGTTATCGGAACTAAAATTTCAAGTCAACTATACACAAGAATATAATGTAATATATATATAATTATATAAAATTATATATATTATATATATATATTTAAATATTATGTCGACGAACTAGCAAACAAAAGGGAAATGAGCTGGTATCCTAGGCCATGCGATCTCATGGCCATTACACACAGAAACCATGCGATCGCATGAGGTCTGAAGGCATGCCACATCTATAAATTTGACGGTTTTTGCTCGAGAACACACACACAAATATCTCTCTACTCTCTCAATATATATATAAATTATTATTATTATTATTATTATTATTATTATTATTATTATTATTATTATTATTATTAAGATTATTATTAATCTTAGTATTATTATTAAGTTGCATTATTATTATTAGTATTATTATTACATAAAATATTACGACGAAGTTATGAGCGGGTTATTTTCAAAACGAGTTTTGAGCGGGATAGAGCTAAGGAGAATATGGGTTATAGATATGGAAGATATGGGTATTGTTCGGGGGTATTGTTCGTGAGGTCAACCTAGTGTTTATCATTTTCGTTGCGTCTACGAACTTTCCTACAATATTGAATCACAATATTGATACGTGAGCATTCATATCTTATCTTTTATATATTAATAGTGTATCCATGTCTAGTGCTCGAGTATTTATGCTTGTATGCTTTAATTTTGTCGTTAGATGGTTTATGATGAATCACAAATTTGATACATATGCTACTGATATAAAGTATATGATATGCATGTCGTTGGAAAGCTATCGAAAAATTAATAACTTTTCATTTAGAAATTGCGTGATTTCGATGAACGGATTAAAAGATATGGTCAACTGAATTATGTTTGACGTTAATTGAAATTGTGTTTGAAACTGTAAATTAATATTTAAACAACTTGTCTTTGAGATTGATAAATTGGATTTTTATATATTACTAATCGAGTAAATGAATTTCTATATAAGGCTCGTCTCGTTTTATTTAACAATTGTCAAAGTTGACTGTCTTATCATGTTTTAAAGCTTTATAAACACTATAATCTGATTTTACAAGTATTGGAAAACTATGTGAAATAATAAAACATGTTCGATTGAAATGATAATTCAAATATAATATAACTCCTGAAATAAGTAATATTTTGAGTTTGATAAACTATAAATTCATTCAATTATCAAGACTTATACTATGTTAATAAACATGTATAGATTTAAAGATCATATTGGGTCAGGTTGACTTTTGAGATGACTATTGTCAACTTTTGCATGTCGGTCTCGAGCATTAGGATTGTGATACACGATGACCCAACCTAGTTTGTTAGACATGTATTGACCAACATATGTTCTCTAGGTTGAGATCTACGGTTATTTTGCATTCTGAGTTTTGATCACATTTCGGTGAATGACCTTATGTGCTTCTAAGGTGAGTTTCAATTGATCCCTTTTTAATTGCTTTTGCAATTTATATTTTTGGGCTGAGAATACATGCACTTTATTTTAAACGCAATGGACACAAGTACATACTTAATTCTACACTGAGTTTGAACCAAAAATCTCTTAGCTTTGGTAACTAGTAACTGCCAGTTATAAGAACTGGTGGGCGCGAGTAGTTGTATATGGATCCATAGGGCTTGACATCCCCGTCTGTTCCAGGTATAGAAACCCTAGCCTGAACTATAAAACAGACGTATACTATTTGAGTTTAGTACATGTTGGATTGCGTGTATTGTACATGTTGGTTGCATGTATATTAAAATAGAGTTACTTATTATAACATTAAAGCTTAGTTACCAGGGTGCTCAATCTTGTAGAATATTTGATAAACGTTTCTGTATGAAACAACTAAAATCTTGTGATCCACCTTTATATACAGATTATGCGCAACATTAAAACTATGAACTCACCAACCTTTGTGTTGACACTTTAAATCATATTTATTCTCAGGTTCCTAGAAGCCTTCCGCTGTTTGCTTATATGTTATACAAGCTATGTGCATGGAGTTATACATGCTTTATTCGAGAAAACTTTACATTCACAAAATCATCACCATGTATCTTATTTGACTACATTGTCAACGAATGTAGTATTGTAAACTATTATTTACGATGATTGTCTATATGTAGAAATCATCAGACGTCAAAAACCTTGGAATTTGATATTCATTTATGGTGTGCCTTTACAAAAGAATGCAATGTTTACAAAACGTATCATGTAAAGGTCAGTACCTCACTGTGAAATCGATGAATGATGTATTCGTCCAAATGGATTTGGACGGATCATCACAGTTGGTATCAGAGCTTGAGGTCATAGGGAACCAGAATTTGCATTAATGTGTTTAACTGGTAATTGTTAGGATGCATTAGTGAGTCTGGACTATGACCGTATCTGTTTTTATTGAGTTTTGCTTATCATTCCTTGTCGAAAATTACCTGCTTACCATCCTTAGGAAATTACTTGCTTATCATTCTTAAGTCTAGATACATCCTACTGCATTGATTGCATGAATAGTGTATAGACAAAATTCATATCTTAGCGTATATGCTAATTCATATCTTAGCATATCTGTTACTGTAACTTTGCTTGACATCTTCAGAAAATTCCTCCGTGATTTTTGGAATTTTGGTATTATATATATATATATATATATATATATATATATATATATATATATATATATATATATATATATATATATATATATATATATATGTAAATTATGTATTGAAAAGTACCAATCTAAATTCTATAATCTATTTCATATCAAAAATCATCTCACTAATTATACAAGATGGATCCCATATCTAGTTTAAATTCCTTAAACTCCGATTGCTATTCCGATATGGATATTCACCTGAACTCCGAAGACAGTGTAACCGGAATGGATCAACCAATCAGCCACCACCTATTCTGGATGAATTGGGGATGGGTTCGTAGCCTGCTTAGTCATTGGAGATAAGAAGAAGGTGATCCCTTCCATCCACCACATTTCCCTCTTGGCGAAGAACCTGAAGCACTTACCGGCGAACCTGTTCGAGACACCATTTTCTCTCTCATTTCCAGAGTATCTCGTCACGATAATATAATATCTCACATTCTGAATCTTATTCATCCGCTCGTCCGAACCAACAATCATCCCGGTGTAATAGAAGAAGTCAACGAGCTTCGCGCTCGGGTAGTGGCTTTAGAGAATATGGTGCAAAGGTTACAAGCACCAGCAGCATCACCGACATCAACAGTACCACCGACAACAACACCAACAGTACCATTACCACCACCAACAACAACCGCATCGCAAACCTCAACTTCACAATCTGTCCCACGAGCATCAACGTCATATACCCTGTAGATACCAAGGAATACCAACAACAAGAAACGATGAAGTATTGATTCATAACTTCATCGAAGAAATATTCTGCAGAAAATATGTAGTTTCTAAAAATTTTAGAGATTATATATTCTAGTGCAAATTATAAATTAGATGAGTGGGCGGATAGAAATAATGAAGTGAAACCCTGATAGGAATAGTGCGCAATTTACAAGCTAGACTTGTTATACAAGCAGCATCAACAGTACCGTCAGCATCACCAGCACGTCAGTACTATCAGCATCGTCAGCACTAGCAGCACCTATAACATCACAAGCTCCGCCAGTTCCATAATCACCAACATAATCACAAATCAACAACGCGTATATTGTATCAACGAGTTATGATGTATTAACTCATTTCCCCTGAAGAAATTATATGTGTGTATATATATATATATATATATATATATATATATATATATATATATATATATATATATATATATATATATATATATATATATATGAATTTTGAAATCAAAATAAATCTTTTCGTACTAAGCTATTACGTGTGAATATTAACTGGTAGGTACTACTCGTTTAGTTCATGTTACTTATATGCCTTGATGTACATCCTTTGTTAATGACTTAACAATCGTTAACTATAATCTCTGCTTCGACTTAATAGATTCCATTTTATAATAAACCAAGTGTATTATTCAAATACATGTTTGATTTTACACTTTCATTTTCTATGTACTTGAAACTTTCCAGAAAACATCATTCGTACCTTGCGAAACTCGCAAGAATTCAACGAGCACCAACATCATTCACCGCGGAATATCAATAAGAATAGATAATGAAGTATCAATTACATTAGTGAAATACTCCGCGAAGATTTTGTAATCTCTAATATTTTAAAGATTATTTATTTATAGTTCCAGCGGAAAATCAAATAAGTTTAATAGTATATTAACTCATTAAATCCGTATTACATCCGAAGAAAATATACATATATATTTTCATAAAGACTGTAGTAAAATTCTTCTGTACAAAATATTACTTGTGAAATTTTTAACGGATAGGTAATACCCGGGAAATATATAAGTTCACAATTAATATGTTACACTGTACATTCTTCAATTTTAATTCAAGAATCATTAACTATACTCACTACATTCACAGCGATATACATTCTTCCATAAGAATCATAACAACCATTTTCATACAAATTCGATTACACATTCTGATTTTTGACAGATCAGAATCCGAGTCAAGATTTAACAGAAGATATCACTATTAGATTTTCACATCTTACAAAACCATACTTTGAATTCAAAACTGTGCTAGATCCTTTGACATTATTATTACCGAACATAACTTTGAAATTCATTTTTAAAGTAGCCAGTTTTGTCACACCTCCAGCAAATCAACTTCAATTTTTCATTCGAATAAGCCTTATTATAACGATTACCCTTCATCATTGTTACAGGGGAACCTTTTATATCTCGCCACATTAGCAGTAAACTTACCAACAACTTCATTGATCTTTGACCTTCCGAAAAATCATTATACTCATTAAAACTCTATCATGTACTCATCCACATCTTGTAACAATAATTGCCATACCAACTGCAGGGAATTTGCAATCAGTATTTTGAATCTAGCAATGTTTCTACATCAACAGTTATATGCATACATATAACAATTATCTCTTAGAATTTCGATCTTCCATTATGAAATTCTTAAAAGTGCCCAGCCTACGAATCAGTTCTCGAAATTTTGAAAAATGCTGATGAAGCAGCAAAAACTGTAAACGACTTTAACAGCCAAAAGTTTGATGATAAAGAATAGTGTGTTGGCAAAGCTCAGAAAAAGAGAAGGTTTGAAACTGAAAAACGGATTGAGCAAACCATGAAGGAGGCTGTGGACAAATCACAAAGACTAAACTTGCCTTCAAAGAATCCAAATGATTCAGTGTCTGCTGAAGTAATTAACGAATACCTTGCTCCTGACTCTAAACCTTTGCGGACAAATATTCTTCATCATCTTTCGATATCAGAAATTCTAAGATATCATCGTATTTTTCATTATAAATATCCTCGATATTTCTGAAGATATTTTCATAACTATCCTTATCTGAAATCATTTATCTTCTTGCGTTATCTGTATTACATCATAAAGAAAACTGTTTAGTTTCTATATTCTGTAAACCTTCGAGTTTAAAATATGAATGTTTTGAAGTAGTGTTGGGAATTGAAGCATGAGTTAGTATAATATAATGACACTTGATCAACGTGATTATATTATAGTAAGTCATGCTGAGTTTCTAATGGAACGTAATAAAGGTTCACATATCATACCCTCATCATGAACCATATTACATAACTCTTTCATTCTATTTAACCCCTAAACATATCAAGAAAACATTTTTCTTAATGATTCGGTCTTTTTCGGATATTCTGGTAATTTGAAAAATCAAATCGTGCTATTACCTTTCCTTTCTGCTTTTTATATTATGATCATTCGAAACTCCATACCTACGAATTCTGGACCATTATTTGCTTGACTTGAAGTCGGGAAGAAGAAGAAACAAAAGCATGAAACTCCGAAATAGAAATGGGAGTATGAATCGCAGCAAATAGGAGAGAGTATTAGCTGTGGATATCAATGATTATAGAAAGACAGAAACAGGGACTCTGAAATATAAGGGAAGATATAAAACCCAACAACAACTCGGAAATTACAAACCGTATATATCGATGCATATAGCAATATAAAGACAGGGGAGAACTAAAAACACTATAAAACCAGGAGTGTAGTAGAAGTAAATAGATTATTCCGGCGGGAGATGAAAAAGAAGAATGACAGATATGAAAGTTAGGAGTATATCAAGAAGCAGAACTGGATGGAGCATATTAACGAATACTTTAAAGTATGAATTGAGGGAGAAAGAATAGAAGATGTGAGTTGTAGAAATAAGGAAACGAAGGGAGTAGATTTATAGTAAAATATCCAACAGAGCAATCGAAACAGATTATTGCATTTAACCAAAGAAGATCCTAATTTCCTTAATTACCAAAGAACCAAATCTTATTACGAAGATTTTCTCTAAATCCCTTGAATTCCGAAAATCAACCGTGACTACGTCAAAAGTTAAGACGAATCTTTATTTCTCATTTCACTTTTTGTGATAGCTTCACTCGTACTCTTCGAGTAATCGAATTATTTTACCCATATTACCCTATGGTAATAACACTCTATCTATCAACTCCTATTCGTCATGAAAACATTTTTATTGTTAGCAGTGACAATCTCTATCAAATTTCGGGACGAAATTTCTTTAACGGGTAGGTACTGTGACGACCCGGAAATTTCCGACCAAATTTAAAACTTAATCTTTATATGATTTCGACAAGATAAGCAAAGTCTGTAATATTAATTCTCAAAAATTTTAAACTAATGTTATACATTCAGTTAACCTTTGAGTATTGACCGACGATTCACGAACATCTATTTGTAAATAGATAAATAGATATATATATATATATATATATATATATATACGATAAGTTAGGATATTAATTATTAAAATTAATTATAAATAACTTGCAATGTGTATTTAAAAACTGATTTATGTATATTAAATAAAGATATATACATATATATAATTTCAAGTATTTAGTAAATGATAGTAACATTCGTTTATTAATTTGATTGATATTTAGATAAGTTAACTAAAATGTTTAAGATGAACAAGTAAAACACTAATTTACTACTGTATTTTCGAATTGCTACAGTACCCGAAAAACTACAGTGTTTTCAAAAACCATTATTTGCTACAGTAAAAATCATTTTGCTACAGTAAAATACTATTTCAAAATGAAAATGTATGTATATTTTACAAATGTTATAAAATATCATATTAACTTAGATATAAAATGTTTTGATTTAAAATAATATCATTATATATTAAGACATTAATTTATAGAAGCAAATGACCAAAACACTCGAACGTACAAGTTACACTTCGAGTAATGTAGTTTATTGATAATTTAAGTCTATATTTTGACAAAGGTACGAGTCACGAAACGCAAAGTGCAAGTTTTCTAAGTATACGAAAGGACGTTCGAGAAACTGGAACTGGGACATAAGTCGAGCATCAACGTACAAGTTATCAGAACTAAAATTTCAAGTCAACTATGCACAAGAATATAATATAATATATATAATTATGTGATGACCCGGAAATTTCTGACCAAATTTAAACTTAATCTTTAACGTTTCCGACACGATAAGCAAAGTGTATGAAGTTGAATCTCAAAATTTTGAATTATTCAATTACCCTTCGATTGTTCTCAATGATTCGCGAACAATTATATGTAAATAGGTACATATACTATAACTTGAAAACATAACAAAATGTTAAGTAAATGATACTGTGCATTAAAATTATTGGTTTGATTATCTGATTGATATATTCAACTACGGAATTAAAAGAATATGCCAAGCGATTGAATTAAAAGATATTTAATGAGTCCCTTAAGGATTATGATATTATTATGGGTCTCTGTTGTGAGGTCCACGTTGATTTGGGAAATCATTCATTCTTAACGGTATTCGGAATAAATGGTAAAGTGTTTGTTTAAATAACGTAATTTGGACACATACAATAATAAGGAATATTAACTGTTGGAATTAGATATATGAATAACTTGCGATATGTATTTTAAAACGTGTTTATAAATATTGAAAATATATATTTAACAATACGATAAAATATAATATTAACTTGGTCATAAAAACGAATTGTTATTATATATATATATATATATATATATATATATATATATATATATATATATATATATATATATATATATATATATATATATATATATATTAACAAATAGCGAGACGATGATTTATAGAAGTAAATGACCAAAATTCTCGAAAGTTTAAGATATACTTTGAGTGGTATAGTTTAGGGATAATTTAAGGCTATATTTTGACAAAGGTACGTGACACGAAACGTAAAATGCAAGTTTTCTCAGCGTACGAAAGGACATTTGAAAAACCGGAACCGGGACATAAGTCAAGTGATGACGTACGACTTATCAGAACAAAAATTACAAGTCAACTATGCATGTGAATTTAATATAATATATAATTAATTATATAAATTAAATATATTATATATATAATATAAAATTATGTCGACAAACAAGAAGTTAAAAATTTGTGAGCTGTCCCAGGGTGCCATGCAATTGCATGGCCTTGAAGCACAAATCCCATGCGATCGCATGGGGTACTTTTCAGAAAAGGTTCTATAAATTGCTCAGTTTTCACACTTCTTTCTCTAATCATATATTACTCCTTATTTATTTTATTTATTATTATTATTATTATTATTATTATTATTATTATTATTATTATTATTATTATTATTATTATTATTATTATTTTTATTATTAATCTTATTATTATTAATATTATTAATTAGTATTATACATAAAATACTACGACGAGGTTATGAGCGTGTCACTTTCAAAATGGTTTTCAAGCGGGATAGAGCTAAGGAAATTATGGGTTATTGCCAAGGAGGTTATGGGTAATGTTCGGGGGTATATTTGTGAATTAAACCTAGTGTTTATCATCTCCGTTACGTCTACGTACTTTCCTACAATATTGGATCTCAATACTGATACGTAAGCACTCATATCTTATCTTTTATATATTAATTATGTATCCATGTCTAGTGCTCGAGTATATATATTTATATATGCTTGTATGCTAAATTTCGTCATTAAACAGTTTATAATGAATCATTAATTAAATACATATATTACTGGTAAAAGGTATATGATATACATGTTTTTGGAAAGCTGGCGAAAAATCAATAACTTTTCATTTAGATATCGAATAGTTTCGATGAACGGATTAAAAGATATGATCAACTGAATTATGTTTGACGTTAATTGAAATTGCTTTTGAATCTACAATTAAGATTTAAACAACTTGTTTACAAGACTGATAAAGTGAACTTTTAAATATTACCAACCGAGTAAATGAATCCTTATATAAGGCACGTCTCGTTTTGTTAAACTATTGTCAAAATTGACTTTTTGAAACGACTTTGGATAACTATTATATGTCGATCTCGAGCATTAGGATTGTGATACACTATAACCAGACCTAGCTTGATAGACATTTATTGACCAACATATGTTCTCTAGGTTGAGATCTACGATTATTTGATATTCCGAGTTTCGATCACATTACGATGAACAACTTTATGTGCTGCTAAGGTGAGTTTCATATGCTCCCTTTTTAATTGCTTTTGCAATCTATATTTTTGGACAGAGAATACATGCACTTTATTTTAAACGCAATGGATACAAGTACATACTAAATTCTACACCTAGTTTGAACCGAAAATCCCTTAGCTTTGGTAACTAGTAACTGCCGGTTATAAGAACTGGTGGGCGCGAGTAGTTATATATGGATCTATAGGGCTTGATATCCCCGTCCGAGCTAGAGCGCTAGCCTTTTAACGGACGTATGCTATTTGAGAAGCGTACACGTTGGTTTGCGTGTATTATTAAGATGATTATACAAAGGGTACAAATTATATATACGTTAAGTTTAGTTACCAGGGTGCTCAATTTTTTAGAATATTTTGATAAACGTTTTGGGATGAAACAACTGAAATATTGTGATCCACCTTTATGTACAGATTATGCAAAACACTAAAATTATGAACTCACCAATCTTTGTGTTGACACTTGTTAGCATG
This sequence comes from Rutidosis leptorrhynchoides, assembly GCF_046630445.1. Lineage (NCBI taxonomy): Eukaryota > Viridiplantae > Streptophyta > Magnoliopsida > Asterales > Asteraceae > Rutidosis > Rutidosis leptorrhynchoides. Next base: position 487,347,754 of record NC_092336.1, read on the forward strand.
TTTATTCTCAGGTTCCCTAGAAGTCTTCCGCTGTTTGCTTATATGTTAGACAAGCTATGTGCATGGAGTCATACATGGCATATTTTTTCAAGGAAATGTTGCATTCACCAAATCATCACCATGTATCTTATTTTGACTGCATTGTCAACGGAAGTACTATTGTAAACTATTATTTACGATGTTTGTCTATATGTAGAAATCATCAGATGTCGAAAACCTTTGATTTAAATATTCATTTATGGTGTGCCTTTTCAAAAGAATGCAATGTTTATTAAACGTATCATATAGAGGTCAAATACCTCGCAATGAAATCAATGAATGACGTATTGTCCATATGGATTTGGAGAGATCGTCATAGTTGGTATCAGAGCGTTGGTCCTAATGAACCAGGTCTTGCATGAGTGTGTCTAGCTGATAGTTGTTAAGATGCATTAGTAAGTCTGGACTTCGACTGTGTCTGCATGTCAAAAGTTTTGCTTATCATTTCTTATCGGAAATTACCTGTCTATCATCTTAAGTCTAAACGCGTCTTATTACATTGATTGCATAGATAGTGTATAGACCAAATATCATATCTTAGCATATCTGTTACTGTCAACTTTACCTGACAGCTCTCGAAAATTTCTCCATAATTTGCGGAATCCCTTGTACTATATATTGGTATTCTATGTAATTAGAATATCATCCGATACCCAAAAATCATTTCATACCAAAAATCCTTTATCTAATCGTGTAAGATGAATTCCGTATCTAGTTCAAATTCCTTAAACTCCGACAGCTATTCCGATATGGATATTCACTTGAATTCCGAAGACAGTGTAATCAGAATGGATCAACCAATTAGCCATCATCTATTCTGGATGAATTGGGGATGGGTTCGTACTCTACTTAATTATTGGAGACAAGAAGAAGGTGATCCATTCCATCCACCACATTGCCCTCTTGGCGAAGAACCTGAAGCACTTACCGGCGAACCTGTTCGTAATACCATTTTCTCTCTCATCTCCAGAATATCTCATCATGATCATATACTCTCTCAAATTTTGGATCTTATTCATGCGCTCGTCCGAACCGCCAATCATCCCGGTGTAGTAGAAGAAGTCAACGAGCTTCGCGCTAGGGTAGTGGCTTTGGAGAATACGGTGCAAAGGTTACAAGCACCAGCAGCATCACCGGCATCAACAGTACCACCGACAACAACACCAACAGTACCATTACCACCACCAACAACATCTGCACCGCAAGCCTCAACATCACAATATGTACCTTGAACATCAACGTCATACGCATCGTAGTTACCAAGAAATACCAGCAACAATAACCGATGAAGTATTAACTCATTTCCCCTGAAGAAATTTTATGTATATTTAATATATATGAATTTTAAAATCAAAATAAATCTTTTCGTGCTAAGGTATTACGTGTGAATCTTAACTGGTAGGTACTACTCGGTTAGTTCATATTACTAATATGCAATGATGTACATCCTTCGTTAACAACTTAACCTTCGTTAACTACAATCTCTGTTTCAACTCAATGAATTCCATTTCATAATAAACCAAGTGTATTATTCAATTACATAATTAATTTTATATTTTCATTCTCGATGTACTCGAAACTTTCTAGAAAACATCATTTGCACCTTGCGAACTTTACAAGAATTCCACAAGCATCAACACCAAGGAATATCAATAAGAATAAATAATGAAGTATTGACTTCATTAGTGAAATATTCCACGAAAATTATATGATCTTTAAATGTTTTAGAGAATATTCATTTCTAAGTCAAGCCTAAAATCAAATGGGTTTAATATGATATTAACTCATTAAATCTGTATTGCGTCTGAAGAAAATATACATACATATATTTTCATAAAGACTGTAATGAAAATTCTTTTGTACAAAATATTAATTATGAAATTTTTAACGGGTAGGTAATACTCGGGAAATATATAAGTTCACAATTAATACATTGTACATTCTTCAACTTTGATTCACAAATCTATTAATCATGCTCACAACGATATACAATCGTTTTCATACAAATTCAATTACATATTCTGGTATTGACGGATCAGAATCCAAGTCATAACTCTGAACCAGTGACATCATTCTTAGATCTCTACATCTTTCAAAGCTATACTTTAACTTTAAATATGTGCAAGATCCATTAGCATTGTTTTTACTGAAAATAACCTTGCAATTCCTTTTCAAAAGTATCCAGTATTATCAACCGTTCAACCAGTCAACGACGACCTTTCAGACTTGTAACTTTGGCATATACGTTTTTGTTACTGGGGAACCTTTTATGTTCCACCACATTAGCAGTAAATTTACCAACAACTTCATTGATCCTTGACCTTCTGAAAAATCCTTATACTCATTGAAACCCTATCATGTACTCATCTACATCTTCTAACGATAATTGCCATACCAACTATCGGGAATTAGCAATCAGTATTTCGAATTTCGCAGCAATTCTACGCCAACAGTTATATATAAACATATAATGTCTATCTCCTAGACTTATTTACTCCGAATGTGAAGTTTCTGAAAAACATCCCAAACTATGAACTAGTTCTCTGAAATTGGAACAATGCTGATGAAGTAGCAAAAACTGTAAACGACCTTAACAGTCAAAAGTTTGATGATAAAGAATAGTATGGTGGTAAAGCTGAGAAAAAGAGAAGGTTTGAAACTGGAAAACGAATTGAGCAACCCATGAAGGAGGCTGTGGACAAATCACAAGGACGAAATCTACCTTCAAAGGATCCAAATGATGCAGTGTCTGCTAAAATCGTTAGCAAACACCTTACTCCTCATTCTAAACCTTCACAGACAAATTTTCCACATCATCCTCTGATATTTGAAATTCTAAGATATCATCGTATCTTTCATTTTAAATATCCTCGATATTTCTGGAGATATCTTCATAACTATTCTTATCTAAAATTATTTATCTCTTCGCGCTATCTGTATTACATCATAAAAGAAACTATTTTAGTTTCTAAATTCTGAAACCTTCAAGTTTAAAATATGAATGTTTTGAAGTAGTGTTGGGAACTGAAGCATGAATTAGTATAATATAATGACACTTGATCAACGTGATTATATTACAGTAAGTCATGCTGAGTTTCTAATGAAATGTGATAAAGGTTCACAGATCTCACCCTCATCATGAACCATGTTACATAACTCTTTTATTCTATATAATCTCTAAATATATCAAGAAAATATATTTCTTGATGATTCGGTCTTTTCTGGATATTCTGGTAATTTGATAAATCAAGATCGTGCCATTACAATTTCCTTCTTAGAACATTAACTATGTTCATTTTAAAATTCATACCTACGAATTCTGGACCATTATTCGCTTGACTTAAAGTCGGGAAGAGAAAATGAAAGCATGAAGCTCCGAAATATAATGGAAAATATAAAGCCCTATAACAACCCCGAAATTACAAACCGTGTATATCAATGCGTATAGCAATATAAAGACACGGGAGAATGAAAAACACTATAACCCCAAAATAATGGTAGAAGAAAATAACTTCCTCTGGTGGTAGATGAAAAAGAAGAATGACAGATATGAAAGTTAGGAGTATATCAAGAATCAGAACTGGATGAAGTATTTCACAATCTTTTGGAAGTATGAAATGAAGAAGAAGATGTAGGAGTGGTGAAAATAATGAAACGGAAGTGTTTAATTTATAGCAAAATATCAGACATAGCAATCGAGGCAGATTCCGCATTTAATCAAAGAAAATCCTAATTTCCGCAAATTCTGAAGAATTAAATCTTATTTAGATAATGAAGATTTTCCATTCCTTAAATTTCGAAAATCAATTGTTACTACGTCAACAGTTAAGGCGAATCTCTATTCCTTCAATTCACTATTTTACGATAACTTCTCTCATATGCTTCGAGTAATTGGATTGTTTTATCCATATTATTCAACGGTAATAAAAATTCTATTTATCAACTCATATTTGTCATGAAAACATTTTAATTGTTAGCCATGACGACCTCACTCAAATTTCGGAACGAAATTTCTTTAACGGGGAGGTACTGTGATGACCCGGAAATTTCTGACCAAATTTAAACTTAATCTTTAATGTTTTCGACACGATAAGCAAAGTCTATAAAGTTGAATCTCAAAATTTTGAATTATTCAATTACCCTTTGATTGTTCTCAACGATTCACGAACAATTATATGTAAATAGGTACATATACTATAACTTGAAAACATAACAAAATGTTAAGTAAATGATACTGTGCATTAAACTTATTGGTTTGATTATCTGATTGATATATTCAACTATGGAATTAAAAGATTATGCCAAACGATTGAATTAAAAGATATTTAATGAGTCCCTTAAGGATTATGATATTATTACGGGTCTTTGTTGTGAGGTCCACGTTGATTTGGGAAATCATTCATTCTTAACGGTATTCGAAATAAATGGTAAAGTGTTTGTTTAAATAACGTAATTTGGACACATACAATAATAAGGAATATTAACTGTTGGAATTAGATATATGAATAACTTGCGATATGTATTTTAAAACGTGTTTATAAATATTGAAAATATATATTTAACAATACGATAAAATATAATATTAACTTGGTCATAAAAACGAATTGTTATTTTATATATATATATATATATATATATATATATATATATATATATATATATATATATATATATATATATATATATATATATATATATATATATATATATATATATATATATTAACAAATGGCGAGACGATGATTTATAGAAGTAAATGACCAAAATACTCGAAAGTTTAATATATACTTTGAGTGGTATAGTTTAGGGATAATTTAAGGCTATATTTTGACAAAGGTACGTGACACGAAACGTAAAATTCAAGTTTTCTCAGCGTACGAAAGGACATTTGAAAAACCGGAACTGGGACATAAGTCGAGTGATGACGTACGACTTATCAGAACAAAAATTACAAGTCAACTATGCATGTGAATTTAATATAATATATAATTAATTATATAAATTAAATATATTATATATATAATATATATAATATAAAATTATGTCGACAAACAAGAAGTTAAAAATTTGTGAGCTGTCCCAGGGTGCCATGCGATCACATGGCCTTGAAGCACAAATCCCATGCGATCGCATGGGGTACTTTTTCAGAAAAGGTTCTATAAATTGCTCAGTTTTCACACTTCTTTCTCTAATCATATATTACTTCGTATTTATTTTATTTATTTATTATTATTATTATTATTATTATTATTATTATTAAGATTAATATTATTATTAATCTTATTATTATTAATATTATTAATTAGTATTATACATAAAATACTACGACGAGGTTATGAGCGTGTCACTTTCAAAATGGTTTTCAAGCGGGATAGAGCTAAGGAAATTATGGGTTATTGCCATGGAGGTTATGGGTAATGTTCGGGGGTATCTTTGTGAATCAAACCTAGTGTTTATCATCTCCGTTACGTCTACGTACTTTCCTACAATATTGAATCTCAATACTGATACGTAAGCACTCATATCTTATCTTTTATATATTAATTATGTATCCATGTCTAGTGCTCGAGTATATATATTTATATATGCTTGTATGCTAAATTTCGTCGTTAAACAGTTTATAATGAATCACTAATTAAATACATATATTACTGGTAAAAGGTATATGATATACATGTTTTTGGAAAGCTGGCGAAAAATCAATAACTTTTCATTTAGATATCGAATAGTTTCGATGAACGGATTAAAAGATATGATCAACTGAATTATGTTTGACGTTAATTGAAATTGCTTTTGAATCTGCAAATAAAATTTAAACAACTTGTTTACGAGACTGATAAAGTGAACTTTTAAATATTACCAACCGAGTAAATGAATCCTTATATAAGGCACGTCTCGTTTTGTTGAACTATTGTCAAAATTGACTTTTTGAAACGACTTTGGATAACTATTATATGTCGATCTCGAGCATTAGGATTGTGATACACTATGACCAGACCTAGCTTGATAGACATTTATTGACCAACATATGTTCTCTAGGTTGAGATCTACGATTATTTAATATTCCGAGTTTCGGTCACATTACGATGAACAACTTTATGTGCTGCTAAGGTGAGTTTCATATGCTCCCTTTTTAATTTCTTTTGCAATCTATATTTTTGGGCTGAGAATACATGCACTTTATTTTAAACGCAATGGATACAAGTACATACTAAATTCTACACCGAGTTTGAACCGAAAATCCCTTAGCTTTGGTAACTAGTAACTGCCGGTTATAAGAACTGGTGGGCGCGAGTAGTTATATATGGATCCATAGGGCTTGATATCCCCGTCCGAGCTAGAGCGCTAGTCTTTTAACGGATGTATGCTATTTGAGAAGCGTACACGTTGGTTTGTGTGTATTAATAAGATGATTATACAAAGGGTACAAATTATATATACGTTAAGTTTAGTTACCAGGGTGCTCAATTTTGTAGAATATTTTGATAAACGTTTCGGGATGAAACAACTGAAATCTTGTGATCCACCTTTATGTACAGATTATGCAAAACACTAAAATTATGAACTCACCAACCTTTGTGTTGTCACTTGTTAGCATGTTTATTCTCAGGTTCCATAGAAGTCTTCCGCTGTTTGCTTATATGTTAGACAAGCTATGTGCATGGAGTCATACATGGCATATTTCTTCAAGGAAACATTGCATTCACCAAATCATCACCATGTATCTTATTTTGACTGCATTGTCAATGGAAGTACTATTGTAAACTATTATTTACGGTGTTTGTCTATATGTAGAAATCATCAGATGTCGAAAACCTTTAATTTAAATATTCATTTATGGTGTGCCTTTTCATAAGAATGCAATGTTTACAAAACGTATCATATAGAGGTCAAATACCTCGCAATGAAATCAATGAATGACGTATTGTCCATATGGATTTGGAGTGATCGTCACAAATTATATAAAATTATATATATTATATATATATATATATATATTTAAATATTATGTCGACGAACTAGCAAACAAAAGGGAAATGAGCTGGTATCCTAGGCCATGCGATCGCATGGCCATTACACACAGAAACCATGCGATCGCATGGGGTCTGAAGGCAGGCCACATCTATAAATTCGATGATTTTTGCTCGAGAACACACACAAATATCTCTCTACTCTCTCAATATATATATAAATTATTATTATTATTATTATTATTATTATTATTATTATTATTATTATTATTATTATTATTATTATTATTATTATTATTATTATTATTATTATTAAGATTATTATTAATCTTAGTATTATTATTAAGTTGCATTATTATTATTAGTATTATTATTACATAAAATATTACGACGAAGTTATGAGCGGGTTATTTTCAAAACGAGTTTTGAGCGGGATAGAGCTAAGGAGAATATGGGTTATAGATATGGAAGATATGGGTATTGTTCGGGGGTATTGTTCGTGAGGTTAACCTAGCATTTATCATTTCCGTTGTGTCTACGTACTTTCCTACAATATTGAATCACAATATTGATACGTGAGCATTCATATCTTATATTTTATATATTAATAGTGTATCCATTTTTAGTGCTCGAGTATTTATGCTTGTATGCTTTAATTTTGTTGTTAGATGGTTTATGATGAATCACGAATTTGAAACATATGCTACTGATATAAAGTATATGATATGCATGTCGTTGGAAAGCTATCGAAAAATTAATAACTTTTCATTTAGAAATCGCGTGATTTCGATGAACGGATTAAAAGATATGGTCAACTGAATTATGTTTGACGTTAATTGAAATTATGTTTGAAACTGTAAATTAATATTTAAACAACTTGTCTATGAGATTGATAAATTGGATTTTTAGATATTACTAATCGAGTAAATGAATTTCTATATAAGGCAAGTCTCGTTTTATTGAACAATTGTCAAAGTTGACTGTCTTATCATGTTTTAAAGCTTTATAAACACTATAATCTGATTTTACAAGTATTGGAAAACTATGTGAAATAATAAAACATGTTCGATTGCCATGATAATTCAAATATAATATAACTCCTGAAATAAGTAATATTTTGAGTTTGATAAACTATAAATTCGTTCAATTATCAAGACTTATACTATGTTAATAAACATGTATAGATTTAAAGATCATATTGGGTCAGGTTGACTTTTGAGATGACTATTGTTAACTTTTGCATGTCGGTCTCGAGCATTAGGATTGTGATACACTATGACTCGACCTAGTTTGTTAGACATGTATTGACCAACATATGTTCTCTAGGTTGAGATATACGGTTATTTTGAATTTCGAGTTTCGATCACATTTCTGTGAATGACCTTATGTGCTGCTAAGGTGAGTTTCATTTGATCCCTTTTTAATTGCTTTTGCAATTTATATTTTTGGGCTGAGAATACATGCACTTTATTTTAAACGCAATGGACACAAGTACATACTTAATTCTACACTGAGTTTGAACTGAAAATCCTTTAACTTTGGTAACTAGTAACTGCCAGTTATAAGAACTGGTGGGCACGAGTAGTTGTATATGGATCCATAGGGCTTGACATCCCAGTCTGTTCCAGGTATAGAAACCCTAGCCTGAACTATAAAACAGACGTATACTATTTGAGTTTAGTACACCTTGGATTGCGTGTATTGTACATGTTGGTTGCATGTATGTTAAAATAGGGGTACTTATTATAACGTTAAAACTTAGTTACCAGGGTGCTCAATCTTGTAGAATATTTGATAAACGTTTCTGGATGAAACAACTGAAATCTTGTGATCCACCTTTATATACAGATTATGTGCAACATTAAAACTATGAAGTCACCAACCTTTGTGTTGACACTTTAAAGCATGTTTATTCTCAGGTTCCTAGAAGTCTTCCGCTGTTTGCTTATATGTTATACAAGCTATGTGCATGGAGTCATACATGCTTTATTCGAGAAAACTTTGCATTCACAAAATCATCACCATGTATCTTATTTGACTGCATTGTTAACGGATGTAGTATTGTAAACTATTATTTACGGTGATTGTCTATATGTAGAAATCATCAGATGTCAAAAACCTTGGAATTTGATATTCATTTATGGTGTGCCTTTACAAAAGAATGCAATGTTTACAAAACGTATCATGTAGAGGTCGGTACCTCACTGTGAAATCGATGAATGATGTATTCATCCAAATGGATTTGAACGGATCATCACAACTAACAATTTGGTTAGAGACCGATTATGCGATACATCAATTTTTTTATGAATTGCAATCACGGATATAGGATGTTGATTTGAGAATGGTTTCATGTAAAGATAGAATTCATGGATCAGAGGGATTGGTAGAAAGAAGAAAGCATTTGTGATTGAGATGTAATCGACCCCTAATTTGTGACTAATTATGCGCGTGTTTGATCTTGACCAAGGGTAATTAGGACAATTTAACTTTTAGTTTTTACATATCACGTGATTTTGATGCTGAGATTAGATCAATGGTTAGGATTTGATAATTTTTTAAATGGATGGTCACGATTTATTAATCCTTGGAGATATCACTCATTAAGCTCTTGCTTTTAGTGTAAGAGAGATTACAAAAAAAAAGAAAAAAAAAGAAAAGAAAAAAGACTACTGTTGAATGACAATTCTATGGGAGGAAGCATAGTTTGGTAATTAAGACTCCTAAAAATGATGATTGCGACATTTTTATGTATAAATACAAGTTAAAACATACGCTTTTCTCTACCTTACTGAACACACTTCTAGAATTCAAATTCCCAAACCTCGCCTTCTTCTTGAGATGTTTTTTTATCTTTTTTTTTGTGACAAAAAAACGATAACATTAATAACGGATCCGAAGATCAACTCATACAACCAATACAATAGAATCCAAACAACGAGCTTTAGCTAAGACTAGACAAACCTAACAAACACTCACCAACTGGATGAGAAATCGCGTTTTACAAGGAAACTATTTCAACGAATGTTATAACATAGGAAACTAAAATATTGGTTATACTACACACTAAATAAATAAACAAAAACCACCGATTGGGAGAACTCCGACCGATACCGTTACAAAACAAATAAAAAAGAATCGCCATCGACCCACCAAAGAAGCCATCCGGACAACTACCGGATAATAGAAACCGGCACCTTCAAGGTTACTCCAAGACTAAAGCCACACTTCCAGCAAAAACCTGAAAGAACACCCAAACAGTAAATCCAGTGAAAAAGCCGACGACCGGAAAAAGAACCGGCCACCACCAATCTACTCCACCATCAAAATATAGAGCACTAAGCCTCAAAAACCAGCTAATAACCTGCTGCAACACCTAAAAGGTGTTTGCCGCCTGATTAAAGAGAGGAAATAGGTCAGAAATAGAAACTCAGGTGAGACCTAACAAAATCCGGCAAAAAAAGCAAACCACCCTGAAGCTTGAGAGACACCCAGATCCACAGAGAAATAGCACCATAGGCCGGAGATAATCGAGAGAATGTCGATCACACAAATTCTGGCCCAAAGAGATCTTCCAGAGAGATCTAGAGACTCGAAACCGCCGGAATGGAAGCCAGAAAGGGACGACTAATAGGAAAAACACACTCCACCGCAGATCTGCCCAAATCGGCCCCAGCCCAACCCATAACCGAAATCTGACCAAAAGAGAAGTAGAGATCCAGTATTGGAGCTCGCCGCCTACAATCCCACTCAGAAAGACAACCGGCATTGAAAGGAAAAGAGCCACATCAGCTGAAGCTCCTCAAAACCCCAACCGACGGCGAGAATCCGACAGTCAACCCCACACCAAGAACCGAAACCCAGATCTCAAGGGAAGCCCAAATAAGATCGTCGCCTGGAGAGCGGCCTAGTGGCCGGAGAATCCAATCAGGCTAAAGTTGTAGTGACCTGTCCTAATCCATCTGGACGAATACATTACACTTGGTTACATCGCGAGGTACTTGACCTCTATATGATACATTTTACAAACATTGCATTCGTTTTTAAAAGTCATACTTTCATTACAATGAAAGTTGACAGCATGCATACCATTTCATAATACATCCAACTATAATTAACTTAATAATAATCTTGATGAACTCAACGACTCGAATGAAACGTCTTTTGAAATATGTCATGAATGACTCCAAGTAATATCTCTAAAATGAGCAAGTGCACAGCGGATGATTTCTACCATACCTGAGAATAAACATGCTTTCAAGTGTCAACCAAAAGGTTGGTGAGTTCATTAGTTTATCATAACAATCATTTCCATTATTTTAATAGACCACAAGATTTCATATATTGTCACGCGTAACTCGTGAATTAAAATTCATTCATATGGTGAACACCTGGTAACTGACCTTAACAGGATGCATATAGAATATCCCCATCATTCCGGGACTCTCATCGGACATGATAAATCGAATTACTAAAGCATTCGTAACCCGGATGGGGCTTGTTGGGTCCGATAGATCTATCTTTAGGATTCGCGTCAATTGGTGGCAATTATAATAAACACCAATTCTTAGGCTACCAAGCTAAAAAGGGGCATATTCGGTTTGATAATCCAACCATAGAATGTAGTTTCGATCACTTGTGTCTATTTTGTAAAGCATTTATAAAAGCAGCGCATGTATTCTCAGTCCCAAAAATATATATTGCAAAAGCATTTAAAAAGGGAGCAAATGAAACTCACTATACTGTATTTTGTAGTAAAAATACATATGACGTCATCGAACAAGTGTAAGGTTGGCCTCGGATTCATGAACCTATATCATTTGTATATTTATTAATATACATAATTGTAATCGAACAAATAAAGATTTATTAATTATATCCTTTTTGTATTGATAATATATATATATGTTTCTTATATTCATTTTTTATTTAAAAATGTATTAAATTTTTGTTATGTTATGTGTATTAAATATATCATTTGTATATTAATAATAGTAGTTATAATAAGACCAAAATAATATTAATAGTGGTAAAATGGTTATAATACTTAATATTATTAATAAAATAGTAATGTTAATGATTCTATTAATGATAATAATAATAATGTTATTAATAATAATAAATGTAAAAATATTACTTTTATTATTAATGATAGTTTTAATAATAATAATAATAATAACTTTAAAAATAATGATAATGTTAATAATAATAATGATATTGTTAATAATGATATTTTTTGTTTAATAATAATAATAATAATACTACTAGTTACAAAAGTGATACTAATACTAATATTAATGAAATTAGTGATAACTTATATTATTTTCATACTAATAATTATAATAATCCTTAATGATAACAATAATAACACTTATACTAATAATAATAGAAATCTTATTAATAATGATAATATTAATAATTATACTACTTAAGATTAATACTTATAATGATAATAATATTAGTAACAATAATAATAATAATAATAATAATAATAATAATAATAATAATAATAATAATAATAATAATAATAATAATAATAATAATAATAATAATCCTACTTGTAATTATAATTTTGATAATAATACTAAAAGGGTAACTACTACTTTTATTGGTAAAAATAATAATACTAATAACTAATATACTAGTAATAATATCAATAACTAATAATAACAATAATATTATCAATAATAATAATAATAATAATAATAATAATAATAATAACAACGATAATAATAATAATAACAATTAGAAAACTACCTTTCAAGGCTTTTAGTAAAAATAATGACCCGAACCGGGCTCGAACCCGTGACCTCTCGAAACCCGACACACTCATCAAACCATGGAACCATTACTGCTTATCTGTTATAATCTATTTTCTGATAAATATAAACCGTATATGTTTCTGTCTCCCTTCCTCTTCAATACTAGTCGACCAGGAGCAAAATTTATACCACAACTACATTTTGTTTTGGGTTTAAGAATTACAAAGAATGAGATAACAATTGTGTTGATGATTTGGAATTAACAGAATCGCAGAAGAAAGAAAAAAAAAGTTGCCGAACAGCTCGTTGGTACCACGAAGAACTCAAAATCAAATTCGTATTTTTAGAGTGTTTCAGACTAAACTTATAACATGAAAATGGTTTCAAATTGTTATTAGAAACTGTTAGATCATCAATTAATCCTAAAACATAATAGAACTATCGAATTTTACCAAGAACAGCTTATTTGACTTTTGAATTTTAAAAGTTTACTCAACAATTTGAATTCGATGTAATGAATTGGCTTCTAAAACTTTGTAGATAGGTTGAGTAGATGATTACTAACATTACTGGTTTTCTATATTTTGACATTTTTTTCAATTTCGAACTGTTGCTGATCACCTGTCAAGAACACGATGGACCTTAAATCGAATTCCAAATTTTAGATCGTCTTAGATTAAAATTATAACACGAATTGTGTTTTAAATCATTCATAAAAACTTTTTGAATACTCAATTGCATTTGAAACATCAAAAGAACTTCAAATTTCTGATGTTAAAGCTAAGGTATACGAAATAGTTTATATTTTACTAGGAAAAACTATTAAATACGATACAATTTTACACAAGATATTTATTTATTTATAGAATGGATATACTTAAACCTTGCTACAACACTTATAGGCAGTGTACCTAATCGTACAGTAGTGTAGTTTTTAGTAAGTCCGGTTCGTTCCACAGGGAAATCTTTAAACAAAGCGTAACGCTATATTAGTTTACTTTTATAAAAATACAAACATATATATAAGTAATATTATTATTATAAAGGGGGTTTTTACCGTTTAATGACCGGTTTGTCGATTTTAAAACTTTAGTCGCAGTTAAAACCTAATGTAAAATATTAAATAAATAAAAGACTTAATTTAAAGCGTAAAGTAAATAACGATAATGAAATTGCGAATAATAAAAGTGCGATAAAATAAACTTGCGATAATTAAAAAGTACGATAATTAAAAATGCAATTAAATATAATAACAATAAAAAATGCGATAATTAGAAGTGCAATTAAATATAAAATAAAGGAAATTAAATATGAAATAAAAGAATTATGCTTATTTAAACTTCCGTAATCATGATGTTTGACGTGTTGATTTTAGTTTTATGCCCATGGGTTAATTGTCTTTTGTCCTGGATTATTTAATATGTCCGTCTGGTTTTTGTCCATAACAGTCCATCAGTCATAAATATAAAGTGCGAGTGTCCTCATCAAATTATTCTTATACCCGAAGTTAAATATTCCAACTAATTGGGGATTCGAATTGTAACAAGGTTTTAATACTTTGTTTAATGAATACACCAGGTTATCGACTGCGTGTAAACCAAGGTTTTACTACTTTGTTAACAATTACACCAATTACCCTTGAATGTAATTTCACCCCTGTTTTAATTATTCTAGTGGCTATTAATCCATTCCCGTGTCCGGTTAAATGAACGATTATTCGTACATATAAATACCCCGCCCATCGTGTCCGATTGAGTGTATATGGTAATTTATAGGGACGCCCAATTGTAAATCTTTATATTAACATTAACAAACTATCATTTAGTTAAACAAATATAAAGCCCATTAATAGCCCATAGTCTAATTTCCACAAGTGTCGTTCTTTTGTCCAAACCCCAATTATGGTACAAAGCCCAATTACCCAATTTTAGTAATTAGCCCAACATCATGATTACTTCGTTTTAAATAAGAATAATAATAACTTAGCTACGAGACATTAATATAAAAAGGTTGAACATAACTTACAATGATTAAAAATAGCGTAGCGTTACACGGACAGAATTTCGACTTACACCCTTACAACATTCGCTAACATACCCTTATTATTAGAATTAAAATTAAAATATAAATTATATATATATATATCGTTTACGTATGATAAGAGAAGAAAAAGATTATAAATTGTGATCAGAATTCGGTTGGCTTTATAGGGATTTTCGATTTTTGGGGCTCCGCGACTCGCGGTGAATTTTGCCTTCAAACTCCGCGAGTCGCGGAGAATGAATTTACAGCTCAGTCCTTGGAGTCTTTCTCTGCCGACGGTTTTTATTTATAAATATAATATATATATAATTAATATAATTAATTATATATTATATTATATTTATATACCTAGTTAACTTGTAATTTTTAGTCCGTTGCGTCGAGCGTTGAGAGTTGACTCTGGTCCCGGTTCCGGATTTTCGAACGTCCTTGCGTACAATTTAATATCTTGTACTTTACGTTTTTAATCTTGTACTCTTGTAATTTCGAGACGTTTCTTATCAATAATTGGAACCTCTTTGATTGTCTTTTGTTCTTTTGAGCTTTTTGGTCGTTTGCGTCTTCAATTCGTCGAATCTGTCTTTTGTCTTCACCTTTTATTATTTAAACGAATATCACTTGTAAATAGAACAATTGCAACTAAAAGCTTGTCTTTCTTGAGGAATAATGCTATGAAATATATGTTCATTTTTAGCATTATCAAATATTCCCACACTTGAGCGTTGCTTGTCCTCAAGCAATATCGTCTTGAAATACAAGAATCACTTCTTTATTCTTCACACTTTGTACATCAGTGATTTCTATACGGCGGTATAAACAATGGTAGTAACGATATGGTTTACAGTCCCACATGACTATAAAAATTTAGATCCATTAAGGAAATTGGATCTTTATGAAAATATTTGATCTTTTGAAATCTAGTTTTTACCCTAGATAAGTTTTCCGGAATAACCCTTTACCGGTGTTTGCAAAATATTTTTGTGGGTTTGGTGGGTTTTAGATTTGAAAATTTTAGCTCAAAACTTGCGGTTTTGTGTCACCCACTTGCTAACCTTGTATTTGGAAAGCAACACGTCCAGTTTACTTGTCCCGTATATTACCTTTCGGTAAACTACCGTCCGATTGAAAGGAAAGCGTTGAACAAGCAACTGTTAAGGCAATGTCCCCTGACATGCTTTTAATTATGGTCTATAACGTGTCGGACGCAATTACTATCCTTGGTAGGAGGAATAGTAAAGCTCACCCTTATAATTTTTCGGTATGGCACAAGGTCCTGTCTTTGATCACTATGCAACCACCGTTCTTACGGTTGACACCCAATTTAGTTCAGGTGACCTAATGAATTCCAGGTGAATTCCTAGGATTTTACGTTCAATGGTAATGAACGTATTGAAAATAGGGTTTTCAGAAAACAAATCGGTTTGTAATTTTGATCAAAATATTTTCTCGTTCAAGCTCGAGTTTAGATATCATTGAATTCCATGAGTTTGTAATTCTCAATCTTTAAGGTCAATCTCTAGGATTGAGTAATATCAGTCTTAAAAGCTGATTTTTAATCTTTAAGGAGATTATCCTTTCTGGGGATCTGATTCATTAGTCTTATCCAGCTAATTTGCATGGTGCCCCCCATTGTACGAGATAAATCCTTCTCATGGTTAGGATAAATCTGACCACATGGCGACCCTGTTTAATGCTGAGGTCCGTGGATTTCCTGCTGATTTTAGTGATGACTTTTCTAGATTTTTCGTCAACCTACAGCTGGTCTGGACGACAACTTCATGACCTAAATCAAGAAGCGCGTGTCTTTTTCGGAAGACTTTACTTCCTTTTAGTGATGGAATTGATTCATCGTGTAGATCCATCTTTTCTTTTCTTTCATCGGGTAAAACAGTTTAGTTTAGTCCAAAGCAAAAGTATTTTCAGTTATTTGTTACAGATATATGTGACATATGTTTAAGATAACTTGGTAAATTTTCCCACACTTGGCTTTTATTTTCCTTTTTATCGTCCTCTATTCCATTTTAAATGAATTTTAACATTTTAGTTTGTTTCTCAATTTATGTCCTTTCCGAGGTAACAATAATTTCGGTGTTAAAACCTAGTTTTATCGTTCATAAATATGTATAAACATGATTTTGAATTCATTTAATTGAAAATTTTGAAAAATTTTACTAGAATTGGGTAGTCAGTATATAAGACTAGGGCTGTTCTTTTTTTATCAGAGAGCACTAGATTCTAATACAACTACTGCTTTACTAGTATTTTTAATGGTAACCAAGTGTATAAAGTAAAAATTTTTAAAATCCGAAAGAATTTAACCCCTTCCCACACTTAAGATCTTGCAATGCCCTCATTTGCAAGAAATTAGTAACAATTTAAATTATTGAGGGTGATTTGTGTGAAAATGATTAAATTTTTACCAAAGTTTCCAAATATATTGGCGTTTGTTTGCTGAATGATAAATGGTGCACATCATTTGTTCATTCCGTCTTGTTGTTATTTCACATATATTTTGCATCTTGTCGTCAAAATTAGTTGCTTTTGTTGAACTTAATGCCAGTCTTTGAAAATGCGTTGTTTTACCCTGTTGTGTACATAAGATAAACTGCAAACATATATACATATTTTTGAAGTTTGGTATATTACCCCACATTCAAAAATTATTAAAATCTAAGAATAAAAGTTAGATAATTATAAAAATGATTACAATATTAACAAAAGTATTAAACGTATCAATAATTACAAATTACAAAATAAAAAAAAATAATAAGTAAACTAAGGATGATATTGGTACCAATAGGGGTTCCAGGCATAACCATAAGTGCTATAGAATGCTTCGGCAGGGTCATACGTAGGATACGATGGCTGCATCTCTATAGACCAAGGAGGGAAGACGGGTTTCGGTGTAGGAATATAGTTTCTACCTATATGTTGGCAATGAGCTATGATTTGGTTATGATGAACTTGCCAATCTTCAAATGCTCTCTGTCTAGCATTTTCGTATTCCTGAGAAGCTATAAACCTATGCATTTCTTGCATCTCATTCCCCCCTCCTACATTACCTTGCTGCTGGTTTCTCTCCACCTGTGGATGTCTACCATGGTATCGTACTGCGGCGTTATTTCGCCTCTTCAAAACTTTCGCACCATGGTATACATTTAAACCTATAGTATCGCGGGGTTCCGGTTCTTCTACTAATAATCCCCCCCGACTTATATCCACACCGAGATATTCACCAATCAAAGTAATAAAAATACCACCTCCTATTATGCTATGTGGTCGCATCCCCCGAACCATAGCTGATAAATAATAACCCACACAATATGGTATACTTACAGCGCTTTGTGGGTCTCGAATACACATATGGTAAAACAAATCCTGTTCATTTACTTTTTCTTTGTTCTTACCCCTTTGTGTAATCGAATTAGCTAAAAATCTATGTATCACTCTTAATTCGGCTCTATCTATATCCAAATAAGAGTAATTTCCCCCTTTGAAACGGTGATGGCTTGTCATTTGACTCCACACACCGTGTGTATTAAAATTCTCATCTATCTTTCTACCGTTTAGTATCAATCCTCTACAATCGGCAGACGCTAACTCCTCAGGCGTATATATACGTAAAGCCTGAGCCATGTCCAGTAAAGACATGTGGCGCATCAAACCGCCTAACAAAAATCTAATAAAAGAACGATCGGTTAAACTAGCTACCCGATCGTTCAACTCTATACTACATAACAATTCTTCACACCATACTTTATATACAGGTCTACGTATGGTGAATAAACATACCCAGTCATTAAAAGAAGAATTACCATACCTCTGTACAAGTAATTCCCTAATTGGCCCGGCCAATTCTACAGCTTCTAAGGGTCCCCATTCTATGAATCTCGGTACCTCAACAACCTTAGAATGAAGAGTATGCAAACCCCGTTGATATTTTGGATAATCTATCCAAAGTCTGTCAAATCTCAGGTTCGGGTGCAACTCTTCCAAGTGCATATCGGAAAAGGTCATGACTGGATGAGGTATATCCTGCTTGTAGTAGTTATCCACCTCCTGTTGTTCCAAATTCTCAGAAGGAGCATTGCGGGCTTGGGATGAAGATTCACCCCTTTCATTCTGCAAAACACATCAAACACAATTTTTGTGCATCCAAATATGCATTAGTGTCAGCAAAATCATCAATCAAAATAATTACAATGACATTATCAATTTATATCAAACTTAAGCTCATTTTCACATTTTTATCAAATCTACACTTTTTCAAATAAGCATATACGAAAATGTTCGCCAAGTTCATAAGCATTCAACTCAAATAACATGTCAAAATAATCATTACTAGCAATTAAACAAGTCTCAAATGGCATTATCTTTCAAAAATCAAGTTCATGAATTTTAGACTTGAAAAAGTCCACTTTAATTCTCAAAATCATGTTTAGGCTCAAAGTTTGGATCATTTAACTACCTAGACATGTTACACTACTCAATTTAGCAACAATTCATGACAAAAATCGGCCATAACCTGTTTATATCAAAAAGCCCCAAATTTGCTCAAGAACACAAACCCTAGATTATTCAAAATTTGAAGTTTAACGCTTCTAATCATGTTAAACAGCATCAATCTAGGTTATACAAGCATAATACATAAACAATTTAAGTCTAATTACACTAAAAAGCATCAAAATCAATTTGGGGAAAAAATAGCTCAAGAACACCAAATTTCAGATTAAATGGTGTTTAGGTGTAGAAATTTACCGTTTTTCTTGAGTAATTCTTAGATAGCATCCTTCTTAACATGATTTTAGCAAAAGATTTGGTGATTAACGGTTAAAAATTGTGATTTTGGGGTGTATTTTGCGGGGTTTTTCGTGGGTTTTCGCAGTTTGTTCTTGAGTTTTTGGGTTGGGGACTGAAACTGATCGTTCAGCTCTTTTTATTTTTTTTCTGTAATCCGGCCCCTCCGCGAGTCGCGGAGTTTGTTTTTTTTTTTTTTTTTTTTTTTATAATCATTAACTTTTGAAAACAATTAAGAAATTAATTTTAAAATTTTGTTTCCCTTATTATTTAGGACGAGGTCGTTTCAGATCGATGTCCTATTCCGTCTCTCGACAAAATTTTAAAATTTGTCTTTTTGTAGCGATTGTTTTAAAAGCTAAGATTTTTGGGTTTTTTAATGTTTTTGGCATACTTTAAATCAATAAGATTAAAAATAATGATAATAAAAGTTCTCGTCCTTCCCTTGGGTAAAGTAATTTCGGTTCAAAGACCTAGTCTTCAACTTACGACGAATTTTAAAAATCATATTCTTGACTTAATGAGATAAAGTAAATTTTTTTGTTTTTTTTAAAATTCACACAACTTTAAATATAAAATTCAAAATTAATATTAAAAATTCACACCAAATTTAAAATTTAAAATGCATAAAATTAAAAATTAAAAATTCACACCAAATTTAAAATTTAAAATGCATAAAATTAAAAATTTATATTTTAAAAATAAAAAAAAATTCACACCAATCTTAATTTAAAAATTCATATTATAAATTCACACCAAACTTATATTAATTTTTCAAATATTTACAATTTTAAATATATTGTTTTTACAAAGTTTACAATATTAATTTAAGATTTAAATATTAATTTAAAAAAAAACATGGTAAAAATAAAATTAAAAATCTTTTTGGCTTTTTATCCCACTTTAATCAATCAAATATTATCAAAAATCTGCGCCCCTCTTTTCGGTAAAGTAATTTCGGTTCGAAGACCTAATTTAACTCATGACGAATTTTTGAAATATTTTGGGTTGATTGTTTAAAGATATTTATACCTTAAGAATAAACGTTAAATTTCGCAGTGATGTAATAAATTTTTGAATGATATCAATAATTTCGGTCGCCAAACCTAATTTTATTTAATACCAATTTAATACTTTTTAGCGAACAAATTAGCGTTTATTATCAAAAGGTTAAAAATAAAAATAAAAATAAAAACTGTACAGACATACCTGTGAAATAGATTTCTTAGTTATATGATCTATCCCATTCATAAGATAGTCGGTTTAATTGGTTTTCCATGGCTACATAGGCGTAACCTCGAGCATTCAGTGTCTTTTCTTCTAAACATATGAACGGTCCGTCTCTGCATAAAGTAACAAATTCGGTATTTGAATAGGTTTGATTATTTGAACATTTACCTCCATGTGACCATTTTCCGCATTTGTGACATCTTTCTAGGTGTCGTGCTCTTCTTTTCGCTGCGGATTTTGATTTTCCTTTACCAAATTGTAACTTATTATCTTCGCATCTGGATTCTTTTCTAACTCCGTCCATTCTTTCTCTGATTACTGATACTATTTCACTCGGTAGTATGTCATTATTACGTTTAGTGATCAAAGCGTGTAGCATTAGACCATGGTTTAGCTCACAGGCAGTCTTCATTTTGTAAAAACCTAAAAAAAATAAAAATTCAGAATGGGGGGAGAAGACTAGTTCTTTAGGGTCTGCTAGGGAAAGACCATTCGGGTTCCATTTTCGAGAACTACACGAAAATAGACAATCTAACTCTAACAGAAATACATATTATCCTTTAAAGACTTGATTCTCCCCACACTTAGTTAGCTGTGGTGTCGAAATTGTGATTAACTTCGTTGTCGACTTCCATCGGACCATGTATGTAATGTTTAACTCTGTGACCATTAACTTTAAATTCAATCCCATTTGAATTTATCAATTCTATCGTTCCGTATGGGAAAACTCTTTTGACTATGAATGGTCCAGACCATCTTGATTTCAATTTTCCAGGAAATAGCTTGAATCGTGAATTGAAAAGAAGAACTCTGTCTCCTTCTTTAAATTCTTTTGAACTTCTGATTCTTTTATCATGCCATTTCTTCGTTCTTTCTTTATAGATTAACGAATTTTCGTATGCTTCATGTCTTAATTCTTCTAATTCGTTTAGTTGACTTAATCGTAGACGTCCGGCTTCATGTAAATCAAGATTACATGTCTTCAAAGCCCAAAATGCTTTGTGTTCAATTTCTACTGGAAGATGACATGCTTTTCCATAAACAAGTCTAAAAGGTGTGGTTCCAATTGGAGTTTTGTAGGCTGTTCTAAAAGCCCAGAGTGCATCCTCCAATTTAATGGACCATTCCTTCGGATTTGATCCTACGGTTTTCTCTAGAATACGTTTTAAAGCTCGGTTGGTATTTTCAACTTGTCCACTTGTTTGTGGATGATATGCGGTGGAGATTTTATGAGTTACTCCATATCTTTTAAGAACTTTCTCAAGTTGATTATTACAGAAATGAGTACCCCGATCACTTATTAAAGCTTTCGGTGTTCCAAACCTTGCAAAAAGACGTTTTAAAAAGTTGACTACAACTCGTGCATCGTTAGTTGGGAGAGCTTGTGCTTCCGCCCATTTAGATACATAATCAATGGCTACGAGTATATATAGATTATTATGAGATTTTGGAAATGGACCCATAAAGTCAATACCCCAAATGTCAAATACTTCACATACTTGGATGACATTTTGTGGTATTTCATCACGTTGACTTATTTTTCCGGCCCTTTGACATGCATCACAAGATTTGCAAAGAAGGTGTGCGTCTTTGTAAATTGTAGGCCAATAGAATCCAGCTTCATAAAATTTTCTTGCTGTTAGTTGAGGCCCATAATGCCCTCCTGTTGGTCCTGTGTGACAATGGTTTAAAATTTTACTAGCTTCATCTCCAAATACACATCGGCGTATTATTCCATCGGGACAACTTTTAAACAGATGTGGATTTTCCCAGAAATAGTGTTTTATATCACTGAAGAATTTCTTTCGTCTTTGGTACGATAATCCTTTTTCAAGGAATCCACAAACTAAGTAGTTTGCATAGTCTGCAAACCATGGGATTTCATTATAATCTATCTTCAATAGATATTCATCAGGAAAGTTGTCTTGTATGGCTGATTCATTTAGAACTTCTAATTCGGGATTTTCAAGACGAGAAAGATGATCAGCGGCGAGATTTTCTGCTCCTCTTTTATCTCGGATTTCAATATCAAACTCTTGTAAGAGTAAGATCCAACGGATTAATCTTGGTTTAGCATCTTGTTTTGAAAATAGGTATCTAAGAGCAGAATGGTCGGTATAGACCACCGTTTTTGCTAGAACGAGATATGATCGAAATTTGTCAAAAGCAAAGACAATAGCAAGGAGTTCTTTTTCAGTAGTTGTATAGTTTGTTTGTGCTCCTTGTAATGTCTTACTAGCATAATATATAGGTTGAAATCGTTTTTCAATCCTTTGTCCTAAAACGGCTCCCATTGCAAAATCACTTGCATCGCACATTAGTTCAAATGGTAGATTCCAATTTGGTGTTATCATGATCGGCGCATTAGTGAGTTTTTCTTTAAGAATATTAAAAGATTTGATACACTCATCTGAAAAGATGAATGGAGCATCCTTTTCTAGGAGTTTATTCATAGGAGTGGCAATTTTAGAAAAATCTTTTATGAAACGTCGGTAAAAACCGGCATGCCCTAGAAAACTCCTAACTCCTCTAACATTGGTGGGATGTGGAAGTTTAGCAATTACATCTACTTTAGCCCTATCCACTTCAATTCCTTCTTTTGAAATTTTATGTCCAAGAACGATGCCTTCTTTAACCATGAAATGATATTTCTCCCAATTAAGTACTAGATTTGATTGTTCGCATCTAATTAGCATTCATTCCAGATTAACTAGACATGATTTAAATGTATCACCGAAGACTGAAAAGTCATCCATGAATACTTCCATGCATTCTTCTATCATGTCGTGAAAAATCGCCATCATACACCTTTGAAAGGTTGCAGGGGCGTTACAAAGTCCAAATGGCATGCGTTTGTAAGCAAAAGTACCATAAGGGCACGTGAATGTAGTTTTCTCTTGATCTTCGGGTGCTATTGGAATTTGAAAATATCCGGAAAATCCATCTAGAAAACAATAGTAACTATTTCCGGCTAATCTTTCCAACATTTGATCTATGAAAGGTAAGGGAAAGTGATCTTTTCTAGTGGCGTCATTTAATTTTCTATAATCAATACATACACGCCATCCTGTTACAGTCCTAGTAGGAATAAGCTCATTTTTTTCATTTGTAATGACAGTCATGCCACCCTTCTTAGGCACGCATTGAACTGGGCTTACCCATGGGCTATCAGAAATTGGATATATCAAACCTGCATCTAGCAGTTTAATAATCTCTTTCTTAACTACATCTTGCATATTAGGATTTAGTCTTCGTTGGCGTTGCACATACGTTTTATGACCTTCTTCCATAAGGATTTTATGTGTGCAATACGAAGGACTTATTCCTTTAATATCATGAATCTTCCATGCAATGGCTGGTTTATGAGCTTTCAACACAGAAATGAGTTGTGATTTCTCATTTTCAGTAAGAGAAGACGATATTATTACAGGTAATTCAGATTCACCATGTAAATAAGCGTATTCCAAATGGTTTGGAAGTGGCTTTAACTCTAATTTCGGAGGTTCTTCTATCGATGATTTATATCGATATCTGTCTTCTTCTTTTAGCATTTGAATTTCTTCTGTTGTTGGTTCATATCCATTAGCTATAAGTGTAGCTAACATTTCAGCTTCATCAATTGGTTCATTACCTTCTCCTAAAGAACATTCTCCTGTTCCTTGTAATTCTGGAAATTCTTCTAATAATTCTGCATGTGCATCTATAGTTTGAATATAATAACATGTATCATCTGCAGATTGTGGTTGTTGCATTGCTCTATCAACTGAAAAGGTAACACTCTCATCCTCTATACTTAGGGTCAATTTCTTACCGAACACGTCTATCATTGCTTTAGCCGTGTTTAAGAATGGTCTTCCTAATATGAGAGGAACTTGAGAATCTTCTTCCATGTCCAAAACAACAAAATCTACTGGAAATACTAAAGTACCAACTTTAACTAGCATGTTCTCCATTATCCCTCTAGGATATTTTATTGATCTATCAGCTAGTTGTATGCTTATTCTGGTTGGTTTTAATTCTCCAAGGTCTAGTTTAGTGTATAGTGAATACGGCATTAGATTTATACTAGCACCTAAGTCTGCCAATGCTTCTATTGAACTAAGACTACCCAGAAAACATGAAATTGTGAAACTTCCTGGATCAGATAATTTTTCTGGTATCTTATTCAACAGCACTGCTGAACAATTAGCATTCATAGTAACAGCCGAGAGTTCTTCCATTTTCTTTCTATTTGAGATTAGATCTTTCAAGAATTTAGCATATCTTGGCATTCCTGAAATCACATCAATGAAAGGAAGATTTACATTTATCTGTTTAAACATATCCAAAAATTTGGATTGCTCGGCTTCAAGTTTTTCTTTCTTCATTTTACTCGGGTAAGGAAGTGGTGGTTGGTATGGTTTAACATAAGGTTTATCCTTAACTGTGTTATCTTCATTAACTTTTTCAACTACCGGTTCTTTTTCCTTATCTTGATCAGGTTGTGGTTCTTGTGGAGTAGGAATAGTTTCATCAGAAGTTACAGGTATTTCAGGTGGTTTAAGTGTTGTACCACTTCTTGTGGTAATAGCTTTAGCTGTTTCATTCCGGGGGTTAGCATTTGTATCACTAGGTAGACTTCCCGGTTTTCTTTCACCTATTAACCTTGCTAGGTTACTTACTTCTTGTTCCAGATTTTGAATAGAAGCTTGTTGATTTCTAAATGCTTGAGCATTTTGTTCATTAGTTTGTTTTTGAGATGTGAAAAACTGCGTTTGAGTTTCAACTAGCTTCGTCATCATATCTTCTAAATTCGGCTTTTTATCATCGGTTTGTTGTGGTGGTTTGTTTTGAAAATTTGGTCTTTGCTGATTGTAAGTATTATTGGATACTTGTTGATTGCTAGGACCTTGTTGGTTGTTGTATGGAATATTTCGGTTATAATTCTGGTTTTGATTGTAAATCGGTCTTGGCGGTTGATAATTATTCTGATAATTATTTCCAGGCCTTTGGTTTATGTATGAAATATTCTCTCTTTGTTCCATTGTTAATTCAATACTGAGACAATCTTTTGTCAAATGTGGTCCTCCACACTGCTCACAACTAATTCGTATTGAGTGAATATCCTTAGTCATCTTTTCCATTCGTCTCTCCACAGCATCTATCTTTGCGGAAATGGAATCTAAGTCATGACTAGAATCGGCTCTAGCTGCTTTAGATGATCTAATGATATCTTTTTCTTGGTGCCACTCATGTGAGTGGGAAGCAGTGTTATCAATAATTTTGTAAGCATCAGTTTCGGTTTTCTTCATAATAGAACCACCAGCTGCTATATCTATGTCTTTCCTTGTAGTGATGTCGCATCCTTGGTAGAATATTTGTACTATTTGACAGGTGTCTAAACCATGTTGCGGACATCCTCTTAACAACTTTCCATATCTTGTCCACGCCTCATATAGAGTTTCATTTGGTTTCTGTGTAAACGTAACAATTTCTGCTTGAAGTCTTACGGCTTTAGATGCAGGAAAGAATTGTTTAAGAAATTTGTCAACTAAAACATCCCATGTATCGATCGCCCCTTCAGGTAATGATTCCAACCAATCTTTGGCTTCTCCCTTTAAAGTCCAGGGAAATAACATGAGATATATCTGTTCATCCTCCACTTCTCGGATTTTAAATAGTGTGCAGATCCTATTAAAGGTACGTAGATGTTCATTTGGATCTTCCTTCGGCGCACCACTAAATTGGCATTGATTAGTCACCATGTGTAAAATTTGTCCTTTGATTTCATAATCTGGCGCATTAATGTCTGGATGAGTAATTGCGTGACCTTGGCCAGTGCGTTTAGCTCTCATTCGGTCTTCCATACTTAAAGGTTCCAGATTCTCTATAATTGAATTTGTTGAATCGGTATCACTAGATGATTCTGATTTAATGGTTCGTTCCTCAACAATCTCTGTTTGAATGATTGGTGGCTCCGGAGGAAAGTTTAATGGTTCAGGATCTATGAACCGTTCCTGAATATTTTCCGGATTCTCAATTGTGAAGTCGGGTTCAAAAAATGGATTATCGGAAATTTGAACTGAAGTACTTGGTCTACTGGATGACGATTCTAAAGAAAAATCAACGGCGGTTATATTTGCTAAATGTCTTGATCTAGTTACAGGTGGTGAACGTACAAAAGGTGATGAACGTCTTGCTCGGTGCATTCACTGAATATCCTATTAGTTTTTAAAAGGAAAGAAAAATTATAATAAGTTATCCAATTAATAGACTTTTCTGATTTTGCCCACGTTTCGAATAGCCAAAAGATGCAGCAGAGGGGCAGGATTCGTTTGGTCTCAATATAATTGAGGACTGTTTGGCTCCAATAACTCGGTCCACGTACAAATCCAACTATTACTACGAACCAGAAAATTTTGATGTCTATCAATTTAACCACTCAAAATAAATTTTCGTAATTTTAAGAAATTTAGATAAGAAGTAGAATAAAAATCTATGTCCTAAAACTAGAATAGCGAGAAATAAGAAAGAAAAAGAGTTCGTCGAAAAAGGTCGAAAAAGAAAAAAATGGTTGAAAAATAAAAGGTGACGGAAAAATAAAAGAAACTTATAAAAACTTAAAAATAGTTGACTAACCTAACCTTATTACTACAACTAACTTAAAATTATAATCGCAAATTGAAATTACTAATTGGAATGATAATTGATACATAGTAAAAGGTGTCTAAAAATATTAAAGCTTACAGGAAAAACTAAATCCCAAATGGAAATAACTTAAAAAGAAACTAAAACTTAAAATGGCGTCGCAAAATTCTAAAGTACCTAAATCTTAGTCTAAAGAAAAAAGCACTTAAGGAATTCTACGGCAAAGCCTAAAAATCTAGGAGTAAAAATAACTATAGCAAAAACTAAGTTTAAAATTAAATATGAGCTAAAAATACAAATATTACGCTAAAACGATTAAAAAGGGACAAAATATAAAAATATACAAAAAGTTGTAAAAATTACAATTTTTATAAAAATATTATTTTTATATTATTTTTTTTTATAAAACTACTAATTTTATAATTTAATAAAACTAATTTAAACAAAATAAAACAAATTAAATAAAAAGAAATTTTAAAATATAACTTAATTATAATAATAATACATAATTAGGGTTTATATTAATAATAATTAATAATAATCCGTAATAAATGCTGAATTAGGGCTTCTGTCGGCGTGTCAGAAAGTCTCCGCGAGTCGCGGTAATTAATGAAGAAAACCCCGCGAGTCGCGGGGTTCAGAAATTCAATTCTGGCACAGTTTGAATCGACGCGTTTTTTCTTTATTTATTTTTTTTTATTTTCTGTTTTCTGTTTTTTCTATATATAAAAGATATTTAATAAAACTTATATTTTTATAAATTAAAATAAAAATAAAGAAACTTATAAAACTTAAATATTTTAAAAAAATACTTATATTTTTGTTTTTCTTTTTATATTTTTGAATAATTAACACGTATTTTTACAAAAACGAATTTTTAATAGAAGTAAGCTAAAAATCTTTTTTTTTTATGTTTTTTATTAGCGTTGCGCTTTCGGCGTTTAGAAATCTCCCCGGCAGCGGCGCCAAAAACACTTGATGTTAAAGCTAAGGTATACGAAATAGTTTATATTTTACTAGGAAAAACTATTAAATACGATACAATTTTACACAAGATATTTATTTATTTATAGAATGGATATACTTAAACCTTGCTACAACACTTATAGGCAGTGTACCTAATCGTACAGTAGTGTAGTTTTTAGTAAGTCCGGTTCGTTCCACAGGGAAATCTTTAAACAAAGCGTAACGCTATATTAGTTTACTTTTATAAAAATACAAACATATATATAAGTAATATTATTATTATAAAGGGGGTTTTTACCGTTTAATGACCGGTTTGTCGATTTTAAAACTTTAGTCGCAGTTAAAACCTAATGTAAAATATTAAATAAATAAAAGACTTAATTTAAAGCGTAAAGTAAATAACGATAATGAAATTGCGAATAATAAAAGTGCGATAAAATAAACTTGCGATAATTAAAAAGTACGATAATTAAAAATGCAATTAAATATAATAACAATAAAAAATGCGATAATTAGAAGTGCAATTAAATATAAAATAAAGGAAATTAAATATGAAATAAAAGAATTATGCTTATTTAAACTTCCGTAATCATGATGTTTGACGTGTTGATTTTAGTTTTATGCCCATGGGTTAATTGTCCTTTGTCCTGGATTATTTAATATGTCCGTCTGGTTTTTGTCCATAACAGTCCATCAGTCATAAATATAAAGTGCGAGTGTCCTCATCAAATTATTCTTATACCCGAAGTTAAATATTCCAACTAATTGGGGATTCGAATTGTAACAAGGTTTTAATACTTTGTTTAATGAATACACCAGGTTATCGACTGCGTGTAAACCAAGGTTTTACTACTTTGTTAACAATTACACCAATTACCCTTGAATGTAATTTCACCCCTGTTTTAATTATTCTAGTGGCTATTAATCCATTCCCGTGTCCGGTTAAATGAACGATTATTCTTAGGCTATTAATCCATTCCCGCGTCAATTGGTGGCAATTATAATAAACACCAATTCTTAGGCTACCAAGCTAAAAAGGGGCATATTCGATTTGATAATCCAACCATAGAATGTAGTTTCGATCACTTGTGTCTATTTTGTAAAGCATTTATAAAAGCAGCGCATGTATTCTCAGTCCCAAAAATATATATTGCAAAAGCATTTAAAAAGGGAGCAAATGAAACTCACTATACTGTATTTTGTAGTAAAAATACATATGACGTCATCGAACAAGTGTAAGGTTGGCCTCGGATTCATGAACCTATATCATTTGTATATTTATTAATATACATAATTGTAATCGAACAAATAAAGATTTATTAATTATATCCTTTTTGTATTGATAATATATATATGTTTCTTATATTCATTTTTTATTTAAAAATGTATTAAATTTTTGTTATGTTATGTGTATTAAATATATCATTTGTATATTAATAATAGTAGTTATAATAAGACCAAAATAATATTAATAGTGGTAAAATGGTTATAATACTTAATATTATTAATAAAATAGTAATGTTAATGATTCTATTAATGATAATAATAATAATGTTATTAATAATAATAAATGTAAAAATATTACTTTTATTATTAATGATAGTTTTAATAATAATAATAATAATAATAACTTTAAAAATAATGATAATGTTAATAATAATAATGATATTGTTAATAATGATATTTTTTGTTTAATAATAATAATAATAATACTACTAGTTACAAAAGTGATACTAATACTAATATTAATGAAATTAGTGATTACTTATATTATTTTCATACTAATAATTATAATAATCCTTAATGATAACAATAATAACACTTATACTAATAATAATAGAAATCTTATTAATAATGATAATATTAATAATTATACTACTTAAGATTAATACTTATAATGATAATAATATTAGTAACAATAATAATAATAATAATAATAATAATAATAATAATAATAATAATAATAATAATAATAATAATCCTACTTGTAATTATAATTTTGATAATAATACTAAAAGGGTAACTACTACTTTAATTGGTAAAAATAATAATACTAATAACTAATATACTAGTAATAATATCAATAACTAATAATAACAATAATATTATCAATAATAATAATAATAATAATAATAATAATAATAATAATAACAACAACGATAATAATAATAATAACAATTAGAAAACTACCTTTCAAGGCTTTTAGTAAAAATAATGACCCGAACCGGGCTCGAACCCGTGACCTCTCGAAACCCGACACACTCATCAAACCATGGAACCATTACTGCTTATCTGTTATAATCTATTTTCTGATAAATATAAACCGTATATGTTTCTGTCTCCCTTCCTCTTCAATACTAGTCGACCAGGAGCAAAATTTATACCACAACTACATTTTGTTTTGGGTTTAAGAATTACAAAGAATGAGATAACAATTGTGTTGATGATTTGGAATTAACAGAATCGCAGAAGAAAGAAAAAAAAAGTTGCCGAACAGCTCGTTGGTACCACGAAGAACTCAAAATCAAATTCGTATTTTTAGAGTGTTTCAGACTAAACTTATAACATGAAAATGGTTTCAAATTGTTATTAGAAACTGTTAGATCATCAATTAATCCTAAAACATAATAGAACTATCGAATTTTACCAAGAACAGCTTATTTGACTTTTGAATTTTAAAAGTTTACTCAACAATTTGAATTCGATGTAATGAATTGGCTTCTAAAACTTTGTAGATAGGTTGAGTAGATGATTACTAACATTACTGGTTTTCTATATTTTGACATTTTTTTCAATTTCGAACTGTTGCTGATCACCTGTCAAGAACACGATGGACCTTAAATCGAATTCCAAATTTTAGATCGTCTTAGATTAAAATTATAACACGAATTGTGTTTTAAATCATTCATAAAAACTTTTTGAATACTCAATTGCATTTGAAACATCAAAAGAACTTCAAATTTCTGATGTTAAAGCTAAGGTATACGAAATAGTTTATATTTTACTAGGAAAAACTATTAAATACGATACAATTTTACACAAGATATTTATTTATTTATAGAATGGATATACTTAAACCTTGCTACAACACTTATAGGCAGTGTACCTAATCGTACAGTAGTGTAGTTTTTAGTAAGTCCGGTTCGTTCCACAGGGAAATCTTTAAACAAAGCGTAACGCTATATTAGTTTACTTTTATAAAAATACAAACATATATATAAGTAATATTATTATTATAAAGGGGGTTTTTACCGTTTAATGACCGGTTTGTCGATTTTAAAACTTTAGTCGCAGTTAAAACCTAATGTAAAATATTAAATAAATAAAAGACTTAATTTAAAGCGTAAAGTAAATAACGATAATGAAATTGCGAATAATAAAAGTGCGATAAAATAAACTTGCGATAATTAAAAAGTACGATAATTAAAAATGCAATTAAATATAATAACAATAAAAAATGCGATAATTAGAAGTGCAATTAAATATAAAATAAAGGAAATTAAATATGAAATAAAAGAATTATGCTTATTTAAACTTCCGTAATCATGATGTTTGACGTGTTGATTTTAGTTTTATGCCCATGGGTTAATTGTCCTTTGTCCTGGATTATTTAATATGTCCGTCTGGTTTTTGTCCATAACAGTCCATCAGTCATAAATATAAAGTGCGAGTGTCCTCATCAAATTATTCTTATACCCGAAGTTAAATATTCCAACTAATTGGGGATTCGAATTGTAACAAGGTTTTAATACTTTGTTTAATGAATACACCAGGTTATCGACTGCGTGTAAACCAAGGTTTTACTACTTTGTTAACAATTACACCAATTACCCTTGAATGTAATTTCACCCCTGTTTTAATTATTCTAGTGGCTATTAATCCATTCCCGTGTCCGGTTAAATGAACGATTATTCGTACATATAAATACCCCGCCCATCGTGTCCGATTGAGTGTATATGGTAATTTATAGGGACGCCCAATTGTAAATCTTTATATTAACATTAACAAACTATCATTTAGTTAAACAAATATAAAGCCCATTAATAGCCCATAGTCTAATTTCCACAAGTGTCGTTCTTTTGTCCAAACCCCAATTATGGTACAAAGCCCAATTACCCAATTTTAGTAATTAGCCCAACATCATGATTACTTCGTTTTAAATAAGCATAATAATAACTTAGCTACGAGACATTAATATAAAAAGGTTGAACATAACTTACAATGATTAAAAATAGCGTAGCGTTACACGGACAGAATTTCGACTTACACCCTTACAACATTCGCTAACATACCCTTATTATTAGAATTAAAATTAAAATATAAATTATATATATATATATATATATATATATATATATATATATATATATATATATATATATATATATATATATATATATCGTTTACGTATGATAAGAGAAGAAAAAGATTATAAATTGTGATCAGAATTCGGTTGGCTTTATAGGGATTTTCGATTTTTGGGGCTCCGCGACTCGCGGTAAAATCCTCTTCAAACTCCGCGAGTCGCGGAGAATGAATTTACAGCTCAGTCCTTGGAGTCTTTCTCTGCCGACGGTTTTTATTTATAAATATAATATATATATAATTAATATAATTAATTATATATTATATTATATTTATATACCTAGTTAACTTGTAATTTTTAGTCCGTTGCGTCGAGCGTTGAGAGTTGACTCTGGTCCCGGTTCCGGATTTTCGAACGTCCTTGCGTACAATTTAATATCTTGTACTTTACGTTTTTAATCTTGTACTCTTGTAATTTCGAGACGTTTCTTATCAATAATTGGAACCTCTTTGATTGTCTTTTGTTCTTTTGAGCTTTTTGGTCGTTTGCGTCTTCAATTCGTCGAATCTGTCTTTTGTCTTCACCTTTTATTATTTAAACGAATATCACTTGTAAATAGAACAATTGCAACTAAAAGCTTGTCTTTCTTGAGGAATAATGCTATGAAATATATGTTCGTTTTTAGCATTATCAATTTCCTTATGAACAAAACGTTTGACTTTTTGATTTAAAAGTTTGACCTCACAATTCGAAGTTAATAGAAAGAATTGAGCATTGAAAACTTACAGATAGTTCGTTTAGAGGATTCCTAAGAAAACTACATCAATGGATTTTAAAATTTCATAAAAAATCGAGCTTTGAGTAAAAATATTCAAGAACAGTGACTCGTTCCAGTTTTCTTTATTTTCTGTTTTAGTTTGAGAAGGTAATTGATATTTGATAGTGGAGAGAATTTGGAATGACAAAATTATCAATTTGATCGACTTGTTTTATAGCGGATGAATTTCGACATAAGGAATCAAATGGAACAGAAGATGAAGAAAACGAAGGAAAAAAATAAAACAGATACAGATTTCATTCGTACAATTCATAGACTTTAACATTAGATAAATAATTTAAAAGTGATCGTGATATTTATCAAAATGTGTAATTATCTGCATATGTATATAATAGTAGCTGTATATGTAATTGTATATATATATATATATATATATATATATATATATATATATATATATATATATAAATGTATTTTATATATGTATTTATATATATATATATATATATATATATATATATATATATATATCTGATTTTATATATCTATTTATATATCTATATATATATATATATATATATATATATATATATATATATATATATATATATTTCATAGATTTTGATAATTAACAAATATATTATTTCTATTAATAATGCTATTATTAATATTACTAATAATAATAATATTATTGATAAATAGATTAGTAAAAAAATAATTGATAAATAATAATATGATAATGATAATTTTAATAATTTAATTAATACTAATGATAATAATAATCTTGTTAATGATATTAACAATATTACTAGTTATAATAATATTAATATTATTAATGATAATAATAATAATATAAAAACTTATACATATCAGATGTTATACATATATATATGTTCTATATTAGAATTTATAATATTACTAATACAAATATTAGTATTTATATCAATAATGATAATAATATTAATATATCCATTATATTCAAGCTTATAATTTAATATATAATACCAGTTATTATTTATGTAATATTATATTATATGATGACATTTACTGAATAGTTAATATATATTTTATATATATTTAATAGAATTCATGGATTTATAATAACATATACATATTTATATATATTAACAGTACTTAATTATTCTAATTGATATTTTACATTTTAAATTCCAATTATTTAAAGTATACTTTATTGAAACAAAATATTATATATTCTTATATTTATATTTATATAAATTATGCATATTTATATACAAATGATTGTTCGTGAATCGTCGGATATAGTCAAAGGGCATTTTAATATATGAAAACAGTTCAAAAATTTTGAGACTCAACCTAATGGTCTTTGCTTATCGTGTCAAAAATATTACATCGTATCAAGAGTTTGATTTAAATTTGGTCAAAAATTTCCGGGTCGTCACAGTACCTACCCGTTAAAGAAATTTTGTCCCGAAATTTGATTGAGATTATCATGGTTGACAATAAGTATGTTTTCATGACGCATATGAGTTGATAAAATAGGATTTTTATTACCATAGAGTAATATGGATAAAATGATTCGATTACTCGAAGAGTATAAGTAAAGCTATCACAAAAGGGTGAAATGAGTTAGTGTAGATTCGTCATATCTTTTGACGTAATTAAGATTGATTTTCGGAGTTCAAGGGATTTAAAGAAAATCTTCTAAATTTAGAGGATTTGATTCTTCGGCGAATAAGGAAATTAAGATCTCTTTAATTAAATGCAGTGATCTATCTCGATTGTTACGTCTGATTTTTCCTTTATAAATTAAACTATTCCGTTCTATTATTCTCACCATTCCTATACTTTCTTTCTTAGTTCATACATCCAAAAGATTGTGAAAATGCTTAATTCCGTTCTAATCCTTGATATTTTTCTAATTAACATTTCTGTCATCCTTCTTCTCAATCTTTTACCAGAAAAATATGTTTACTTCTAATATTACCTTGGGGTGATACTATTCTTAATTATACCGTATCTTTATATTGCTATTCGTATTAACATCCACGGTTTGTAACCTCCGTGTTGTTATCGAGCTTTATATTTTCTCTTATATTTTAGAGCTCTTTGCCTTTTTATTATCTTCTCGACCTCTAGTAAAGCGAGTAACGGTCCAGAATTCGTAAGTATGGAGTTTCAAATAAACTTAATGTTCTAAACAAGAAAGAACGAAATCGCACGATTTGATTTGTCAAATTACCTGAATTCAAGGAAAAAGATAGGATTATCAAGAAAATATGTTCTTGATATGGTTATAGATTAGATATAATGTAAGAGTCGTGTAACATGGCATATGATGACATTATGATCTGTGAATCATCACGTTTCATTAGAAACTCAGCATGACTTACTGTAATATAATTACGTTAATCAAGTGTCATTATATTATACTAACTCATGCATCAATTTCCAACACTACTTCAAAATCATTCATAATTCAAACTCGAATTTTAAAGAAATTTAGAAACTAAAGTAGTTTCCTTTATGATATAATATAGATAGCACGAAGAGATAAATAATTTCAGACGAGAATATTTATGAAAATATCTTCAGAAATATCGAAGATATTTATGATGATATTTTGGAATTTCTAAGTTCGAAAGTTGATAAGGAAAAATTTTCCGCAAGATTTTAACATGACTTCGGAGCAGGATATTTTCTAAATATTTCATCGGATCCAGAATTACCTAGATTCTTTGAATATAAGGTTTGGTCCTTGTAATTGTCCTTGGTCTCCTTTATAATTAGCTCAATCTATTTTTCAGTACCAAATTTTCTATCGAGCGTTCCCAACATTCCATTCTTTATTATCAAACTTTTGGCCGTTTAAACCATCTACGATTTTGTTGTTTCGTCTGCATTTAATGCTACCATATCTGAATCATCGGTTATTAATCCGAGGTGGTTTCAAGAGAATTGTGTTTTTAGATGATTAAACGCTGATGGTAATATGGTGGGATATAAAAGGTTCCCCGGTAACAATAAAAGAGCAGGCAGATATATCAAGATTATAATAAGGTTGTTTCGAACAAAATTTGAAATTAACTTGCTGGAGCTGTGACAAAATTTGCTACTTTGAAAGGGATTACCAATTTATTTTTGGTAATAATAACACTAAAGGAATTAGCACCGCTATGTGTTAAACATTTACTCAGTTTCCGAAAGTTTTTCAGGTGCATAACTATATGCATCAATCTTTTCTTCCGTAGATGGAGTGCGGTTGGTTCATCCTCCCAGTTGAGGTGTTTTCAAGAATCATGAAAGGTTTGAACGCAGATTGTAATCGTCAAGATACAAACGAGGTTTAAGATGAAATCAAGTGGCAAACTTGAAGAAATGTTTAGTTTCATATGTTATAATCAATATTTTAATTCATTTTAATTGTCCAGTGTTAGTAGTCCGCAGTTGATAGTCCACAATTTGTAATTCAACAATTCATATATAGTTTAATATATAATATTCGAATTAACTAATACGTATCGTGACCCATTGTATACATGTCTCAGACTCGATCACAACTCAAAGTATATATATTATTATAGAATCAACCTCAACCCTGTATAGCTAACTCGATCATTACTGCATATAGAGTGTCTATGGTTATTCCAAATAATATATATATATATATGCGTCGATTTGATATGTCAAAACCTTGTATACGTGTCCCGATATTTAAAGTGCGTAAAATAAATAACAGAAATTAAATGACGATAAATAAAATTGCGAGAATATAAATTGCGATAAATAAATTGCGATAAATAAAATGTAATCAGTTAGCTAGGAACAATTAGCGTGGATTCTTAACAAAATTTCTCATAGTTAATTTGTTTGTTTCTAACAAATTTTTATTTCGTCAAATGTGTTCTTCATTATGCCACTTGTTGAATTCTGATAGGTCAAAATCCAAATATGAAATTGAATGAAAATGGTTATTCTACGGTGAACGGATACATATATCTGTGGATGTAAGTAGGATAGTAAATGACTGTTAAATCAGATTCGAAGAATGTACAGTGTATCTTATTAATGTGAAATCTAAATATTCATCGGGTATTACCTACCCGTTAAAATATTTTCACCATTAATAGTTTGTACAAAAGAATTTTTAATTACAATCTTTATGAAAATATACTTACATATATATATTTTCTTCAGATGTAATCATGGATTTAATGAGTCAATATAATATTAAACTCATTTGATTTACCGTTAGAACAAAAATATATAATCTCTAAAACATTAGAGATTACATAATCGCCATGTAGAACGAAGATAAATGATGTAGAACGTCATGTAGAACGATGATTATACTCGAGGTACAGAATGAGATGTTGAGGCATGTGATGTTGAAATTTGGGTTGTTGGTGGTACTGTTGGTGCTGGTGATGTTGCTGAAACTGGTAAGTTTACACCATATTTTCCAAATTGATTACTCGAGGGCGAAGTTCGTTGACTTCTTCCATTATTCCGGGATGATTGTCGGTCGAAACGAGTGGATGAATAAGATCTAGAATTGTGGATAGAATATAATCATGACGAAATACTCTGGAAATGAGTGAGAAAATGGTATTACGGAAAGGTTCGTCGGTAATTGCTTCAGGTTCATCGTCAAGAGTGCAGGTTGGTGGGTGGAAAGGATCGCCTTATTCTCGTCTCCAATGATTAAGTAGACTACGAACCCATCAGATGAATTGGGGATGACTGATTGGTCGATTCATTCCGGTGACATTGCTTTCGGAGCTTAGGTGAACATCCATGTCGGAATAGCTTTCGGATTCCGAAGAACTTGAACTAGTGGCGAGTTCCATTTCGTTCGATTGAATGAAGGATTTTTCGATATGAAATGATTTTCGAATATTAGATAATATTCTAATTATATAGAATATCTATATATATATATATATATATATATATATAGTACTAAAGATTTCGTAGACTACAGAGGAATTTACGGCATATGTCAGGCAGTCTACAGTAACATGTACGCTAAGATATGGATTAGCAGATACGCTAAGATATGAATTTTGTCTATACACTATTCATGAAATCAATGCAATAAGATGTGTCTAGACTAAGAATGATAAGCAGGTAATTTTTGACACGAAATGATAAGCAAAACTTTTGAAATGCAGACACGGTCGAAGTTCAGACTCACTAATGCATCTAAACAACTATCAGTTAGACACACTAATGCAAGACCTGGTTTGCTAAGACCACCGCTTTGATACCACCTGTAGATACAGTGGGGACAACCACCGTCTCACCCAGTGCCTTAACTATCCGGCGACCACTGAGTGTACCTCAGATACTGATTTTAGGGCCTGCATCTCGGCTACTGCCAACCCTCGTAAGGGATCGTAAGGAGTAAGAGCCAATGCTTCACCAATAGTCACACTGTGAGAACCTCCTTTACGACCAACCTGCACCAACGACGTTAAACCAGCTCTGATGCCACCTGTAGTGACCCGTCCTAATCCATCTGGACGAATACATTACACTTAGTTACATCGCGAGGTACTTGACCTCTATATGATACATTTTACAAACATTGCATTCGTTTTTAAAAGACAAACTTTCATTACAATGAAAGTTGATGGCATGCATACCATTTCATAATACATCCAACTATAATTGACTTAATAATAATCTTGATGAACTCAACGACTCGAATGCAACGTCTTTTGAAATATGTCATGAATGACTCCAAGTAATATCTCTAAAATGAGCAAGTACACAGCGGAAGATTTCTTCCATACCTGAGAATAAACATGCTTTCAAGTATCAACCAAAAGGTTGGTGAGTTCATTAGTTTATCATAACAATCATTTCCATTATTTTAATAGACCACAAGATTTCATATATTGTCACGCGTAACTCGCGAATTAAAATTCATTCATATGGTGAACACCTGGTAACCGACCTTAACAGAATGCATATAGAATATCCCCATCATTCCGGGACTCTCATCGGACATGATAAATCGAAGTACTAAAGCATCCGTAACCCGGATGGGGCTTGTTGGGCCCGATAGATCTATCTTTAGGATTCGCGTCAATTGGTGGCAATTATAATAAACACCAATTCTTAGGCTACCAAGCTAAAAAGGGGCATATTCGGTTTGATAATCCAACCATAGAATGTAGTTTCGATCACTTGTGTCTATTTCGTAAAGCATTTATAAAAGCAGCGCACGTATTCTCAGTTCCAAAAATATATATTGCAAAAGCATTTAAAAAGGGAGCAAATGAAACTCACTATAATGTATTTTGTAGTAAAAATACATATGACGTCATCGAACAAGTGTAAGGTTGGCCTCAGATTCATGAACCTATATCATTTGTATATTTATTAATATACATAGTTGTAATCGAACAAATATAGATTTATTAATTATAACCTTTTTATATTGATAATATATATGTTTCTTATATTCATTTTGTATTTAAAAATGTATTAAATTTTTGTTATGTTATGTATATTAAATATATCATTTGTATATTAATAATAGTAGTTATAATAAGACCAAAATAATATTAATAGTGGTAAAATGGTTATAATACTTAATATTATTAATAAAATAGTAATGTTAATGATTCTATTAATGATAATGATAATAATGTTATTAATAATAATAAATGTAAAAATATTACTTTTATTGTTAATGATAGTATTACTAATAATAATAATAATAATAACTTTAAAAATAATGATAATGTTAATAATAATAATGATATTGTTAATAATAATATTTTTTGTTTAATAATAATAATAATAATAATAATAATAATAATACTAGTTACAAAAGTGATACTAATATTAATATTAATGAAATTAGTGATAACTTATATTATTTTCGTGCTAATAATAATAATAATCCTTAATGATAACAATAATAACACTTATACTAATAATAATAGAAATCTTATTAATAATGATAATATTAATAATTATACTACTTTAGATTAATACTTATAATGATAATAATATTAGTAATAATAATAATAATAATAATAATAATAATAATAATAATAATAATAATAATAATCCTACTTGTAATTATAATTTTGATAATAATACTAAAAGGGTAACTACTACTTTTATTGGTAAAAATAATAATACTAATAACTAATATACTAGTAATAATATCAATAACTAATAATAACAATAATATTAACAATAATAATAATAATAATAATAATAATAATAATAATAATAATAATGATAATAATAATAATAATAATAATAATAATAATAATAATAATAATAATAATAATAATAACAATTAGAAAACTACCTTTCAAGGCTTTTAGTAAAAAGAATGACCCGAACCGGGCTCGAACCCGTGACCTCTCAAAACCCGACACACTCATCAAACCATGAAACCATTACTGCTTATCTATTATAATCTATTTTCTGATAAATATAAACCGTATATGTTTATGTCTCCCTTCCTCTTCAATACTAGTCGACCAGGAGCAAAATTTATACCACAACTACATTTTGTTTTGGGTTTAAGAATTACAAAGAAAGAGATAACAATTGTGTTGATGATTTGGAATTAACAGAATCACAGAAGAAATAAAAAAAATAAAATAAAGCTGCTGAACAGCTCGTTAGTACCACGAAGAACTCAAAATCAAATTCGTATTTTTAGAGTGTTTCAGACTAAACTTATAACATGAAAATGGTTTCAAATTGTTATTAGAAACTGTTAGGATCATCAATTAATCGTAAAACATAATAGAACTGTCGAATTTTACCAATAACAACTTATTTTTTCAATTTTAAAAGTTTGACTC
This sequence comes from Rutidosis leptorrhynchoides, assembly GCF_046630445.1. Classification (NCBI taxonomy): domain Eukaryota; kingdom Viridiplantae; phylum Streptophyta; class Magnoliopsida; order Asterales; family Asteraceae; genus Rutidosis; species Rutidosis leptorrhynchoides. The sequence continues at coordinate 487,389,093 of NC_092336.1, forward strand.
AACAATTTGAATTCGATGTAATGAATTGGCTTCTGAAACTTTGTAGATAGGTTGAGTAGATGATTACTAACATTACTGCTTTTCTATATTTTGACATTTTTTTCAATTCGAACTGTTGCTGATCACTTGTCAAGAACACGATGGACCTTAAATCGAATTCCAAATTTTAGATCGTTTTAGGTTAAAATTATAACACGAATTGTGTTTTAAATCATTCATAAAAACTTTTTGAATACTCAATTGCATCTAAAACATCAAAAGAACTTCGAATTTCCTTATGAACAAAACATTTGACTTTTTGATTTAAAAGTTTGACCTCACAATTCGAAGTTAATAGAAAGAATTGAGCATTGAAAACTTACAGATAGTTCGTTTAGAGGATTCCTAAGAAAACTACATTAATGGATTTTGAAATTTCATACAAAATCAAGCTTTGAGTAAAAATATTCAAGAACAGAGACTCGTTCCAGTTTTCTTTATTTTCTGTTTTAGTTTGAGAAGGTAATTGATATTTGATAGTGGAGAGAATTTGGAATGACAAAATTATCAATTTGATCGACTTGTTTTATAGCGGATGAATTTCGTCATAAGGAATTAAATAGAACAGAAGATGAAGAAAAAGAAGGAAAAAAATAAAACAGATACAGATTTCATTCGTACAATTCATAGACTTTAACATTAGATAAATAATTTAAAAGTGATCGTGATATATATAAGAATGCGTAATTATCTGCATATGTATATAATAGTAGCTGTATATGTAATTGTATATATATATAAACGTATTTTATATATGTATTTGTATTTATATATATATATATATATATATATATATATATATATATCTGATTTTATATATGTATTTATATATATGTATTTATATATCTGTATATATATATATATATATATATATATATATATTTCATAGATTTTGATAATTAACAAATATATTATTTCTATTAATAATGCTATTATTAATATTACTAATAATAATAATATTATTGATAAATAGATTAGTAAAAAAATAATTGATAAATAATAATATAATAATGATAATTTTAATAATTTAATTAATACTAATGATAATAATAATCTTGTTAATGATACTAACAATATTACTAGTTATAATAATATTAATATTATTAATGATAATAATAATTTTAATAATAATAATATAACAACTTATACATATCAGATGTTATACATATATATATGTTCTATATTAGAATTTATAATATTACTAATACAAATACTAGTATTTATATCAATAATGATAATAATATTAATATATCCATTATATTCAAGCTTGTAATTTAATATATAATACCAGTTATTATTTATGTAATATTATATTATATGATGACATTTACTGAGTAGTTAATATATATTTTATATATATTTAATAGAATTCATGGATTTATAATAACATATACATATTTATATATATTAACAGTACTTAATTATTCTAATTGATATTTTACATTTTAAATTCCAATTATTTAAAGTATACTTTATTGAAACAAAATATTATATATTCTTATATTTATATTTATATAAATTATGCATATTTATATACAAATGATTGTTTGTGAATCGTCGGATATAGTCAAAGGGCATTTTAATATATGAAAACAGTTCAAAAATTTTGAGACTCAACCTAATGGTCTTTGCTTATCATGTCAAAAATATTACATCGTATCAAGAGTTTGATTTAAATTTGGTCGGAAATTTCCGGGTCGTCACAAAAGCCGTCGCCGGAAAGGGAATGAGCGGTGGATCTTTATTTAAATAGAAAACAAGTAAAACTGGACCACCGACGAGAAGCAAGTAAAACTGGACCACCGATGAGATGCCGGTGGTCTGTGAGGAGTACATCACGAAGTTACAAACCTGCAAACGGAGGGAACAGAAGGAAACGAATGTGGCAGCTGAAGAAACTAGAGAGGAAACTCGAATGGAGTAGATCTACAGAGATGTAAGTAGTTTAAACAAATTTAATAAAAGAAAAAGAGCATATCGATGATAAAAAGGAAGTTACCAGCGAGATTCAAAAAAGAAAAATGGAAGAAGATGGTCACGTGAAGGGATGACACAAATATCAATTCAGAGAGAAAAGATGAAGGCAACTTGATAATAAATAAATAGGTCTTCTTCTTGAGATGTTAGCTCTTGAAGTGTGGGATATTGTTATGATCTCACACCGGATGGGGTGCATACCAAAAGATGATTTATAAACTTGGGTGTCCACCCTTCCTTTGAACTATCTTTTGGGAGTAAGTTCTACACTTGGGCTTATGACTTGATATAGACTTAATATGAGATAAGTTCATAGTAAATGGAATTAGACCAACCTATCTTTCGAGTCTCAATGCCTCAGAGCGGTGGCATATGGAGTGGTGACATGTGGAGTGGTGGCCTGAACCTATAGAGAGGGTGTCAATCGTGACCAATATAGATGTGACCAACGAGGCCTCAGCGTCGTGTTTTTCTTCGGTGGTTCGGTTTCCATCTCATTTTTTTATTTTCTCGTTCATTTTTTATTTTCTTTCTCATTAATTTCATCATCTTCTCTGATTGTATATGGGGGTGTGATGGTACGAGTGGTTGGTTTACTTCTTTTTTGCCAATCTACTTTGTAAACTCCTTCTTCTCCGATTTTCCGGTGGATCATCGCAATACGCTCCTGGAGGAACACCAGTCAACTCATCCGAAAAAACATCTAAATATTCGTTAACTATGGGAACCTCATTTGCCTTAATAACATTCTTTGAACCATCAATCACATGTGCCAAAAGGCCCGACATCCGTGGGATAAGAATCGCCTAGCTTTAGCATAAGTACATATTGGGATGGACGCCTAGCCCGTTTCCCGTGAACCCAAATAACTTTACCACTCGATGTTTGTACAAGAACAATCTTCTTTCGGCATAAAATTATTCCTTTCATTGTCGTCAAGCCAATCCATGCTTATAATCACTTTAAATTCTCCCATTTGCATAGGTATCAAATCTATAGTAAACTTTTCATCATCTAATACAATTTCGCACCCTTTATACACACTATTGACCGTAACAATTTTATTATCCGTTATTTTTACCTGTAACGGGTGCTCTAGCATACATGGGGATATATTAAAGTTCTTGCAAAAAGAATATGAAACAAATGACCTTGTTGCACCGGAATCAAACTGTAACGTCCTCCCAATAGGGTCTGGAAGAAACGTTACTAATATCAAATAAACCAACATATTATAATACGAGACCAATACTAAATGAGAAAATTTAACTTTATTGAGTACGCAGCGGAAAATGAAATGTCGTTACAATAATGGAAATAATGATAAAGTAATTGTTCATATGCAGAAGTAATAAATGCGATATCTCTTGATCCTAAGTCCAAGTAGCATCACATAAGTAGTAGATAAGAAAGCTTGAATCAAATAGCACCTGAGACAAAACATGCTAAAGTGTCAACCAAAAAGGTTGAGTGAAGTTCATAGGTTTAACAAAAGTAGTTATCGTTGTTTTTAGACCACAAGATTTAGTTGTAAAGTTGATCTCCCGCAGGATCAAAAAGTAGATCTCGCAGATCCAAAAGTAGTACTGATTCGTGATATTTTAGACTAAACGTTTGTTTTGTTGCCCCGATGATAAGTTGGCAGTACCTTATCACCATGTTTAAATCATTATTAAGTAATACAAAGACATCACGGTCAAATGTATCGGGGACGTTACTCCCGATAGGCCTACCCCCAATAATTAAGAATGCCTTATCCTGAAAGCAATTAAAAAATATTACTGTGGGGTCTTAGTAGCATAAGCTAGTCATAGTACAGTTTAGGTTCGTACTAGTGTCTAAGTTGTTTAAAGTATAAAAGCAGCATGTGTCTCACCCCAGTAAGTATAAAAAGTGCTATAGCAATAAGAGTAGGGCTATGAAAGTCACCTTAGTAAGTAGAGAGAGAGTTATTCCTCGGAATAAAGAGTTGAACGAGTGAGCAGGAAAGTCAACCTATTGACATTTAAGAGTAGTTAAGTGTTTTGCCCATGTTTAAGTTTAAGTATGTGTTTAAGTATAGTTTGTTTTACTAAGTTTCTATCCTAATAAGTTACTATTTTTATAAAGTTTCCATTTTTAGAAAGTTTCTTATTTTACTAAGTTTCTATGACTAGAGAGTTTCTACTTTTATGAGTGTTTTTCATTTTAGGATACTTGCCGTATTAGATAAGCTTCCAATCACCCCTTTCCCTTCGAATGGCTAATTTAGATCTAGGGGCTTGAGCCATAGGACCCTTTAAATCGGAAATCCAAACCCTCTGCCTAGAATCTCGTAGAAACCATTCGTCAAGAAAGTTCGAAGATCTATACATCTCTAATACATATCCCAAAATGTTTTTGTGCTACAATATAAGTAGTAGGTTATAGGTGCTAGTAATAGTAATAGTGTATACATGTTAAGTACTAGTACAAGTAGTATTAGGGTTTAAGGTTTTAATATGTATATGTATATATAATTCGTATATATACATAAAAATATTTTTTTTTTACATGTATATATGTATATATAAATCTAGGAGTGTTTATGTATATACTTATGAATAACAAGTTTATAATATGAATATGAATTAACAAAGATTAAAGTTTATGTAAATAGTTTAGGGTTTATGTTATACCTTTGAAGATTCAAGATAATTAACAAAGAGAAGATGAACACGATGAAGATGGAAGATCAAAGCCTTGAAAATCTTGAAGAACTCCTTGAAGATTCTTGAAGAACACGAAGAACAAGCTTGAAGATTCGAATACCACAAGAGAGGGAAAGGGAGAGATTATTTTTGAGAGAGGATTTTGGTGTGATTTGTGAATGAGAAACTAGGAGTCTAGGAGTGTTTATATAGTGCAAGTATTAGAGTGTTAGTCAACATAAGGATGTTCTAATTAATGATTTTATTTTGTTTTATAATTTTTAGTCAACAATAGGTGGTACTAGTTTATAATTAGTCAACATAAGGATGTACTAGTTTATACTTTATTTTTAGTCAACATAAGGATGTAATATTTTTTTAGTCTCATTATTATTACTATTATTATTATTATTATTATTATTATTTTTACATTTACTACATGATAAGTATTATTTTCTTTTTACTAATTCATGACTTGTATATATTTAGTTCCCAATTGTTTTATTATTTATATAAATGTCACTTTTTATTTATTACTTATAGGTTATTAGTTATAATATTACATAAATGCATAAATTTTAATTAGCAGTGAGTGTCGACTAACAGTTTATTATTTTCATCTTTTATTAACTTGTCAATTTTTGTACAAAGTTAATTAATATGTTTTCTAACTCTTAACACTTAACAATTGTTGATTAAAGTTTAATCATTAAGTTTTAATTATATTGTTTGGGCTTTTAATATTGGAAAAATATAGAATGGAAAAATGAGGGTCGTTATAGTACCTCCCCATTATTGAAAACTTCGTCCCGAAGTTTTTAGGTAGTTTCCTCGTTTGCATCAGCAGTTAAGAAGAGATGGGGATATTTCCGTTTCATATGGTCTTTGCGTTCCCAGGTATATTCGGGGCCTCTACGCGAATTCCAACAGACTTTAATGATAGGTATGTTGCTTTTACGCGTTTGTTTGACCTCTCCTTCCATGATTTCTATAGGTTCTTCAACGAAGTGCATTTTATCATTAATGCGAAGATCATTCAAAATGATGATGTTATACAAGTCATTTCAGTAAATTGGATACATGAAATGTGTTATGAATGGTATTGAGCTAATTTAAAACCTTGAGCATTTTATGCCACAATATTAGGGCAGACAAACAGAGAGGAGTTCGTGAAAATCACAGTCATGAAATTTGATAGAGATCTTCATTGTTTACAACAAAAATATTTTAATGATGAATATAAGTTGAAAAATAAAGTTTTATCACTATTGAATAATATGGATAAAACGATTCGTTTATAGGAAGAGTATAAACGAAGCTATCATAAAAGAGTGAAATGAGAAAATTAAATGTTCGCCTTAACTTTTGACGTAGTCACGATTGATTTCCGGAATTCAAGGAATTAAAGGAAATCTTCGTAATCTATAAGATTTGATTCTCCGATATTTACGAAATTTTGAGATTTGTTTGATTAAATGCGGTGATTTGCCTCGATTGATGTGTTTGGAATTTTGCTATAAATTAGCTTCTTCCGTTTCATTATCTTCACCACTTCTATACTTTCTTTCTCAATTCAAACTTCCAAAAGATTAAGAAAATGCTAAATCCAGTTCTGATCCTGGTTATTATATTGACCATCTATGCAGTCATTCTTCTTTTTCTTTTACCGCCAGAGGAATTTGTTTACTTCTTCTATGCTCTTGGGGTTATAGTGTTTTTAATTATCCCGTGTCTTTATATTGCTATACGCATTGATATATACGGTTTGTAATTTCGGAGTCGTTATCGGGCTTTATATTTTCCCTTATATGTCGGAGCTTTATGTTTTTGTTTCTTCTTCCCGACTTCAAGTCAAGCGAGTAATGGTCCAGAATTCATAGGTATGAAGTTTTGAATGATCATAATATATAAAGTAGAAAGGAAAGGTAATAGCACGATTTGATTTGTCATATTATCAGAATATCCGAAAAAGACCGAATCATCAAGAAAAATATTTTCTTGATATGTTTAGAGGTTAAATAGAATGTAAGAGTCGTGTAACATGGCAAATGATGATTATAAAATCTATGAATCATCATCTTCCATTAAAAACTGAGAATGACTTACTGTAATATAATCACGTTGGCCTGACGTCATTATATTATATTAACTCATGCTTCAATTCCCAATCACTTCTTCAAAGCATTTATAATTTAAACTCGAATTTTACAGAATATAGAAACTAAAATAGTTTCCTTTATAAAGATATCGCAAAGAGATACTTAATTGCGGACATGAATCGTTATGAAGATATCTTTCGAAATATAGAGGATATTCATGATGATATTTTGGAATTTCTAAGTTCGAAAGTTGATGAAGAAAAATTTTCCGCAAGCTTTTAACATGACTTTGGAGCAAGATATTCTCTAAAGATTTCACCGGATTCAGAATTTCCTGGATTCTTTGAATATAGGGTTTGGCCCTTGTGTTTGTCCTTGGTCTCCTCCATGGTTAGCTCAATCCGTTTTTCAGTTCCAAATTTTCTTTTGGGCTTTTCCAACGTACCATTCTTTATTATCAAACTGTTAGCCCTTAAGAACATCTATAGCATTTGCTGCTTCGTTAGCATTCTCAAGGTTAACGAATCTGAATCATTGATTGACAACCCGAGATGGTTTCAAGAAATTTTATTTTTAGATGATTAAACGCTGATTGTAATCGTCAATGGATCTAATGGTTGACGAATAGGCGTTGTTGATTTCAAAAGTAATGAATGATAATTTTGGTGGTTTGATGTGATAATTCATCATAGAATACGAATGAATATAATTCATGAATGTAGTGATCTTTAGGAAGATAACATCTGCTATAGCTTTACTTGAATTCTGATATGTCAAATTCAGAATATGTAATTTGATTTGAATGAAAATGGTTGTTCTTTGGTGCGCGGATACATATGTGGATGTAAGTAGTATAGTTACTGATTATTGAATCAGAATTTGAAGAATGTACAATGTAACATATTAATGTGAGATATAAATATTTCTCGGGTATTACCTACCAATTAAAATATTTTCACAATTAACAGTTTATACAAAAGAGAAGATATACGTTCATATATGTATTCTTCAGATATAATATAGATTTAATGAGTTAATATAATATTAAACTCATTTGATTTGCGGTTGAAACGAGAATAAATAATCTCCAAAACCTTAGAGATTTCATAATTGTCGCGAAATATTTCGCTAATGAAGTTATGAATCAATACTTCATCGTTCATTGTTATTGATATACCTCAGTATATGATGTTGGTGCTCGTGGAATTCTTGTGAAATTCATAAGGCACGAATGATGTTTTCTAGAAAGTTTCGAGTACATCGAAAATGAAAGTATACAATCAATCATGTATTTGAGTAATACACTTGGTTTATTATGAAATGGAGTTTATTGTGTTGAAGCAGTGATTAACGATTGTTAAGTCATTAACAAAAGATGTACATCATAGCATATTGTGATATGAATTAACCATGTAGTACATACTAGTTAAGATTCACACATAATAGCTTAGTACGAAAAGATTTATTATTGTTCCAATCCATATATATAAAGTATACATATGTAATTCTTCAGGAAGAATGAGTCAATACATCTTAACTCATTATTAATAATATTCCTTGGTATCTATGGGGCGTATGATGTTGATGTTTGAGGTACTGAGTGTGATGTTGAGGCATGGAATGCGGATGTTGTCGTTGGTGAAGCTGGTGATGTTGGTGGTGATGCTGATGGTACTGGTGGTACTGGTTATGCTGCTGGTGCTGCTGCTGGTGTTCGTAGGTTTCGCACCATATTCTCCAGAGCCACTACTCGAGCGCGAAGCTCGTTGACTTCTTCTATTATTCCGGGATGATTGGCGGTTCGGACAAGTGGATGAATAAGATCTAAAATTTTAGATATTATATATTCGTGACTAGATATCCTGGAAATGAGGGTGAAAATAGTGTTCCGAACGGGTTCGCCAGTAAGTGCTTCAGGTTCTTCACCAAGAGGTGAATTCGGTTGGTGGAAGGGATCACCTTCTTCTTGTCTCCATTGATTAAGTTTACTACGAACCCATCCCCAATTCATCTAAAATAGATGATGGCTGATTGGTTGGTTCATTCCGGTTACGCTGCCATTGGAGCTCGAAGAGTTCGAGGAATCCATATTATGTGTTTGGAATTAGGGTTTTTGATATGAGATTAGTGTTGAATACTGGATGATATATTCGTATCCTCGAATACGTGTATATAGCAAAAAGATTTCCGTAATTTACGGAGGGAATTTAGGAAAAGTGTTAGACAAAATCTATTGGGATAGATACGATAAGATATAATAAGATATGATGTGTCTATACTTCAATAATGGCAGTATGATGTGTCGAGATCATAAAGTGATAAGTATGTAATCTAATAATCTTTTGATTAAAGACTTTCAATTCGTATACTGTGATAACCCAATGACATTTTACGATTCACAAACTGATGCATAAAGGCATAAGGCATATAGGTACGTGATATAACAGGGAGTTATATACGTTTGTGTGTGAGTAGTAACAATTATAAGAGTTTCAAAATCATGGATAAGATTTCATGTAATACATATGTAATACACATAACCATGATAGATGACTTATGAATGTCAAGAATTTCTGAAATCATTGTGTCGCATTTAGATGCGGTGGTGTAATTGGATAGTACTCAAAAAAGTGAGCAGAGTTCTTAGATTAGCTCGGCATTCTAAGATAAGTAAAGTTTCTAAAGTATAGTGTAGCATTTAACAGTTAAAGGCAATAATTAAAGGCACTATGGTCAATAAAAGTTGTAGTCCTAAATTAGGAAAGAGACTTTGATTAGAATCTTTAAGTCAAGTTTGGTAAAGCATGATTGTTAAGATTATAAGACAATCCTAAGTGCTTTAAGTGTAAGGCAGGAAAGGTTATAGTTTCCTAGATTGCTAAGGCACCCTAGCTAGCAAGTAAGGCACACATAAAAATGCAATCCTGGTTCTCTATAACAGCCTGGTTATGCTCTGATACCAATCTGTAACGTCCTCCCAATAGGGTCTGGAAGAAACGTTACTAATATCAAATAAACCAACATATTATAATACGAGAACAATACTAAATGAGAAAATTTAACTTTATTGAGTACGCAGCGGAAAATGAAATGTCGTTACAATAATGGAAATAACGATAAAGTAATTGTTCATATGCAGAAGTAATAAATGCGATATCTCTTGATCCTAAGTCCAAGTAGCATCACATAAGTAGTAGATAAGAAAGCTTGAATCAAACAGCACCTGAGACAAAACATGCTAAAGTGTCAACCAAAAAGGTTGAGTGAAGTTCATAGTTTTAACAAAAGTAGTTATCGTTGTTTTTAGACCACAAGATTTAGTTGTAAAGTTGATTTCCCACAGGATCAAAAAGTAGATCTCGCAGATCCAAAAGTAGTACTGATTCGTGATATTTTAGACTAAACGTTTGTTTTGTTGCCCCGATGATAAGTTGGCAGTACCTTATCACCATGTTTAAATCATTATTAAGTAATACAAAGACATCACGGTCAAATGTATCGGGAACGTTACTCCCGATAGGCCTACCCCCAATAATTAAGAATGCCTTATCCTGAAAGCAATTAAAAAATATCACTGTGGGGTCTTAGTAGCATAAGCTAGTCATAGTACAGTTTAGGTTCGTACTTGTGTCTAAGTTGTTTAAAGTATAAAAGCAGCATGTGTCTCACCCCAGTAAGTATAAAAAGTGCTATAGCAATAAGAGTAGGGCTATGAAAATCACCTTAGTAAGTAGAGAGAGAGTTATTCCTCGGAATAAAGAGTTGAACGAGTGAGCAGGAAAGTAAACCTATTGACATTTAATGGTAGTTAAGTGTTTTGCCCATGTTTAAGTTTAAGTATGTGTTTAAGTATAGTTTGTTTTACTAAGTTTCTATCCTAGTAAGTTACTATTTTTATAAAGTTTCCATTTTTAGAAAGTTTCTTATTTTACTAAGTTTCTATGACTAGAGAGTTTCTACTTTTATGAGTGTTTTTCATTTTAGGATACTTGCCGTATTAGATAAGCTTCCAATCACCCCTTTCCCTTCGAATGGCTAATTTAGATCTAGGGGCTTGAGCCATAGGACCCTTTAAATCGGAAATCCAAACCCTCTGCCTAGAATCTCGTAGAAACCATTCGTCAAGAAAGTTCGAAGATCTATACATCTCTAATACATATTCCAAAATGTTTTTGTGCTACAATATAAGTAGTAGGTTATAGGTGCTAGTAATAGTAATAGTGTATACATGTTAAGTACTAGTACAAGTAGTATTAGGGTTTAAGGTTTTAATATGTATATGTATATATAATTCGTATATATACATAAAAATATTTTTTTTTACATGTATATATGTATATATAAATCTAGGAGTGTTTATGTATATACTTATGAATAACAAGTTTATAATATAAATATGAATTAACAAAGATTAAAGTTTATGTAAATAGTTTAGGGTTTATGTTATACCTTTGAAGATTCAAGATAATTAACAAAGAAAAGATGAACACGATGAAGATGGAAGATCAAAGCCTTGAAAATCTTGAAGAACTCCTTGAAGATTCTTGAAGAACACGAAGAACAAGCTTGAAGATTCGAATACCACAAGAGAGGGAAAGGGAGAGATTATTTTTGAGAGAGGATTTTGGTGTGATTTGTGAATGAGAAACTAGGAGTCTAGGAGTGTTTATATAGTGCAAGTATTAGAGTGTTAGTCAACATAAGGATGTTCTAATTAATGATTTTATTTTGTTTTATAATTTTTAGTCAACAATAGGTGGTACTAGTTTATAATTAGTCAACATAAGGATGTACTAGTTTATACTTTATTTTTAGTCAACATAAGGATGTAATATTTTTTTAGTCTCATTATTATTACTATTATTATTATTATTATTTTTACATTTACTACATGATAAGTATTATTTTCTTTTTACTAATTCATGACTTGTATATATTTAGTTCCCAATTGTTTTATTATTTATATAAATGTCACTTTTTATTTATTACTTATAGGTTATTAGTTATAATATTACATAAATGCATAAATTTTAATTAGCAGTGAGTGTCGACTAACAGTTTATTATTTTCATCTTTTATTAACTTGTCAATTTTTGTACAAAGTTAATTAATATGTTTTCTAACTCTTAACACTTAACAATTGTTGATTAAAGTTTAATCATTAAGTTTTAATTATATTGTTTGGGCTTTTAATATTGGAAAAATATAGAATGGAAAAATGAGGGTCGTTGTACAAACAAAACATGTGCAGGTATAGAATTCACAATAAAGGTACCTAACACCACATCTTGTGAATCCTTGGCTTCAAGTGCGGTAATCTAATTAGCACGGGCTCTTGGCCTATGCTCCTTCGTCATTGGTTCTGTTTTATCTTTCTTTCTAACACCACCGCTTACTAAATCTTTCTTGTACTCGGGATAATCCGCTTGTAAATGACTTTTCCAAAACAATAATAACACTCCTTCCCTTTAATAGGACAATCATCGGTCCTATGACCAGGCTTACCACATGCATAGCAATCAGTCATACCAGCTCTACATTAGCCTATATGTTTCTTGCCACACCTATTACATGCTTTTAATTCTCTTCCTCCACCCTTTCCCACATTAACATCCCTTTCAACTTTTGCGGTGACCCAGATTTGAATTTTTCTTTCTTAGGACTCACATTTTTAGTTGATTTGGAGTCTTGGTCAATTTTACGTTTAAAGGTGGCTATCTTATTAATTTCATTTTCTCTCACCAAGGCTCTATTCATCATCTCGTGTAAGGGCTTATATGTGCCCATATAAATGAATTCACTTATTTAAGGGTTTAACTTCTCGTGATAGTGGTCCCTTAAAAGTTTGGGATTAGAAACGAAGTCAGGATAAAAGCGAGATTTATCATTAAATTCTGCATTAAATTCGGTCACCGATTTGTCCTATGTTCGACGTTCATAAACTCATATTTCAACCTACTAATAGGGCAAACTGATCCATAAACATTTCGCGAAACTTTTCCAAAAAAAAACTTTTAACACCCTCGAAGCGGGCCAAGGTGAATTTACCTTTTTGCCCTTTATGTGTTTTTTTTAAAGTGAAGAAAATGTAATAATTATTTATAAATGGTTTATATTTAATTATTAGTTCAATAAGTGCGTTTTGTGACAAGGATCACAGAACTTATTTGTTTATTACTTTTAGACCTCGTTTGGGTTGCCGAAAGAGATGCGTAGAGTTACTAAAAATTGATAAATACATGTGTGTCATAGTGAGTGAGTTTTAAACCCACTAAATAAAATAAAAGGCTGGAAAACGAGGGATTCACTCCCCTGTTTTCTTCAAGTCATGACACGCGCACACATATATGCATCAACAACAAACCCTAAATTAATTTGATGAACATGGAGATGAAATTGAAGATTAAATTCGCGGGTTTGTTCTTCCCTCTCACTTTCCTTCTCATTCTCAGCCGCGACCCATCCATCACCACTATGAAAACCTAGTTTTTTTATGAGGAAGATGATGATGAAATTGAAAGCTTACACTTATGGATTATTGCTTCCTTTAACATTCAGCTTCAAGGTTTGTTCATAATTTGTACTAAATTCTTGTTTATTTAAGGTTTTGCTAGTTATTTTTAAATGATGAAAATGGGTGCTTGAATCTTGATTTTTAATAATGAAATTTCTTGATAAATGTTAGATTTAAGTTAGATAATTGCTAGTAAACAATTGTGGGTTTGAATATTACTTGAAAATGCAAGAAATAAAAAAAAAATTGGGGGCCACCATATGGAAGGCAGCAGCTGTAGCTGTTGCTACTGTTTTGGGGTGGCTGCCGTCGCCGCTGCTGGCGGTCAGCGGTGGTGGTTGGAGGTCGTTGTAGGTGTTTGTTGATTTTTGGTGCACGGGCGGTTTGATTTGTTGTTTCGACCTTGACCCGTTAGTGTTAACTATGTTTGATTTGGTTTTATATCATGACCCATTTTGTTAGTTTATTTTGGATAGTAATTGGTATAGATGGATTTTTGTATGAAATGTTTAGTTTGTCGTGGACGTGATCCTTTAATCATACTTATATGGTCATGAATGGTTTGATGTTTGCTCACCATTTTGCCATGACCCATTTGGATGAATTTAATATAAAGTGTATGTTTAAGTCATTGGATCGCCCGTGTGGACCCCGTGACCCAATTCTGGTTTGACTTGAGTAATAAAATATTTAAGTTCGACGAATTGTATATTTTTATGTCGAATAAAGTGTACTTTGTATAAGAGGTAAGACTCGCTCATTTGGACGAAATGCGTATACAAATGTGCATATATAGGTATATATCATGTACATATACATATATATGTGTGTGCATATATGAGTGTATATATATATACATGTATGTATATATTTAAGTGTGTATATATATATATATATTGATATATATATGCAAGTGTATATATATGTATATGTATATAAGAAGAATATATGTATATGCGTAATCGCCCGTTTGACGTTGACCATTTGTTTGACGAGCGAGTTGATTCGTAAGTGCGTGTATATATATTTATGTACATGTAAGTGTGTATATATTGATATATATAAGTATATATATAAGTATATATATATATATATATATATATATATATATATATATATTATTGTGATGCGTGTAAGTATATGATGATTATATAAATGTATGTATATATGTATATATATATATATATATATATATATACACCGTGATTGTGATATTGTTAGTTATTGGGATACGATTTACTAACTTGTGGGTATTGTTCTCAGGTGATACAGACAAGGAGAAGACTCGGTGACATTAGACTATCGAGTGATGTCGGTATCGGTGAGTGGGACTAACTAGATATTGATAGTATAGTGTAGCTTGTTATTCTAAGATTGCCATGCTTGTTAGAATTAACATGCTACTACTGTTATTTATGACTGTGATGACTCTATGTTAGTTGATGCTTGTTGATGGAGCTCAGTGTGTCCCTATCTTGTGGTAGCCTAATTTGATAGGAGAGATCAACCTACGGGTTGGGTTCCTCATGTGGTAGCTTAATTAGCATCCGTGTGGTATATGTTTGAATGACGCGTTCGTCGCGTGTGGATTATTTATGCAATACGGGATGTAGGAGGAACTTCTGGTAAACCCCAGTCCGATCAACTGGTGGTTAATGGTTCGGCTGGCCGCCAGAGTCTCTGTTGACTGAACTACTGGGTGATGCTTATGTGTTGGACTATGTGACATGATTAGTATGACGGTTTCCTGTATGCTATTAAATGTAGTTATTTGTACTCACTTAGCTTCGTGTTAATTCCCTCCATCTCTTCTCTGCAGGTTGTTAGCATGTTTGTGATGATACTTTTTGGGGAGAAGACGGGCGTGACGATGATATGTTTGACTACGAAAGAACTCTGATATCGCGTCTTTGCTATTAAAGTTGTACAAATGTTTTAATATAACACCCGGTCATTTATTTATTAACGTAATTATTATTAAGTGTATTATATATATATATATATATATATATATATATATATATATATACATGTTTACATGTTTACATTATAAATCTGATAAATTGGTCTTCCGCTGTATTTAAAAAAAAAAACTAAAATTTTGGGGTGTTATAAAACTTGTCACTACCTCTCGCCCATGAGATTTAACTATAAAGTTCCACCGTTCATAACCACTCCATTTCATTTGATGAGCCGCTTAGATCACTTTCACATGTTCAGGTGTAAGACCCTAATATTTATTGTACATAGAGTATAAATGGCGTACATGAAGTGTATGATGCAGGGCGTAAATTATAAGCTCAGAAACTGCCCAGACCAGTGTGCGCGCCGCGCACCATAAGGTGATCGCGCCGCGCACTATGTCTGCGACAGTTTCCTGTCTTTTTCTATTTTTAGTTTAATGAGGGGCTTTTTGGTCATTTCACTTGAGGCCAGATCTGTGGACTTATCAGCTGGTTTGGATCCATTGTTAGATCATTTTCACATCCACAAACACACTCTCAACTATCTAGAGAGAGGGAGATTTCTAGAGAGAGAATTGGGGATTTGGAGAAGAAGAAGCTTGGTTTGATCAAAAGCTCAAGTGTTAAAGTTGTTCACCTCGTTCCTAGCTACATTTTGGTTATTGTGGTAAGTTCTAACTCCGAATTTCATTGTTTGATTTTGATATTCAAGTTAGGGTTTGAACTTAAATTGTAGATATACCCATTTAAACTCTTGGAGTGAGTTTAGTGATGCTAGTAATCGGGTTTATCGTTGTTGTTGGTGGGTTTTGGGTTGGTGAACAAATCCCCCATGATTAGGACTTGTAATTGGGTTTAATCACTAGATTTAGTGATTATGGAAGTGTTGGAACCCATTATAATGTATTTGAAAGACTAATTTTGAAATAAGTCAAAATTAGGATTTATTGGTGATTTTGAGAATCATAAGTGTTTAACACTTACGATTGGGTTAAATTGGCATATAAGGACCATTCTCACTTGTGTTAGTGATTATTGGTTAGTTTGGGCGCGTTTTGTGTTTGTAAGTGCAATTGGTCAAATTTGTACTAAGTGTCGAATTGAGTTGGTTTGTAAATCCACTCTAAGTGTGTTGTTGTATTTGTGATAATGGAATAGGTACTTTCCATTGACGGGTTGCGAATTATTCAGTGGCATTCATCAAGGCGACAAGGTGAGTGTTAATATCCTATGTACATATGTATGTGTAGGATGGGTGCGGGTAGGGTGAAGTGGTTCTCGGTTATAGAGCTCACTTCACATATAGGTGGATTTGATGGACTTGTGTATAGGTCCAATTGGCACGGTTGTGCATTTTAGTTGACCACATTTGGCAAAGTACACATCTTGTGTGTACGTTATCACACATGGTTGTGATGTGGATGATATAACCCCAATGGCGAAGGGTTTCGATATTGAGAAGTGAGTCATGTGTGGATGCGGATTCACGATGACACGTGTAGTTTTCGGTCATCTTATTGAGTTGTGAAGTGGATCACGTGTGGATGCGGATTCATGATGACGCGTGTAGTTCGGTCATCTTATTGAGGTAGTGATCTCGTGTGGTTGCTGATTCACTAAGGCTCGTGTAGTTCGGCCAACCTCGATGTTGTTGTGCTAGTGAAGATAGTAGTCTCGTGTGTATGCGGATTTACTAAGGCTCGTGTAGTTCGGCCAATCTTCATTGTGGTATTCGGTTTTCGGTATTTGGGTTAAGGGGTAACCTTGGACGTTTATATATAGTTTTATATATATATTGTCGTATTGTTGTTATGTAGCTAACCCTCCGGGTGTAGCTTATTGGCGTTTTTCACATCGTCGTTGGTGAACTTATGATTATTGATGTATCCTTAACTTGTTGCTTAGTGATCGTACGGTATGCTTAGCTTAGCTTTCCTTTATGCTTGGATGCTCCGGTATACAGTATTTGATTATTTGTGTGGCTTGTCCATTTTATGCATATATATGTATGTAGTATATTTTCACTCACTAAGCGTTAGCTTACCCTCTCGTTGTTTACATTTTTATAGATTTGCATGGATGCGGTGGCTCGGGTAAGCGTGGGGACTAGTGGACTTGCGTAGTTGCTTACAAGATCTTGCTTTTGGATTTGATTAGGATTGGGTAGCATATTCCCAATCACCATGCTCGGTCTTTATTTTGTATTAAAAATCATGTGGTCGAAACTTGTACTTTGTACTTAAAGGGTAATTTGGGCATATGTGGGCCCGGTGTCGTAAAACTCTTTTTATTATTGGAACGTGTTAGTTTTACCTAATATAACATGTGGTTAAAAGCGTTTCATCCAAAAGTGTCGGGAAGCAAGAGATCTTTTTACGAAAATTGGAAAAAGTGGACATCGGGCTGCCAGGCCCTGTGCGCGCCGCGCACAGGTGGGGCTGCGCGCCGCGCACCCCATCTGGACAGTTCAGTTTAAAAAAAAAATTTATTTCGCGTTTTTGGTTGGTTAACGGGTTGGGTTGTTATAAGTAGTATCAGAGCATGGTCTAAGGGATTTAGGCGACTTGAGATAGGTGCCTAGACTTAGACTTTTGTGTGTGCTTAATTTTGTGCGAGACTTGTAGGAGTACGGGTCGGAATGGGTTATAGTTAGTGCCTTGTTTGTAGGTGGACTGACGTTTATATTAATAGGCGGATATTATTAATATGCGGATATTATTAATATGTGATTGCGTTGTATTTGGTTTATGTTTGCAGTTGCATATATATCATCGAGCGAGGCGGTCGTTGTACTAACAAGTTGATACGACGTGTATGCGTAATAAGGACTTGCAAACCTTATTACGGGTGCAAATCGTGTCTAGCAAGTGATGTACGACGAGTGTTTAGCAAGATGGAGCGGTATTGTGTGTGTGCTTTATACGTTCGTGATCTAATCGCTTTGCATTCCTTAGAATGGCGACGGGAAACGGGATCGAGACGAACAATTTGGAGTTTAACGCTAGATTTGCGGCCGCCGTTGCAGAACAAATGAGTGCGTTTCGAGAAGAAATGGATAGGAAGTATTCCGAACTTCAAGGTAGTAGTGGAATGGAGCGTTGTCTTAAGAGCTTCATGAGGACTAAACCCCCAATGTATGACGGGAAACCGGATCCTTTGGTAAGCACAACTTGGATCTCGGATGTCGAATGGTGTTTTCGTACTATTGAATACCCTCCCGAGAAAAAGACAAGACTCGCTACTAGTTTGTTGCGGAGTAGGGCGAAGGATTGGTTGGATGGTAAGATTGATCTTGTCGGTGGCGAAACGTTTATGGCGTTATCGTGGGACGAGTTTAAGAAAGAATTCTTCGAGGAGTTCCGAACTTCAGCCAATTTGTCGAAAATGCGTAATGAGTTGCGAAATTTGCAACAGGGTTCTATGGATTTGAATACTCTCAAGACGACCTTTATGGCGAAGGCTCATTTTTGCCCGGAGTATTTGGGGAATGACCATTTGTTGATGCAAGATTTCTATCGAAATTTGAATGATGACTTGAAGAATAAGATTAGCCCGGGTTACGCGAAATCATTTTCGGAATTATTTGCCGTGGCTAGAGGTTTCGAGTCGTATTCGCGATCAAAGATGGGTGAACCTTCAAGTAAGAGAAGGGCTGTTTCTTATGGTGCACCAAGTAAGAGGACTAAGGGTCCGAATGTGAGCACGGGTGGTACGCGGACAAGTATATCAGATTCTAGTGCGTCTAGATGTTACAATTGTGGCTTGAGGGGTCACAAGTCTTGGGAATGTTCGGTGCCAAAGGGTGATGGCATGGTGTGCTTCATTTGCCAAGAAGAAGGACATCGTAAGTCGGAATGTCCCAAGTTAGCGGGGACGGGTGCGGCAAGGAGACGTTAAGGTACGTTTCATTTTAATAAATATGTCCTTTTGATTATTTATTATGCGCCGTTGAGTTTGAGTTTATTAGTTGCATTGTTTGTGTATGTTATTGATATGGGTGACGTTCCTAATGGAAGTACCCTATGGTGACGTTTGATTGTCGGGCGAAGGGCGTAAGACTTGGTGCAACCAAGCATTCCTTAGTATTTGGGAAATGTTTCTACCAAGCCATGAAAATGGGTTTTGGTGTTGATAATGCTAAAAACGAACATATATTTCATAGCATTATCCCTCAAGAAAGACAAGCTTTTAGTTGCAATTGTTCTATTTACAAGTAATATTCGTTTAAATAATAAAAGGTGAAGACAAAAGACAGATTCAACGAATTGAAGACGCAAACGACCAAAAAGCTCAAAAGTACAAAGTACAATCAAAGTGGTTCAAATTATTGATGAGAAACGTCTCAAAATTACAAGAATACAAGACGCTAAACGCAAAATACAAGATATTAAATTGTAGGAAAGGACGCTCGAAAATCCGGAACCGGGACCAAAGTAAACTCTCAACGCTCGACGCAACGGACTAAAAATTACAATTCAACTATGCACATAAATATAATATAATATTTAAATAATTCTTAAAATTATTTATATATTATATATATTTATATAAATCGTCGGCAGAATGCAAACAAAGACATGTGACCTGGAAAAGCTGGCCATGCGATTGCATGGCCTGGAAGGCAAAAATCCATGCAATCGCATTGTGAACAGGGACAGGTCTGGTCCTATAAAGTTCGCGACTTTTGGACCAATTTTTACACCTTTATCAATCTATCTCTCTATCTATAAACGTATATATATATATATATATATATATATATATATATATATATATATATATATATATATATATATATATATATATATATATATATATATATATATATATATATATATATATTCTTTAATTTGTATTTTTAGTTAATTTAGTTTTAATAATTTATAAAATTAATAGTTTTATAAAATAAATAATATAAAAATAATATTTTTATAAAAATTATACTTTTTACAACTTTAAGTATATTTTTATAGTTTGGTAGTTAGAAGGGATGAAGAACGAGATGTGTTTGTGTGTGTGAATAATCTGGAAACCAAATGATATTTTAATTTTAATTTTAATTTTAATTTTAATTTCTAATAATAAGGGTATGTTAGCGAATGTTGTAAGGGTGTAAGTCGAAATTCTGTCCGTGTAACGCTACGCTATTTTTAATCACTGTAAGTTATGGTTAATGTTATTTTTAATTTAATGTCTCGTAGCTAAGTTATTATTGTGCTTATTTAATGCCGAAGTAATCGTGATGTTGGGCTAAATATTAAAATTGGGTAATTGGGCTTTGTACCATAATTGGGGTTTGGATAAAAGAACGACACTTGTGGAAATTAGACTATGGGCTATTAATGGGCTTTATATTAACTAAATGATAACTCGTTGATTTAATATATAGACTTATAATTTAACGTATTTATATATAACCACATACGCTTGACTGGGTACGGTGGAAGGGATATCTATAAATACCAATAATTATTTATTTTACCGGACACGGGATTGGATTAATAGTTAATAGACTTGTTGAAACAGGGGTGGATTACATTCAAGGGTAATTGGTGTAATTGTTAACAAAGTAGTAAAACCTTGGTTTACACACAGTCGATAACCTGGTGTATTCATTAAACAAAGTATTAAGACCTTGTTACAATTCGAATCCCCAATTAGTTGGAATATTTGACTTCGGGAATAAGAATAATTTGACGAAGACTTTCGCACTTTATGATTATGACTGATGGACTATTATGGACAAATCCGTATGGACATATCGAATAATCCAGGACAAAGGACAATTAACTCATGGTAATAAAACTAAAATCAACACATCAAACATCATGATTACGAAAGTTTAAATAAGTATAATTTATATATTTCATATTTAATTGCACTTTTAATTATCGCACTTTTATTTATTGTCATTATATTTAATTGCACTTTTAATTATCGTACTCTTTAATTATCGCAATTTTATTTTATCGCACTTTTATTTATTGCAATTTCATTATCGTTATTTACTTTACGCTTTAAATTAAGTTATATTTATTTTTAATATTTTACATTAGGTTTTAACTGCGACTAAAGTTTTAAAATCGACAAACCGGTCATTAAACGGTATTTAATAGTAAAAACTACACTACTGTACGATTAGGTACACTGCCTATAAGTGTTGTAGCAAGGTTTAGGTATATCCATTCTATAAATAAATAAATATCTTGTGTAAAATTGTATCGTATTTAATAGTATTTCCTTGTAAAAATTATAACTATTTTATACACCACCTCGCATAACATCAAGTATTTTTGGCGCCGCTGCCGGGGAATTTCTTGCTTAAACGCAGGAAGCGAAACGCTATCTAAAAAAAAAAGATTTTTTTTATTAAGCTTTTTGTATAAAAATATACGTTTTAAATATTAAAAATTCAAAAATATAAAAAGAAAAAATATATATATATATATATTTAAGAGTTTGTTAAATATATAAGTTTTATAAAGTTTCTTTATTTTTATTTTGTAAAAATATAAGTTTTACATAAATATTTTTATATAAACAGAAAATAGAAAAAAAAAATAAATAAAAAAAATTACTCGGCCCGTACTGTAGCAGCCCAGACCATGGCCCGAAACCCTAGCCCATGCAATCGCATGAGCCCGAAGGCAAATCTTCATGCGATCGCATGAGGGTACCTGACACGCCACAGTTGACCTGCAACAGCAATTATTACGGGTAATTATTATTATTATTATTAATTAAACCCTAATTAGGTTTTATATTTTAATATTATTAAGTTTTAGTTTTATTATTTAATTTGTATTA
The DNA here is from genome assembly GCF_046630445.1 of Rutidosis leptorrhynchoides. Lineage (NCBI taxonomy): Eukaryota > Viridiplantae > Streptophyta > Magnoliopsida > Asterales > Asteraceae > Rutidosis > Rutidosis leptorrhynchoides. The sequence goes on from NC_092336.1 coordinate 487,411,162, forward strand.
TTTAGTTTATTTAGTTTTACAAATTATATAAAAATTAATAGTTTTATAAAATAAATAATATAAAAATAATATTTTTATAAAAATTGTACTTTTTACAACTTTAAGTTTATTTTTATATTTTGTATCTTTTTATTTGTTTTTAGCGTAATATTTGTTTTTTTTCGCTCGTATTTAGTTTTAAGTCATAGTATTTGCCATAGTTTTTTTTATTTCTAGATTTTTAGGCTTTGCCGTAAAATCCCTTAAGTGCTTTTTCTTTAGACTAAGATTTAGGTGCTTTAGAATTTTGCGACGCCATTTTTATATTTTAATACCTTTTTAAGTTATTGCCGTTTTGAGATATAGTTTTTCTTTTAAGCTTTAATATTTTTAGACGCAACTTTTAATTCTTAGTTTTTAGTTCCTTTTTAAGTTTCAACGCGCTACGTTTTTTTATTATTTTTCGACCATTTATTTTTCGACGTTTTTCGACGCGCTCTTTTTCTTTCTTATTTCTCACCGATCTAGTTTTTAGGACTTAGATTTTTTCTATTTCTTATCTAAAATTTCTTTAAATTTCAATGAAAAATTATTTTAAGCGGTTAAATTGATAGACATCCAAATTTTCTGCTTCGTAGTAATAGTTGGATTTGTTAGTGGCTGAGTTGTGAGCTTCCGATTTAAAGGGTTCTGGCTCCCTGCTGCATCTATTGGCTATTCGAAACGTGGGCAAAAGCAGAAAAGTCTATTAATTTGATAACTTATATAATTTTTATCTTTTATAACTAATAGGATATTCAGTGAATGCACCGAGCAAAACGTTCACCACCTTTTGTACGTTCACCACCTGTAACTCGATCAAAACATCTAGCAAATATTGTCGCCGTTGATTTTTCTTTAGAATCGTCATCCAGTCAACCAAGTACTCCAATTCAAATTTCCGATAATCCATTTTTTGAACCCGACCTCACAATTGAGAATCCAGAGAATATTCAGGGACAATTCAGAGATCCTGAACCATTAATCTTTCCTCCGGAACCACCAATCATTCAAACAGAAATTGTTGAGGAACCAACCATTAAATCAGAATCCTCTAGTGATTCAGATTTAACAAATTCAATCATGAAAAATCTGGAACCTCTAAGTATGGAAGACCGAATGAGAGCTAAACGCACTGGCCAAGGTCACGCAATTACTCAACCTGACATTAATGCGTCAGATTATGAAATCAAAGGACAAATTCTACACATGGTAACTAATCAATGCCAATTTAGTGGTGCACCGAAGGAAGATCCAAATGAACATCTTCGTACCTTTAATAGGATCTGTACACTATTTAAAATCCGAGAAGTGGAGGATGAACAAATATATCTCAAGTTATTTTCCTGGACTTTAAAGGGAGAAGCCAAAGATTGGTTAGAATCATTTCCTGAAGGGGCGATTGATACATGGGACGTTTTAGTTGAAAATTTTCTTAAATAATTCTTTCCGGCATCTAAAGCCGTGAGACTTCAAGGAGAAATTGTTACATTCACGCAAAAGCCAAATGAAACTTTATATGAGGCGTGGACAAAATTTGGAAAGTTATTAAGAGGATGTCCGCAACATGGTTTAGACACTTGTCAAATAGTACAAATATTCTACCAAGGATGCGACATCACTACAAGGAAAGACATCGATATAGCAGCTGGTGGTTCTATTATGAAGAAAACAGCAACTGACGCTTATAAAATTATTGATAACACTGTTTTCCACTCACATGAGTGGCACCAAGAAAAAGATATCATTAGATCATCTAAAGCAGCTAGAGCCGATTCTAGCCATGACTTAGATTCCATTTCTGCAAAGATAGATGCTGTCGAGAGACGAATGGAAAATATGACTAAAGATATCCACTCAATAAGAATTAGTTGTGAACAGTGTGGAGGACCACATTTAACAAAAGATTGTCTCAGTATTGAACTAACAATGGAACAAAGAGAGAATATTTCATACATAAACCAAAGGCCTGGAAATAATTATCAGAATAATTATCCACCGCCAAGAACGATCTACAATCAAAACCAGAATTATAATCGAAATGTTCCATACAACAACCAACAAGGTCCTAGCAATCAACAAGTATCCAATAATACTTACAATCAGCAAAGACCTATTTTTCAAAACAAACTACCACAAACCGATGATAAAAAGCTAAATTTAGAAGACATGATGTCGAAGCTAGTTGAATCTCAAACTCAATTTTTCACATCTCAGAAACAAACCAATGAACAAAATGCTCAAGCATTTAGAAATCAACAAGCTTCTATTCAAAATCTTGAACAAGAAGTAAGCAACCTAGCAAGGTTAATAGGTGAAAGAAAATCGGGAAGTTTACCTAGCGATACTAATGCTAACCCCCGGAATGAAACAGCTAAAGCCATTACCACAAGAAGTGGTATTACACTTAAACCACCTGAAATGCCTGTAATTTCTGATGAAGCTATTCCTACTCCACAAGAAACACAATCTGATCAAGATAAGGAAAAAAACCGGTAGTTGAAAAGGTTAATGAAGATAACACAGTTAAGGCTAAACCTTATGTTAAACCATACCAACCACCACTTCCTTACCCGAGTAAAATGAGAAAAGAGAGACTTGAAGCCGAGCAATAAAAATTCTTGGATATGTTTAAACAGATAAATGTCAATCTTCCTTTCATTGATGTGATTTCAGGAATGCCTAGATATGCTAAATTTCTGAAAGATCTAATCACAAATAGAAAGAAAATGGAAGAACTCTCGGCTGTTACTATGAATGCTAATTGTTCTGCAGTGTTTTGAATAAGATACCAGAAAAATTATCAGATCCAGGAAGTTTCACAATTCCATGTTTTCTGGGTAGTCTTAGTTCAATAGAAGAATTGGCAGACTTAGGTGCTAGTATAAATTTAATGCCGTATTCACTATACGCTAAACTAGACCTTGGAGAATTGAAACCAACACGAATAAGCATACAACTAGCCGATCGATAAGTAAATTATCCTAGAGGGATAATGGAGAACATGCTAGTTAAAGTTGGTACTTTAGTATTTCCAGTAGATTTTGTTATTCTGGACATGGAAGAAGATTCTTGAGTTCCTCTCATATTAGGAAGACCATTCTTAAACACGGCCAAAGCAATAATAGACGTGTTTGGTAAGAAACTGACCCAAAGTATAGAGGACGAGAGTGTTACCTTTTCTGTTGATAGAGCCACATGCAGAATTGTTAGAAGAATTTCCAGAATTACAAGGAACAGGAGAATGTTCTTTAGGAGAAGGAACTGAACCAATTGATGAAACTGAAATGTTAGCTACACTTATGGCTAATGGATATGAACCAACAATAGAAGAAATTCAAATGCTAAAAGAATAAGACAGATATCGATATAAATCATCGATAGAAGAACCACCGAAATTAGAGTTAAAGCCACTTCCAAACTATTTGGAATATGCTTATTTACATGGTGAATCTGAATTACCTGTAATAATATCGTCTTCTCTTACCAAAAATGAAAAATCTCAACTCATTACTGTGCTAAAAGCTCATAGACAGCTATTGCATGGAAGATTCATGATATTAAAGGAATAAGTCCTTCGTATTGCACACATAAAATCCTTATGGAAGAAGGTCATAAAACGTATGTGCAATGTCAACGAAGACAAAATCCTAATATGCAAGATGTTGTTAAGAAAGAAATTATTAAACTACTTGATGTAGGTTTAATTTATTCAATCTCTGATAGTCCATGGGTAAGCCCAGTTCAATGCGTACCTAAGAAGGGTGGCATGACTGTCATCACAAATGAAAAAAATGAGCTTATTCCTACTAGGACTGTAACAGGATGGCGTGTTTGTATTGATTATAGAAAATTAAATGACGCCACCAGAAAAGATCACTTTCCCTTACCTTTTATTGATCAAATGTTGGAAAGATTAGCCGCAAATAGTTACTATTGTTTTCTTGATGGTTTTTCCGGATACTTTCAAATTCCAATAGCACCCGAGGACCAAGAGAAAACCACATTCACACGCCCTTATGGTACTTTTGCTTACAAACGCATGCCATTTGGACTTTGCAACGCCCTTGCAACCTTTCAAAGGTGCATGATGGCGATTTTTCACGACATGATAGAAGAATGCATGGAAGTTTTCATGGATGACTTTTCAGTCTTCGGTGATACTTTTGAATCATGTCTAGTTAATCTTGAACGAATGCTTATTAGATGCGAACAATCAAATCTAGTACTTAATTGGGAGAAATGCCATTTCATGGTTAAAGAAGGCATCGTTCTTGGTCATAAAATTTCAAAGGAAGGAATTGAAGTGGATAGAGCTAAAGTAGATGTAATTGCTAAACTTCCACATCCCACCAATGTTAGAGGAGTTAGGAGTTTTCTAGGGCATGCCGGTTTTTACCGACGTTTCATAAAAGACTTTTTCTAAAATTGCCACTCCTATGAATAAACTCCTAGAAAAAGATGCTCCATTCATCTTTTCAGATGAATGCATAAAATCTTTTAATATTCTTAAAGAGAAACTCACTAATGCGCCGATCATGATAACACCAAATTGGAATCTACCATTTGAACTTATGTGCGATGCAAGCGATTTTGCAATGGGAGCCGTTTTAGGACAAAGGATTGAAAAACGATTTCAACCTATTTATTATGCTAGTAAGACGTTACAAGGACCACAAACAAATTACACAACTACTGAAAAAGAACTCCTTGCTATTATCTTTGCTTTTGACAAATTTCGTTCATATCTCGTTCTAGCTAAAACGGTGGTCTATACCGACCATTCTGCTCTTAGATACCTATTTTTGAAACAAGATGTCAAACCAAGATTAATCCGTTGGATCTTACTCTTACAAGAGTTTGATATTGAAATCCGAGATAAAAAGGGAGCAGAAAATCTCGCAGCTGATCATCTTTCTCGTCTTGAAAATCCCGAATTAGAAGTTCTAAATGAATCGGCCATACAAGACAACTTTCCTGATGAATATCTATTGAAGATAGATTATAATGAAATTCTATGGTTTGCAGACTATGCAAACTACTTAGTATGTGGATTTCTTGAAAAGGGATTATCGTACCAAAAACGAAAGAAATTCTTTAGTGATATAAAACACTATTTCTGGGAAGATCCACATTTGTTTAAAAGTTGTCCCGATGGAATAATACGCCGATGTGTATTCGGAGATGAAGCTAGTCAAATATTAAACCAATGTCACACAGGACCAACAGGAGGGCATTATGGGCCTCAACTCACAGCAAGAAAAGTTTATGATGCTGGATTTTATTGGCCTACAATTTACAAAGACGCACACCTTCTTTGCAAATCCTGTGATGCTTGTCAAAGGGCCGGAAAAATAAGTCAACGTAATGAAATGCCACAAAATGTCATTCAAGTATGTGAAGTATTTGACATTTGGGGTATTGACTTTATGGGTCCATTTCCAAAATCTCATAATAATCTCTACATTCTCGTTGCCATTGATTATGTATCTAAATGGGCGGAAGCACAAGCTCTCCCAACTAACGATGCACGAGTTGTAGTCAACTTTTTAAAACATCTTTTTGCAAGGTTCGGAACACCGAAAGCTTTAATAAGTGATCGGGGTACTCATTTTTGTAACAATCAACTTGAGAAAGTTCTCAAAAGATATGAAGTAACTCATAAAATCTCCACTGCTTATCATCCCCAAACAAGTGAACAAGTTGAAAATACCAACCGAGCTTTAAAACGTATTCTAGAGAAAACCGTAGGATCAAATCCAAAGGAATGGTCTATGAAATTGGAGGATGCACTCTGGGCTTTTAGAACAGCCTACAAAACTCCAATTGGAACCACACCTTTTAAACTCATTTACGGAAAAGCATGTCATCTTCCAGTAAAAATTGAACACAAAGCATTTTGGGCTTTGAAGACATGTAATCTTGATTTACATGAAGCCGGACGTCTACGGTTAAGTCAATTAAATGAATTAGAAGAATTAAGACATGAGGCATACGAAAATTCGTTAATCTATAAGGAAAGAACGAAGAAATGGCATGATAAAAGAATCAGAAGTTTAAAAGAATTTAAAGAAGGAGACAGAGTTCTTCTTTTCAATTCACGATTCAAGCTATTTCCTGGAAAATTGAAATCAAGATGGTCTGGACCATTTATAGTCAAAAGAGTTTTCCCGTACAGAACAGTAGTATTAATAAATTCAAATGGGATTGAATTTAAAGTTAATGGTCACAGAGTTAAACATTATGTACATGATCCGATGGAAGTTGACAACGAAGTTAATCACAATTTCAACACCACAGCTAACTAAGTGTGGGGAGAATCAAGTCTTTAAAGGATAATATATATTTCTATTAGAGTTAGATATTCTGTTTTCGTGTAGTTCTCGAGAATGGAATCCGAATGGCCTTTCCCTAGCAGACCCTAAAGAACTAGTCTTCTCCCCTCATTCTGAATTTTTATTTTTTTTAGGTTTTACGAGATGAAGACTTCCTGTTAATTAAACCATGGTCTAATGCTACATGCTTTGATCACTAAACGTAATAATGACACCCTTCCAAGTGAATTGGTATCATTAATCAGAGGCAAATTGGACGGAGTAAGAAAAGAATCCAGAAACGAAAATAATAAGTTACAGTTTGGTAAAGGAAAATCAAAATCCGCAGTGAAAAGAAGAGCACGACACCTTGAAAGATGTCACAAATGCGGAAAATGGTCACACGAAGGAAAATGCTCGACGAATCAGACATATTCCAATACCGAGTTCGTTACTTTATGCAGAGATGGACCGTTCATATGTTTCGAATAAAAAACGTTGAATGCTCGAGGTTACGCCTATGTAGCTATGGAAAACCAATTAGTCCGACTATCTTATGAGTGGGCTAAAGCAGGTCACTAAGAATTCTATTTCACAGGTAAGTATGTACAGTTTTTGTGTTTATTTTTATTGCTTTTAACCTTTTGATAATAAACGCTAAATCGTTCGATATAAAGTATTAAATTGGTATTCAATAAAATTAGGTTTTGCGACCGAAATTATTGATATCATGCAAAAATTTATTACATCACTGCGAAATTTACCGTTTATTCTTAAGGTATAAATATCTTTAATCATTCAACCCAAAATATTTAAAAAATTCGTCATGAGTTAAACTAGGTTATGGAACCGAAATTACTTTACCGAAAAGAGGGGCGTATATTTTTGATAATATTTGATTGATTAAAGTGGGATAAAAAACCAAAAAAAAATTTTAATTTTATTTTTACTTTGTTTTTAAAATTAATATATAAATATTAAATTATTATTGTAAACTTTTTAAATCAATATATATTTAAGTTTGTAAATATTTGAAAAAATTAATATTTTTAATATAAGTTTGTATGTATAAAAACAAAAATATAATATAAATTTGGTGTGAATTTTTAATATTACTAATATGAATTTTTAATTTTATGCATTTTAAATTTAAGTTTGGTGTGAATTTAAAAACAAAAATTTACTCTATTTCGTTAAGTTAAAAATATGATTTTTAAAATTCGTCATAAGTTGAAGACTAGGTCATTGAACCGAAATTGCTTTACCCAAGGGAGGGACGAGAACTTTTATTATCGTTATTTTTAGCCTTATTGAATTAAAGTATGCCAAAAACATTTAAAAAACCCAAAAACCTCTGTTTTTAAAACTGCGCTTTAAATTGACAAATTTTAAAATTTTGTCAAAGGACGGACTAGGACAACGATCCGAAACGCCCTCATCCTAAAAAGAAACAAAATTTTAATTTTTAATTAATTTTATGTTTTATTAAGTATAAGGTTTTCATAAAAAATAAAAATAAAAAAAGGCAAAAATGAGTAACCCGAACCCCATGCGATCGCATGGGATTTGGCCTTCCAATCCATGCAATCGCATGGAGCTGGAAATCAGGCCAGAAACAAAAACCCAGCAGTTCTGCTTCTGTCTCCCACAACACACACATACATACGAGCACTCTCCCAAAACCTCTCAAATTTCATCATTTTTTCACCAAAATTCACCAAATTTTTTGCTACAATCCGCTCTAAACATGAAATTGTTCAGAAGTTTATCAAGAAAGATAATAATTACATCCCTAAACCTCTTTAAATTTGATTTTTAGTGTTCTTGAGCTATATTTTTCCTAATTTGATTTTGTTAATTTCTAGTGTAATTAGAGTTAAATTGTTAGTATTTTATGCATGTATAACCTAGATTGATGCTAATTAACATGATTTGAAGCCAAAAACTTCAAAATTTTTAGAAATCTAGGGTTTGTGTTCTTGAGCAATTCGGGGCTTTTTGATATAAACAGGTTATGGCCGATTTTTGTCATGAATTATTGCTAAATTAAGTAGTGTAACATGTTTAGGTAGCTAAATGATCCAAACTTTGATCCTAAACATGATTTTTGAAGATTAAAGTGGACTTTTTAGGTACAAAATTCATGAACTTGATTAGTTTGATATAATTGCCATTTGAGACTTGTTTAATTGCTAGTAAAGGTTGTTTTAACATGTTATTTAAGTTAAATGCTTATGAACTTTGTATACATTTTCATATGTGCTTATTTGAAAAAGTGTAGAATTGTAAAAAATGTGAAAATGTGTATAAGTTTAATTTTGATTGAACATGTTATTGTGGTTAATTTAAATTGTTATTTTCCTAACACTAATGCATATTTGGATGCACAAATTTTGTGTTTAATATGTTTTGCAGAAAACCGATACTGCTCATGCTTCATCATCATCTAGACAACCGCAATAGGAACCTGAACCAGAATATGAGCCGCAATACGAGCCAGAACCTAAACAAGAACCACAACAGGAACAACAACATCAGCCTGATCAACATGTACCTTATTAATGAATTCATAGTATTTCCGATGCATCCGCCAGTAGAATACCCAACGATTCCAGAACATATATTGCATCCTAATCTGAGATTCGATAGAAGCTGGAGAGATTACCCGGCATATCAAAGTAATAAATTCAAATTAGTAACAAAAGATGTAGAGGTGCCTAGGGTAATTGATTGGGATCCTTTGGAAAGGGTCCAACTAGCTGACCGTGTTAGACTGCTACTGATTCAAAGGTATGGCAGTTCTTCTTTTACCGATTGGGAAGGTCTATTCACCATTCGTAGGCCTGTATATAAGGAATGGTGTGTTGAGCTGATCAGTACTATAGCGTTAAATGTAGATGTAGATAGGTTAGATGATAGAAGTTTTCTTAGGTTTATACTTGGCCGTAGGATGTACAGGATGTCCATGCTGGACATGGCCAGGGCATTACAGATTTACACTCCTAGTGAATTGCTACTACCCGATTGTATGAATTTGATTTATCGTGGTGAAAGGGTAGATAGGAATTTTGACGAGAACGCCGTCTGGAGGCGTATGTCAAACTATAATGTTTTTACACTGGGAGGAAAACACTCCTACTTACATATTAACAAAGCCGAGCTTCATATAATTCATAGATTTTTGGCTAACTCGATTACACAAAGAGGTCACAACAAGGAGAAAATGACCTTACATGATTTATTTTACCTAAAGTGTATTCGAGACCCAAGAAGCTTTGTTAATATCCCCTACTGTGTTGGTTTTTATTTGTCAAAAATGGTGGAAGGAATACAGGAAGGGGGGATTATAGGAGGAGGTATTTTTGTTACTCTCATTGGAGAGTACTTAGGTGTAGATAGGAACCAAGGAGGTCCACTTTTGGAATGTAGGGAACATGTCGAGCCTTTAGGATTGAGGGTTTATGCGGGTGCTAAGGTATTAAAGAGTAGACGCAACCAGGCAATACCCTATGAAGGTAGTCATCCTCAGGTAGAGAGATGCTCAGATGAGGAGATGGAGGAAGCAGATGACATTAGGGATGTCATTCGGGAGGCTATGACTGACGTCTACCAGCATATAGATGAGGTAGATATGACAAACGCGGAGAGATTTCCTCGAATGGAGAAGTGGCAAGCCCTGAATGATTACGAGCATTCCAGGCAATGACAGCATGATAGATGGGACTATCATCAGCGTCAGATTATGAGCCAGCTGTCACCTCAGGATCACTACATTCTGACCCGACCCGCTTACTATCCTCCACACCAGCCCGAGATGAAACCACCATATACTCTCTACGACCCTAACCAGGCCTACCAGTACACCTATCACCAAGCATGGAACTCGGACGACGACATGAATTGGAACCCCTATCCAGATTGATATAGTTCCTGTTGGTGATTTCTATGATTTTTATCTTTTTATTATTTTTATTTATTTATGTTTAAACATATGATATTGTGTTACATTAATGTATTGTTTAATATTTTTATTATTTTGTACTAATATTTCATATTTGATTTGAAAGTGGAATTTTAAGTCCCATTTCAAATTACCATGAATGTTTATATTTGTATGTATATCGTCAATTGTACATAACAGGGTAAAACAGTGCATTTTCAAAGACTAGCATTAAGTTCAGCAAAAGCTACTAATTTTGACGACAAAACGAAAAACAAATGTGATGTAACAACAAGACGGAATGAACAAATGATGTGCACCATTTATCATTCAGCAAACAAACGCCAATATGTTTGGAAACTTTGGTAAAATTTAATCATTTTTCTACGCTAATCACCCTCAATAATTTAAATTGTTACTGATTTCTTGCAAATGAGGGCATTGCAAGATCTTAAGTGTGGGAAGGGGTTAAATTCTTTCGGATTTTTAAAATTTTTGACTTATACACTTGGTTACCATTAAAAATACTAGTAACGCAGTAGTTGTATTAGAATCTAGTGCTCTCTGATAATAAAGAACAGCCATAGTCTTATATACTGACTACCCAATTCTAGTAAAATTTTCAAAATTTTCAATTAAATGAATTAAAAATCATGTTTATACATATTTATGAACGATAAAACTAGGTGTTAATACCGAAATTATTGTTACCTCGGAAAGGACATAAATTGAGAAACAAACCAAAATGTTAGAATTCATTTAAAATGGAATAGAGGACAATAAAAAGGAAAATAAAAGCCAAGTGTGGGAAAAATTACCAAGTTATTTAAAAGCATATATCACATATTTTTGTGCAAATAATTGAAGATACTTTTGTTTTGGACAATTTTACCAGTTTTACCCAATTTCTTGTAATATATTTGAAAGAAAGATGGATCTACACGATGAATCAATTCCATCATTAAAAGGAAGTAAAGTCTTCCGAAAATGACACGCGCTTCTTGGTTTAGGTCAGGAAGTTGTCATCCAGACCAGCTGTAGGTTGACGAAAAATCTAGAAAAGTCATCACTAAAATCAGCAAGAAATCCACGGACCTCAGCATCAAACAGGGTCGCCAAGTGGTCAGACTTATCCTAACCATGAGAGGATCTGTCTCGTACAATGGGGAGGACGCCGTGCAAATTAACTTAATAAGACTAATGAATCAGACCCCCAGAAAAGGATAATCTCCTTAAAAGATCAAAAATCAGCTTTTAAGCCTGATATTACTCAATCCTAGAGATTGACCTTAAAGATTGAGAATTACAAACTCATGGAATTCGAAGATATCTAAACTCGAGCTTGAACGAGAAAATATTTTGATCAAAATTACAAACCGATTTGTTCTCTGAAAACCCATTTTCAATGCGTTCGTTACCATTGAACGTAAAATCCTAGGAATTTACCTGGAATTCATTAGGTCACCTGAAACAAATCGGGTGTCAACCGTAAGAATGGTGGTTGCATAGTATGGTCGAAGACAGGACCTTGTGCCAAACCGAAAAATTATAAGGGTGAGCTTTACTATTGCTCCTACAAAGGATAGTAATTGCATCCAACACATTATAGACCATAATTATAAGCATGTCAGGGGACATTGCCTTAACAGTTGCTTGTTCAACGCTTTCCTTTACAACCAGACGGTAGTTTACCGAAAGATAATATACGGAGCAAGTATACTGGACGTGTTGCTTTCCTAATACAAGGTTAGCAAGTGGGTGACACAAAACCATAAGTTTTAAGCTAAAATTTTCAAATCTGAAACCCACCAAACCCACAAAAATAATTTGCAAACACCGGTGAAGGGTTATTCCGGAAAACTTATCTAGGGTAAAAGCTAGATTAAATTTTCAAAAGATCAAATGTTTTCATAAAGATCCAATTTCCTTAAAGGATCTAAATTTTTATAGTCATGTGGGACTGTAAACCACAACATTACTACCATTGTTTATACCGTCGTATAGAAATCACTGATGTACAAAGTGTGAAGAATAAAGAAGTGATTCTAGTATTTTTATTTCAAGACTATATTGCTTGAGGACAAGCAACGCTCAAGTGTGGGAATATTTGATAATGCTAAAAACGAACATATATTTCATAGCATTATCCCTCAAGAAAGACAAGCTTTTAGTTGCAATTGTTCTATTTACAAGTAATATTCGTTTAAATAATAAAAGGTGAAGACAAAAGACAGATTCGACGAATTGAAGACACAAACGACCAAAAAGCTTAAAAGTACAAAGTACAATCAAAGTGGTTCAAATTATTGATGAGAAACGTCTCAAAATTAGAAGAGTACAAGACGCTAAACGCAAAATACAAGATATTAAATTGTACGAAAGGACGCTCGAAAATCCGGAACCGGGACCAAAGTCAACTCTCAACGCTCGATGCAACGGACTAAAAATTACAAGTCAACTATGCACCTAAATATAATATAATATTTAAATAATTCTTAAAATTATTTATATATTATATATATTTATATAAATTGTCGGTAGAATGCAAACAAAGACATGTGACCTGGAAAAGTTGGCCATGCGATCGCATGGCCTGGAAGGCAAAAATCCATGCGATCGCATGGTGAACAGGGACAGGTCTGGTCCTATAAAGTTCGCGAGTTTTGGACGAATTTTTACACCTTTATCAATCTATCTCTCTATCTATAAACGTGTATATATATATATATATATATATATATATATATATATATATATATATATATATATATATATATATATATATATTATTTATTTATATTTATTTATTTATATTTATTTATTTATATTTTAATTTTAATTTTAATTTTAATTTCTAATAATAAGGGTATGTTAGCGAATGTTGTAAGGGTGTAAGTCGAAATTCTGTCTGTGTAACGCTACGCTATTTTTAATCACTATAAGTTATGGTTAATGTTATTTTTAATTTAATGTCTCGTAGCTAAGTTATTATTGTGCTTATTTAATGCCGAAGTAATCGTGATGTTGGGCTAAATATTAAAATTGGGTAATTGGGCTTTGTACCATAATTGGGGTTTGGATAAAAGAACGACACTTGTGGAAATTAGACTATGGGCTATTAATGGGCTTTATATTAACTAAATGATACCTCGTTGATTTAATATATAGACTTATAATTTGACGTATTTATATATAACCACATACGATTGACTGGGTACGGTGGAAGGGATATCTATAAATACCAATAATTATTCATTTTACCGGACACGGGATTGGATTAATAGTTAATAGACTTGTTGAAACAGGGGTGGATTACATTCAAGGGTAATTGGTGTAATTGTTAACAAAGTAGTAAAACCTTGGTTTACACGCAGTCGATAAGCTGGTGTATTCATTAAACAAAGTATTAAGACCTTGTTACAATTCGAATCCCCAATTAGTTGGAATATTTGACTTCGGGAATAAGAATAATTTGACGAAGACTTTCGCACTTTATGATTATGACTGATGGACTATTATGGACAAATCCGTATGGACATATCGAATAATCCAGGACAAAGGACAATTAACCTATGGTAATAAAACTAAAATCAACACGTCAAACATCCTGATTACGGAAGTTTAAATAAGCATAATTTATATATTTCATATTTAATTGCACTTTTAATTATCGCACTTTTATTTATTGTCATTATATTTAATTGCACTTTTAATTATCGTACTCTTTAATTATCGCAATTTTATTTTATCGCACTTTTATTTATCGCAATTTCATTATCGTTATTTACTTTACGCTTTAAATTAAGTTATATTTATTTTTAATATTTTACATTAGGTTTTAACTGCGACTAAAGTTTTAAAATCGACAAACCGGTCATTAAACGGTAAAAACCCCTTTTATAATAATAATACTACTTATATATATTTTTGTATTTTTACAATTATAAGTTAAAACTAATATAGCGTTAAGCTTGTTTAAAAGATCTCTGTTGAACGAACAGGACTTACTAAAAACTACACTACTGTACGATTAGGTACACTGCCTATAAGTGTTGTAGCAAGGTTTAGGTATATCCATTCTATAAATAAATAAATATCTTGTGTAAAATTGTATCGTATTTAATAGTATTTCCTTGTAAAAATTATAACTATTTTATACACCACCTCGCATAACATCAGGTGTTTGGTTGTTAAGCGCGTGTTCGCTTTTGTGTTGAAGTTGATGAATCATGAGGTTCGACGGGTCGGATGAAACCCGAGAAATCGAGTGTTGATCTCGATGTATGTTGGTAAAAGAGTATGCATGACGCGACATTAGGTGCCTCTTTCATACCTACTAGCATGGTGTTCGACTTCGATTGTGTTGTGGTTACATTGTACTTAGGGTGCCAGAGAGAAACCCTTATGTACATGAGTGACTAGGTGAAATTTGACAAGCTAAAGCAATTGGATGATTGCGAGAGTATAGTTTGTGTAATTTGTGGTACACTTTTCGTTCGAAGTGTTAAAGGATAGGTTAAGATCCTTAGTATGCTCAAGGTTGGAGCAAGATATGGTGATGGGTCGTGTGAACCCAATTATTGGTAAAGTCTATCTTTGGTAGCATTGTACGGTTGTACAAGATGCGGTTATGGAACGTAGTTTCAAGTGGGGGAGTTACACTCCCGCACGAGGAAGTTCTAGTGTGAGATTTCGGATGACATTTTAGTAGATCCGAAATTTGTGTCGGGACCTAGATTTGGTCGATTGTGGTAGAGTACAATTTCGGTTAAATTGTACTTATGATTTTGGATTTGAATTATCACCGAGGTGGTAATGTGGTAAATCTCGTTGAGAGATAATGGACGTGTTTGACGAGCAAGGTGAAATCCCTCGGTTAAGGGATGTGAGTATCGGATTCTCTTCTAGAGAATTATTGTTTTGTGCATATGTTTGATATAGGTGGTTCTTGCTTGATTGTGTGAATAGTTAGTGGTATCCGTTAGGATTCACTATGGCGTAGCAGAGCGCGATGTTACGTTACTCGTTGTATGAGGCCAAAAGAGCGTCGATTGGTGAAGCATGACCATTGACGGGGTCCGCTGACTTCATCATGAGAGTAGTGTTATATCGGTATGGTATAATGTTATCGGGAAATTCGAGTACCGATGGGGAATGGGATTACCATTCCTGTGTTGAGATTGGGAAGTGGATCGCGTGTGTTTGCGGATTCACGATGATGCGTGTAGTTTCGATCATCTTATTGTGGAAGTGAGTCACGTGTAGTTCGGATTCACAAATGACTCGTGTGGTTGCGGTCATTGTATTGAGGAGTGAGTCGCGTGTAGTTCGGATTCACAAATGACACGTGTGGTTGCGGTCATTCTATTGGGATAGTGACTCTCGTGTAGTTCGGATTCACTAAGGCGCGTGTAGTTCGGCCAATCCCGATTGTTGTGCGGTGGAGATAGTGAGTCGCGTGTGGTGCGGATTCACTAAGGCGCGTGTAGTTTTCGGCCAGCCTTCATGTTGTTGGATGTGTGATCTATCGGTTGTTTTATACACCGATGGTGGGGTCGTAGGACCATGATGTTTGATCTATTGGTTGTTTTATACGCCAATGGTGGGGTCGTGAGGACCATGTTGTGGGATTAGTGATGCGATAGCCGTGTTTCGCTCACATGTTGTTACGGGTGTGACGATAGTAGATTCTGTACACCTTGGGATTTGCGTTGCCATAGTCGTTTGGGGCGCTAACAGTTTTAGTCGTTTGTTGCGCACTACAAGGGATGTTGAGTGGTAAGTGTTATCCGTAAGGATTCGTTTTTATTTCGGTCTTCGTCGGTTTAGATAGTTGAGTCCCAATTAGAATTCTTTTTATTCTTTTTATACACAGAAAAATACACTTACAAAATCTCTATTACGAAGGTACGCTAAAGGGTTGATGTCTCGGTTCGGGATTTGGTTGAGTTTTCCCGATGTGAGGGATTTGAGCGGGGTCTTAGCACTCGGATTGTGATTGATAAGTCGCGAGTGACGATTTTAGTTGTTACAGGTGATTCATTGGGAAGAATTATCTAGGAAAGTCGGATTGGGACTTATGTTGAGGACCGTGGAGTGTAGGTCCGGTTGGTTAAGTGACGAGGATCACGAGGACGTGATCAATTCTAAGTGGGGGAGAGTTGTAAGACCCTAATATTTATTGTACATAGAGTATAAATTGCGTACATGAAGTGTATGATGCAGGGGGTAAATTATAAGCTCAGAAACTGCCCAGACCAGTGTGCGCAACGCGTGTAGTGACCCGAACTTTTCCATGTTTATATATATTAATTGAGATTGATATTTACATGATTAAATGTTTCCAACATGTTAAGCAATCAAACTTGTTAAGACTTGATTAATTGAAATAGGTTTCATATAGACAATTGACCACCCAAGTTGACCGGTGATTCACGAACGTTAAAACTTGTGAAAAACTATATGATGACATATATATGGTTATATATATAGTTAACATGATATTATGATAAGTAAACATATCATTAATTATATTAACAATGAACTACATATGTAAAAACAAGACTACTAACTTAATGATTTTGAAACGAGACATATATGTAACGTTTATCGTTGTAACGACATTTAATGTATATATATCATATTAAGAGATATTCGTACATCATAATATCATGATAATATAATAATTTAAAATCTCTTTTGATATTATAAACATTGGGTTAACAACATTTAACAAGATCGTTAACCTAAAGGTTTCAAAACAACACTTACATGTAACGACTAACGATGACTTAACGACTCAGTTAAAATGTATATACATGTAGTGTTTTAATATGTATTTATACACTTTTGAAAGACTTCAATACACTTATCAAAATACTTCTACTTAACAAAAATGCTTACAATTACATTCTCGTTCAGTTTCATCAACAATTCTACTCGTATGCACCCGTATTCGTACTCGTACAATACACAGCTTTTAGATGTATGTACTATTGGTATATACACTCCAATGATCAGCTCTTAGCAGCCCATGTGAGTCACCTAACACATGTGGGAACCATCATTTGGCAACTAGCATGAAATATCTCATAAGATTACAAAAATATGAGTAATCATTCATGACTTATTTACATGAAAACAAAATTACATATCCTTTATATCTAATCCATACACCAACGACCAAAAACACCTACAAACACTTTCATTCTTCAATTTTCTTCATCTAATTGAACTCTCTCAAGTTCTATCTTCAAGTTCTAAGTGTTCTTCATAAATTCCAAAAGTTCTAGTTTCATAAAATCAAGAATACTTTCAAGTTTGCTAGCTCACTTCCAATCTTGTAAGGTGATCATCCAACCTCAAGAAATCTTTGTTTCTTACAGTAGGTTATCATTCTAATACAAGGTAATAATCATATTCAAACTTTGGTTCAATTTCTATAACTATAACAATCTTATTTCAAGTGATGATCTTACTTGAACTTGTTTTCGTGTCATGATTTTGCTTCAAGAACTTTGAGCCATCCAAGGATCCATTGAAGCTAGATCCATTTTTCTCTTTTCCAGTAGGTTCATCCAAGGAACTTAAGGTAGTAATGATGTTCATAACATCATTCGATTCATACATATAAAACTATCTTATTCGAAGGTTTAAACTTGTAATCACTAGAACATAGTTTAGTTAATTCTAAACTTGTTCGCAAACAAAAGTTAATCCTTCTAACTTGACTTTTAAAATCAACTAAACACATGTTCTATATCTATATGATATGCTAACTTAATGATTTAAAACCTGGAAACACGAAAAACACCGTAAAACCGGATTTACGCCGTCGTAGTAACACCGCGGGCTGTTTTGGGTTAGTTAATTAAAAACTATGATAAACTTTTATTTAAAAGTTGTTATTCTGAGAAAATGATTTTTATTATGAACATGAAACTATATCCAAAAATTATGGTTAAATTCAAAGTGGAAGTATGTTTTCTAAAATGGTCATCTAGACGTCGTTCTTTCGACTGAAATGACTACCTTTACAAAAACGACTTGTAACTTATTTTTCCGACTAGAAACCTATACTTTTTTTGTTTAGATTCATAAAATAGAGTTCAATATGAAACCATAGCAATTTGATTCACTCAAAACGGATTTAAAATGAAGAAGTTATGGGTAAAACAAGATTGGATAATTTTTCTCATTTTAGCTACGTGAAAATTGGTAACAAATCTATTCCAACCATAACTTAATCAACTTGTATTATATATTATGTAATCTTGAGATACCATAGACACGTATACAATGTTTCGACCTATCATGTCGACACATCTATATATATTTCGGAACAACCATAGACACTCTATATGTGAATGTTGGAGTTAGCTATACAGGGTTGAGGTTGATTCCAAAATATATATAGTTTGAGTTGTGATCAATACTGAGATACGTATACACTGGGTCGTGGATTGATTCAAGATAATATTTATCGATTTATTTCTGTACATCTAACTGTGGACAACTAGTTGTAGGTTACTAACGAGGACAGCTGACTTAATAAACTTAAAACATCAAAATATATTAAAAGTGTTGTAAATATATTTTGAACATACTTTGATATATATGTATATATTGTTATAGGTTCGTGAATCAACCAGTGGCCAAGTCTTACTTCCAGACGAAGTAAAAATCTGTGAAAGTGAGTTATAGTCCCACTTTTAAAATCTAATATTTTTGGGATGAGAATACATGCAGGTTTTATAAATGATTTACAAAATAGACACAAGTACATGAAACTACATTCTATGGTTGAATTATCGAAATCGAATATGCCCCTTTTTATTAAGTCTGGTAATCTAAGAATTAGGGAACAGACACCCTAATTGACGCGAATCCTAAAGATAGATCTATTGGGCCTAACAAACCCCATCCAAAGTACCGGATGCTTTAGTACTTCGAAATTTATATCATATCCGAAGGGTGTCCCGGAATGATGGGGATATTCTTATATATGCATCTTGTTATTGTCGGTTACCAGGTGTTCACCATATGAATGATTTTTATCTCTATGTATGGGATGTGTATTGAAATATGAAATCTTGTGGTCTATTGTTACGATTTGATATATATAGGTTAAACCTATAACTCACCAACATTTTTGTTGACGTTTTAAGCATGTTTATTCTCAGGTGATTATTAAGAGCTTCCGCTGTTGCATACTTAAATAAGGACAAGATTCGGAGTCCATGCTTGTATGATATTGTGTAAAAACTGCATTCAAGAAACTTATTTTGTTGTAACATATTTGTATTGTAAACCATTATGTAATGGTCGTGTGTAAACAGGATATTTTAGATTATCATTATTTGATAATCTACGTAAAGCTTTTTAAACCTTTATTGATGAAATAAAGGTTATGGTTTGTTTAAAAATGAATGCAGTCTTTGAAAAACGTCTCATATAGAGGTCAAAACCTCGCAACGAAATCAATTAATATGGAACGTTTTTAATCAATAAGAACGGGACATTACAGTTGGTATCAGAGCGTTGGTCTTAGAGAACCAGAAAATTTGCATTAGTGTGTCTTATCGAGTTTGTTAGGATGCATTAGTGAGTCTGGACTTCGACCGTGTTTCTTTAAAAATGATTGCTTAACATTTTTGTTGGAAACTATATATTTTTAACATATGAATATTATGTGATATATTAATCTCTTAACGTGTTTGATATTATGTGATAGATGTCTACCTCTAGAACAAGTCCCATTGACTCACCTAATAATAATGAAGAGTCAAATGTAAATTGGAATGATTTGTGGACTGATTCACAAGTTCCCGAAGAGGAACCGGAAGAAGAGTCGGAACCGGAAGAAGAATCGGAACCAGAAGAAGAATCGGAACCGGATGAAGAAATAGAACCGGTGGGGGAAATAATAAAACGGTTAAGTAAAAGAAAATCCTCAACCAACCGACCAAAGTTAATTATGGTCAATGGTGTTTCCGCCAAGGAAGCAAAATATTGGGAGGATTACCAATTCTCCGATGAATCGGATTTCGACGAGAATTCCGATGATGTTATAGAAATTACCCCAACTGAATTTAAAAAGGCAAAAGAAAATAATAAGGGAAAGGGCATAAAAATAGAGAAATCTAATTCCAACCCCGATGAACTTTATATGTATCGTCAACCCCCGAAGTCCTTAAGTTGTAACAATGACCCGGGAACCTCTAAACCACCAGGTTTTTCTAAACCAATGTGGACAACGACGGCTCGTATTAGGGGAACATCATATATCCCTAGAAACTTGGCAAAACGAACCAAAACCGAAGAAGAAGAAACGAGCGAGTCGGAATAAGATAGTTGTATTCGTGTGGTGTAATATATGGAATATAGTGTTCTTATGCTTTATGATATATGTAAAAATTGCTTGTATTAATAAGTATTTTTTTTTTTTTATGAATCTAACTCTTGTCTATTTTACAGTTTAAAAACACAAAATGGATAGACAACCCAATATTTTAAGAGACCTACCCAGAGACATGATTGATGAAATCTTGTCTAGAGTCGGCCAGAATTCTTCGGCACAACTATTTAAGGCGAGATCAGTTTGTAAGACATTCGAAGAACGTTCCAAGAATGTCTTGGTTTATAAGAGACTTTCGTTTGAAAGATGGGGGATATCACATTGGGAAACCCATAAGTTACGATGTGTTTACTTTGACGCATATATTGCGGGGAACCCAAATGCTATTTTACGCAACGGGTTAAGAAATTATTTTGACTCAATATATCCGAATATTGGACTTCGTGATTTAGAAAAAGCGGCTAACATGCAACATAAAGAAGCATGTTATGCTTACGGATTAGTAATGTTCGCTTCTCACCAAAGTGAGAACAAGAACATCGGGCTACAACTATTAAACAAAACGTTTCCACAAGTGACGGAGTCGGTAATTGGGGTAAGAAATGAGGTTTTTAGATTATTACGGGACTGTTGGACATTACGTAACCCTCGTCCCTTTGATGACGTTACAACACGCTGTCTTATCAACGGCCATAACGGTTATGTTGCACAAGACCAAGGATGGGAAGTAGTCCTAGTAAAACCAGAATGCATGACTTGTTTCTGGACGTATGAATTACGTGTCTTTATTGCCTTTGCCGAACGACTTGTGTACTAGCTAGAATTGTCTTCACAACTATCTTGTATCAAAGTTATTGTGTGCTATATTTCATGCTTTATGTAAAATAAGCGGTATTGTAAGTTTGTAAAATATTGTATAAAAGTTTGAACGCGAAATATTATTACAATCAGTTTTTCATATAGAATTGTAGTAGTTGAATTGTATATTAGCTACTAAGTATGAACTTAACGGGTAGGTACTACCCGAATTTAAACTTATAAAACGCTAATATGAAGAAAAAGCTTTTATAAATGAGTTCATATTATGCTACGAAATACTATTAACTACTCTTAATATTCTGTATGATTAACTTGTTCCATTTAACTATTTTGAAGGAAATGGCACCGACTACTCGACACACCGTGAATATGAATGAAGAGGAATTCCGTACTTTTCTAGCTTCAAACATAGCCGCAGTACAGGCTGCGCTACATACCAACAATAACCTTGGATCTAGCAGTACAGGAAATCGTGTAGGATGCACCTACAAAGAATTCACTGCCTGCAAACCTTTGGAATTTGATGGAACCGAAGGACCGATCGGATTGAAACGGTGGACCGAGAAGGTTGAATCGGTGTTTGCCATAAGTAAGTGTACTGAAGAGGACAAAGTGAAGTACGCTACGCATACCTTCACAGGTTCTGCGTTAACATGGTGGAATACCTATCTAGAGCAAGTGGGACAAGATGATGCGTACGCACTACCGTGGTCAGCATTCAAGCACTTGATGAACGAGAAGTACCGTCCCAGAACCGAGGTCAATAAGCTCAAGACAGAACTTAGAGGGTTACGAACCCAAGGATTTGATATTACCACGTACGAAAGACGATTCACAGAATTGTGCCTATTGTGTCCGGGAGCATTCGAAGATGAGGAAGAGAAGATCGACGCGTTTGTGAAAGGATTACCGGAAAGAATCCAAGAAGATATAAGTTCACACGAGCCCGCCTCCATACAACAGGCATGTAGAATGGCTCACAAACTAGTGAACCAGATTGAAGAAAGAATTAAAGAACAGACTGCTGAAGAGGCCAATGTGAAGCAAGTCAAAAGAAAGTGGGAGGAAAACGGTGATAAGAATCACCAATACAACAACAACAGCAATTACAACAATAATCGCAACAATTATCCCAACAATCGCAACATCAATCGCAACTACAACAAACGGCCCAACAACAACAACAACAACAACAACAACAGCAACTACAACAATCATCCCAACAACAATAATAACCGCAACAACAACAACAATCAGAAGCAACTATGCCAAAGGTGTGAAAAGAATCACTCGGGGTTCTGCACCAAATTTTGCAACAAGTGTAAAAGAAATGGTCATAGCGCGGTGAAGTGTGAGGTCTACGGACCAGGGGTTAATAGAACGAAAGGAACAAATGGTGTCGGAACGAGTAATGGCGGAGCAAGTAGTGTCGGAGCAAGTTATGCCAATGTAGTTTGTTATAAATGTGGAAAACCAGGCCACATTATTAGAAATTGCCCGAACCAGGAGAACACGAATGGACAAGGCCGTGGAAGAGTTTTCAATATTAATGCGGTAGAGGCACAGGAAGACCCGGAGCTTGTTACGGGTACGTTTCTTATTGACAATAAATCTGCTTACGTTTTATTTGATTCGGGTGCGGATAGAAGCTATATGAGTAGAGATTTTTGTGCTAAATTAAGTTGTCCATTGACGCCTTTGGATAGTAAATTTTTACTCGAATTAGCAAATGGTAAATTAATTTCAGCAGATAATATATGTCGGAATCGAGAAATTAAACTGGTTAGCGAAACATTTAAGATTGATTTGATACCAGTAGAGTTAGGGAGTTTTGATGTGATAATCGGTATGGACTGGTTGAAAGAAGTGAAAGCGGAGATCGTTTGTTACAAAAATGCAATTCGCATTATACGAGAAAAAGGAAAACCCTTAATGGTGTACGGAGAAAAGGGCAACACGAAGCTACATCTTATTAGTAATTTGAAGGCACAAAAACTAATAAGAAAAGGTTGCTATGCTGTTCTAGCACACGTCGAGAAAGTACAAACTGAAGAAAAGAGCATCAATGATGTTCCCATTGCAAAAGAATTTCCCGATGTATTTCCGAAAGAATTACCGGGATTACCCCCACATCGATCCGTTGAATTTCAAATAGATCTTGTACCAGGAGCTGCACCAATAGCTCGTGCTCCTTACAGACTCGCACCCAGCGAGATGAAAGAACTGCAAAGCCAATTACAAGAACTTTTAGAGCGTGGTTTCATTCGACCAAGCACATCACCGTGGGGAGCTCCTGTTTTGTTTGTCAAGAAGAAAGATGGTACATTCAGGTTGTGTATCGACTACCGAGAGTTGAACAAACTTACCATCAAGAACCGCTACCCACTACCGAGAATCGACGACTTATTTGATCAACTACAAGGCTCATCTGTTTATTCAAAGATTGACTTACGTTCCGGGTATCATCAAATGCGGGTGAAAGAAGATGATATTCCAAAGACTGCTTTCAGAACACGTTACGGTCATTACGAGTTTATGGTCATGCCGTTTGGTTTAACTAATGCACCAGCTGTGTTCATGGACCTTATGAACCGAGTGTGTGGACCATACCTTGACAAGTTTGTCATTGTTTTCATTGATGACATACTTATTTACTCAAAGAATGACCAAGAACACGGTGAACATTTGAGAAAGGTGTTAGAAGTATTGAGGAAGGAAGAATTGTACGCTAAGTTTTCAAAGTGTGCATTTTGGTTGGAAGAAGTTCAATTCCTCGGTCACATAGTGAACAAAGAAGGTATTAAGGTGGATCCGGCAAAGATAGAAACTGTTGAAAAGTGGGAAACCCCGAAAACTCCGAAACACATACGCCAGTTTTTAGGACTAGCTGGTTACTACAGAAGGTTCATCCAAGACTTTTCCAGAATAGCAAAACCCTTGACTGCATTAACGCATAAAGATAAGAAATTTGAATGGAATGATGAACAAGAGAAAGCGTTTCAGTTATTGAAGAAAAAGCTAACTACGGCACCTATATTGTCATTGCCTGAAGGGAATGATGATTTTGTGATTTATTGTGACGCATCAAAGCAAGGTCTCGGTTGTGTATTAATGCAACGAACGAAGGTGATTGCTTATGCGTCTAGACAATTGAAGATTCACGAACAAAATTATACGACGCATGATTTGGAATTAGGCGCGGTTGTTTTTGCATTAAAGACTTGGAGGCACTACTTATATGGGGTCAAAAGTATTATATATACCGACCACAAAAGTCTTCAACACATATTTAATCAGAAACAACTGAATATGAGGCAGCGTAGGTGGATTGAATTATTGAATGATTACGATTTTGAGATTCGTTACCACCCGGGGAAGGCAAATGTGGTAGCCGATGCCTTGAGCAGGAAGGATAGAGAACCCATTCGAGTAAAATCTATGAATATAATGGTTCATAATAACATTACTACTCAAATAAAGGAGGCGCAACAAGGAGTTTTAAAAGAGGGAAATTTAAAGGATGAAATACCCAAAGGATCGGAGAAGCATCTTAATATTCGGGAAGACGGAACCCGGTATAGGGCTGAAAGGATTTGGGTACCAAAATTTGGAGATATGAGAGAAATGGTACTTAGAGAAGCTCATAAAACCAGATACTCAATACATCCTGGAACGGGGAAGATGTACAAGGATCTCAAGAAACATTTTTGGTGGCCGGGTATGAAAGCCGATGTTGCTAAATACGTAGGAGAATGTTTGACGTGTTCTAAGGTCAAAGCTGAGCATCAGAAACCATCAGGTCTACTTCAACAACCCGAAATCCCGGAATGGAAATGGGAAAACATTACCATGGATTTCATCACTAAATTGCCAAGGACTGCAAGTGGTTTTGATACTATTTGGGTAATAGTTGATCGTCTCACCAAATCAGCACACTTCCTACCAATAAGAGAAGATGACAAGATGGAGAAGTTAGCACGACTGTATTTGAAGGAAGTCGTCTCTAGACATGGAATACCAATCTCTATTATCTCTGATAGGGATGGCAGATTTATTTCAAGATTCTGGCAGACATTACAGCAAGCATTAGGAACTCGTCTAGACATGAGTACTGCCTATCATCCACAAACTGATGGGCAGAGCGAAAGGACGATACAAACGCTTGAAAACATGCTACGAGCATGTGTTATTGATTTCGGAAACAGTTGGGATCGACATCTACCGTTAGCAGAATTTTCCTACAACAACAGCTACCATTCAAGCATTGAGATGGCGCCGTTTGAAGCACTTTATGGTAGAAAGTGCAGGTCTCTGATTTGTTGGAGTGAAGTGGGGGATAGACAGATTACGGGTCCGGAGATTATACAAGAAACTACCGAGAAGATCATCCAAATTCAACAACGGTTGAAAACCGCCCAAAGTCGACAAAAGAGCTACGCTGACATTAAAAGAAAAGATATAGAATTTGAAATTGGAGAGATGGTCATGCTTAAAGTTGCACCTTGGAAAGGCGTTGTTCGATTTGGTAAACGAGGGAAATTAAATCCAAGGTATATTGGACCATTCAAGATTATTGATCGTGTCGGACCAGTAGCTTACCGACTAGAGTTACCTCAACAACTCGCGGCTGTACATAACACTTTCCACGTCTCGAATTTAAAGAAATGTTTTGCTAAAGAAGATCTCACTATTCCGTTAGATGAAATCCAAATCAACGAAAAACTTCAATTCATCGAAGAACCCGTCGAAATAATGGATCGTGAGGTTAAAAGACTTAAGCAAAACAAGATACCAATTGTTAAGGTTCGATGGAATGCTCGTAGAGGACCCGAGTTCACCTGGGAGCGTGAAGATCAGATGAAGAAGAAATACCCGCATCTATTTCCAGAAGATTCGTCAACACCTTCAACAGCTTAAAATTTCGGGACGAAATTTATTTAACGGGTAGGTACTGTAGTGACCCGAACTTTTCCATGTTTATATATATTAATTGAGATTGATATTTACATGATTAAATGTTTCCAACATGTTAAGCAATCAAACTTGTTAAGACTTGATTAATTGAAATAGGTTTCATATAGACAATTGACCACCCAAGTTGACCGGTGATTCACGAACGTTAAAACTTGTGAAAAACTATATGATGACATATATATGGTTATATATATAGTTAACATGATATTATGATAAGTAAACATATCATTAATTATATTAACAATGAACTACATATGTAAAAACAAGACTACTAACTTAATGATTTTGAAACGAGACATATATGTAACGTTTATCGTTGTAACGACATTTAATGTATATATATCATATTAAGAGATATTCGTACATCATAATATCATGATAATATAATAATTTAAAATCTCTTTTGATATTATAAACATTGGGTTAACAACATTTAACAAGATCGTTAACCTAAAGGTTTCAAAACAACACTTACATGTAACGACTAACGATGACTTAACGACTCAGTTAAAATGTATATACATGTAGTGTTTTAATATGTATTTATACACTTTTGAAAGACTTCAATACACTTATCAAAATACTTCTACTTAACAAAAATGCTTACAATTACATTCTCGTTCAGTTTCATCAACAATTCTACTCGTATGCACCCGTATTCGTACTCGTACAATACACAGCTTTTAGATGTATGTACTATTGGTATATACACTCCAATGATCAGCTCTTAGCAGCCCATGTGAGTCACCTAACACATGTGGGAACCATCATTTGGCAACTAGCATGAAATATCTCATAAGATTACAAAAATATGAGTAATCATTCATGACTTATTTACATGAAAACAAAATTACATATCCTTTATATCTAATCCATACACCAACGACCAAAAACACCTACAAACACTTTCATTCTTCAATTTTCTTCATCTAATTGAACTCTCTCAAGTTCTATCTTCAAGTTCTAAGTGTTCTTCATAAATTCCAAAAGTTCTAGTTTCATAAAATCAAGAATACTTTCAAGTTTGCTAGCTCACTTCCAATCTTGTAAGGTGATCATCCAACCTCAAGAAATCTTTGTTTCTTACAGTAGGTTATCATTCTAATACAAGGTAATAATCATATTCAAACTTTGGTTCAATTTCTATAACTATAACAATCTTATTTCAAGTGATGATCTTACTTGAACTTGTTTTCGTGTCATGATTTTGCTTCAAGAACTTTGAGCCATCCAAGGATCCATTGAAGCTAGATCCATTTTTCTCTTTTCCAGTAGGTTCATCCAAGGAACTTAAGGTAGTAATGATGTTCATAACATCATTCGATTCATACATATAAAACTATCTTATTCGAAGGTTTAAACTTGTAATCACTAGAACATAGTTTAGTTAATTCTAAACTTGTTCGCAAACAAAAGTTAATCCTTCTAACTTGACTTTTAAAATCAACTAAACACATGTTCTATATCTATATGATATGCTAACTTAATGATTTAAAACCTGGAAACACGAAAAACACCGTAAAACCGGATTTACGCCGTCGTAGTAACACCGCGGGCTGTTTTGGGTTAGTTAATTAAAAACTATGATAAACTTTTATTTAAAAGTTGTTATTCTGAGAAAATGATTTTTATTATGAACATGAAACTATATCCAAAAATTATGGTTAAACTCAAAGTGGAAGTATGTTTTCTAAAATGGTCATCTAGACGTCGTTCTTTCGACTGAAATGACTACCTTTACAAAAACGACTTGTAACTTATTTTTACGACTAGAAACCTATACTTTTTTTGTTTAGATTCATAAAATAGAGTTCAATATGAAACCATAGCAATTTGATTCACTCAAAACGGATTTAAAATGAAGAAGTTATGGGTAAAACAAGATTGGATAATTTTTCTCATTTTAGCTACGTGAAAATTGGTAACAAATCTATTCCAACCATAACTTAATCAACTTGTATTATATATTATGTAATCTTGAGATACCATAGACACGTATACAATGTTTCGACCTATCATGTCGACACATCTATATATATTTCGGAACAACCATAGACACTCTATATGTGAATGTTGGAGTTAGCTATACAGGGTTGAGGTTGATTCCAAAATATATATAGTTTGAGTTGTGATCAATACTGAGATACGTATACACTGGGTCGTGGATTGATTCAAGATAATATTTATCGATTTATTTCTGTACATCTAACTGTGGACAACTAGTTGTAGGTTACTAACGAGGACAGCTGACTTAATAAACTTAAAACATCAAAATATATTAAAAGTGTTGTAAATATATTTTGAACATACTTTGATATATATGTATATATTGTTATAGGTTCGTGAATCAACCAGTGGCCAAGTCTTACTTCCCGACGAAGTAAAAATCTGTGAAAGTGAGTTATAGTCCCACTTTTAAAATCTAATATTTTTGGGATGAGAATACATGCAGGTTTTATAAATGATTTACAAAATAGACACAAGTACATGAAACTACATTCTATGGTTGAATTATCGAAATCGAATATGCCCCTTTTTATTAAGTCTGGTAATCTAAGAATTAGGGAACAGACACCCTAATTGACGCGAATCCTAAAGATAGATCTATTGGGCCTAACAAACCCCATCCAAAGTACCGGATGCTTTAGTACTTCGAAATTTATATCATATCCGAAGGGTGTCCCGGAATGATGGGGATATTCTTATATATGCATCTTGTTATTGTCGGTTACCAGGTGTTCACCATATGAATGATTTTTATCTCTATGTATGGAATGTGTATTGAAATATGAAATCTTGTGGTCTATTGTTACGATTTGATATATATAGGTTAAACCTATAACTCACCAACATTTTTGTTGACGTTTTAAGCATGTTTATTCTCAGGTGATTATTAAGAGCTTCCGCTGTTGCATACTTAAATAAGGACAAGATTCGGAGTCCATGCTTGTATGATATTGTGTAAAAACTGCATTCAAGAAACTTATTTTGTTGTAACATATTTGTATTGTAAACCATTATGTAATGGTCGTGTGTAAACAGGATATTTTAGATTATCATTATTTGATAATCTACGTAAAGCTTTTTAAACCTTTATTGATGAAATAAAGGTTATGGTTTGTTTAAAAATGAATGCAGTCTTTGAAAAACGTCTCATATAGAGGTCAAAACCTCGCAACGAAATCAATTAATATGGAACGTTTTTAATCAATAAGAACGGGACATTACACCGCGCACCATAAGGTGAGCGCACCGCGCACTATGCCTGCGACAGTTTCCTGTCTTTTTCTATTTTTAGTTTAATGAGGGGCTTTTTGTTCATTTCACTTGAGGTCGGATCTGTGGACTTATCAGCTGGTTTGGATCAATTTTTGGATCATTTTCACATCCACAAACACACTCTCAACTATCTAGAGAGAGGGGGAGATTTCTATAGAGAGAATTGGGGTTTTGGAGAAGAAGAAGAAGCTTGGTTTGATCAAAAGCTCAAGTGTTAAAGTTGTTCACCTCGTTCCTAGCTACGTTTTGGTTGTTGTGGTAAGTTCTAACTCCAAATTTCATTGTTTGATTTTGATATTCAAGTTAGGGTTTGAACTTAAATTGTAGATAAACCCATTTAAACTCTTGGAGTGAGTTTAGTGATGCTAGTAATCGGGTTTATGGTTGTTGTTGGTGGGTTTTGGGTTGGTGAACAAATTGGCCATGATTAGGACTTGTAATTGGGTTTAATCACTAGGTTTAGTGATTATGGAAGTGTTGGAACCCATTATAGTGTATTTGAAAGGCTAATTTTGAAATAAGTCAAAATTAGGGTTTATGGGTGATTTTAAGAATCAGAAGTGTTTAACACTTACGATTGGGTTAAATTGGCATATAAGGACCATTCTCACTTGTGTTAGTGATTAATGGTTAGTTTGGGCGCGTTTTGTGTTTGTAAGTGCAATTGGTCAAATTTGCACTAAGTGTCGAATTGAGTTGGTTTGTAAATCCACTCTAAGTGTGTTGTTGTATTTGTGATAATGGAATAGGTACTTTCCATTGATGGGTTGCGGATTATTCGGTGCATTCATCAAGGCGACAAGGTGAGTGTTAATATCCTATGTGCATATGTATGTGTAGGATGGGTGCGGGTCGGGTGAAGTGGTTCTCGGTTATAGAGCTCACTTCACATATAGGAGGATTTGATGGACTTGTGTATAGGTCCAATTGGCACGGTTGTGCGTTTTGGTTGACCACCTTTGGCGAAGTGCACATCTTGTGTGTACGTTATCACACTTGGTTGTGATGTGGATGATATAACCCCAATAGTGAAGGGTTTCGATATTGAGAAGTGAGTCACGTGTGGATGCGGATTCACGATGATGAGTGTAGTTTTCGGTCATCTTATTGAGTTGTGTAGTGGATCACGTGTGGATGCGGATTCACGATGACGCGTGTAGTTCGATCATCTTATTGAGGTAGTGATCTCGTGTGGTTGCGGATTCACTAAGGCTCGTGTAGTTCGGCCAACCTCGATGTTGTTATGCTAGTGAAGATAGTAGTCTCGTGTGTATGCGGATTTACTAAGGCTCGTGTAGTTCGGCCAATCTTCATTGTGGTATTCGGTTTTCGGTATTTGGGTTAAGGGGTAACCTTGGACGTTTATATATAGTTTTATATATATATTGTCGTATTGTTGTTATGTAGCTAACCCTCCGGGTGTAGCTTATTGGCGTTGTTCACATCGTCGTTGGTGAACTTATGATTGTTGATGTATCCTAAACTTGTTGCTTAGTGATCGTACAGTATGCTTAGCTTAGCTTGCCTTTATGCTTGGATGCTCCGGTATGCAGTATTTGATTATTTGTGTGGCGTGTCCATTTTATGCATATATATGTATGTAGTATATTTTCACTCACTAATCGTTAGCTTACCCTCTCATTGTTTACATTTTTATAGATTTGCATGGATGCGGTGGCTCGGGTAAGCGTGGGGACTAGTGGACTTGTGTAGTTGCTTAGAAGATCTTGCTTTTGGATTTGATTAGGATTGGGTAGCATATTCCCAATCACCATGCTCGGTCTTTATTTTGTATTAAAAGTCATGTGGTCGAAACTTGTACTTTGTACTTAAAGGGTAATTTGGGCATATGTGGGCCCGGTGTTGTAAAACTCTTTTTATTATTGGAACGTGTTATTTTTACCTAATATAACATGTGGTTAAAAGCGTTTCGTCCAAAAGTGTCGGGAAGCAAGAGATCTTTTTACGAAAATTGGAAAAAGTGGACAGCGGGCTGCCAGGCCCTGTGCGCGCCGCGCTCAGGTGGGGCTGCGCGCCGCGCACCCCATCTGGACAGTTCAGTTTAAATTTTTTTTTATTTCACGTTTTTGGTTGGTTAATGAAAGGACCCGTCCTAATCTATCTGGACGAATACATTACATTTGGTTACTTCGCGAGGTACTTGACCTCTATATGATACATTTTACAAACATTACATTCGTTTTTAAAAGACAAATTCATTTCATCGAAAGTTGACGGCATGCATACCATTTCATTATATGTCCAACTATAATTGACTTAATAATAATCTTGATGAACTCGACGACTCGAATGCAACGTCTTTTGAAATATGTCATGAATGACTCCAAGTAATATCTTTAAAATGAGCAAATGCACAGCGGAAGATTTCTTTCATACCTGAGAATAAACATGCTTTAAAGTGTCAACCAAAAGGTTGGTGAGTTCATTAGTTTAACATAAATAATCATTTCCATCATTTTAATAGACCACAAGAATTTCATTTCCAGTTCTCATAAATATACGTCCCATGCATAGAGACAAAAATCATTCATATGGATTGAACACCTGGTAACCGACATTAACAAGATGCATATAAGAATATCCCCTATCATTCCGGGAAATCCTTCGGACATGATAAAAACGAATTCGAAGTACTAAAACATCCGGTACTTTGGATGGGGTTCGTTAGGCCCAATAGATTTATCTTTAGGATTCGCGTCAATTAGTAGATCGGTTTACTAATTCTTAGGTTACCAAGCAAAAGGGGTATATTCGGCTTCGATCATTCAACCATATATGTAGTTTCGATTACTTGTGTCTATTTCGTAAAACATTTATAAAAGCGCATGTATTCTCAGTCCCAAAAATATATATTGCAAAAGCATTTAAAAAGGGAGTGATGAAACTCACAATCCAATATTTTGTAGTAAAAATATTCATACGACGGAACTGAACTATGCAAGGTTGGCCTCAGATTCACGAACCTAGATCAGTTATATATATTAAAATGTATAATTAACATATAATAATCAAACCAGTTTATATATATTAATTATATAATATATTATTTATTATAATGTATATTGTTATTTTCAAATGTTATATATATATATATATATTTATATATGTTACCTTTATGTTAAATAGTAAATTAGATAGTTTTATGATATATGTAATAATTATAAATAATATATATTGTAATGAAAATAATAATACTATTAGTAACTTTTGTAATAATCAATAATGATAATAATAATATTAATGTTAAAAATGATGATGATGATGATGATAATAATAATAATAATAATAATAATAATAATAATAATAATAATAATAATAATAATAATAATAATAATAATAATAATAATAATAATAATAATAATAATAATAATAAAGAATAATAATAATTTCATAAAAATTGATACTTTTAAAATAATGATATTGATTATACTAGTTAAATAGTAATAATCATAAAAATCATAATAATAATAATAGTTATAATAATAGCAATAATAATAATAATAATAATAAGATAAAAATAAAAATAAATAAATAACTACCTCAAAGAAGTAGCCCTTATAAAAATGTCCAAGTCCAGGTTTGAACCCGCAACGTCACGCTAACCCGATAACATCCTTAACCATTCGTCCCTTTAGTACTACCATCTTCATCTTCACCGAATCATTTTTTTTAACTATCATGACATTATCTAATCGTCATCACTCATATCCTTAAACGTAATCATCATATTCGAATCATCATCACAACTATTCATCATCATCTTTGTTTTCCTATTATTATCATCATCTGTCATCATCATTCATGACTCTCCCTCGTCATCATGTTCATTATCGATATATCACCATGCATTATCCATATCATACGTAAACATTATCATCCTAATAACATCTAACTAGTCACCCGATTTACCTATGATATATGTTATTTGTTTGGCCCAAGAAGATCTTGGTTCAATAACAAATTTGCTGGCCCAACAAGAAAAGAGATACGACCCAACATTAAATCCATATTGTACACTATTCTAATTGCATTTAACGGCCTAAATAGACCCATTTAAGTCTTTTACCGATCGGTACCAAATGAAAAAGGGTTGATGCGTATAGTTGTCTGGCCCTACAGCTATCAAATGTAAATTAGTTCACTAATTGTTATCAATTTGTCTGCCCTTATCCATGCCACATATTCCACTTGCATAATTTGTCTTGGTGATTAAGAGTGTGGTGTAATATAATAATCAATGCCTCCCACTTGACATCAATTTTTAACTCATCGACTCACTAACACAGGAACCGAATAATGGTGATAAACAACTCGATATATTGTTTGATGGTGGGGTTCGGTTTACACCAAAAATCATGTCATCATCAATCATTTTGTCACCATGGAATCCATAAAAAATTATATATATAGCGAAGCATATGAAGAAAAAAAATGGGTGTAGTACAGGTCGATCACTTTGACAATTGTTTAAGCTAGTTACCTTTTTCATTATTGTATTAACCTTTATTCATGTAACCACTAGCTAAAAGTTGGCAAGTGAAGTATTATATAATTTGTAGATGTCGACTAAAAGAAAGAAAGAATACTCAATAATGGTTCACTTCATTCAACTTTTGCTACTTCATGTGACATCCTCATCATTATCGCTGAATGTATCCGACTATAACACATAGCAGCAAGAGTATTTAATGAATTTGTTTGAAAATAATAAACATGTAGTAGCAAACAACAGCGACGGTGGTGGTGATTTGAGCTGGGGCTGATTAAAAAGAACAGAAGCATAAACAAAGTGTTTGGTCCTGGTTTGCGTCGAGAGTTTACAGCTGAAACAGAATTGGATTGAATCAAGTGGGTTGTGGTTTTGTTGTAAGTTGAATAAGAAAGATTGAAAGATGGTTATAAGTTAAATAATGGTGTTTCGGTTCTTGTTTTGATGTCTAATTGAAATCCTGGTAAAACAGTAAGCAGTAGTACTTAGCATGATGGTTGTGTGTTAATGGTGATGAAGGTGACGGTGGAAATAGTGGTCTGTGGTGACTATGATGGTGGCGTTTGAATGATGTTACGGTTTTTGGTTGATGGGTGGTGCAGATGTCGATGTGATAATAGGTGTTGGGTGGTGTTATTTGTTATTCTATATCTATCTATGTGAATTCTATCTTTGTATGTGAAAAGTGTTTGTATATATGTTACTTGAAGAGTTTTGATGTGTAACTAAAATAACACAACTATCAATCATTTCATCAATCATCAATAGTAATTGATAAAGTTAATTGAGTCGACCAGATGTTAATCAGGGCAGAATAGAATAAAAAAATAAAAGGTTGAAATTGATATCTAACAGAATTTGGATTATACTTGTGATTTAATTGGGATTCGTACGAAGTTAGAGACAGCAAGACAAATTAATCACAGTGTGAAAGCTACAAGGAACTAATTTTTGATTCCCCTTTTGCTATAAACACGTATATAATATAATTATTATTATTAAATAAATAAGTGTAATAATAATAATAAATATAAAAATAATAATAACATTTATAAAAATAATACTAAAAATAATACTAATAATGATGATATTTAAAAAGGATAATAATTAATGATAATATTTATAATACTATATTAATTATAATAACTATTATGTTATTACTGATAATAATATTATTAGTAATAATAATAATATAACAATTTATATATCAAGTTTCATATTCGTATATTATATTTATAATACTAACTGTGCTATTAATATTGAAAATAATAATAATATTATAACAACTACATTTTCAACTAAATAATTTTAATATTTAATCTTATATATTTAATTAATATTCATGTATATATATACATATATATATCTATATATATTTATATATAGTTGTTCGAGAAATCGTCGGGAATAGTCACAGGTCAGATGAATGCACGTAAACAGTTCAATATTTTGAAGACTCAACATTACAAACTTTGCTTATCGTGTCGAAATCATATAAAGATCAAGTTTAAATTTGGTCGGAAATTTCCGGGTCGTCACAGTACCTACCCGTTAAAGAAATTTCGTCTCAAAATTTGAGTGTGGTCGTCATGGTTAACAATTAAAACATTTTCATGACGAATATGAGTTGATAAACAGAGTTTTATCATTAATGAGTAATGTAGATAAAATAATTTGATCATGTGAAGCGTACGAGTGAAGCTGTTACAAAAGAGTGAAATAAGCTAATAGACATTCGTCTTTACTTTTGATGTAGTCACGTTTGAATTTAGAAAACAAAGTGCATCTTAACCTTTGATGAAGTCAGGGTTGAATTTAGAAAATAAGGTGCGTCTTAGCTTTTGACGTTGTCTTGGTTGAATTCCGAAATTCAAGGGATTTAAAGGAAATCTTCGAAATCTAAAAGATTTGATTCTTCAGCGAATAAAGAAATTAAGATCTCTATAATTAAATACGATGATCCGCCTCGATTATTCTGTCTGATATTTCCATTATAAATCAAACTTTTTCCATCCTATTATTTTCATCATTCCTATATTTTCTTTCTTAATCCATACATTCAAAAGATTGTGAAATGATTAATCCGGTTCTAATTCTTGATATTTTTCTAATTATCATTTCTATCATCCTTCTTTTCAATCTTTCAAAAAAAAAAAAATATCTGTTTACTTCTACCATTTCCTTGGGGTGATACTATTCTTAATTCTACAGTATCTTTATATTGCTATTCGTATTAATATCCACGGTTTGTAATTTCTACGTTGTTGTTGGATTTTTATATCTTCCCTTATATTTCGATGTCCATGCTTCTGTTTCCTATAATCATTGTCATCCCCGGTTAATACTCCCCCCCTATTTGCTGTGATTTATACTCCAATTTCTATTTCGGAGCTTTGTCCCTTCATTTCTTCTTCTTGCGATTGGGCATCTCTTATAATGGTCCAGAATTCGCAGATATAAGTTTTAGAATGAACATTGTTAATGTCCTAAGAAAGAAACGGTAATAGCACAATTTGACTTGTCAAATTACCAGAATTCAAGGAAAGATAGGACTATCAAGAAAAATATGTTCTTGATATGTTTATAGATTTAAATAGAACGTAAGAGTCGTGTAACATAGCACATGATGACATTATGATCTGTGAATCATCACATTCCATTTAGAAACTCAGCATCACTTACTATAATATAATCATGTTGATCAAGTGTCATTATATTATACTAACTCATGCATCAGTTCCCAACATTACTTCAATAACCTTCATATTTAAGCTCGAAAGTTTATGGAATATAGAAACTAACAGTTTCTATATGATGTAACACTGATAGCACTAAGAGATTAATAATTTCATATAAGAATAGTTATGAAAATATCTTCAGAAATATGGAGGATATTTATAATGAAAGATACGATGATATCTTGGAATTTCTAATATTGAAGGATGGTGAAGAAAATTTGTCCGCAAAAGTTTGGAGTCAGAAGCAAGGTATTCGCTAAAGATTTCATCAGAAACAGAATCATCAGGATTCTTTATGTACAAGTTTAGTCCTTGTGATTTGTTCAGAGTCTCCTTCATGGTTTGCTCAATTCATTTTTCAGTATCAAAACCTTTGAGCTTTTTCAGTATGTTGCTCTTTATTATCAAACTTTTGACTGTTAAGGTAGTCTTCAGTTTTCACTGCTTCATTCAGCTTTTTCATAATTCAGAGAGTTGTTTCGCAGACTGGATGCTTCTTCAGATTTGAAATACATAAATCTAGGAGATAAACGTTATATGTTTATGTATAGCTGTTGACGTAGAAACGCTGCAAAATTTGAAGTTAATGATTGATGATTCCCTGTATTTGGTATGGTAATTATTGTTACAAGATGTGGATAGTATATGATAGGGTTTTCAATGAGTATAAATATAGTGATTTGTCGGAGAGATTTAAACCAAGGAGCGACGAGATTGCTGGTACATCTGCTGGTAATATGGTGGAATATAAAAGGTTTCCCGGTAACAATAAAAGAGCATGCATATATATCAAGGTTATAATAAGGTTGTTTCGAACAAAAAGTCGAAGTTGACTTGCTGGAGCTGTGACAAAATTGTCTACTTTGAAAAGGGATTGCAAAATTATTTTCGGTAATAACAACGCCAAAGGAGCTAGCACAGATACGGGTTAAATATTTACTCAGGTTCCGAGAGTTTTCTGGTGCATAACTATATGCATCAATCTTTTCTTCCGTAGATGAAGTGCGGTTGGTTCATCCTCTCGATTGGGGTGTTATCCAGAATCATGAAAGTTTTGAATGCAGTTTGTAATCGTCAAGATACAAATGAGGTTTAAGATGAAATCAAGTGGCAAATTTGAAGAAATGTTTAGTTTCATATGTTATAGTCAATATTTTAATTCATTTTAATTGTCCAATGTTGGTAGTCCACAGTCGATAGTCCACAGTTAACAGTCCAATAATTCATATATAGTTTAATATATAATATTCGAATTAATTAATACGTATCGTGACCCGTGTACATGTTTCAAACTCGACCACAACTCAAAGTATATATATTATTGTAGAATCAACCTCAACCTGTATAGCTAACTCCAGCATTACTGCATATAGAGTGTCTATGGTTATTCCAAATAGTATATATAGATGCGTCGATATGATATGTCAAAACCTTTTATACGTGTCCCGATATTTAAATGCGTAAATAACAGTATTTAAATGACGATAAATAAAGTTGCGATAATTAAATTATGATAAATAAACTGCGATAAATAAAATGTAATCAGTTAGCTAGGAACAGTCTGTGAAGACCCGTCCTAATCCATCCGAACGAATACATTACATTTGGTTACATCGCGAGGTACTAGACCTCTATATGATACATTTTACAAACATTGCATTCGTTTTTAAAAGACAAACTTTCATTACATCAAAAGTTGACAGCATGCATACCATTTCCTAATATATCCAACTATAAATGACTTGATAATAATCTTGATGAACTCAATGACTCGAATGCAACGTCTTTTTAAATATGTCATGAATGACTACAAGTAATATCTCTAAAATGAGCAAATGCACAGCGGAAGATTTCTTTCGTACCTGAGAATAAACATGCTTTCAAGTGTCAACCAAAAGGTTTGTGAGTTCATTAGTTTACATAAATAATCATTTCATAATTTTAATAGACCACAAGATTTCATATTTCCATTTCTCATAAACATACGTCCCATGCATAGAGACAAAAATATCATTCATATGGATTGAACACCTGGTAACCGACATTCACAATATTCATATAAGAATATCCCCATCATTTCGGGATCCTCCTTCGGACATGATATAAATTTCGAAGTACTAAAGCATCCGGTACTTTGGATGGGGCTTGTTGGGCCCGATAGATCTATCTTTAGAGTTCGCGTCAATTAGGGTGTCTGTTCCCTAATTCTTAGATTACCAGACTAAATAGGGGCGTATTCGGTTTAATAATTCAACCATAGAATGTAGTTTCACGTACTTGTGTCTATTTCGTAAAACCATTTTAAAAGCAGCGCATGAATTCTCAGCCCAAAAATATAAAGGGTAAAAAGGTAAACGAAACTCACGCATATAATTATTGTAAAATAGCTAATAAAACATTTGCATATATTCTCAACCCCAAAAATGTAAAGAGTAAAAGGGATTTAAATGAACTCACAATACTGTATTTTGTAGTAAAAATACATATGACGAAACTGAACAATGCAGGGTTGGCCTCGGATTCACGAACCTATATCATTTATATATATATATTAAAATATATAATCGGAATCGAACAAATTTATATATATTATATGTTAAATTATATATTTTACTTATTTAGTTTGTGTATATATTCAAAATGTTCAATATTTATATAGTTATATTGATATATATTTAATTAGTATTTTAATAAAAATACCTAACATGTTATATATGAATATTTATATAAACTTTGTTAATTTGATTAAAAACATACTTACAATCTTAATAATATCTTTAAAACGTTTATTGTCATAATCATAATACTTTTAATAATAATGATATTGATCATACTTCTATTAATAATATAGATAGTAAAGATGATACTTTTAATGATAATATTAGTTTTAACAAAAACGACAGGTTTGAAAATAAAATTACTTTAGTAATAATGATAATAATAATAATAATTCTAATACTGATAATAATAATAATAACCTTAATAGTTTTCCTACTAATGATAATAGTGATCATGATAATACTAATTATACTAATAACCATATTCTAACATTAGTAATAACAATAATTTTGTTAATCGTTTTAATATCAATAATAATAATAATAGTAACACTAATAATAATAGTAACAATAATAATACTAATGATACTACTAATAATAATGATAATTGTTTTAACGCTTATGATGATACTAATAATAATTATTATCATACTTATAATTAGGTTAACAATACTAACTATGACACTTTTATCAATTATAATACTAGTAGTACTAGTAATAACAATGATAATATTAAAATCATTAATAATAATAATAATAATAATAATAATAATAATAATAATAATAATAATAATAATAATAATAATAATAATAATAACAATAATAATAATTATGGAAATGATAAATATGATAATAATAATAATTTTGGTATTTAAAAACTACCTTAGAAGCCTTAAAAAAAATAGTTGCACCATGTGAGGATCGAACCCGAGACCTCTTGAAAACTCCTTAACACTCCTAACCATTGGACCATCGCCCAGTTTTCAGCCCAACTGAAAAACGTGGTATCCCAACAGTTCTTGGTCCAAAATGTCTCGATCTAGTAGTGATTCATTCGGCCCAATTAAACGTAAGTCCAATAAAAGATTATTTAATCCAATAACAAGTCCACTAACATGTTATTCCTTATGTCGGCTTGAATTGAAAAACGAAAAGAAAGAAAACAAAGGAAAGGACATGTCGGTGGTGTGATTAGGATTAGATCAGAGAAAAAGGGAATTTGTGCAGCATCCATTATCTATTTATTTTCATCATTATCTTTTATTTAGCTGTCAACAACAAAATGTTTTCTTCATCAATTTCGTTAATCACTTGTCTGGCTTAACAACTTTACAGCTCATCATAAACAAATCCTAAATAATTTCAAGTGGAATCGTGGTTTATGTTTTGTCGGCTAAAAAAAATAGCCGCAAAAGTTGTGGTATTTAAGTTGTTCTCTACTAAAAAAAAAAGAAACGTAAATAACAACAGCAACATTAGAGCTGTATTCTTTGAGTAAACAGAAGTGTGAAAAATAGGTTATCGAGGGGAAGAAGAAGGAGGAGAAAAAAAATAATAGTGGGTTTCATAGGTTTTGGTTGATGTTTGTTTCGGTTATCACAGAAAAAAAATAACAGAAGCAGCAATCCGAATAATGACAATATGGGTTGGGTGATCGTATAAGGTGAGCAAAGGCAGTAGTAGCTGGGGTTACGGTGATGGTTAGTTTGAAAAGAAACAAGAATATAAGTGTACGTATATATTTTTAGGGTTTGATCGAAACAAGAAAAGAAGTAGCTAAGTTATGGTTTGTTGTGGTTATCGAATGAAAGCAGGAAATAATAACATAATGGTTAGTCGAAGGTGATGTAGAGTGGAGGATGGGTGACGTTTAGGTTTGTAATTGGAACCGTAACATATTCAAAAATGAATATCAATGATACAAGCTGCTATTATCGATCATAAACAGAAACATAGATGAAGTGGGTTTAATGATGGTTTGCGAAAAGTGGTGGAGGTTTATGGTGAATGTGGTTGTTGGTTGTCAATCAAAAATCACCAAGGTTGAAGATGAAGCCGGGTTCTTTATATTTATGTATGTGTAAGTGTATGTAATCTATATTCAAGTGTATATGCATATGTTAATATAGTATAAGATAGATGGTGGTTTTTATCCTTTCCCTCTTCTGTTTTTAATTTTCGCAATTGCAATTCAGGATAGCCTATAATATCTAGGAATCGAATAATGGATGTTAGTACAAGTGATTTAACTGGTTCGTTTGCATTGAGAATTTAATTTCCATCGGGTACACCTTTTGCAGACAACAGGTACAATAAAAAGTGAAAATGATTGTTAACAGATTTGGCTGTATCTTGTGATTCTCTTAACACTCGTAATCGGATTAGAGTCAGTAAACAAACTTCATAAAGTTTTATTGGGACATGAAACAGAATACCAAGATATCTGTATATGTAATTTGCATAATAATCTGTATTTTATGTATGTATACATATTCATATATATCTATAATTGTATATCTTGTTTATATCACTAAATCTGTATTTTATATGTATACATCGTATATATATATTTATGTATCAGTATCCATGTATATATATATATATATATATATATATATATATATATATATATATATATATATATATATAACTGAATGTTGTATATGTGTATGTTTAATTTATAGTTAATAAATATTAATACTAATTCTATTATCATTTATAATAATACTAATATTAATAATTAAATTTATAATTTTACTAATAGTTTTAATGATATTCACAATAATAATAATATAACAAATCAATTGTATCAAATTAATTTGATAATACTGATATTAATAATATTTATGAGAGTAATAATATTAATATAACAATTATGTTTTAACTTGTATCATATATTAATTATGTAATATTTAATAATCATAGAATCATTTTTATTGAATATTTATTATTTATAACTTTTATATATTTTACGATATACATATAATACTAATTAACTATATAAATCATACATGTTTATATATGATTTATTTTAAAATATACATAATTATTTTATATCTTATTTTTACTTATTTCATTTTAATGTTTAAGTTATATTTTATAATTTCAATTTACTATATATACTTACATTTATTTATTTATATATATATACATATTTATTTACAATTCAATTGTTCGTGAATCGTCGGGAATAGTTAAAGGACAAATGTACACATGAACACAGTTCAATATTCTTGAGATTCAATTAAATATACTTTGCTTATCGTGTCGAAATCAAATAAGAATAAAGTTTAAGTTTAAATTTGGTCGGAAATTTTCGGGTCATCACAGTACCTACCCGTTAAAAGAAATTTCGTCCCGTAATTTGATCGAGGTCGTCATGGCTAACTATAAAAATGTTTTCATGACGAATATGAGTTGATAAATAGAGTTTTATCATCATTGAGTAATATAGATAAAACAATTTGATTACGCGATGGGTATAAGTGAAGCTATCGCAAAAGAGGGAAATGAGTAAATGTAGAATCGTTTCAACCGATGACGTAATTACGATTGATTTCTGGAATTCAAGGGATTTAAAGAAAATCTTCGTAATAAGATTTGGTTCTTCGGTGATCAAGGGAATTAGGATCCGCTTTAAATGCGATCATCTGTTTTGATTGTTCTGTCGGATATCTTACTATAAATCCACCCCTGTCGTTTCTTTACAACTCACACCTTCTATTCTTTCTTCCTTGATTCATACTTTAAAGCATTCGTTAATATGCTCCATCTAGTTCTGATTCTTGATATACTCCTAACTTTGATATCTGTCATTCTTCTCTTTCATCGACCACCGGAGGATTTTATTTACTTTTACTATTACCTTGGGGTTATAGTGGTTTTAATTCTCCCGTGCCTTTACGTGGCAATACGTATTGATATGCACGGTTTGTAATTTATGTGTTATTGTCGAACTTTATATTTTCTTTTATTTTCAAGGGTTCCATACTTTTGTCTCCTCTTCCCGACTACAAGTCAAGCGAATAATGGTCCGGAATTCGTAGGTATAGATTTTTGAAATGAACATAGTTAATGTTCTAAGAAGTAAATCGAAATGGCACGATCTTGATTTGTCAAATTAACAGAATTCAATAGAAAGGTAGAACTATCAGGAAGATATGTTCTTGATATGTTTAGAGATTTAATAGAATGTAAGAGTCGTGTAAATGGCACATGATGATGGTACTGTGAATCATCACATTCCATTAGAAACTCAGCATGACTTATTGTAATATAATCACGTTGATCAAGTGTCATTATATTATACTAACTCATGCATCAGTTCCCAACATTACTTCAATAACATTCGTATTTTAAGCTTGAAAGTTTACATAATATAGAAACTAACAGTTTCTATATGATGTAACACTGATATCAGGAAGAGATTAATAATTTCAGATAAGAATAGTTATGAAAATATCTTCAGAAATATGGAGGATATTTATAATGAATGATATGATAATATC
Organism: Rutidosis leptorrhynchoides; assembly: GCF_046630445.1. Lineage (NCBI taxonomy): Eukaryota > Viridiplantae > Streptophyta > Magnoliopsida > Asterales > Asteraceae > Rutidosis > Rutidosis leptorrhynchoides. Next base: position 487,455,177 of record NC_092336.1, read on the forward strand.
TTTGAATATCTAATATCAGAGGATGATGGAGACTATTATCCGCAAGGGTCTAGAGTAAGGAGCAAGATATTCGCTAAAGACTTCAGCAGGCATTGATTCATTTGGATTCTTTGAAGTCAAACTTATTCTTTGTGATTTGTCTACGGTTTCCTTCTTAGTTTCGCATAATCCGCTTTTCGGTACTAAATTTTTTTTTTTTTGAATGTTTCCAATATAAAGATACACAGAAAGCACGAAGAGGTATATAATTTCGGACGAGAATATTTATGAAAATATCCTCAGAAATATCGAAGATATTGATGATGATATTTTGGAATTTCTAAGTTCGATGGTTGATGGAGAAAGATTTTCCGCAAGATTTTAACATGACTTCGGAGTAAGATATTCTCTAAAGATTTCAACGGATCCAGAATTATTTGGATTCTTTGAATATAGGGTATGTGTGACAACCTGGAAATTTTCGACCAAATTTAAACTTTAATCTTTATATATTCCCGACACGATAAGCAAAGTTTGTAAGTTGAATCTCAAGAATTTTAAACTGTGTCCATACATTCATTTAACCTCGACCAAATTCCAAAGATTCACGAACCATTATAGGAACGGATATGGTTATATATGTATATATATATTATAACTTGAAAATGTTAACAAGTATTAGACGTATAATACTTTACATAAAAGTTGTTGTTTTAAAATATATTTAAAATAATTATCGACGGATTGAATTATTAGTTACATTGAATTATGATTACGAGTCTCTGTTGAAAGGCCCACGTTGATTTGAGAAATCTTTCCATTTTAACAATATTCGGAAAACGGTAAAGTGATTTATAAATAAGAAAAAATTGTCAATCATTGAGAACTAGACAAAGGATAGTGGAAGATTGAATCTCATAAAGACTCGATTGATCTATTTAGTTTCAAACGTACAAAAACGTTTTCAGTTTAAAAAGAACTTTATTATTAAAACGTATATAACTTTTATAAATATCTAGAACCACTTTTGACAACTCATTACTTAACTAGTATGATAAAGATAACGATATTTATATTTTATTTTATTAAATATATATAACGATTTAAATTAATATTATATATACTTATACGCGTATTATACGTACATAGTTTTATTTACTATACTTAAACTTTACCTTTACTTTATTTTTACTTTACTTTAACTTTAATAATTCACTTTAATAATTCATACTTTAATAATTCATATTTTAATAATTCACTTTAATAATTCATACTTTAATAATTCACTTTAATAATTCATACTTTAATAATTCACTTTAATAATTCATACTTTAATAATTCAAAAATCTATTATAAATAGAATTCAATAGGTTTCATTATTTCTTAGAAACTTGAAAATATTTTTCTCTAAACTCTTTCAATCGATTTACATATATATATTTACTCCGTATTATTTCAAGATATTATTAGTATACATAAAATATTACGACGGAGTGCTGTCCGAGTGATTTCAAAATTGTTTTTCGAGTAGGATAGGATTAAGGAAATTATGGGTTATAGCTATGGAGGTGATTGAGTATGGTTCATAGGTATGCTCGTGAGGTCAATATAGTGTTTATCATTTTCGTTACGTCTACGTACCTTTCCTGCAATATTGAATCTCAATATTGATACTTGAGTACTCATAATTTAACTTTTACATACTAATAGTGTATCCCTGACTAGTGGTCGAGTATTTAGGATCATGCATGCTTGTACTTTTGATATTGCCCTTAGACAGGTTAGGTTGAATCTTGAATTAGTTACACTTGCGGTTGAGATAAGGTATAAGATATTCATGTCCTTGAAAAGCTAGCGAAAAATTAAGAACTTTTCCTTTAGATATCGAATGGTTTCGATGAACGGATTAGAAGTTATAATCAATTGATTTTTCGATATTTTTATTAAAAATGATTATTATTATCGTCGTTTTTATCGTCGTTCTAGTTTTATCTTATTATTATCATTATTATTATCTTTATCAATAAAAGGGATTTATCATTAAAATTGTTATTTTTTTATTATTATTACTATCGTTATTATCGTTAAAGTTATAATTAGTATTATTATTATTATCCAATTATTATTATTATTATTATTAGTATTATTATTATTATTATCATTATTAATATATATATCATTATTTAAAAATGGTTATTGTTATTGTTATTGTTATTATTATTATTACTATATTATCATTAAGATAATTATTAGTATTATCGTTAATAATGTTATAGTAACTATCATTATTAATATTAGTGTAATTAAAACAAATATTTGTAACACCTAATTATTTTGATTACTATTATTATCATTATTATGAACACGATATAGAAGACGATTAAAAGCTATTAAACGAAATGATTAGGAAATAATGAGTAAGAGTATCATGATGAAATTAAAATATTATAAGATATTGATTTAGATAAAATTATCGTGCTTATTATTTTTATCATTACTATTATTATTAAAAGTATCGTTAGTATTAAAACTATCATTTTAATAAAAATTATCATTTTAATAGAAATGTCATTGTTACTATAAAATATCATTATTATTATTATTTTAAATAGAATTATTATTTTAAAGATAATATTAAAAATTATCGTAAATATTAAAGTTATCATAATTAGAATTATCGTTTTATCATAATGTCATCTTAGTAATTATAAATATTGATATTTTTATAATAATAATTATTATTATTTCAAAATAATACAACTTTTACTTACTATCATTATAGATATTATTTTATCAAATAAATATGTGATACAAACATATTTTACTATGTGTAATAACTTACTTTAATAATACCTATCATATTATCTTTATAATATTAAATGAACCCTATAAATTTTATTACTTAATATATATAAAAGTATATTTTATTATATAAATTTAATATAAAATTTTATTTATAAATAAATTATATTATTTACTCTAATAAATCTTTTAAAAATATTTAAAAATATAAAACGACGATATTTAAACTATATATTAATCATGTATAGATTTTTGGAAATTATTTTGAGTCAAATTTACTTTTGTTGATTTTTGCATATTAGTCTCGAGCATTAGGACTGTGGTACACTATGACTTGACCTAAATTGTTAGACAGATATTGACCAACATATAAATATATATAATTAATATAGGTTCGTGAATCCGAGGCTAACCTTTCACTTGTTCAATGATGTTATATGTATTTTTACTACGAAATACAGTATGGTGAGTTTCATTTGCTCCCTTTTTAAATGCTTTTGCAATATATATTTTTGGGACTGAGAATACATGCGCTGTTTTATAAATGTTTTACGAAATAGACACAAGTAATCGAAACTACATTCTATGGTTGAATGATCGAAGCCGAATATGCCCCTTTTTGCTTGGTAACCTAAGAATTAGTAAACCAGTCTACTAATTGACGCGAATCCTAAAGATAGATCTATTGGGCCTAACGAACCCCATCCGTTGTTGCGGATGCTTTAGTACTTCGATGTTGTTTTATCATGTCCGATGGATGTCCCGAAATGATAGGGAATATTCTTATATGAATCTTGTTAATGTCGGTTACCAGGTGTTCAATCCATATGAATGATTATTTTTGTCTCTATGTATGGGACGTATATTTATGAGAACTGGAAATGAAATTCTTGTGGTCTATTAAAACGATGGAAATGAATGATTATGATAAACTAATGAACTCACCAACCTTTTGGTTGACACTTTAAAGCATGTTTATTCTCAGGTGTTAAAGAAATCTTCCGCTGTGCATTAGCTCATTTTAAAGACATTACTTGAAGTCTTTCATGGCATAATTTCGAAGAACGTTGCATTCGAGTCATTGTGTTCATCAAAGATTATTATTAAATCAGTTTATAGTTGGATAGTGGATATTATGAAATGGTATGCATGCCTGTCAATTTTCGATGTAAAGAAAGTTTGTCTTTTAAAAACGAATGCAATGTTTGTAAAATGTATCATATAGAGGTCAATTACCTCGCTATGTAATCAACTATTGTGAATCGTTTATAATGTATATGAACGGGTCCTTTCAGTTGGTATCAGAGCAGTGGTCTTAGCGAACCAAGTTTGCATTAGTGTGTCTAACTGATAAGTCGTTAGGATGCATTAGTGAGTCTGGACTTCGACCGTGTCTGCATGTCAAAAATTTTGCTTATCATTTCTAGTCGAAAATCACCTGCTTATCATCCTTAGGAAATTATCTGCTTATCATTATTAGTCTAGACACGTCTTGCTACATTAATTGCATGAGTAGTGTATAGACAAGAATTCATATCTTAGCGTATCTGCTAAATCATATCTTATCGTATCTGTTACTTTAAAACTTTGCCTGACATATCCCGCAAATTCCTCCGTATCTACAAAATCTTTTGATCTATATATATATAGATATCCTATGTAAATAGAATACCACCCGATAGCCGAAAAATCATTTTATATCGGAAAAATCCTTTATCCAATCGTACGAAATGGAATTTGTCATCAATACAAGTCACTCGGATTTCGAAATGGAATCTCACTCAAGCTCCGAAAGTAGTGTGACCGGAATGGATCAACCAATCAGTCATCATCTATTCTGGATGAATTAGGGATGGGTTCGTAGCCTCCTCAATCATTAGAAACAAGAAGAAGGTGATCCTTTCCATCCACCACATTGCCCTCTTGACGAAGAACCTGAAGCACTTACCGGCGAACCTGTCCGAAACACCATTTTCTCGCTCATTTCCAGAGTATCTCGTCACGATTATATATTACATCAAATTTTAGATTTTATTTATCCGCTCGTCCGAACCGACAATCACCCCGGTGTAATAGAAGAAGTCAACGAGCTTCGCGCTCGGGTAGTGGCTTTGGAGAATATGGTGCAAAGGCTACAAACACCAGTAGCAGCACCAACAACATAACCAGTACCACCATCATCAATGCCAAAAGTACCATTACCACCCCAACCACAACCGCGTCGTAAACCTCAACTTCACAATCTGTCCCACGAGCATCAACGTCATACGCACCATATATACCAAGGAGTACCAACAACAATAACTGACGAAGTATTAATTCATAATTTCATTGGAGAAACATTCCGCGGCGATTATGTAATCTCTAAAGTCTTAGAGATTATCTAATCTAGCCCTAACCATAAATCAGTTAAGCGAACCAAAATGATAGAAGGAAGAGTAGAAACCCTGACAAAATGGTGTGTGATTAACAAGCTAAACTTCTTTACCAACAGCATCAACAGTACCGTCAGTGTTACCAGCATCGTCAGTACAGTCAACATCAGAATCAACAACACCTATTACATCACAAACTCCGTCAATTCAAGAATCACTGTGGACATCATTACGAATCAATAACGTGTATATTGTATCAACGAGTTATGAAGAATTAACTCATTTCCTCTGAAGAAATTATATATATATATTATATATATATATATATATATATATATATATATATATATATATATATATATATATATATATATTTAAAATAAAAATAAATCTTTCCGTGTTAAACTGTTGTGTGTGAATCTTAACTACTCGGTTAATTCATATTACAAATATGCAATAATGTACGTCCCTCGCCCGCGACTTAACCATCGTTAACTACAATCTCTGTCTCAATGCAACAAATTCCAATTCCTAATAAATCAAGTATATATTTGATTTTACACTTCATCATTGATGTAACCAAAACTTTTCAGATAACATCATTCGTACTTTGCGAAGTTCACAAGAAATTAACGAAAACCAACATCACATCTCAACAAATAACGAAGTATTGATTCATAATTTCAATATTTTTGAAGAAATACTTATGTAATCTCTAAAGCCTTCAAGGGATTATTCAATTCTAATTCCAACCGTAAATCGAATGAGTTTAATTTAGTATTAAATTATTAAAATCTATGTTACATCTGAAGAGAATATATATACATATATATTTTCATGAAGACTGTAATAAAATTCTTTTGTACAAAATATTAATTGTGAATTTTTTTTAACGGGTAGGTAATACCCGAGATATATATATATTTATTCACAATTAATATGTTACATTCTTCGAATCTGATTAAGCAAATTATCAACTATACTTCCTACTTTCACAATAATATACATTCTTTCATAGAAATCAAAACAGCCATACTCATTCAAACCCAATTACATAATCTGATTTTGAAACCTCAGAATTCAATTCGAGATATAACCGGTATCATCACTTTTAGATTCCTACATCTTTCAAAGCTATACTTTGACTTCAAAACTGTGTTAGAACATCAAATGTATATTAACGATTACAATCTGTGTTCAAACCCTTCGAAAATTTCTGAAGACACTTCAAATAATGAGCAATCGAGATGATGATCCAACCACATATTACCCACAGTTATGTACTTAAAAAGCTCTCGAAACTAAAGTCATAATTCAACACATATCTGTGTCAAATCCTTTGGCAGTTATTAGAAAAAATGACTTTTCAATTCCTTTCCAAAGTAGTCAGTTTTGTCACAGCTCCAGCAAGTCAACTTCGACTCTTCATTCGACACAACCTTATTATAACCCTGATATATATGCGTGCTCTTTTATTGTTACTGGGGAACCTTTCATATTCCACCACAATAACAATAAACTTACCAACAACTTTACTTATCTTGGGCATTCCGAAGAATCATTATAATTATTCATTGAAACCCCATCATTTACTCATTTGCATCTTGTAATCAGAATTGCCATATGAATCATTGGGAATTAGCAATTAGTATTTTGAAATCTCGCAACATGTCTACGCCAAGAGTTATATGTGTATATATAACGTCTATCTTCTGGACTTAATTTGAATGTGAAGTTTCTGAAAAACACTCCGAACTACGAATTGGTTCTCCGAAAATGGAAAAAAAAAATGTTGATGAAGCAGCAAAAACTATAAACGACTTTAAACGGTAAAAGCTGGATGATAATGATGAAGTGTGCTGGCAAAGCGCAGAAAAAGAGAAGTTTTGGAACTGGAAAACGGATTGAGCAAAGTAGGAAGGAGGCTGTGGAAAAATTACAAAGACTGAACCTGACTTTAAAGGATCCAAATGATTCAGTACCTGCTGAAGTCATTAACGAATACCTTGCTCCTGACTCTAAACCCCAGCGGACAATATTCTTCATCATCCTCTGATATTAGAAATTCTAAGATATCATCGTATCTTTCGTTATAAATATCCCCCATATTTTGAAGATATTTTCATAGCTATTCCTATCTGAAATTATTTATCTCCTCGCGTTATCTGTACCACATCATAAAGGAAACTGTTTTAGTTTCTAAATTTTGAAACCTTCGAGTTTAAAATATGAATGTTTTAAAGTAGTGTTGGGAGCTGAAGCATGAGTTAGTATAATATAATGACACTTGACCAACGTGATTATATTATAGTAAGTCATGCTGAGTTTCTAAATGGAGCGTGATGATTCACAGATCATAACATCATCATGTGCCATGTTATACAACTCTTGTATTCTATTTAACCTCTAAAATATCAAGAAAAATATTTCTTGATGATTCGGCTTTTTTCGAGGTATTCTGATAATTTGACAAGTCAAGATCGTGCCATTACAATTTCCTTCATAGAACATTAACAATGTTCATTCCGAAATTTATATCTGCGAATTCTGGACCATTATAAGCAGTGCTTAATCGCAAGAAGAAGAAACGAAGGGACAAGGCTCCGAAATAGAAATTAGGGTATAAATCGCAGCAAATAGGAGAGAGCATTAACCATGGATGACAATGACTATAGAAGACAGAAGCAGGGACTTTGAAATATAAGGAAAATATAAAACCCAACAACAACCCAGAAACTATAAACCGTAGATATCGATACAGATAGCAATATAAAGATACGGGAGGACTAAGAACACTATAAAACCTAAAATATAGTAGAAGTAAATAGATTATTTCGGCGGTAGATGAAAAAGAAGAATGACCGATATGAAAGTTAGAAGTATATCGAGAATCAGAACTGGATGGAGCATATTGATGAATACTTTAAAATATGAGTTGAGGGGGAAAGAATAGAAGGTGTGAGTTGTAAGGAAACGAAGGAAGTGGATTTATAGGAAAATCTCCCACAGAGCAAATCAAAATGGACGATCGCATTTAAAGCGGATCCAAACTCCCTTGGTTACCGGAGAATCAAATCTTATTTCAAATATTTTCTCCAAATCTCTTGAACTTAAAAATCAATTCTATCTACGTCAAAAGATATGACGAACCTATACCTACTCATTTCACTCTTTTGATAATAACTTCACTCGTACTCTTCACAAAATTAAATAATTTTATCCATATTACTCAATGATGATAAAACCCTAATCTTCAGCTTATATGCGTCATGAAAACATACTTATTGTCAGCCATGACCATCCCAATCAAATTTCAGGACGAAATTTCTTTAACGGGTAGGTACTGTGACAACCCGGAAATTTTCGACCAAATTTAAACTTTAATCTTTATATATTCCCGACACGATAAGCAAAGTTTGTAAGTTGAATCTCAAGAATTTTAAACTGTGTCTATACATTCATTTAACCTCGACCAAATTCCAAAGATTCACGAACCATTATAGGAACGGATATGGTTATATATGTATATATATATTATAACTTGAAAACGTTAACAAGTATTAGACGTATAATACTTTACATAAAAGTTGTTGTTTTAAAATATATTTAAAATAATTATCGACGGATTGAATTATTAGTTACATTGAATTATGATTACGAGTCTCTGTTGAAAGGCCCACGTTGATTTGAGAAATCTTTCCATTTTAACAATATTCGGAAAATGGTAAAGTGATTTATAAATAAGAACAAATTGTCAATCATTGAGAACTAGACAAAGGATAGTAGAAGATTGAATATCATAAAGACTCGATTGATCTATTTAGTTTCAAACGTACAAAAACGTTTTCAGTTTAAAAAGAACTTTATTATTAAAACGTATATAACTTTTATAAATATCTAGAACCACTTTTGACAACTCATTACTTAACTAGTATGATAAAGATAACGATTTAAATTAATATTATATATACTTATACGCGTATTATACGTACATAGTTTTATTTACTATACTTAAACTTTACCTTTACTTTATTTTTACTTTACTTTAACTTTAATAATTCACTTTAATAATTCATACTTTAATAATTCACTTTAATAATTCATACTTTAATAATTCATACTTTAATAATTCACTTTAATAATTCATACTTTAATAATTCACTTTAATAATTCATACTTTAATAATTCAAAAATCTATTATAAATAGAATTCAATAGGTTTCATTATTTCATAGAAACTTGAAAATATTTTTCTCTAAACTCTTTCAATCGATTTACATATATATATTTACTCCGTATTATTTCAAGATATTATTAGTATACATAAAATATTACGACGGAGTGCTGTCCGAGTGATTTCAAAATTGTTTTTCGAGTAGGATAGGATTAAGGAAATTATGGGTTATAGCTATGGAGGTGATTGAGTATGGTTCATGGGTATGCTCGTGAGGTCAATATAGTGTTTATCATTTTCGTTGCGTCTACGTACCTTTCCTGCAATATTGAATCTCAATATTGATACTTGAGTACTCATAATTTAACTTTTACATACTAATAGTGTATCCCTGACTAGTGGTCGAGTATTTAGGATCATGCATGCTTGTACTTTTGATATTGCCCTTAGACAGGTTAGGTTGAATCTTGAATTAGTTACACTTGCGGTTGAGATAAGGTATAAGATATGCATGTCCTTGGAAAGCTAGCGAAAAATTAAGAACTTTTCCTTTAGATATCGAATGGTTTCGATGAACGGATTAGAAGTTATAATCAATTGAATTTTCGATATTTTTATTAAAAATGATTATTATTATCGTCGTTTTTATCGTCATTCTAGTTTTATCTTATTATTATCATTATTATTATCTTTATCAATAAAAGGAATTTATCATTAAAATTGTTATTTTTTATTATTATTACTATCGTTATTATCGTTAAAGTTATAATTAGTATTATTATTATTATCCAATTATTATTATTATTATTATTATTATTATTATTAGTATTATTATTATTATTATCATTATTAATATATATATCATTATTTAAAAATGGTTATTGTTATTGTTATTATTATTATTACTATATTATCATTAAGATAATTATTAGTATTATCGTTAATAATGTTATAGTAACTATCATTATTAATATTAGTGTAATTAAAACAAATATTTGTAACACCTAATTATTTTGATTACTATTATTATCATTATTATGAACACGATATAAAAGACGATTAAAAGCTATTAAACGAAACGATTAGGAAATAATGAGTAAGAGTATCATGATGAAATTAAAATATTATAAGATATTGATTTAGATAAAATTATCTTTCTTATTATTTTTATCATTACTATTATTATTAAAAGTATCGTTAGTATTAAAACTATCATTTTAACAAAAATTATCATTTTAATAGAAATGTCATTGTTACTATAAAATATCATTATTATTATTATTTTAAATAGAATTATTATTTTAAATATAATATTAAAAATTATCGTAAATATTAAAGTTATCATAATTAGAATTATCGTTTTATCATAATGTCATCTTAGTAATTATAAATATTGATATTTTTATAATAATAATTATTATTTCAAAATAATACAACTTTTACTTACTATCGTTATAGATATTATTTTATCAAATAAATATGTGATACAAACATATTTTACTATGTGTAATAACTTACTTTAATAATACCTATCATATTATCTTTATGATATTAAATGAACCCTATAAATTTTATTACTTAATATATATAAAAGTATATTTTATTATATAAATTTAATATAAAATTTTATTTATAAATAAATTATATTATTTACTCTAATAAATCTTTTAAAAATATTTAAAAATATAAAACGACGATATTTAAACTATATATTAATCATGTATAGATTTTTGGAAATTATTTTGAGTCAAATTTACTTTTGTTGACTTTTGCATATTAGTCTCGAGCATTAGAATTGTGGTACACTATGACTTGACCTAAATTGTTAGACAGATATTGACCAACATATAAATATATATAATTAATATAGGTTCGTGAATCCGAGGCCAACCTTTCACTTGTTCAATGATGTTATATGTATTTTTACTACGAAATACAGTATGGTGAGTTTCATTTGCTCCCTTTTTAAATGCTTTTGCAATATATATTTTTGGGACTGAGAATACATGCGCTGTTTTATAAATGTTTTACGAAATAGACACAAGTAATCGAAACTACATTCTATGGTTGAATGATCGAAGCCGAATATGCCCCTTTTTGCTTGGTAACCTAAGAATTAGTAAATCAGTCTACTAATTGATGCGAATCCTAAAGATAGATCTATTGGTCCTAACGAACCCCATCCGTTGTTGCGGATGCTTTAGTACTTCGATGTTGTTTTATCATGTCCGATGGATGTCCCGGAATGATAGGGAATATTCTTATATGCATCTTGTTAATTTCGGTTACCAGGTGTTCAATCCATATGAATGATTATTTTTGTCTCTATGTATGGGACGTATATTTATGAGAACTGGAAATGAAATTCTTGTGGTCTATTAAAACGATGGAAATGAATGATTATGATAAACTAATGAACTCACCAATCTTTTGGTTGACACTTTAAAGCATGTTTATTCTCAGGTGTTAAAGAAATCTTCCGCTGTGCATTAGCTCATTTTAAAGACATTACTTGAATTCTTTCATGGCATAATTTCGAAGAACGTTGCATTCGAGTCATTGAGTTCATCAAAGATTATTATTAAATCAGTTTATAGTTGGATAGTGGATATTATGAAATGGTATGCATGCCTGTCAATTTTCGATGTAAAGAAAGTTTGTCTTTTAAAAACGAATGCAATGTTTGTAAAATGTATCATATAGAGGTCAATTACCTCGCTATGTAATCAACTATTGTGAATCATTTATAATGTATATGAACGGGTCCTTTTAGTTGGTATCAGAGCAGTGGTCTTAGCGAACCAGGTTTGCATTAGTGTGTCTAACTGATAAGTCGTTAGGATGCATTAGTGAGTCTGGACTTCGACCGTGTCTGCATGTCAAAAATTTTGCTTATCATTTCTAGTCGAAAATCATCTGCTTATCATCCTTAGGAAATTATCTGCTTATCATTATTAGTCTAGACACATCTTGCTACATTAATTTCATGAGTAGTGTATAGACAAGAATTCATATCTTAGCGTATCTGCTAAATCATATCTTATCGTATCTGTTACTTTAAAATTTTGCCTGACATATCCCGCAAATTCCTCCGTAATCTACAAAATCTTTTGATCTATATATATATAGATATCCTATGTAAATAGAATACCACCCGATAGCCGGAAAATCATTTTATATCGGAAAAATCCTTTATCCAATCGTACGAAATGGAATTTGTCATCAATACAAGTCACTCGGATTCCGAAATGGAATCTCACTCAAGCTCCGAAAGTAGTGTGACCGGAATGGATCAACCAATCAGTCATCATCTATTCTGGATGAATTGGGGATGGGTTCGTAGCCTCCTCAATCATTGGAAACAAGAAGAAGGTGATCCTTTCCATCCACCACATTGCCCTCTTGACGAAGAACCTGAAGCACTTACCGGCGAACCTGTCCGAAACACCATTTTCTCGCTCATTTCCAGAGTATCTCGTCACGATTATATATTACATCAAATTTTAGATTTTATTTATCCGCTCGTCCGAACCGACAATCACCCCGGTGTAATAGAAGAAGTCAACGAGCTTCGCGCTCGGGTAGTGGCTTTGGAGAATATGGTGCAAAGGTTACAAACACCAGCAGCAGCACCAGCAGCATAACCAGTACCACCATCATCAATGCCAAAAGTACCATTACCACCCCCAACCACAACCGCGTCGTAAACCTCAACTTCACAATCTGTCCCACGAGCATCAACGTCATACGCACCATATATACAAAGGAGTACCAACAACAATAACTGACGAAGTATTAATTCATAACTTCATTGGAGAAACATTCGGCGGCGATTATGTAATCTCTAAAGTCTTAGAGATTATCTAATCTAGCCCTAACCATAAATCAGTTAAGCGAACCAAAATGATAGAAGGAAGAGTAGAAACCCTGACAAAATGGTGTGTGATTAACAAGCTAAACTTCTTTACCAACAGCATCAACAGTACCGTCAGTGTTACCAGCATCGTCAGTACAGTCAACATTAGAATCAACAACACCTATTACATCACAAACTCCGTCAATTCAAGAATCACTGTGGACATCATTACGAATCAATAACGTGTATATTGTATCAACGAGTTATGAAGAATTAACTCATTTCCTCTAAAGAAATTATATGTATATTATATATATATATATATATATATATATATATATATATATATATATATATATATATATATATATATATATATATTTTAAAATAAAAATAAATCTTTCCGTGTTAAACTGTTGTGTGTGAATCTTAACTACTCGGTTAATTCATATTACAAATATGCAATAATGTACGTCCCTCGCCCGCGACTTAACCATCGTTAACTACAATCTCTGTCTCAATGCAACAAATTCCAATTCCTAATAAATCAAGTATATATTTGATTTTACACTTCATCATTGATGTAACCAAAACTTTTCAGATAACATCATTCGTACTTTGCGAAGTTCACAAGAAATTAACGAAAACCAACATCACATCTCAACAAATAACGAAGTATTGATTCATAATTTCAATATTTTTGAAGAAATACTTATGTAATCTCTAAAGCCTTCAAGGGATTATTCAATTCTAATTCCAACCGTAAATCGAATGAGTTTAATTTAGTATTAAATTATTAAAATCTATGTTACATCTGAAGAGAATATATATACATATATATATTCATGAAGACTGTAATAAAATTCTTTTGTACAAAATATTAATTGTGAATTTTTTTAACGGGTAGGTAATACCCGAGATATATATATATATATATATATATATATATATATATATATATATATATATATATATATATATATATATATATATATTCACAATTAATATGTTACATTCTTCGAATCTGATTAAGCAAATTATCAACTATACTTCCTACTTTCACAATAATATACATTCTTTCATAGAAATCAAAACAGCCATACTCATTCAAACCCAATTACATAATCTGATTTTGAAACCTCGGAATTCAATTCGAGATATAACCGGTATCATCACTTTTAGATTCCTACATCTTTCAAAGCTATACTTTGACTTCAAAACTGTGTTAGAACATCAAATGTATATTAACGATTACAATCTGTGTTCAAACCCTTCGAAAATTTCTGAAGACACTTCAAATAATGAGCAATCGAGATGATGATCCAACCACATATTACCCACAGTTATGTACTTAAAAAGCTCTCGAAACCAAAGTCATAATTCAACACATATCTGTGTCAAATCCTTTGGCAGTTATTAGAAAAAATGACTTTTCAATTCCTTTCCAAAGTAGTCAGTTTTGTCACAGCTCCAGCAAGTCAACTTCGACTCTTCATTCGACACAACCTTATTATAACCCTGATATATATGCGTGCTCTTTTATTGTTACTGGGGAACCTTTCATATTCCACCACAATAACAATAAACTTACCAACAACTTTACTAATCTTGGGCATTCCGAAGAATCATTATAATTATTCATTGAAACCCCATCATTTACTCATTCGCATCTTGTAATGAGAATTGCCATACGAATCATTGGGAATTAGCAATCAGTATTTAGAAATCTCGCAACATGACTACGCCAACAGTTATATGTGTATATATAACGTCTATCTTCTGGACTTAATTTGAATGTGAAGTTTTTGAAAAACACTCCGAACTACGAATTGGTTCTCCGAAAATGGAAAAAAAAATGCTGATGAAGCAGCAAAAACTATAAACGACTTTAAACGGTAAAAGCTGGATGATAATGATGAAGTGTGCTGGCAAAGCGCAGAAAAAGAGAAGTTTTGGAACTGGAAAACGGATTGAGCAAAGTAGAAAGGAGGCTGTGGAAAAATTACAAAGACTGAACCTGACTTTAAAGGATCCAAATGATTCAGTACCTGCTGAAGTCATTAACGAATACCTTGCTCCTGACTCTAAACCCCAGCGGACAATATTCTTCATCATCCTCTGATATTAGAAATTCTAAGATATCATTGTATCTTTCGATATAAATATCCCCCATATTTTGAAGATATTTTCATAGCTATTCCTATCTGAAATTATTTATCTCCTCGCGTTATCTGTACCACATCATAAAGGAAACTGTTTTAGTTTCTAAATTTTGAAACCTTCGAGTTTAAAATATGAATGTTTTAAAGTAGTGTTGGGAGCTGAAGCATGAGTTAGTATAATATAATGACACTTGATCAACGTGATTATATTATAGTAAGTCATGCTGAGTTTCTAAATGGAGCGTGATGATTCACAGATCATAACATCATCATGTGCCATGTTATACAACTCTTGTATTCTATTTAACCTCTAAAATATCAAGAAAAATATTTCTTGATGATTCGGCTTTTTTCGAGGTATTCTGGTAATTTGACAAGTCAAGATCGTGCCATTACAATTTCCTTCATAGAACATTAACAATGTTCATTCTGAAATTTATATCTGTGAATTTTGGACCATTATAAGCAGTGCTTAATCGCAAGAAGAAGAAATGAAGGGACAAGGCTCTGAAATAGAAATTAGGGTATAAATCGCAGCAAATAGGAGAGAGCATTAACCACGGATGACAATGACTATAGAAGACAGAAGCAGGGACTTTGAAATATAAGGAAAATATAAAACCCAACAACAACCCAGAAACTATAAACCGTAGATATCGATACAGATAGCAATATAAAGATACGGGAGGACTAAGAACACTATAAAACCCAAAATATAGTAGAAGTAAATTGATTATTTCGGCGGTAGATGAAAAAGAAGAATGACCGATATGAAAGTTAGAAGTATATCGAGAATCAGAACTGGATGGAGCATATTGATGAATACTTTAAAATATGAGTTGAGGGGAAAAGAATAGAAGGTGTGAGTTGTAAGGAAACGAAGGAAGTGGATTTATAGGAAAATCTCCCACAGAGCAAATCAAAATGGACGATCGCATTTAAAGCGGATCCAAACTCCCTTGGTTACCGGAGAATCAAATCTTATTTCGAAGATTTTCTCCAAATCTCTTGAACTTAAAAATCAATTCTATCTATGTCAAAAGATATGACGAACCTATACCTACTCATTTCACTCTTTTGATAATAACTTCACTCGTACTCTTCACAAAATTAAATGATTTTATCCATATTACTCAATGATGATAAAACCCTAATCTTCAGCTTATATGCGTCATGAAAACATACTTATTTTCAGCCATGACCATCCCAATCAAATTTCAGGACGAAATTTCTTTAACGGGTAGGTACTGTGACAACCCGAAAATTTTCGACCAAATTTAAACTTTAATCTTTATATATTCCCGACACGATAAGCAAAGTTTGTAAGTTGAATCTCAAGAATTTTAAACTGTGTCCATACATTCATTTAACCTCGACCAAATTCCAAAGATTCACGAACCATTATAGGAACGGATATGGTTATATATGTATATATATATTATAACTTGAAAACGTTAACAAGTATTAGACGTATAATACTTTACATAAAAGTTGTTGTTTTAAAATATATTTAAAATAATTATCGACGGATTGAATTATTAGTTACATTGAATTATGATTACGAGTCTCTGTTGAAAGGCCCACGTTGATTTGAGAAATCTTTCCATTTTAACAATATTCGGAAAATGGTAAAGTGATTTATAAATAAGAACAAATTGTCAATCATTGAGAACTAGACAAAGGATAGTGGAAGATTGAATCTCATAAAGACTCGATTGATCTATTTAGTTTCAAATGTACAAAAACGTTTTCAGTTTAAAAAGAACTTTATTATTAAAACGTATATAACTTTTATAAATATCTAGAATCACTTTTGACAACTCATTACTTAACTAGTATGATAAAGATAATGATATTTATATTTTATTTTATTAAATATATATAACGATTTAAATTAATATTATATATATTTATACGCGTATTATACGTACATAGTTTTATTTACTATACTTAAACTTTACCTTTACTTTATTTTTACTTTACTTTAACTTTAATAATTCACTTTAATAATTCATACTTTAATAATTCACTTTAATAATTCATACTTTAATAATTCACTTTAATAATTCATACTTTAATAATTCACTTTAATAATTCATACTTTAATAATTCAAAAATCTATTATAAATAGAATTCAATAGATTTCATTATTTTATAGAAACTTGAAAATATTTTTCTCTAAACTCTTTCAATCGATTTACATATATATATTTACTCCGTATTATTTCAAGATATTATTAGTATACATAAAATATTACGACGGAGTGCTGACCGAGTGATTTCAAAATTATTTTTCGAGTAGGATAGGATTAAGGAAATTATGGGTTATAGCTATGGAGGTGATTGAGTATGGTTCATGGGTATGCTCGTGAGGTCAATATAGTGTTTATCATTTTCGTTGCGTCTACGTACCTTTCCTACAATATTGAATCTCAATATTGATACGTGAGTACTCATAATTTAACTTTTACATACTAATAGTGTATCCCTGACTAGTGGTCGAGTATTTAGGATCATGCATGCTTGTACTTTTGATATTGCCCTTAGACAGGTTAGGTTGAATCTTGAATTAGTTACACTTGCGGTTGAGATAAGGCATAAGATATGCATGTCCTTGAAAAGCTAGCGAAAAATTAAGAACTTTTCCTTTAGATATCGAATGGTTTCGATGAGCGGATTAGAAGTTATAATCAATTGAATTTTCGATATTTTTATTAAAAATGATTATTATTATCGTCGTTTTTATCGTCGTTCTAGTTTTATCTTATTATTATCATTATTATTATCTTTATCAATAAAAGGGATTTATCATTAAAATTGTTATTTTTTTATTATTATTACTATCGTTATTATCGTTAAAGTTATAATTAGTATTATTATTATTATCCAATTATTATTATTATTATTATTATTAGTATTATTATTATTATCATTATTAATATATATGTCATTATTTAAAAATGGTTATTGTTATTATTATTACTATATTATCATTAAGATAATTATTAGTATTATCGTTAATAATGTTATAGTAACTATCATTATTAATATTAGTGTAATTAAAACAAATATTTGTAACACCTAATTATTTTGATTACTATTATTATCATTATTATGAACACGATATAAAAGACGATTAAAAGCTATTAAACGAAACGATTAGGAAATAATGAGTAAGAGTATCATGATGAAATTAAAATATTATAAGATATTGATTTAGATAAAATTATCGTTCTTATTATTTTTATCATTACTATTATTATTAAAAGTATCGTTAGTATTAAAACTATCATTTTAACAAAAATTATCATTTTAATAGAAATGTCATTGTTACTATAAAATATCATTATTATTATTATTTTAAATAGAATTATTATTTTAAAGATAATATTAAAAATTATCGTAAATATTAAAGTTATCATAATTAGAATTATCGTTTTATCATAATATCATCTTAGTAATTATAAATATTGATATTTTTATAATAATAATTATTATTTCAAAATAATACAACTTTTACTTACTATCATTATAGATATTATTTTATCAAATAAATATGTGATACAAACATATTTTACTATGTGTAATAACTTACTTTAATAATACCTATCATATTATCTTTATGATATTAAATGAACCCTATAAATTTTATTACTTAATATATATAAAAGTATATTTTATTATATAAATTTAATATAAAATTTTATTTATAAATAAATTATATTATTTACTCTAATAAATCTTTTAAAAATATTTAAAAATATAAAACGACGATATTTAAACTATATATTAATCATGTATAGATTTTTGGAAATTATTTAGAGTCAAATTTACTTTTGTTGACTTTTGCATATTAGTCTCGAGCATTAAAATTGTGGTACACTATGACTTGACCTAAATTGTTAGACAGATATTGACCAACATATAAATATATATAATTAATATAGGTTCGTGAATCCGAGACCAACCTTTCACTTGTTCAATGATGTTATATGTATTTTTACTACGAAATACAGTATGGTGAGTTTCATTTGCTCCCTTTTTAAATGCTTTTGCAATATATATTTTTGGGACTGAGAATACTTGCGCTATTTTATAAATGTTTTACGAAATAGACACAAGTAATCGAAACTACATTCTATGGTTGAATGATCGAAGCCGAATATGCCCCTTTTTGCTTGGTAACCTAAGAATTAGTAAACCAGTCTACTAATTGACGCGAATCCTAAAGATAGATCTATTGGGCCTAACGAACCCCATCCGTTGTTGCGGATGCTTTAGTACTTCGATGTTGTTTTATCATGTCCGATGGATGTCCCGGAATGATAGGGAATATTCTTATATGCATCTTGTTAATGTCGGTTACCAGGTGTTCAATCCATATGAATGATTATTTTTGTCTCTATGTATGGGACGTATATTTATGAGAACTGGAAATGAAATTCTTGTGGTCTATTAAAACGATGGAAATGAATGATTATGATAAACTAATGAACTCACCAACCTTTTGGTTGACACTTTAAAGCATGTTTATTCTCAGGTGTTAAAGAAATCATCCGCTGTGCATTAGCTCATTTTAAAGACATTACTTGAAGTCTTTCATGGCATAATTTTGAAGAACGTTGTATTCGAGTCATTGAGTTCATCAAAGATTATTATTAAATCAGTTTATAGTTGGATAGTGGATATTATGAAATGGTATGCATGCCTGTCAATTTTCGATGTAAAGAAAGTTTGTCTTTTAAAAACGAATGCAGTGTTTGTAAAATGTATCATATAGAGGTCAATTACCTCGCTATGTAATCAACTATTATGAATCGTTTATAATGTATATGAACGGGTCCTTTCAGTATGGTCCTTGTATTTATCCTTGGTCTCCTTCATGGTTAGCTCAATCCGTTTTCCAGTTCCAACTTTTCTGAGCTTTTCCAACATACTATTCTTTATCATCAAACTTTTGATGATTAAGGTCTTTTACGGTTGTCTATGGTTTCTGCTGCTTCATTCAGTTTTTTTAACATTCAGAGTATTGATTTGTAGACTGGGTGCTTTTCAAAATTTCAGAATGGAAGATCATAGTTCTAAGAGATAAATGTTATATGGATACCTATAACTGTTTATGTGGAAACGTTGCGAGGCTCACAATACAGATTTACTGATTTCCGATAATTGGTATGGCAATTCTTGTTACAAGATGCGAATGAGTACATGATGAGACTTCAATAGATAAATATAGCGATTTGTCGGAGAGATTTAAACCAAGGAGCGACGAGGTTGCTGGTACATCTGCTGGTAATATGGTGGATTATAAAAGGTTCCCCGGTAACAATAAAAGAGCACGCATATATATCAAGGTTATAATAAGGTTGTTTCGAACGAAAAGTCGAAGTTGACTTGTTGGAGCTGTGACAAAATTGGCTAATTTGGAAAGAGATTGCAAAGTTATTTTCGGTAATAATAACGCTAAATGAATTAGCACAGCTATGCGTTAAACGTTTATTCAGTTTTCAAGAGTTTTCAGGTGCATAACTATACGCCTCAATCTTTTCTTTCTGTAGATGAAGTGTGGTTGGTTCATCCTCTCGATTGAGGTGTTTTTAAGAATCATGAAAGGTTTGAACGCAGATTGTAATTGTCGAGATATAAATGAGGTTTAAGATGAAATCAAGTGGCAAACTTGAAGAATCGTTTAGTTTCATATGTTATAATTAATATTTTAATTCATTTTAATTGTCCAATGTTATTAGTCCACAGTCGATAGTCCACAGTTGACAGTCCAATAATTCTTATACAGTTTAATATACAATATTCGAATTAATTAATACGTGTCGTGACCCGTATACGTCTCAGACTCGATCACAACTCAAATTATATATATTATTGTAGAATCAACCTCAACCCTGTATAGAGAACTCGATCATTACTGCATATAGAATGTCTATGATGATTCCAAATAATATATATAGATGCGTCGATATGATATGTCAAAACCTTGTATACGTGTCCCGATATTTAAAGTGTGTAAAATAAATAACAGAAAATAAATGACGATAAATAAAGTGCGTAAAGTAAATAACAGAAATTAAATGACGTTAAATAAAATTGCGAGAATTAAAATTATGATAAAATAAATTGCGATAATTAAATTGTGATAAATAAAATGTACTGTGGAATTAACAGTTAGCTAGGAACAGTTAGCTAGGATCTTGTTAGCGTGGTTTCTTAACAAATTTTTATATTGTTAAATTAGTCTGTTTCTAATCAATTTTTATTGTGTCCATTATTTCTTCATTATGCCACTTGTTGGATTTTGATAGATCAAAATCGAAATATGAAAATTGAATGAAAAGGGTTATTCTGTGGTGAACGAATTTGTATATCGTTGGATGTAAGTAGGATATTAAATGACCGTTGAATCAGATTCGAAGAACGTACAATGTAACCTATTAATGTGAAATCTAAATATTCCTCGGGTATTACCTACCCGTTAAAATATTTTCACCATTAACAGTTTGTACAAAAAAATTATTAATTACAATCTTTATGAAAACATATATACATATATATTTTTCTTCAGATGTAATCATAGATTTAATGAGTTAACATAATATTAAACTCATTTAGTTTTTGGTTGGAACTAGAATAAATAATCTCTAAAACTTTAGAGATTACATATTCGCCATGTCGAACGAAGATAAATGAGGTAGAACGTTACGTAGAACGAAGATCATACTCGAAGTACAGATGATGACATTGAGGCATGGATTGTTGATTGGTACTGGTGTTGTTACTGATGGTACTGTTGGTGCCGGTGATGTTGCTGAAGCTGGTACATTTTGCACCATATTCTCCGAATTGATTATTCGAGCGCGAAGTTTGTTGACTTATTACTCTAGGATGATTGTCGGTCGGAACGAGCGGATGAATAAGGTTCAGAATTGTGGATAGAATATAATCTTGTCAAGTTACCCTGGAAATGAGACTGAAAATGGTGTCTCGAACAGGTTCGTCGGTAAACGCTTCAGGTTCATTGTCAAGAGGTGAATTCGGTAGGTGGAAGGGATTGCCTTCTACGCGTTTCCATTAATTAAGTCGGCTACGAACTCATCAGATGAATTGATAATGGCTGATTGGTTGATTCATGCCGATGATGCTGTTTTCGGAGTTTAGGTGAACATCTATGTCGGAATAGCTATCGTAATAACTATCGAAATAGCTATCAGAATCTGAGGGACTCGAACTGGTTGCAGGATTCATCTGGTACGATCAGATGAAGGATTTTTGATAAGAAATAGATTATAGGATGTAGGTTAGTACCCTGCAATACATAATTTACATATGCATATATAATACTAAAATCTCATAAGTTACGGAGGAATCTACGGAAGTTGTCAGGCAAAATTACAGTAATAGATACGCTAAGATATGAATTTTGTCTATACACTATTCATGCAGTCAATGCAGTAAAACGTGTCTAGACTAAGAATTATAAGCAAATGATTCTCTAAGAATGATAAGCAGGTAATTTTTGACATAAAATGATAAGCAAAACTTTTGACATGCAGACACGGTCGAAGTCCAGACTCACTAATGCATCCTAACGACTTATCAGTCAGACACACTAATGCAGACATGGTTCGCTAAGACCACCGCTCTGATACCAACTGTGAAACAGTTGGGGACAACCACCGTTCCACCCAGTGCCTTCCCAGCTAACCGCCTGGTGACCACTGAGTGTACCTCAGATACTAATTTTAGGGCCTGCCTCTCGGCTACTGCCAACCCTCGTAAGGGATCGCAAGGAGTAAGAGCCAATGCTTCGTCACAGGTAATACTGTGAGAACCTCCTTTATGACTAACCCGCCACACATGGACGATGTTATACCAGCTTTGATGCCAACTGTGAAGACCCGTCCTAATCCATCCGGACGAATACATTACATTTGGTTACATCGCGAGGTACTAGACCTCTATATGATACATTTTACAAACATTGCATTCGTTTTTAAAAGACAAACTTTCATTACATCAAAAGTTGACAGCATGCATACCATTTCCTAATATATCCAACTATAAATGACTTGATAATAATCTAGATGAACTCAATGACTCGAATGCAACGTCTTTTGAAATATGTCATGAATGACTCCAAGTAATATCTTTAAAATGAGCAAATGCACAGCGGAAGATTTCTTTCGTACCTGAGAATAAACATGCTTTCAAGTGTCAACCAAAAGGTTGGTGAGTTCATTAGTTTACATAAATAATCATTTCATAATTTTAATAGACCACAATATTTCATATTTCCATTTCTCATAAACATACGTCCCATGCATAGAGACAAAAATATCATTCATATGGATTGAACACCTGGTAACCGATATTCACAATATGCATATAAGAATATCCCAATCATTCCGGGATCCTCCTTCGGACATGATATAAATTTCGAAGTACTAAAGCATCCGGTACTTTGGATGGGGCTTGTTGGGCCCGATAGATCTATCTTTAGAGTTCGCGTCAATTAGGGTGTCTGTTCCCCAATTCTTAGATTACCAGACTAAATAGGGGCATATTCGGTTTAATAATTCAACCATAGAATGTAGTTTCATGTACTTGTGTCTATTTCGTAAAACAATTATAAAAGCAGCGCATGAATTCTCAGCCCAAAAATATAAAGGGTAAAAAGGCAAACGAAACTCACGTATATAATTATTGTAAAACAGTTAATAAAACATTTGCATATATTCTCAGCCCCAAAAATGTAAAGAGTAAAAGGGATTTAAATGAACTCACAATACTGTATTTTGTAGTAAAAATACATATGACGAAACTGAACAATGCAGGGTTGGCCTCGGATTCACGAACCTATATCATTTATATATATATATTAAAATATATAATCGGAATCGAACAAATTTATATATATTATATGTTAAATTATATATTTTACTTATTTAGTTTGTGTATATATTCAAAATATTCAATATTTATATAGTTATATTGATATATATTTAATTAGTATTTTAATAAAAATACCTAACATGTTATATATGAATATTTATATAAACTTTGTTAATTTGATTAAAAACATACTTACAATCTTAATAATATCTTTAAAACGTTTATTGTCATAATCATAATACTTTTAATAATAATGATATTGATCATACTTCTATTAATAATATAGATAGTAAAGATGATACTTTTAATGATAATATTAGTTTTAACAAAAACGACAGGTTTGAAAATAAAATTACTTTAGTAATAATGATAATAATAATAATAATAATTCTAATACTGATAATAATAATAACCTTAATAATTTTCCTACTAATGATAATAGTGATAATGATAATACTAATTATACTAATAACCATATTCTAACATTAGTAATAACAATAATTTTGTTAATTGTTTTAATATCAATAATAATAATAATAGTAACACTAATAATAATAGTAACAATAATAATACTAATGATACTACTAATAATAATGATAATTGTTTTAACGCTTATGATGATACTAATAATAATTATTATCATACTTATAATTAGGTTAACAATACTAACTATGACACTTTTATCAATTATAATACTAGTAGTACTAGTAATAACAATGATAATATTAAAATCATTAATAATAATAATAATAATAATAATAATAATAATAATAATAATAATAATAATAATAATAACAATAATAATAATTATGGAAATGATAAATATGATAATAATAATAATTTTGGTATTTAAAAACTACCTTAGAAGCCTTAAAAAAAATAGTTGCACCATGTGAGGATCGAACCCGAGACCTCTTGAAAACTCCTTAACAATCCTAACCATTGGACCATCGCCCAGTTTTCTGTTTTATATTCCTCTGAAATTATTATAACTCGTTTCTGTTTTAATTCGGCCCAACAACAAGAGTGGATTTCGGCCCAACTGAAAAACATGGTATCCCAACAGTTCTTGGTCCAAAACGTCTCGATCTAGTAGTGATTCGTTCGGCCCAATTAAACGTAAGTCCAATAAAAGATTATTTAATCCAATAACAAGTCCACTAACATGTTATTCCTTATGTCGGCTGGAATTGAAAAATGAAAAGAAAGAAAACAAAGGAAAGGACATGTCGGTGGTGTGATTAGGATTAGATCAGAGAAAAAGGGAATTTGTGCAGCATCCATTATCTATTTATTTTCATCATTATCTTTTATTTAGCTGTCAACAACAAAATGTTTTCTTCATCAATTTCGTTAATCACTTGTCTGGCTTAACAACTTTACAGCTCATCATAAACAAATCCTAAATAATTTCAAGTGGAATCGTGGTTTATGTTTTGTCGGCTAAAAAAATAGCCTCAAAAGTTGTGGTATTTAAGTTGTTCTCCACTAAAAAAAAGAAACGTAAATAACAACAGCAACATTAGAGCTGTATTCTTTGAGTAAACAGAAGTGTGAAAAATAGGTTATCGAGGGGAGGAAGAAGAGAGAGAAAAAAAATAATAGTGGGTTTCATGGGTTTTAGTTGATGTTTGTTTCGGTTATCACAGAAAAAAATAACAGAAGCAGCAATCCGAATAATGACAATATGGGTTGGGTGATCGTATAAGGTGAGCAAAGGCAGTAGTAGCTGGGGTTACGGTGATGGTTGGTTTGAAAAGAAACAAGAATATAAGTGTACGTATATATTTTTAGGGTTTGATCGAAACAAGAAAAGAAGTAGCTAAGTTATGGTTTGTTGTGGTTGTCGAATGAAAGCAGGAAATAAAAATATAATGGTTAGTCGAAGGTGATGTAGAGTGGAGGATGGGTGACGTTTAGGTTTGTAATTGGAACCGTAACATATTCAACAATGAATATCAATGATACAAGCTGCTATTATCGATCATAAACAGAAACATAAATGAAGTGGGTTTGATGATGGTTTGCGAAAAGTGGTGGAGGTTTATGGTGAAGGTGGTTGTTGGTTGTCGATCAAAAATCACCAAGGTTGAAGATGAAGCCGGGTTCTTTATATTTATGTATGTGTAAGTGTATGTAATCTATATTCAAGTGTATATGCATATGTTAATATAGTATAAGATAGATGGTGGTTTTTATCCTTTCCCTCTTCTGTTTTTAATTTTCGCAATTGCAATTCAGGATAGCCTATAATATCTAGGAATCGAATAATGGATGTTAGTACAAGTGATTTAACTGGTTTGTTTGCATTGAGAATTTAATTTCCATCGGGTACACCTTTTGCAGACAACAGGTACAATAAAAAGTGAAAACGATTGTTAACAGATTTGGCTGTATCTTGTGATTCTCTTAACACTCGTAATCGGATTAGAGTCAGTAAACAAACTTCATAAAGTTTGATTGGGACATGAAACAGAATACCAAGATATCTGTATATGTAATTTGTATAATAATCTGTATTTTATGTATGTATACATATTCATATATATCTATAATTGTATATCTTGTTTATATCACTAAATCTGTATTTTATATGTATACATCGTATATATATATTTATGTATCAGTATCCATGTATATATATATATATATATATATATATATATATATATATATATATATATATATATATATATCTATAACTGAATGTTGTATATGTGCATGTTTAATTTATAGTTAATAAATATTAATACTAATTCTATTATCATTTATAATAATACTAATATTAATAATTAAATTTATAATTTTACTAATAGTTTTAATGATATTCACATTCACAATAATAATAATATAACAAATCAATTGTATCAAATTAATTTGATAATACTGATATTAATAATATTTAGGAGAGTAATAATATTAATATAACAATTATGTTTTAACTTGTATCATATATTAATTATGTAATATTTAATAATCATATAATCATTTTTATTGAATATTTATTATTTATAACTTTTATATATTTTACGATATACATATAATACTAATTAACTATATAAATCATATATGTTTATATATGATTTATTTTAAAATATACATAATTATTTTATATCTTATTTTTACTTATTTCATTTTAATGTTTAAGTTATATTTTATAATTTCAATTTACTATATATACTTACATTTATTTATTTATATATATATATACATATTTATTTACAATTCAATTGTTCGTGAATCGTCGGGAATAGTTAAAGGTCAAATGTACACATGAACACAGTTCAATATTCTTGAGATTCAATTAAATATACTTTGCTTATCGTGTCGAAATTAAATAAGAATGAAGTTTAAGTTTAAATTTGGTCAGAAATTTTTGGGTCATCACACAGTCAGCTAGGAACAGTTAGCGTGGATTCTTAACAAAATTTTTCCTCATAGTTAATTTGTTTGTTTCTAAAAAATTTTATTTTGTCCAATATTTTCTTCATTATGCCATTTGTCGTATTCTGATAGGTCAAAATCCAAATATGAAATTGAATGAAAAGGTTTATTTTGTGGTGAACGGATACGTGCATCGGTGGATGTAAGTAGGATAGTAACTGACTGTTGAATCAGATTCGAAGAATATACAGTATAACATGTTAATATGAAAGTTAAATATTTCTTCGGGTATTACCTACCCGTTAAAATATTTTCACCATTAACAGTTTGTACAAAAGAATTTTTAATTACAATCTTTATGAAAATATACTTATATATATATTTTCTTCAGATGTAATCATGGATTTAATGAGTCAATATGATATTAATCTCATTTGATTTACCGTTAGAACAAGAATATATAACCTCTAAATCATTAGAGATTACATAATCGCCATGTCGAACGAAGATAAATGATATAGAATGTCATGTAGAACGATGATTATACTCGAGGTACATAATGAGATGTTGAGGTTTGTGCTGCAGATGTTGTTGTTGATGGTACCGGTGTTACCGGTGCTGTTGCTGAAGCTGGTAGGTTTTGCACCACGTTTTCCAGATTGATTATTCGAGCGCGAAGTGCGTTGACTTCTTCCATTATTCTGGGATGATTGTCGGTCGGAATGAGCGGATGAATAAGGTTTAGAATTGTGGATAGAATATAATCATGACGAGATACTCTGGAAATGAGCGAGAAAATGGTATTACGAACAGGTTCGTCGGTAAGTACTTCAGGTTCTTTGTCAAGAGGACATTACGGTGGATGAAAGAGATCACCTTCTCCTTGTCTCCAACAATTAAGTAGGCTACGAACCCATCAGATGAATTGGGAATGGCTGATTTGCTGATTCATTATGGTGACACTGCTTTTGGAGCTTAGGCGAAACTCCATATCGGAATAGCTGTCGGAATAACTATCGGAATAGCTATCGGAATCTGAGAGACTAGAACTGGTTGCAGGATTCATCTCGTACGATCAGATGAAGGATTTTCGATAAAAAAATAGATTATAGGATGTAGATTAGTACCCTGCAATACATAATTTACATATGCATATATAATACTAAAATCCCATAAGTTACGGAGGAATCTACGGAATATGTTAGGCAAAGTTTACAGTAACAGATATGCTAAGATATGAATTAGCAGATACACCAAGATATGAATTTGTCTATATACTATTCATGCAATCAATGCAGCAAGATGTGTCTAGACTAGGAATGATAAGCAGGTAATTTTTTAAGGATGATAAGTAGGTAATTTTCGACACGAAATGATAAGCAAAACTTTTGACATGCAGACACGGTCGAAGTCCAGACTCACTAAAGCATCCTAACGACTTATCAGTTAGACACACTAATGCGGACCTGGTTCGCTAAGACCACCGCTCTGATACCAACTGAAAGGACCCGTCCTAATTCATCTGGACGAATACATTACATTTGGTTACATCGCGAGGTACTTGACCTCTATAATATACATTTTACAAACATTGCATTCGTTTTTAAAAGACAAATTCATTTCATCGAAAGTTGATGGCATGCATATCATTTCATAATATATCCAACTATAATTGACTTAATAATAATCTTGATGAACTCGACGACTCGAATGCAACGTCTTTTGAAATATGTCATGAATGACTCCAAGTAATATCTTTAAAATGAGCAAATGCACAGCGAAAGATTTCTTTCATACCTGAGAATAAACATGCTTTAAAGTGTCAACCAAAAAGTTAGTGAGTTCATTAGTTTAACATAAATAATCATTCCCATCATTTTAATAGACCACAAGAATTTCATTTCCAGTTCTCATAAATATACGTCCCATGCATAGAGACAAAAATCATTCATATGGATTGAACACCTGGTAACCGACATTAACAAGATGCATATAAGAATATCCCCTATCATTCCGAGAAATCCTTCGGACATGATAAAAACGAATTCGAAGTACTAAAGCATCCGGTACTTTGGATGGGGTTCGTTAGGCCCAATAGATCTATCTTTAGGATTCACGTCAATTAGTAGATCGGTTTACTAATTCTTAGGTTACCAAGCAAAAGGTGCATATTCGACTTCGATCATTCAACCATATAATGTAGTTTCGATTACTTGTGTCTATTTAGTAAAACATTTATAAAAGCGCATGTATTCTCAGTTCCAAAAATATATATTGCAAAAGCATTTAAAAAGGGAGTAATGAAACTCACAATCCAATTTTTTTTAGTAAAAATATTCATACGACGGAACTGAACAATGCAAGGTTGACCTCAGATTCACGAACGTAGATCAGTTATATATATTAAAATGTATAATTAACATATAATAATCAAACCAGTTTATATATATTAATTATATAATATATTATTTATTATAATGTATATTGTTATTTTCAAATGTTATATATATTTATATATGTTACATTTATGTTAAAATAGTAAATTAGATAGGTTTATGATATATGTAATAATTATAAATAATATATATTGTAATGAAAATAATAATACTATTAGTAACTTTTGTAATAATCAATAATGATAATAATAATATTAATGTTAAAAATGATGATGATGATGATAATAATAATAATAATAATAATAATAATAATAATAATAATAATAATAAAGAATAATAATAATTTCATAAAAATTGATACTTTTAAAATAATGATATTGATTATACTAGTTAAATAGTAATAATCATAAAAATCATAATAATAATAGTTACAATAATAGCAATAATAATAATAATAATAATAATAATAATAATAATAATAATAATAATAATAATAATAATAATAATAATAAGATAAAAATAATAATAAATAAATAACTACCTCAAAGAAGTAGCCCTTATAAAAATGTCCAAGTCCAGGTTTGAACCCTCGACGTCCCGCTAACCCGATAACATCCTTAACCATTCGTCCCTTTAGTACTACCATCTTCATCTTCACCGAATCATTTTTTTTAACTATCATGACATTATCTAATCGTCATCACTCATATCCTTAAACGTAATCATCATATTCGAATCATCATCACAACTATTCATCATCATCTTTGTTTTCCTATTATTATCATCATCTGTCATCATCATTCATGACTCTCCCTCGTCATCATGTTCATTATCGATATATCACCATGTATTATCCATATCGTACGTAAACATTATCATCCTAATAACATCTAACTAGTCACCCGATTTACCTATGATATATGTTATTTGTTTGGCCCAAGAAGATCTTGGTTCAATAACAAATTCGCTGGCCCAACAAGAAAAGAGATACGACCCAACATTAAATCCATATTGTACACTAGTCTAATTGCATTTAACGGCCCAAATAGACCCATTTAAGTCTTTTACTGATCGGTACCAAATGAAAAAGGGTTAATGCGTATAGTTGTCTGGCCCTACAGCTATCAAATGCAAATTAGATCACTAATTGTTATCAATTTGTATGCCCTTATCCATGCCACATATTCCACTTGCATAATTTGTCTTGGTGATTAATAGTGTGGTGTAATATAATAATCAATGCCTCCCACTTGACATCAATTTTTAACTCATCGACTCACTAACACAGGAATCAAATAATGGTGATAAACAACTCGATATATTGTTTGATGGTGGGGTTCGGTTTACACCAAAAATCATGTCATCATCAATCATTTTGTCATCATGGAATCCATAAAAAATTATATATATAGCGAAGCATATGAATAAAAAAAATGGGTGTAGTACAGGTCGATCACTTTGACAATTGTTTAAGCTAGTTACCTTTTTCATTATTGTATTAACCTTTATTCATGTAACCACTAGCTAAAAGTTGGCAAGTGAAGTATTATATAATTTGTAGATGTCGACTAAAAGAAAGAAAGAATACTCAATAATGGTTCACTTCATTCAACTTTTGCTACTTTATGTGACATCCTCATCATTGTCGCTGAATGTATCCGACTATAACACATAGCAGCAGGAGTATTTAATGAATTTGTTTGAAAATAATAAACATGTAGTAGCAAACAACAGTGACGGTGGTGGTGATTTGAGCTGGGGCTGATAAAAAAGAACAGAAGCATAAACAAAGTGTTTGGTTCTGGTTTGCGTCGAGAGTTTACAGCTGAAACAGAATTGGATTGAATCAAGTGGGTTGTGGTTTTGTTGTAAGTTGAATAAGAAAGATTGAAAGATGGTTATAAGTTAAATAATGGTGTTTTGGTTCTTGTTTTGATGTCTAATTGAAATCGTGGTAAAACAGTAAGCAGTAGTACATAGCATGATGGTTGTGTGTTAATGGTGATGAAGGTGACGGTGGAAATAGTGGTCTGTGGTGACTATGATGGTGGCGTTTTGAATGATGTTACGATTTTTGGTTGATGGGTGGTGCAGATGTCGATGTGATAATAGGTGTTGGGTGGTGTTATTTGTTATTCTATATCTATCTATGTGAATTCTATCTTTGTATGTGAAAAGTGTTTGTATATATGTTACTTGAAGAGTTTTGATGTGTAACTAAAATAACACAAGTATCAATCATTTCATCATCATAAATAGTAATTGATAAAGTTAATTGAGTCGACCAGATGTTAATCAGGGCAGAATAGAATAAAAAAATAAAAGGTTGAAATTGATATCTAACAGAATTTGGATTATACGTGTGATTTAATTGGGATTCGTACTAAGTTAGAGGCAGCAGGACAAATTAATCACAGTGTGAAAGCTACAAGGAACTAATTTTTGATTCCCCTTTTGCTATAAACACGTATATAATATAATTATTATTATTAAATAAATAAGTGTAATAATAATAATAAATATAAAAATAATAATAACATTTATAAAAATAATACTAAAAATAATACTAATAATGATGATATTTAAAAAGGATAATAATTAATGATAATATTTATAATACTATATTAATTATAATAACTATTATGTTATTACTGATAATAATATTATTAGTAATAATAATAATATAACAATTTATATATCAAGTTTCATATTCGTATATTATATTTATAATACTAACTGTGCTATTAATATTGAAAATAATAATAATATTATAACAACTATATTTTCAACTAAATAATTTTAATATTTAATCTTATATATTTAATTAATATTCATGTATATATATACATATATATATATATCTATATATATTTATATATAGTTGTTCGTGAATCGTCGGGAATAGTCACAGGTCAGATGAATGCACGTAAACAGTTCAAGATTTTGAAGACTCAACATTACAGACTTTGCTTATCGTGTCGAAATCATATAAAGATCAAGTTTAAATTTGGTCAAAAATTTCCGGGTCGTCACAGTACCTACCCGTTAAAGAAATTTCATCCCGAAATTTGAGTGTGGTCGTCATGGTTAACAATTAAAACGTTTTCATGACGAATATGAGTTGATAAACAGAGTTTTATCATTAATGAGTAATGTAGATAAAATAATTTGATCATGTGAAGCGTACGAGTGAAGCTGTTACAAAAGAGTGAAATAAGCTAATAGACATTCGTCTTTACTTTTGATGTAGTCACGTTTGAATTTTGAAAACAAAGTGCGTCTTAACCTTTGACGAAGTCAGGGTTGAATTTAGAAAATAAGGTGCGTCTTAGCTTTTGACGTTGTCTTGGTTGAATTCCGGAATTCAAGGGATTTAAAAAAAATCTTCGAAATCTAAAAGATTTGATTCTTCAGCGAATAAGGAAATTAAGATCTCTATAATTAAATACGGTGATCCGCCTCGATTATTCTGTCTGATATTTCCATTATAAATCAAACTTTTTCCATCCTATTATTTTCATCATTCCTATACTTTCTTTCTTAATCCATACATCCAAAAGATTGTGAAATGATTAATCCGGTTCTAATTCTTGATATTTTTCTAACTATCATTTCTGTCATCCTTCTTTTCAATCTTTAAAAAAAAAAAATATCTGTTTACTTCTACCATTTCCTTGGGGTGATACTATTCTTAATTCTACCGTGTCTTTATATTGCTATTCGTATTAATATCCACGGTTTGTAATTTCTGCGTTGTTGTTGGATTTTTATATCTTCCCTTATATTTCGATGTCCCTGCTTCTGTTTTCTATAATCATTGTCATCCCCAGTTAATACTCCCACCTATTTGCTGCGATTTATACTCCAAATTCTATTTCGGAGCTTTGTCCATTCGTTTCTTCTTCTTGCGATTGGACATCTCTTATAATGGTCCAAAATTCGCAGATATAAATTTTAGAATGAACATTGTTAATGTCCTAAGAAAGAAACGGTAATAGCACAATTTGACTTGTCAAATTACCAGAATTCAAGGAAAGATAGGACTATCAAGAAAAATATGTTCTTGATATGTTTATAGATTTAAATAGAACATAAGAGTCGTGTAACATAGCACATGATGACGTTATGATCTGTGAATTATCACATTCCATTTAGAAACTCAGCATCACTTACTGTAATATAATCACGTTGATCAAGTGTCATTATATTATACTAACTCATGCATCAGTTCCCAACATTACTTCAATAACATTCATATTTAAGCTCGAAAGTTTATAGAATATAGAAACTAACAGTTTCTATATGATGTAACACTGATAGCACTAAGAGATTAATGATTTCAGATAAGAATAGTTATGAAAATATCTTCAGAAATATGGAGGATATTTATAATGAAAGATACGATGATATCTTGGAATTTCTAATATCGAAGGATGGTGAAGAAAATTTGTCCGCAAAAGTTTGGAGTCAGAAGCAAGGTATTCGCTAAAGATTTCATCAGAAACAGAATCATCAGGATTCTTTATGTACAAGTTTAGTCCTTGTGATTTGTTCAGAGTCTCCTTCATGGTTTGCTCAATTTATTTTTCAGTATCAAAACCTTTGAGATTTTTCAGTATGTTGCTCTTTATTATCAAACTTTTGACTGTTAAGGTAGTCTTCAGTTTTCACTGCTTCATTCAGCTTTTTCATAATTCAGAGAGTTGTTTCGCAGACTGGGTGCTTCTTCAGATTTGAAATACATAAATCCAGGAGATAAACGTTATATGTTTATGTATAGCTGTTGACGTAGAAACGCTGCGAAATTCGAAGTTAATGATTGATGATTCCCTGTATTTGGTATGGTAATTATTGTTACAAGATGTGGATAGTATATGATAGGGTTTTCAATGAGTATAAATATAGTGATTTGTCGGAGAGATTTAAACCAAGGAGCTTCTCCGTTTATCGCGTTTTTTCTGTAATCCTCGTTGTGGGTGTTTTCCTTTGGAAAATGTCTTCGTTTTATTTAAGTTTTCGTTTTTTTTCGCCAAAAAAAAAAATCTGCATTTATCAATAAATTTAGTGAGTTGATTTTCACACACCACTTTTTGATCCATCTATATTTTTGTCTTATAGATTTACAGTTATACTCCTAAATTAATCAAGGAATTTGATAAAAAAAAAAAAAAAAAAAAAAAAAAAAAAAAAAAAAGTCATACAACAACTCAATACGATCCTTCGAATAGAAGACTTAACTGTCGATACAACCTAAAATATGAATTAAAGGAGCGTGCAGTAGGAAAACCTTTGCCCGGGGTACTATTAGTATTAACTAGAAAAAATTCGACCGCGCGTTGCTGCGGTTGTGTTCAACGCGCGGTCATATTTGTATATACGTTGTTTGGTACATAATATATCTAGTAGGTTGGGTTGTTTGTTGGACGTTTACGTATATGTATGAAATATAGCACGAAATATTTAGTGTTTTTTTGACGATGTCCGTTTCGCGTATAGTTAGTCGCGTTGTGTTCGTAAAATAATATCGAGTTGAACGGTGGTCTCGGAAAAATTTAGCTCGCACCGAGCGAAAATATAGGGCCCGTTATTTAGTGTTTTTTAACGATGTCCGTTTCGCGCATAGTTAGTCCCGTTGTGTCCGTCTGATTTTTTCGAGTTGAACGGTGGTCTCGGAAAAATTTAACTCGGACCGAGCGAGAAGATAGGGCCCGTTAAAAATACGGGTGGAATCATTTTTTTTTTTTTTAAATTATATATTTACGCTTTTTACCCCTAAAAAGTAGAAAGTTGGGGGGTCGTTTTGTATATGAAGCCGAATTTGAGGGCCCGGGTGTAGTGTGAACGCAAACTCAAAACGACATTCGGATAAAACTGAAACTACGATTTTGCCCATGCATATTAGCATATAGGGGTAATTATGTATGTTCCACCTTTGTTCTCCAAAAATTTAAGTTTCTAACCGCCCAAGGGCACAAGTTAGAAATTCCCTAACATATATCAGCTTCGTTACCGGTTAATATTTTTACATAGCTAAGCTTCAAGCACTTTAAAGATCATATAAGCACATTCATTGATAAATTGATTCATCTTCGAAGGACCCGTAACATCCTAATGTTTCAAATACAGATAGCCCACTATAATAGCATCACATCACATTTCAAATAAAGACATTAAAACATCTTTCACAAAAAATTTGTTATATTTGTTAAACACTTAAACCTGATAGTGACGTAAAATAAAATTAGTAAAAAATAAAGGTAAAGGTAAAGGTAAAGATAAAGAAAAAGAATAAAGTTAAAGATGTACTCCATATATACTAAAGATAAAGATATTTTGACTATAATAAATCATTAATCTATAATGAATCAGATGGTAGTATTAATAAATCAAAGTGATTTTGTATACATATAGAGTTTCTGGTTGGATAAATGGAGCGTGAAAAGATGCTACATGTTGGCTACCCGAGACCTCTCAATCCAATCGTTTGGGGTGAAACTCCTATCCTATCTACTGGAAATGGATATATCCATACCCGAATCAAGGTTATATTTCGCCTTCTCTAACTCATTTTCCGTTTTTAATTCTCTTTGTTGTTTTATTAAAAAATATCGGATTTTTTTTGAGTTGGTAGTTGAGCTCATGAGTGTTTGTTGGCCTGAACTTCATGGTAAGATCAATTTTTTCCATGATGTCAATCAATAATGAAACAAACCCGTATACTGTAGCCGTTCTAAACGTATTCACTATTATTAGATTCATACAAGAAATTCAAAACGAAACAATAGTAAGAATTAAAAATAAGATTTAAAAAATTATATATAATCTTTGATTAAAAGTTCATTTTATCACAAACTTTTAATATATCAATATCTTCCTAGTTTCATTACTTGTACTATACTATTTTTATTTTATATATATACTTACTAATATATTTTATTGAAAAACAAAATAAGTTGATACAACATATAATAAAAATTGATAAAGATATCCTGATCATTTTAGTATAAGAAATAAATGTTTATTTGTAGAGTGGACTTGATTAATGCTTATTTTTTGTTTAGTTGTAACTCTATGCTACGCACATTTACATCATCTTATTAACATAGAAAAGGCACTTACGAAGTACGTATATAATAAGACTATTAAATACATCTATAATCTATTCTATATCTATAAATACAATATACAAAAATACATGTATAAATATGACAGGTGAAAAGATTCAAATTTAATTGTTTAAGTTATTTTGTTGATCGTTGAGCTGTTAACTTTAGTAATGTTTTAAAAATATATATATATATATATATATATATATATATATATATATATATATATTTTAACCATAATGTTCTACAAATTTTTTTACGCCCCGGACTATGAAGATTTCTGGATGTGCCACTCCATGAAAATATTATACCGAGTATAATTTTTTAACCGTCACCTTAAAGTCTACATGTAACCATCACCTTAGACCATTTGTATCGGCTACTTGTAACGCCTGTCACTTGCCAACATGGCAATCAAGAAACGCCATTTTGGCTGTATCCATGTGTCTCTTTTTGTGTCACTTTTCCCTCGGTTCAATTCCAACCGGAGAAAGAAACACCCGTTTCTTATTTTTTTATTTTTTTATTAATTTAAAAATATTATTTTTATCCTCCTTAATATTTAACTCAATTATATTTTAGCACATCATCACAATACTCCTAACCAACATCAAAAGAAACACCACCATTACTCCACCCCAGAAAGAAACATGTCCTAGTCATCAAAAAAGTCCAAAAAGGCAAGTGATACGAGCAAAAAACGCCTTAACCAATACAAGTGGTCTTATTCATAATCGTCCTATTCTTCCGTTTCTTTATTTAAAAGCAACTGTTACAACAAGTTTTGATTGAAACTAATCAACTACAACATTAACAAATCAATCACTAAAAAAGGTCTTATGACTCTATTCACATTCTTCCTAAAACTTCTTAAAATCTCTTAAAATCGTAACTTAAAAATGAAACAATTAACACTTTAACTTTACCAATGGTTTGAACCTCTGACGGTTTGAACTTCGCTTTGATTTATAGTCTAAGCACCGTCATAAACTTCTGATCGGTTTTTACGTGGTAAACTTCGATCCGGTTTAGACCTCTGTCGGGTTTAAGTTTAAAAGTCCTTAATGGTGAGCTGCGTAATTCAAATCACCTACGAAAGACGTATATGCTTGACGG
Source organism: Rutidosis leptorrhynchoides (assembly GCF_046630445.1). Lineage (NCBI taxonomy): Eukaryota > Viridiplantae > Streptophyta > Magnoliopsida > Asterales > Asteraceae > Rutidosis > Rutidosis leptorrhynchoides. The sequence goes on from NC_092336.1 coordinate 487,493,430, forward strand.
ATACATCTGAGCACGAAAAATGGTGGGTATAGAAGGAGTTAGGAATATTTTCGGATAGTTTGTTTCGTGTACTTTTTATAATTTTAATAAAACTTACTTGCTTTTCGAAAAAAAATAGGAGTTAGGAATATTTTTAGTATTTTCGGATACCGTTTGGCGGTTAGGAACCGAAAAGGAACAGGCAGTTTACGGTAAGCATATAAGCTCTAGGGCAACGTTCAACGCCTAAGCCCCAATATGGCGCGCGGTGCATGCTCATAAGCCACATAAGCCCATGACATGGACAATGGAATCTAAATGATGTGGTCAACTCCAGGGTTTTAGGGGTTGACTGAAAGTTGTATTTACTTTTGTTTTTCTTCTCTTGGTCTCTTTTCTTAGTTAGGCCTAAACCTATTTAAACATCCTAAAGGCTTGCTCGGTCTCAAGGAAGAAGAAAGTAAACCTTGTAGAAAAGTAGACCAGTCATTCGCTATCTAACACGTGTCCCTGAAACTTAAGGAGTTACAGTTGTCCTACAAATAGGACGCATGAACCATCATTTTCAGACACTTAGCCATTGTTAGATAGTACGCACTTTCTCTCTCACATAGTGTTTCTCTCTCTAGAATATGAGTCATTAGTATTCTCTAACTGGACCCAAAAGCATCTTGAATTCTGAGATTGATTGAATAGCCACCCCACAACTTATATCGTGACGCGGATCTTCACGATCCCGCTGGCCGAAGAGGAAGCAATCATTCGACCTAATTTCAGCACTTCACTTATACCAATAACCGCTAGCCAGAATTAAGTGTCATTGGTCGTTTTAGCAATAACACCATTATCGTATAGTGCGTTTTAGCAAGAAAATATTTAAGCATGATACATGATGATGGCGACGAACTAGTGATGATGATGATGATGGTAATTGCACTAATGATGATGGTGATGGTGGTGGTGAACTTGCGATGTCGTTACCTATTAAAATTGTTACTAGGCAAGTGTTAACTTTAATCTTGAGATGACTTTATAATAGAAGCAAACAAAAAATTTGTTCTAGAAAATTTGAAATAATTTGTAGGGAATCATTTTGTGCGGGTGGATTTTAAGGTTTTGATATGTTTCATCAGGTATTTGGTGACGATGTGTTCTCATTACGATGTTTAGATCTTAAACATGTACAATGATAATGGAGTGGTATAGTGATGAGTTTATAATAGACGTAAACAAAAAAAAAAAGTTAAAAAGACAAAAATACCCTCACATGCTTGGCAAATACCAGACTTAACCAGAATAATTCACAATCGTCAGCCGAAGGGACTACAATTGAAAACAATGAAACCAACGGGACACCGAATGCCAAAAGAAACTTATGGAGACGAAGAGTACAATTTAAAGCAAACCATATGTATTATCCTTGTAATTATTTTATTTCTTTCTTTATATAAGTTCGTAATCACAGTTTTAGATCACAACCACATATTACATTTTAGTCTTTTGACTCGACATCTTTGAGGCAAACTCAACCCGTACTATTTGCATTTGTAAATTAACACCATCTTAATTAAGGTTCAAATATGTGTTTATGAGTTATCAATATCAAAAATGCTGGTCCAAAAGTCTTAAAAACATTCTAAAGTCTACATGTTTTTCACTTGTGAGTTGTGCCTTACATATATTTTCACCTTCCACTTTTTATGAAAATAATTATCTTTTTTTTTCAATTATCTTATTTTTGAATTTACATACTTTTAGTGATTTTAAATTGTCGTATTTTTAAAGTTATCTAGTGATCTTACGTGAGAATGCAGAAAATAATACTCGACGCTTCTCCACAAGAGTACACTCCAACTCAAAACGTTTTTGACGCATTATATAAGCATATGGGCGAAATGCTTGTGGCACTCACCCTGACCGTGACTGCAATTATGGCCATCGTCTTCTCTGTACCATGTGGCTTCTTTGATGCTGGTTACAAAGATGCCGGAACACCCGTTTTAAGTAGAAAAATGGCGTACAGGGTATTTTACTGTGTTTACTGTGGTAACATTCACATGCGCGAACAATGCTTTCCTTGCATACATAGGTGTTTTAGTTTCTCGTGAACATGTGTAAATACCAACTTCCAAGGCATATAAAAGACTTCGTTCAATATTTAAACGCATCAGGTTCAATAAACTTATCGTGTCACTAGTAATGTCGTTCATATTTGCAACAAGAGTGGTTGGGGTCCTAGAACAACCTAGCCCTATTTAGAGAATATGTATAGCTTTCTTTGTAATATTCTATTCCTATTACACGATATACTCTATCATGATGACACATAAGAAAAGGTAGTATATTAGTTGGTAATATCAAAAATTAGGTAATACTAGAAATGGTTATACCCGGTTGGTAGTATCTAATTATTGCTATTACAAACTTCTTATACTACATTTTCTTATATGTTATCACGTTAGAGAATATCGTGTAATATGAATAGCATATTACGAAGACAGCTATACATTTTCTCAAAATAAGGGTAGGTTGTTCTAGGACATGCGTCCACTCCTGTTGCAAATATAAACGACGTTACTAGTGTCGCAATGAGTGTATTGAACCTAATGCACTTAAATATTGAAGAAAGCCTCTTATATGCCTTGAAAGTTGATATTTTCAAAGGTTCACGAGAAACTAAAAGACCTATGTATCCAAGAAAAGCGTTCTTCGCTCATGTGAATGTTATCACAGTAAATAAACTAAATGCTTTGTACGTCATTTTTCTACTTAAAATGGGTGTTCTTGCATCTTTGGAACCATCATCATCACTGGAGCCACTAGGTATGGAGAAGACAATAGTTGCAGTCACAATCAAGGTGAGTGCCAGAAGCATTTCGGCCATATGCTTATATAATGCATCAAAATCTATTTGAGTTGGGGTGTGTTGTTGTAGAGAAGTATCAAGTATCATTTCCTGCATGCTCAAGTAAGATCACTAGATAAATCTAAAATTACATCATGTAAAATCACTAAATGTACGTGAAATTTAAAAATAAGTTAATGTAAAAAGAATATTTAAGTTCAAAAAAGATGAATGCGAAAATATATATAAGGCACAACTAACAAGTGATAAAAAAAATTGTAGACTTTAAACTATTTTTAAGACTTTTAGACTAGCATATTTGAAATCGATAACTCATAAACACATATTTGAACATTAATTAAGAAGGTGTTAATTACAAATGGAAATAGTACCGGTTGTGTTTACCTCGAAGATGCTATGTCAAAAAATTAAAATGTAAATATGTGATTGTAATCTAAAGCTGGAACTTATATAAAGAAAGAAATAATTACTAGAATAGTCCCTACGGTTTGCTTCAAATTGAACTCTTCGTTTCTATACTTTTTTTTACATTCAGTATCCCTGTGGCTTCATTTTTTTTCGATTGTAATCCCTCCTGTTGATCGTTAATTTTTCTTGTTAAGTATGTGTAAGCATGTAAGAGTATTATTTTTCTACCCTTTTTTCTTTCTTCCATTCCAAACTCATCACTATACCACTCCATTATCATTGTACATATTTCAAATCTAAACCTCGTAATGAAAACACACCATCACCAAATACCAGATCAAACATATAAAAACCTTAAAATTCACTCATATAAAATGATTCCCTCAAATTATTTCAAATATTCTTTTAACTAATGAACAAAAGTATCTTATTTTATATCCTTGTTGTTAGAAACTCAAAACTAAAGTAGACATTTGCCCACTGACAATTTTAATCACTAACCACATCACAACAGTTTGTCACCATCATAATCATCAGTTCGATTACCACCATCATCATCATTAGTTCGTCACCATCATCATGTTTCGAGCTCAATATTTCTTGTTTTTTTTTGTTTTCGGTTCCAGACCTAGATGGGGGTGTTGCTGAAACGCACTCTACATGATGGGGGTGGGGGTGTTGAAACTAGTGATAATACTTATTTCCGGCTAGCGGTTATAGATTTCAGTGAAGTGGTGAAATTATGCCGATTGATTGCTTGCTCTTTGGTCAAAGGGACTGTGCAGACCTGGATCACTATATTATTAGCATTTATTGAAAGTTCTTGTCACTCTTTCATGTCACGTTGATTGAATATGTACAACTTTGTTTATATCTTATAATAAAATAATACATTGAGCCCTTTTATTTGAATTTCTGGCTATTGCCCTTAGACCATTGTTAATGGTTAGGGGTGTGATGGGTGTTTTTGTGGGCTATAGTGCTGATTTGACAAATGTGATGGCTTGATGGAGTTTTTAGTGGTATGACGTGATGGTTGTGTGATGGGGTAATTGGTCCCATATTTTTTATTTTCTTTTTCATCATCATCATCATCATCATCATCATCATCATCATTAAATCATACTTTTTTAAAACAAAACTTTTATTAATAACACAATCACAATTGCTTTTTTGTAGTAATAAGAAGAAAACTAAACACAATACAAGAATTAAACTAAACATTTAAAACAACGAAAACTAAGCATTTAACGTCTAAAGTTTGGTGGAAGTTTCCAAATGTGTTCAATGAGATCTTGTCGAAGTTGGTTATGAAGGTCCCTATCTCGTATTTCTAGTTCTCTTGTCTCGCGACTTGTAGATGGATTCCTTACATAGTTTGGATTAGCTTCATCACTCCTAAGTAATTCTTCCTCGAGCCATGTAATGTTGTAGCCATTATCCTCGACTATTATAATGTGCAAGAGAACACAACAATATAATATTCTCCTCAACTTGTTGACACTGTGTGGTCGTTCAGCCATTTGTAAAATATGAAATCTCCCCTGAAGAACACCGAATTTTCTCTCGACATCCTTACGTACACTTTCTTGAAACTGTTAAACTTTTGCACGTGGCTCATCTGTTGGGGTAGAATACGCCTTGATTAACGTTGCCCAATCAGGATAAATACCGTCCAATTCTTCGGCCATTGCTCGTAAATAATCCAAATCGACTTCGTCATCAGAATCCCAAATGTCAAAAAGCTTAAACACAGTTTTTGCCATTGAATTTGTATATATATTGAAAGAATAATGAGTATTGAAAGAAATGAGTGTGAAAAATGGTATAAGAAACGTGGTATCTATAAAGGAAAAGAATAAAAAAAAAAAAAATCAAACGACTATATTACCGTTTGAAATCACATGTAGCAAGCCCTCATTGGATATCCACCATCACCTCCTGCAACACCTGCAAGTGATGGACTAATCGCGCCGACGAGTTTTTGGAACCATCACGCCACATAGTGGCGTGATTGGAGGCATGATGGAGGCAAAATCGATGTCACCACGCCGCATTAGGAAGAGTCTTAAGGATGATATCATATGAGGAAACAAACTGTAAATTACATTTGTAGCCAATGGTAAAAGTATTGCATGAAAATAATGATAATGAATTCTGGTACGTTAATAGTGAAATGAGAAACAAGTAAAACCTTCAATCTATTTGTAATTGGTGAACACAAATTAAAATATGTTTTAGATCCAGCGAAGATATTGATCATATTTTAACCACTTGTTGCTATATAACTCCTTTATGGAAAAGTTTTTGTTCTTGGTGAGGTTTAAATAAGACGATACAATATGGCGTTTCCAATGCTATAAGTGGTGCAAACTTTCAATTGGGTTCAGATCTTCTCATCACCGTATGCCTAGCATCTAGGTATGCTTTGCTTTGGTCCATTTGGAAGTGGCGAAATAAACTGGTGCACAACGTAGCGGATCATCGGGCTGCCATCTTAAGAGAAGATACATTATCATCTACAAAATTGCTCACCCATCTTTGAATCACTGGTCGGAAGAAAACGTGGTCAATTTCTTTGGAAGACTAGAAGGGTAATCCCAGGAGTATTAGAGTTACCTAAAGGCGAAATTCTCATCTGTATGCTTCAATATGTCTGGAGTTTTAGTATGACTGTATTTTTCCTTTTAGTTCTTTGGTGTTGTATATATTGTATTTGTTCCTGGTTTGTTTTAGCCTCTTCTTGCAAGCTTCTCTTGTACTTTGTTTGCCCTTTGGGGTCTTTGGTGGTTTTAATACATTTAGCCTTTCAAAAAAAAAGAAATATGTTTTTAATAATATTTACCGAATAAAACATTTACTAAAATATACAATCAAATAGATGATTATAGTTAAATACCCTATAGTAACTCTAGATTTGAATAACAAACTTACATTTTAACAAAATGTAGCTTTCACCCTCTAAATGTGTACATTTTTTCTAGTAGCCCTTTATAAATTGTGTATGTTTATATTTTTACTATTAACTTCAAACAATACCTAATAAGGTTAAATATATCGTAACTAGTTTTCGAACCCTCGTTTCGCGCCGGGGGTTCGATTTTCAATGTATTTTATTGCGTTTAATTTATAAAATTATTTCGTGGCTAACGATGATGTCGTTGAAGCGTAACTCGAGTCGAACTAAAATGTATAACCCGTGAAAGATTTAAATGTTACTTTAAATTAACAATATATGTGCATCTCCGCGTTTCGCTATGGAATTGTGGACTTTTAAAATTTAACGCAAAATCAACGTGTATGAAAAGTACTCAAAATATTTAGCGTTTTTTAAAAAAGCGTCCGTTTTGCATATAGTTAGTGACATTGTGTTCCTAAAATTATTTCGAGTTTAACGATGGTGTCGGAAAATTTAACTCGTTGCGAGCGAGGAGATATGACCCGTTGTAACGACCCGACTTTTTTGACTTGCTTTTGTGCCTTGTGTTTTAGCGAAACTGCGTATTTGTGCGTACTGTGCTACTTTATACTCTGAAATCTTTATACACATGGCTTACTTTCATTTATGTGTTAAAACGTGCCTTTAAGTACGTAGGATACTTGACTTAATTTGTTCACCGGAAACCTTTATGATTGTTAGTGTCACTTGACGTTACGAACAAACTGCGTACTGCGTACACGTTTAACTTTTGTCGTAATCGGAATATTATGACTACGAAATCTTAATTATTATTTTATAATAATATTTACTTGGGTTTTTGGATGTTTAATTACGCGTAGTAATTTACTTATGCTTACTAGTTAGTCTTGTTGGACTTTCTACCTTGTTGGGCCTTAGCCCACCCTACACTAGTTAGTGGACTATTTAATTAGCCCAATTATTATAAGCTAGTGACCCATTAATATGTAAGACAAATGCCCATTTATTAGAGGGAACATGCTAGCATTTATGTCAAGTATTATCCTTAATGTTGCATGAGATCCTAACATAAACACCAACTTTAGACAACCATTAACAAAAAATAAACTTTTGTCCCCCTTGTCCCCCCCTCCAATTCACGGCCCAAACCCCCTCCTCTCACCTCATTCACCTATAAATACAAGCCTCATTTCATCCATTTTACACTTGCTTTCATTTGTAATTCACACACACTCACTCTCTAATCCTCTCTCTAATCTTTCTCTCTCTAAAAAGTGTAAGTATTTTGAATTTCTCTTCTTCTTCTCCTTCTCATCATCACGAATTCATCATCATCATGGGTCTAGCTTTTTAGCTTTTGATCTTGATTACATCTTGTAGATTTAAACATGGATTTGAATCCTTCAAGAACATGGAAGATTCAAGCTTTCTAGCTTTGAATCTTCACCTACTTTGTAGATCTATATTTTTTAACTTTAATCTTGCTATTTTGTTATAAAGATTCAAACTTATGTTTGTAATCTTCATGTAACTTAAAGATCCAAGTTTTATGCTTCAAGATCTTCAAGAACAACCAAGATGCAAGCTTTCTAGCTTGAATCTTCATATCTTTTGATGGATCTAAGTTTTCTAACTTATGATCTCATTATTTTGTTATAAAGATCAAAACTTGTGTTTATGATCTTCATGTAACTTAAAGATCTAAGCTTTATGCTTCAAGTTCTTCAAGAACACTAAAGGTTCAAGCTTTCTAGCTTTGTGACCTTATAACTTGTGTGAAAGGGATCCAAGCTCTCTAGCTTAGGGTTCCATCACTTCATTTGACTTAGATTATGTTCATACTTGCTTGATTGAAGTAAAGTTTGTAGCTTTAGTTGTAAATGTAACTTGTAATTGTGTTAAGACTAAGGATTTGATGTAACCTTGGTTCATCATCCATCTAAGACTCTTAAATAAGTTATGTTCTTACTTGGTCTTAACCTATTGTGTGTTGATAGTAGAATCTTGGTCAAGGTGATGCTAACCCATCAACAAGTTGTACACTTGAAGCTACAAGCATCAAGGATGAGAACCGTGATGAGCATCAAGCACTAAGAACCCCACCGGAGCACCTTGCTTACTGTTTTCGGGATCTGATCAGACCACCTGTGTGATGACCCGTCCTAATCCATCCGAACAAAGTCCATATCGATTATAAACGATTCACAACAGTTGATTACATCGCGAGGTACTTGACCTCTATATGATACATTTTACAAACATTGCATTCGTTTTTTGAAAAAACAATATTTCATTACATACCATTTCGTAATATATTTTACCATAATTGACTTAATAATAATCTTGATGAACTCAACGACTCGAATGCAACGTCTTTTGAAATATGTCATGAATGACTCCAAGTAATATCTCTAAGATGAGCAAATGCACAACGGAAGATTTCTTTCGTACCTGAGAATAAACATGCTTTAAAGTGTCAACCAAAAGGTTGGTGAGTTCATTAGTTTAACATAAATAATCATTTCATAATTTTAATAGACCACAAGATTTCATATTTCCAATTCTCATAAATAAACGTCTCATGCATAGAGACAAAAATATCATTCATATGGATTGAACACCTGGTAACCGACATTCACAATATGTATATAAGAATATCCCCATCATTCCGGGATCCTCCTTCGGACATGATATAAATTTCGAAGTACTAAAGCATCCGGTACTTTGGATGGGGCTTTTTGGGCCCGATAGATCTATCTTTAGAGTTCGCGTCAATTAGGGTGTCTGTTCCCTAATTCTTAGATTACCAGACTTGATAAAAAAAGGGGCATATTCGATTTCGATCATTCAACCATATAATGTAGTTTCAATTACTTGTGTCTATTTCGTAAAACAGTTATAAAAACAGCGCATGTATTCTCGGTCCCAAAAATATATATTGCAAAAGCATTTAAAAAGGGATTAATGAAACTCACGCATATAATTATTGTAAAACAGTTACTAAAGCATTTGCATGTATTCTCAGCCCCAAAAATGTAAAGAGTAAAAGGGGATCAATGAAACTCACAGTACTGTATTTTGTAGTAAAAATACATATGACGACATGGAACAATGCAGGGTTGGCCTCGGATTCACGAACCTATATCAGTTGTATATATATTAACATATATAATGGAAATCGAACAATTTATATATTATGAGTGATATGATTTATATGTTTCATTGATTCTTTTATTGATATTAATATAATAAATTTAAGGTAGTTTAATAATTTATTTGCAATTATAATATTTATCCTTCATTAATAATAAGAACTTATTTTAAGGTTTATTCGATAAAAATATACATGTATGTATATATATATATATATATATATATATAGTTTAATTAATATAATTTATATATAGTTTAATTAGTATCATTTTAATGATAACATATAATATTATGTATTATGACTGTAATGTATTTTTAGATAAAATATATATTTGCAAGAATAATAACAATAATAATAATGAGTAATAATAGTAATAATAATAATAATAATAATAATAATAATAATAATAATAATAATAATAATAATAATAATAATAATAATAATAATAATAATAATAATAATAATAATAATAATAATAAGGAAATAATAAAAAGAAAATAACTACCTCAAAACTTTTCTAACAAAAAGAATGCCTCAGACCGGGCTCGAACTCGAGACCTCTCGCTTAGCACTAGCACTACTAACCAATGGTCTGTTTATTGCTTTTCTGTTTTAAATCAACTAATTAAAGTATATAACAAGGAAATCTGACTGTTTCTTCAGCTTCTTCTATTCTAAAAAAAATAATGCTACAACCCCAGGTCGAACCCTAGACCTCTTGTTTAAAGGAACACTCCTCACCATCCATCCACTTCAGTTTTTCTGATAGCGTATCAGATTCTAATATATATAACCCGTATATATTTGTTTCCTAATTATCATCATCTATCCTTTATCAGCATCAAGTTATCCTAATCAAATCATCATCATTAATTTCTAGTTTAACTTTCATATCAGACATCGAATTATCTACTTATTTTCTTCATATTCTTAAAATATTTTCAATCGATCCTAATCAACACTTCATATTCTTATACGTATAACATAATTACATCCATCGGCTCATTTTTTGGTCGGCCCAACAGCAAGATAACTGGGTCATGGCCCAACAGAAAAAGCATTTCTTTTGTTTTTCTTTATTATCCCGGCCCAACTAGGAAACCGATTCATAGCAACCCAACAAATAATTCCTGTATCCAGTTTTGTTTTACCTACTCCATTTAATATTCAACAAGTGGTTTTAATTGTTTTAAGTTGTCGGCCATTGAGGAGAAATAAGAATACACGCTAGTAAACAAGAATTGTTATCATTTCCTATTCTAATATCTTCATGACCCATCAATCATCATAATCTTTATCAACCTCTTATTCAACGTTAGTTAATAAAAAGTAAAAACAAATCCTTACCGAAAACAGTAAGCAATGGGTGTAGTATAAAATGGTGGGTTTGATGATAACCAAGTTGGTGGCGGTGAAGTCGGGTTCAAGACAGAAAAATAATCGTAGTCTGGGTAATGATGGCCTAGTTGCGGTTCATGGTGGTGAATATGTAGTTCACGCTAGTTTAGTTGTATATGGTGGAAGAGAGTAGCCGTTGGTGGCTCGAGTGATGGAAGGTGGTGGTGTAAATAGTGGTGGTGGAATGGTGAGTGGTGGTTTTAATGAAGGTGATTAGATGAAAGTGTTTGGGTTTAAGATTGAAACAGAAAGAGAAAACAGTAGTCGTAGCAAGAGCTGTAGATGTAGTTTTGATGGGATTTTTGGCTAGCAAACATAATCGAACAGCGGTAACTTCGAACAGCAAAACAAGTAGAGGTTGCAGGTGTGTCTGAATGGTGTTTGTTATAATGGTGAGAAGGTGTTCTCATTGATGAATGAAAATAATGAGGGTGGATGTGGGTGATTTTCTTAACAAGAAGATAGAATGAAATATTAGATAGTAGTAGTAAACTTAGAAGTGATTGTGTGATATTGTGTATCATAAACATAGATGTATATATATAAATGTAGTAATTCTATTAATTCAATATAATAAAATAATAGTAGTTGATGTTAGTGAATCGAATCATGCATATACAGTGTTCGAATAGTAATGTCAGATATGGATTGAAATGGAACAGTGAATGAAATGATATGAAACTGAAAGTGTAATATAAATCTTTTATATTGCTTAAATTATGATTAAATAACAAAAACAGTAGTCACTAAATTCAATCATCTACAGTTATGAACTTTGAATTTGCCTATCTTCTATATATTCTCCATATACTCCGTACTATATATATTAGTATATATATATATATATATATATATATATATATATATATATATATATATATATATATATATATATATATATATATAAAATTGATAGGTAACAACTTTATAATAATTAATAATAGTAATTAATAATAATAATTTAATAATAATCAAGAAACAAGTGAGGATTAAATTAGCATCCATAATCTTGTCAATTTATGACGACGGCTTTCACGGACCGAAATATCGTACTCCTTTGTTAAATTAGTGGCGGATAAAAGTACACAGGAAAATCCCATATTTTTATATTAAATGTATTTATTTATTTCAGTCATTAAGGTATGAAATTCGATCAGTAAATTTTTAAATAAAAATTACATTAACCGTCCCTCTCAATTTTGGGTAAAATATAAAAAGTGTTAAAACTTAACAAATAGTTCCTGAATACATTTTTATTAAGCCTAAAATTTATAGAACTCATTTTCGGATCACCATTTATTTTAAAATCATATAAGTTCGAATTTAACTTGCTTAATATCAATCGGAACATCAACGAGTATTACAATTAGTTAATACTTATTTTTAATATACTTTATTTGTATAATAATAAATATTATTTTTACATAATTAATTTCTAACAATTACATCATAAATTATATTTCAAATTATATTTATTTATTTAAATATATACATATCTATTTACAAATAGTTGTTTATAAATCGTCGAGAGCAGTCGAAGGGTAATTGATTACATGATTATAGATTTCAAAACTTTCGAGACTCAACATTACAGATTTTGCTTATCATGTCGGAAACATATAAAGATTAAGTTTAAATTTGGTCGGAAATTCCCGGGTCATCACAGTACCTACCCGTTAAAGAAATTTCGTCCCGAAATTTGAGTGAGGTGGCCATGGCTAACACTAAAAATGTTTTTATGACGAATATGATTTGATAAATAGAGTTTTATCATCATTGAGTAATATGTATAAGACAATTCGATTACTCGAAGAGTACGAATGAAGCTATCACCAAAGAGTGAAATAGGAAAGTAAAGATTCGTCTTAACTTTTGACAGAGTCAGGGTTGAATTCCGGAATTCAAGGAATTTAAAGAAAATCTTCGAAATCTAAAAAATTTGATTCTTGGGCGAGTAGGGAAATTTAGATATCTATAATTAAATACGGTGATCTGCCTCGATTACTCTGTCTGATATTTCCATTATAAATTAAGCTCTTCCGTTCCCTTATTCTCACCATTCCTATACTTTCTTTCTTAGTTCATTCATCCAAAGATTGTGAAAATGCTTAATCCAGTTCTAATCCTTGATATTTTTCTAATTATCATTTCTGTCATCCTTCTTTTCAATCTTCCATAAGAAGAATCTGTTTCTTCTACTATTACCTTAGGGTGATACTATTCTTAATTATACCTTGTCTTTATTTTGCTATTCGTATTAATATCCATGGTTTGTAATTTCTGCATTGTTGTTGGATTTTATATCTTCCTTATATTTCAATGTCTCTGCTTCTGTCTCCTATAATTATTGTCATCCACAGTTAATGCGCTCTCTTATTTGCTACGATTTATACCCCCTTTCTATTTCGGATCTTCATGCTTTTGTTTACTTTTCGCAAGTAATGGTCCAGAATTCATAGGTATGGAGTTTCGAATTATCATAGTGTACAAGGTAGAAAGGAAAGGTAGTAGCACGATTTGTTTTGTCAAATTACCTGAATCGATGAGAATAGAACTATCAAGAATATATTTTCTTGATATGTTTAGAAGTTAAGCAGAATGAAAGAGTTATGTAACATGGCACATGATGACGGTAGGGTCTGTGAATCATCATGTTCCATTAGAAACTCAACATGACTTGCTGTAATATAATCACGTTGATCAAGTGTCATTATATTATACTAACTCATGCATCAATTCCCAACACTACTTCAAAAACATTCATAATTTAAACTCGAAAGTTTACAGAATATAGAAACTAACAATTTCTATATGATGTAATACTGATAGCACGAAGAGATTAATGATTTCAGATAAGAATAGTTATAAAAATATCTCCAGAATTATAGAGGATATTTATAATGAAAGATACGATAATATCTCGGAATATCTAAGATCAGCGGATGATAGAAACTATTGTCTGCAAGGGTTTAGAGTAAGGAGCAAGATATTCACTAAAGACTTTAGCAGACATTGAATCATTTGGATTCTTTGAAGTTAAACTTATTCTTTGTGATTTGTCCACGGCTTTCTTCATAGTTTCGCATAATCTGCTTTTCGGTACTAAATTTTCTCTTGAATGTTTCCAATATAAAGATACACAGGAAGCACGAAGAGGTATATAATTTCGAACGAGAATATTTATGAAAATATCCTCAGAAATATCGAAGATATTGATGATGATATTTTGGAATTTTCTAAGTTCGATGGTTGATGGAGAAAGATTTTTCCGCAAGATTTTAACATGACTTCGGGACAAGATATTCTCTAAAGATTTCAACGGATCTAGAATTATCTGGATTCTTTGAATATAGGGTATGGTCCTTGTATTTTTTCTTGGTCTCCTTCATGGTTAACTCTATTCGTTTTCCAGTTCCAACGTTTCTGAGCTTTTCCAACATATTATTCTTTATCATCAAACTTTCGACGACTAAGGTCGTTTACGATTGTCTACAGTTTCTGCTGCTTCATTCAACTTTTTCAACATTCAAAGTATTGATTTGTAGACTGAGTGATGTTCTGAATTTCAGAATAAAAGACCATAATTCTAGAAGATAACAGTTATACATATAACTGTTGATGTAGATATGCTGTGCGTTTTCAAAGTACTGATTGCGGACTCCCGATAATTGGTATGATAGTTCTTGTTACAAGATGCGGATGAGTATATGATAAGGTTTCAATGAATAAATATAATGATTTATCGGAGAGATTTAAACCAAGAAGCAATGAGGTTGCTGGTAAGTTTACTGCTAATGTGGTGGAATATAAACGGTCCCCCGGTAACAATAAAAGAGTACGCATATATATCAAGGTAATGATATGGTTGTTTCGAACGAAAAGTCGAAATTAATTTGCTGGAGCTATGACAAAATTGGCTAGTTTGGAAAGGGATTGCAGAGTTATTTTCGATAATAACAACGCCAAAGGAGTTAGCAAGATACGTGTTAAACGTTTACTCAGGTTCCGAGTATTTTCAGGTGCATAACTATATGCATCGATCTTTTCTTCCGTAGATGAAATGCGGTTGGTTCATCCTCTCGATTGAGGTGTTTTCAAGAATTACAAAAGGTTTGGACGCAGATTGTAATCGTCAAGATACAAATGAGGATTTAGGGTGAAATCAAGTGGCAAACTTGAAGAATTGTTTAGTTTCATATGTTATAATCCATATTTTAATTCATTTTAATTGTCCAATGTCGGCAGTCCACAGTTTACAGTCCAATAATTCATATATAGTTTAATATATAATATTCGAATTAATTAATACGTATCGTGACCCGTGTACATGTCTCAGACTCGATCACAACTCAAAGTATATATATTATTATAGAATCAACCTCAACCCTGTATAGAGAACTCGATCATTACTGCATATAGAGTGTCTATGGTTATTCCAAATAATATATATATATATATATATATATATGCGTCGATATGATATGTCAAAACCTTGTATACGTGTCCCGATATTAAAAATAAATAACAGAAATTAAATGACGATAAATAAAGTGCGTAAAGTAAATAACAGAAATTAAATGACGATAAATAAAATTGCGAGAATGTAAATTGCGATAATTAAATTGCGATAAATAAAATGTAATCAGTTAGCTAAGAACAATTAGCTAGGAACAGTTAGCGTGGATCCTTAACAAAATTTCTCATAGTTAATTTGTTTGTTTCTAACAAATTTTATTTTGTCAAATGTTTTCTTCATTATGCCACTTGTTGGATTCTGATAAATCAAAATCCCAATATGAAATTGGATGAATATGGTTATTCTGTGGTGAACGGATTTGTAGATCGGTGGATGTAAGTAGGATAGTAAATGACTGTTGAATCAGCTTCGAAGAATGTACAGTGTAACTTATTAATGTGAAATCTGAATATTCCTCGGGTATTACCTAACCGTTAAAATATTTTCATCATTAACAGTTTATACAAAAGAATTTTCAATTACAATCTTTGTGAAAATATATTTACATATCTATTTTCTTCAGATGTAATCATGGATTTAATGGGTTAATATGATATTAATCTCATTTGCTTTAACGTTAGAATAAGAATACCTAATCTCTAAAACTTTAGAGATTACATAATTGTCATGTCGAACGAAGATCAAGGATGTAGAACGATACGTAGAACGAAGATAATCGATGTAGAACAAGATGTAGAACGAAAATTATGCTCGAGGTATAGATTTCGATGTTGAGGCATGTGATGTTGAAACTTGGGTTGTTGTTGGTACTGGTGTTGATATTAGTGATACTGTTGGTGCCGGTGATGTTGTTGAAGCTGGTACGTTTTGCACCATATTTTCCAAAGCCACTACTCAAGCGCAAAGCTCATTGACTTCTTCTATTACGCCGGGATGATTGTCGGTTCGGACGAGCGAATGAATGAGGTTTATAATTTCAGATAGAATATAATCATGGCGAGTTATTTCGGAAAAATGAGGGTGAAAATGGTGTTTCGGACTAGTTCACTGGTAATTGCTTCGGGTTCTTCGTCAAGAGATGAATTCGGTTGGTGGAAGGGATCGCCTTCTTCGCGTCTCCATTGATTAAGTTGACTACGAATCCCATCGGATGAATTGGGGATAACTGATTGATTGATTCATTCTGCTGATGTTGCTTCCGGAGCTTAGATGACTATCCATTTGAAATAACTGTCGGGATAACTATCGGAATAGCTGTCGAAATCCGAGGGACTTGAACTAGTTGAAGGATTCATCTCGTACGATCAGATGAAGGATTTTCGATAAGAAATAGATTATAGGATGTAGATTAGTATCCTGCAATACATAATTTACATATGCATATGTAATACTAAAATCTCATAAGTTACGGAGGAATCTATGGAAGCTGTCAGGTAAATATAACAATAACAGATACGCTAAGATATGAATTAGCAGATACGCTAAGATATGAATTAGTAGATACGCTAAGATATGAATTTTGTCTATACACTATTCATGCAGTCAATGCAATAAGATGTGTCTAGACTAAGAATACTAATCAGGTAATTTACTAAGGATGATAAACAAATGATTTCTGACAAAAATGATAAGCAAAACTTTTGACATGCAGACACGGTCGAAGTCCAGACTCACTAATGCATCATAACGACTTATCAGTTAGACACACTAATGCAGACCCGGTTCACTAAGACCACCGCTCTGATACCAACTGTGATGATCCGTCCTAATCCATCCGGACGAAGTCCATATCGATTATAAACGATTCACAACAGTTGATTACATCGCGAGGTACTTGACCTCTATATGATACATTTTACAAACATTGCATTCGTTTTTTGAAAAGACAATCTTTCATTACATACCATTTCGTAATATATTTTACTATAATTGACTTAATAATAATCTTGATGAACTCAACGACTCGAATGCAACGTCTTTTGAAATATGTCATGAATGACTCCAAGTAATATCTCTAAGATGAGCAAATGCACAGCGGAAGATTTCTTTCGTACCTGAGAATAAACATGCTTTAAAGTGTCAACCAAAAGGTTGGTGAGTTCATTAGTTTAACATAAATAATCATTTCATAATTTTAATAGATCACAAGATTTCATATTTCCAATTCTCATAAATAAACGTCTCATGCATAGAGACAAAAATATCATTCATATGGATTGAACTGTAGTGACCCGAACTTTTCCATGTATATATATATTAATTGAGATTGATATTTACATGATTAAATGTTTCCAACATGTTAAGCAATCAAACTTGTTAAGACTTGATTAATTGAAATATGTTTCATATAGACAATTGACCACCCAAGTTGACCGGTGATTCACGAACGTTAAAACTTGTAAAAACTATATGATGACATATATATGGATATATATATAGTTAACATGATACTATGATAAGTAAACATGTCATTAAGTATATTAACAATGAACTACATATGTAAAAACAAGACTACTAACTTAATGATTTTTAAACGAGACATATATGTAACGATTATCGTTGTAAAGACATTTAATGTATATATATCATATTAAGAGATATTCATACATGATAATATCATGATAATATAATAATTTAAAATCTCATTTGATATTATAAACATTGGGTTAACAACATTTAACAAGATCGTTAACCTAAAGGTTTCAAAACAACACTTACATGTAACGACTAACGATGACTTAACGACTCAGTTAAAATGTATATACATGTAGTGTTTTAATATGTATTTATACATTTTTGAAAGACTTCAATACACTTATAAAAATACTTCTACTTAACAAAAATGCTTACAATTACATCCTCGTTCAGTTTCATCAACAATTCTACTCGTATGCACCCGTATTCGTACTCGTACAATACACAGCTTTTAGATGTATGTACTATTGGTATATACACTCCAATGATCAGCTCTTAGCAGCCCATGTGAGTCACCTAACACATGTGGGAACCATCATTTGGCAACTAGCATGAAATATCTCATAAAATAACAAAAATATGAGTAATCATTCATGACTTATTTACATGAAAACAAAATTACATATCCTTTATATCTAATCCATACACCAACGACCAAAAACACCTACAAACACTTTCATTCTTCAATTTTCTTCATCTAATTGATCTCTCTCAAGTTCTATCTTCAAGTTCTAAGTGTTCTTCATAAATTCTACAAGTTCTAGTTACATAAAATCAAGAAAATTTTCAAGTTTGCTAGCTCACTTCCAATCTTGTAAGGTGATCATCCAACCTCAAGAAATCTTTGTTTCTTACAGTAGGTTATCATTCTAATACAAGGTAATAATCATATTCAAACTTTGGTTCAATTTCTATAACTATAACAATCTTATTTCAACTGATGATCTTACTTGAACTTGTTTTCGTGTCATGATTCTGCTTCAAGAACTTCGAGCCATCCAAGGATCCGTTGAAGCTAGATCCATTTTTCTCTTTTCCAGTAGGTTTATCCAAGGAACTTAAGGTAGCAATGATGGCCATAACATCATTTGATTCATACATATAAAGCTATCTTATTCGAAGGTTTAAACTTGTAATCACTAGAACATAGTTTAGTTGATTCTAAACTTGTTCGCAAACAAAAGTTAATCCTTCTAACGTGACTTTTAAAATTAACTAAACACATGTTCTATATCTATATGATATGCTAACTTAATGATTTAAAACCTGGAAACACGAAAAACATCGTAAAACCGGATTTACGCCGTCGTAGTAACACCGCGGGCTGTTTTGGGTTAGTTAATTAAAAACTATGATAAACTTTGATTTAAAAGTTGTTATTCTGAGAAAATGATTTTTATTATGAACATGAAACTATATCCAAAAATTATGGTTAAACTCAAAGTGGAAGTATGTTTTCTAAAATGGTCATCTAGACGTCGTTCTTTCGACTGAAATGACTACCTTTACAAAAACGACTTGTAACTTATTTTTCCAACTATAAACCTATACTTTTTCTATTTAGATTCATAAAATAGAGTTCAATATGAAACCATAGCAATTTGATTCACTCAAAACGGATTTAAAATGAAAAAGTTATGGGTAAAACAAGATTGGATAATTTTTCTCATTTTAGCTACGTGAAAATTGGTAACAAATCTATTCCAACCATAACTTAATCAACTTGTATTGTATATTATGTAATCTTGAGATACCATAGACACGTATACAATGTTTTGACCTATCATGTCGACACATCTATATATATTTCGGAACAACCATAGACACTCTATATGTGAATGTTGGAGTTAGCTATACAGGGTTGAGGTTGATTCCAAAATATATATAGTTTGAGTTGTGATCAATACTGAGATACGTATACACTGGGTCGTGGATTGATTCAAGATAATGTTTATCGATTTATTTCTGTACATCTAACTGTGGACAACTAGTTGTAGGTTACTAACGAGGACAGCTGACTTAATAAACTTAAAACATCAAAATATATTAAAAGTGTTGTGAATATATTTTGAACATACTTTGATATATATGTATATATTGTTATAGGTTCATGAATCAACCAGTGGCCAAGTCTTACTTCCCGACGAAGTAAAAATCTGTGAAAGTGAGTTATAGTCCCACTTTTAAAATCTAATATTTTTGGGATGAGAATACATGCAGGTTTTATAAATGATTTACAAAATAGACACAAGTACGTGAAACTACATTCTATGGTTGAATTATCGAAATCGAATATGCCCCTTTTTATTAAGTCTGGTAATCTAAGAATTAGGGAACAGACACCCTAATTGACGCGAATCCTAAAGATAGATCTATTGGGCCTAACAAACTCCATCCAAAGTACCGGATGCTTTAGTACTTCGAAATTTATATCATATCCGAAGGGTGTCCCGGAATGATGGGGATATTCTTATATATGCATCTTGTTAATGTCGGTTACCAGGTGTTCACCATATGAATGATTTTTATCTCTATGTATGGGATGTGTATTGAAATATGAAATCTTGTGGTCTATTATTATGATTTGATATATATAGGTTAAACCTATAACTCACCAACATTTTTGTTGACGTTTTAAGCATTTTTATTCTTAGGTGATTATTAAGAGCTTCCGCTGTCGCATACTTAAATAAGGACGAGATTTGGAGTCCATGCTTGTATGATATTGTGTAAAAACTGCATTCAAGAAACTTATTTTATTGTAACATATTTGTATTGTAAACCATTATGTAATGGTCGTGTGTAAACAGGATATTTTAGATTATCATTATTTGATAATCTACGTAAAGCTTTTTAAACCTTTATTGATGAAATAAAGGTTATGGTTTATTTTAAAATGAATGCAGTCTTTGAAAAACGTCTCATATAGAGGTCAAAACCTCGCAACGAAATCAATTAATATGGAACGTTTTTAATCAATAAGAACGGGACATTTCAGTTGGTATCCGAGCGTTGGTCTTAGAGAACCAGAATTTTGCATTAGTGTGTCTTATCGAGTTTGTTAGGATGCATTAGTGAGTCTGGACTTCGACCGTGTTTACTTGAAAAATGATTGCTTAACAAATTTTGTTGGAACTATATATTTTTAACTTGTGAATATTATGTGATATATTAATCTCTTAACGCGTTTGATATTATGTGATAGATGTCTACCTCTAGAACAAGTCCCATTGACTCACCTAATAATAATGAAGAGTCAAATGTAAATTGGAATGATTCGTGGACTGATTCACAAGTTCCCGAAGAGGAACCGGAAGAAGAGTCGGAACCGGAAGAAGAATCGGAACCGGAAGAAGAATCGGAACCGGATGAAGAAATAGAACCGGTGGGGGAAATAATAAAACGGTTAAGTAAAAGAAAATCCTCAACCAACCGACCAAGGTTAATTATGGTCAATGGTGTTTCCGCCAAGGAAGCAAAATATTGGGAGGATTACCAATTCTCCGATGAATCGGATTCCGACGAGAATTCTGATGATGTTATAGAAATTACCCCAAATGAATTTAAAAAGGCAAAATAAAATAATAAGGGAAAGGGCATAAAAATAGAGAAATCTAATTCTAACCCCGATGAACTTTATATGTATCGTCAACCCCCGAAATCCTTAAGTTGTAACAATGACCCGGGAACCTCTAAACCACCAGGTTTTTCTAAACCAATGTGGAAAATTACGGCTCGTATTAGGGGAACATCATATATCCCTAGAAACTTGGCAAAACGAACCAAAACCGAAGAAGAAGAAACAAGCGAGTCGGAATAAGATAGTTGTATTCGTGTGGTGTAATATATGTAATATAGTGTGCTTATGCTTTATGATATATGTAAAAATTACTTGTATTAATAAGTATTTTTTTTATGAATCTAACTCTTGTCTATTTTACAGTATAAAAACACAAAATGGAAAGACAACCTGTAACATCCCAGGTAAACGTTCCCCGTAGCATGATATTGTCCGCTTTGCCCGTAGGCGCACGGATTTTTCTTGGCAACCACACACGACGAGGACTTTCCCAGGAGGTCACCCGTCCTGGTAGTGCTCTCGCCTGAGCACGCTTAACTGCAGAGTTCTCATGAGATCTGCTGCGCTTGTGGTCCCAAAACGCGTCATGCTAGGAAAGGTCTCCACAGCCTTATAAGGCATGCTTCGTTCCCCTCTCCAACCGATGTGGGATGGATGTAACACGAATGTTACAATCCTCCCCCCTAATGGGACACAGCGTCCTCGCTGTGCACGTTTGGTCCGGGGCCTGGCTCTGATACCATCTGTAACATCCCAGGTAAACGTTCCCCGTAGCATTATATTGTTCGCTTTGCCCGTAGGCGCACGGATTTTTCATGGCAACCACACACGACGAGGACTTTCCCAGGAGGTCACCCATCCTGGTAGTGCTCTCGCCTGAGCACGCTTAACTGCAGAGTTCTCATGAGATCTGCTGCGCTTGTGGTCCCAAAACGCGTCATGCTAGGAAAGGTCTCCACACCCTTATAAGGCATGCTTCGTTCCCCTCTCCAACCGATGTGGGACGGATGTAACACGAATGTTACACAACCCAATATTTTAAGAGACCTACCCGGAGACATGATTGATGAAATCTTGTCTAGAGTCGGTCAGAATTCTTCGACACAACTATTTAAGGCGAGATCAGTTTGTAAGACATTCGAAGAACGTTCCAAGAATGCCTTGGTTTATAAAAGGCTTTCGTTCGAAAGATGGGGGATATCACATTGGGAAATCCATAAGTTACGATGTGTTTACTTTGACGCATATATTGCGGGGAACCCAAATGCTATTTTACGCAATGGGTTAAGAAATTATTTTGACTCAATATATCCGAATATTGGACTTCGTGATTTAGAAAAAGCGGCTAACATGCAACATAAAGAAGCATGTTATGCTTACGGATTAGTAATGTTCGCTTCTCACCAAAGTGAGAACAAGAACATCGGGCTACAACTATTAAACAAAACGTTCCCACAAGTGACGGAGTCGGTAATTGGGGTAAGAAATGAGGTTTTTAGATTGTTACGAGACTGTTGGACATTACGTAACCCTCGTCCCTTTGACGACGTTACAACACGCTGTCTTATCAACGGCCATAACGGTTATGTTGCACAAGACCAAGGATGGGAAGTAATCCTAGTAAAACCAGAATGCATGACTTGTTTCTGGACGTATGAATTACGTGTCTTTATTGCCTTTGCTGAACGACTTGTGTACTAGCTAGAATTATCTTCACAACCATCTTGTATCAAATTTATTGTGTGCTATATTTCATGCTATATGTAAAATAAGCGGTATTGTAAGTTTGTAAAATATTGTGTAAAAGTTTGAACGCGAAATATTATTATAATCAGTTTTTCATATAGAATTGTAGTAGTTGAATTGTATATTAGCTACTAAGTATGAACTTAACGGGTAGGTACTACCCGAATTTAAACTTATAAAATGCTAATATGAAGAAAAAGCTTTTATAAATGAGTTCATATTATGCTACGAAATACTATTAACTACTCTTAATATTCTGTATGATTAACTTGTTCCATTTGACTATTTTGAAGGAAATGGCACCGACTACTCGACACACCATGAATATGAATGAAGAGGAATTCCGTACTTTTCTAGCTTCAAACATAGCCGCAGTACAGGCTGCGCTACATGTAACATCCCGCCTTTTTCCATTTACTTTTCCGTTATACTAATATAAAGTCCGTTATATGTTTATAACATCTCCCGTTGATACGCGTTTTAAATTATCTCGTTTAGGTAATTCCCGCACCCGAACGAAAGTTGAGGGACTAAACTTGACAAGGGATCAAACCCTTGACTAGGTCAAAGGGTCAAACCCCTTTCACCCATTCATTTCCACCTCCATCTCTCTCTCTTTCTCTCTAGCAAGAACACACACTCAAAACCAAATTCATTCAACCATCATCTAAATTCGATCTAGGAGGCTTACAACAAAATAAACTACATATTTGTGATCCTCTCTTCATCCTCTTCATTTTGGTACCAACTTCATCTCATTTGGGTAACTTTCTAAAATCACTAGATTTTGTGTTCTTGATGTTTTTAACTTATAAAAGTGTTAATTAGTGTCTATGGCTCAAGTCTAACACGAATATATGATTTATATGCTCGATCTCGTTGTTTTAGTGTAACTAGCATGAACTTGAATTTTGGTGTGTTGTTCTTGAATTTTGGATGATCATATGTTGTTAGATGTTAAAAGTTGATGTTTTAATTGTGTTACTAGCATCACTAGCTTCAATTTGATGTGTAGGTTGCCTTAGAAAACTTCATGAACTTGATTATTGATTTTGGTGAATTTGAGTTAGGGTTTGATGAACTTGAAATGGACTTTTGATGCATTGAATGCCATGGATTATTATTGGTAAGTGTTTAGTTGGATTGTATGCTTGATTACCTTCGAAACGGCATATCATTCATGTAAATTGGTTGCCCGAATCATTGAATTGCATTTATGAACTTGTATGCGGTTAATGTTAAGCATTAGATGCGGTTTTGGTTGTTGTAATAGGTAGATTGATTGATGAAATGTGTTTAGTTGTTTTCCTCGTCAAATTACCTTCCCAACGGTATAAGATACTTGTCTTGATTGTTTGCGGATCATAAATGGTGATTGTTTGAAGTTAGGTTCGTGCATAAAACTTAAAAACTGCCAGAATTCTCTGCACAGGTACCCGCGCGGCGCGCCATATACCCGCGCGGCGCGCCGTTTGGGTCTGTCCAACTTGGTCAATTTTCGAATAATGTTTGCTATGCTACGCACCTCCGATTCACATGTAACCTGTCCTAGCATGTTCATACATGATTAAAAACCTCAGAAAAATAGTTCGGGACACGACCCGAACGTGTTGACTTTTTCGTTGACTTTGACCGACCAAAGTTTGACTTTTTGTCAAACTTAACCAAATGATTTTGCAACCTTCCTAACTTGTTTATATACTTGTATCTTGCATGAAAATTGACAATTTGATTTCACATGCTAAATAATCGAGTCGTAACGAGCCATAGGACTAATTGAACATCTTTGACCTATCGTGTTTACCGTTATTGATACGACCTATTTGTTTAGGTCAAGACTAGCATTGTTCTTTGCACACGTTTACTTGTCGAAGTACTTTACTACTCGTGCACTCAAGGTGAGATCATAGTCCCACTTTTACTCTTTTTGAACTTATATTGGGATGAGAAAACATAAACGATTCTTTTGAACTAAGTGAACACAAGAACGGGAAAACAAACATTCTACATACGAGTTTAGAACAAAAATCCTCAATTCGATTATCATTAGTTACACTTGCCGGGTGTAAGCGAGAACTTATGTTATATGGCCATATGGGTTGACAACCCTCATCTTTGACGGTTCGCTACCGTCTACGGATGAAATATATTTTCGAGAATCAGTGTTTGTTCTAGCACTAAGTGATGGGGTATACAATGGAAGGAATGTTAAGCTTTGATAATTGGGTGCTCGTGAAACAAACTTTTGGAATGTATTACTATTATTTCATTGATGCAAATCTTGTGGTTCACTTGTACTTACTTACTTAAACCTATGATTTCACCAACGTTTTCGTTGACAGATTTCTATGTTTTTCTCAGGTCCTTGAACGATACATGATACATGCTTCCGCTCATTATTTGATACTTGCATTGGATGTCGAGTATATGTACATTTCATGGAGCGTCTTTTGACTTTACTTTAAACCGTGTCGCCTAGATTTCATTCGTATTATAACGTTGTAACTTAACTATTGGTTGAACAATTCTTGTAAACTTTGGGAACAATCTTTATTTTGAAATGAAGGCGACATATTTTGGTCAAACTTTGTCTTAAAGACTTATGACCACGTAACGGGACCTAAGTAGACGGCGCCGTCAAACATGATTTGGTCGGGTCGCTACAGATGGTATCAGAGCGTTGGTTGTAGGGATTTAGAGTTCATTAGCGTCAACCCCGAGTCATAGGGTACATTGGTGAGTCTAGACTACAACCGGCATATAGACTTGAAGTAGGAATTACTTGACTACTTGTGCATTTATACTCGAACGCTTCTACTCATATCTACTCTTAGTTCATCTTAATCTCACGTTGTTTAATTTGATTGACACGCCACCTTGACTATATGAAATGATGTCGAATGCACATATGAATCAGGGTAATATAATTTCCGGGATTATATTACGGTGACTCATATGAACGTTCCGACATTATGACATAAAGAATTTAAGGCGAGTCGAGGAAAAACTTCTCTTTATCTTTATTCTATATCACGGTTAGTATTATTGAGAATACTAATCAATGATATTCTTGTGTCTTGAAGGAACAATGGCTCCTCGTCGTGTACGCCGCAATGAAACTCCCGAACAAGCTCTCGAACGGATGATAGCTACCGCCGTAGATGCGGCCATGGCCGGTCACTCATCCAACAACAATAATAATAACAACCACAACAACAACAACAACAACAACAACAACAATGGAGCCGGAAACTCAAACGAGGGATGCTCCTATAAAGCTTTCATGGGGTGCAAACCTCACACTTTTGATGGAACCGGGGGACCGGTCGTGCTCACCCGATGGTTTGAGCAAACGGAAGCCGTCTTTAGCATAAGCGGTTGTCGGGACCAAGACAAGGTCAAATACTCCACTCACACTTTCTCCGGAATTGCTCTAACATGGTGGAACACCTATGTTCAATCGGTGGGTACCGATGAAGCTCATGCCCTCTCTTGGGCCGATCTAAAGGAAAAGATGATTGTTGAGTATTTTCCGCGCGAAGAAACCCGAAAGCTTGAGGAAGAACTAAGAGCTTTGAAAGCGGTCGGAAACGATCTTAAAGCTTATAATCAACGCTTCGCCGAACTATCCTTGATGTGTCCTAATCTTGTTAACCCCGAATCTCAAAGGATTGAGCTCTACATGCTCGGTCTTCCAAAAAGCATCAAACAAGGGGTGATGTCATCCAAACCCACTACTCATCAAGCCGCTATGAACATGGCTCGCCAACTAATTGAAACGGTTGACGAAATCGTAGTTCCGGCACCTAAGGCCGAGGATAAATCGGGCGGCAACAAAAGAAAGTGGGAACCCTCCCAATCAAGCAACAACAACTTTGCCAAGAAATCTTTCACTTTCGACGGCAAGAAGGGTTATGCCGGGAATCTACCTTTTTGCAACAAATGCAACAAACATCACTTTGGCGAATGTAGTAAGCTAATTTGCCATCGGTGCCAAGGAATTGGTCATAAGGCCAACGATTGTAAAAGTGCCACTCCCGTCGCTCGAAAGTGGCCCAATGCACCAAAGACGGGCACTTGTTACGAATGTGGCCAAACGGGTCATTTTAGAAATGCATGCCCAAAGAAGAAAGATAACCCCAATACGCGCGGCCGAGCTTTCAACATAAACACCGAGGAAGCCCGGGATGACACTGAACTAGTCACGGGTACGTTTCTTCTCAACAATTCTTATGTCTCTTGCTTATTCGATTCAGGTGCCGATAAATGCTTTGTATCCAAGACTTTGACTCATTCTTTTAGCACTCCACCTCTTCCATTAGATACCACTTATACCATTGAAGTGGCTAACGGGAAACTATTAAGTGCCGACACATATTACCGGGGGTGTACGATAAACATTTTGGGTAAGGAATTTGAAATTGATTTGATACCCATGGAACTAGGAAGCTTTGATGTAATAATCGGTATGAATTGGTTAGTCAAAACGAAATCTCACATTCTTTGTGATCTTAACGCAATCCGAATTCCTATCGAGAATGGTGAACCTTTGATCGTCTATGGCGATAAGAGTTGCACCGGACTCAACCTCGTTTCGTGTGTTAAAGTTAGAAAACTACTCCGTAAGGGTTGTTTTGCGATCCTTGCTCACGTTAAGAAAGTCGAGTCCGATGAGAAGCACATCGATGATGTGCCAATTGTTAGTGACTATTCCGATGTATTTCCCGACGAATTGCCGGGTCTTCCGCCTCATCGACCGGTTGAATTCCAAATCGATCTTATTCCGGGAGCCGCACCCGTAGCGCGTGCACCATATAGACTCGCTCCATCTGAAATGCAAGAATTGCAAAGTCAAATCCAAGAACTACTTGATCGTGGTTTTATCCAACCTAGCCATTCACCTTGGGGCGCTCCGATTTTGTTTGTTAAAAAGAAAGACGGATCCCTACGAATGTGCATTGATTATCGTGAACTAAATAAATTGACGGTTAAGAACCGATATCCTCTTCCTCGCATCGATGACCTCTTTGATCAACTACAAGGGTCTTGTGTATATTCGAAAATCGATCTCCGCTCGGGTTATCATCAATTAAGGGTTAAGGGGGAAGATGTCTCCAAAACCGCTTTCCGGACTCGCTATGGTAGTTATGAATTCCTCGTCATGCCATTTGGTCTCACTAACGCACCGGCGGTGTTCATGGATCTTATGAACCGCGTGTGCAAACCGTATCTCGATAAATTCGTTATTGTGTTCATCGATGATATATTGATCTATTCTAAAAATGAAGAAGAGCACGAACAACATCTCCGACTTGTGCTTGAACTCTTGAGACAAGAACGACTTTATGCCAAATTCTCCAAGTGTGAATTTTGGTTGAAGGAAGTTCAATTTCTTGGTCATGTTGTAAGTGATCAAGGCATTAAAGTCGATCCCACAAAGATCGAAGCCATTAGTAAATGGGAGACTCCTACTACTCCTACTCACATTCGTCAATTTTTGGGTCTCGCCGGGTACTATCGTAGATTCATCGAAAATTTCTCTTTGGTTGCACGTCCTCTGACCGCATTGACTCACAAGGGAAAGAAATTCATTTGGGCGACCGAACATGAATCCGCATTCCAAATCTTGAAAACGAAGCTAACCACCGCTCCTATCTTGTCACTTCCCGAAGGCAATGATGACTTTGTTGTATATTGCGATGCCTCAAAACATGGTTTTGGGTGTGTATTGATGCAACGAACGAAAGTCATTGCTTATGCTTCTCGACAACTCAAAATTCATGAACGAAACTATACGACACATGATCTCGAACTCGGAGCCGTTGTCTTTGCACTTAAAATGTGGAGACACTATCTTTATGGAACCAAGAGTACTATCTTCACCGATCACAAAAGCCTTCAACACATTTTCGATCAAAAGCAACTAAACATGAGACAACGAAGGTGGATTGAAACCTTAAACGATTACGATTGCGAGCTTCGTTACCATCCCGGGAAGGCAAATGTAGTAGCCGATGCCTTAAGTCGAAAAGAAAGAGCGGTGCCTCTCCGTGTCCGAGCTTTAAACATCACCATTCACACCAACCTTAATAGCCAAATTCGGGTAGCCCAAGATGAGGCTCTCAAGGATGAAAACATCTCTCTTGAACACTTGAACGTCCTCACCTCTCGATTCGAAGTTAAAGAAACCGGACTCCGATATTTCGCCGGAAGAATTTGGGTGCCTAGTTATGGGGATCTACGAAGCCTTATTTTAGATGAAGCCCATAAGTCACGATACTCGATTCACCCCGGTGCCAATAAGATGTACCACGACCTTAAACAACTATATTGGTGGCCGAACATCAAAAGGGACGTAGCTACTTATGTTTCCAAGTGTTTGACATGTTCCAAAGTCAAAGCCGAACACCAAAGACCATCCGGACTACTTCAACAACCCGAGATCCCGCAATGGAAGTGGGAAAGGATAACGATGGATTTTATCACCAAGCTACCAAAAACGACGGGCGGTTATGATACCATTTGGGTTATTGTTGACCGTCTCACCAAATCCGCACACTTCCTTGCCATGAAAGAAACGGACAAAATGGAGAAACTTGCACAACTTTACATTAAGGATATCGTAGCCCGACACGGTGTACCTTTATCGATTATCTCCGACCGAGATGGCCGTTTCGTTTCTAGATTTTGGCGTACATTGCAAGAAGCGTTGGGAACGCGTTTAGACATGAGCACCGCATATCATCCTCAAACCGATGGACAAAGCGAACGTACAATTCAAACCTTAGAGGACATGTTACGAGCTTGCGTGGTTGATTTCGGAAAAGCTTGGGACAAGCACTTACCTCTCGCCGAGTTCTCTTACAACAATAGTTATCACGCGAGTATTAAAGCCGCACCTTTTGAAGCGCTATATGGCCGCAAATGTCGTTCACCTCTTTGTTGGGCCGAGGTAGGCGACGTGCAAATCACCGGACCCGAACTCATTCACGAAACCACCGAGAAAATCGTTCAAATCCGAGATAGGCTTAGGACGGCCCGAAGTCGTCAAAAGAGCTATACTGACAAACGACGCAACGATCTTGAATTTCAAGTCGGTGACCGAGTAATGTTAAAAGTCGCACCTTGGAAGGGTGTAATCCGTTTTGGGAAACGCGGGAAGCTAAATCCGCGGTATATTGGTCCTTTCGAAATCTTGGAGCGTATTGGAACCGTTGCTTATCGTTTAGATCTTCCGCCTCAATTGAACTCCGTTCATCCTACCTTCCATGTATCTAACTTGAAAGAGTGTATTGCCGAACCCGATATCGTCATCCCTCTCGAAGAACTTACTATTGATGACAAACTTCATTTTGTGGAGGAACCGGTTGAAATTGTGGACACCTCCGTCAAGACATTGAAACAAAGCCGAATTCCGATTGTCAAGGTTCGTTGGAATGCCAAAAGAGGACCCGAGTTTACTTGGGAAAGACAAGATCAAATGCAAAGGAAGTATCCTCATCTATTCGTGAATTCGGAAACGCAAGATCTCGAGGAAGAAACAACGACTACTACGCCTACTTAAATTTCGGGACGAAATTTCTTTTAAGGAGTAGGTAATGTAACATCCCGCCTTTTTCCATTTACTTTTCCGTTATACTAATATAAAGTCCGTTATATGTTTATAACATCTCCCGTTGATACGCGTTTTAAATTATCTCGTTTAGGTAATTCCCGCACCCGAACGAAAGTTGAGGGACTAAACTTGACAAGGGATCAAACCCTTGACTAGGTCAAAGGGTCAAACCCCTTTCACCCATTCATTTCCACCTCCATCTCTCTCTCTTTCTCTCTAGCAAGAACACACACTCAAAACCAAATTCATTCAACCATCATCTAAATTCGATCTAGGAGGCTTACAACAAAATAAACTACATATTTGTGATCCTCTCTTCATCCTCTTCATTTTGGTACCAACTTCATCTCATTTGGGTAACTTTCTAAAATCACTAGATTTTGTGTTCTTGATGTTTTTAACTTATAAAAGTGTTAATTAGTGTCTATGGCTCAAGTCTAACACGAATATATGATTTATATGCTCGATCTCGTTGTTTTAGTGTAACTAGCATGAACTTGAATTTTGGTGTGTTGTTCTTGAATTTTGGATGATCATATGTTGTTAGATGTTAAAAGTTGATGTTTTAATTGTGTTACTAGCATCACTAGCTTCAATTTGATGTGTAGGTTGCCTTAGAAAACTTCATGAACTTGATTATTGATTTTGGTGAATTTGAGTTAGGGTTTGATGAACTTGAAATGGACTTTTGATGCATTGAATGCCATGGATTATTATTGGTAAGTGTTTAGTTGGATTGTATTCTTGATTACCTTCGAAACGGCATATCATTCATGTAAATTGGTTGCCCGAATCATTGAATTGCATTTATGAACTTGTATGCGGTTAATGTTAAGCATTAGATGCGGTTTTGGTTGTTGTAATAGGTAGATTGATTGATGAAATGTGTTTAGTTGTTTTCCTCGTCAAATTACCTTCCCAACGATATAAGATACTTGTCTTGATTGTTTGCGGATCATAAATGGTGATTGTTTGAAGTTAGGTTCGTGCATAAAACTTAAAAACTGCCAGAATTCTCTGCACAGGTACCCGCGCGGCGCGCCGTTTGGGTCTGTCCAACTTGGTCAATTTTCGAATAATGTTTGCTATGCTACGCACCTCCGATTCACATGTAACCTGTCCTAGCATGTTCATACATGATTAAAAACCTCAGAAAAATAGTTCGGGACACGACCCGAACGTGTTGACTTTTTCGTTGACTTTGACCGACCAAAGTTTGACTTTTTGTCAAACTTAACCAAATGATTTTGCAACCTTCCTAACTTGTTTATATACTTGTATCTTGCATGAAAATTGACAATTTGATTTCACATGCTAAATAATCGAGTCGTAACGAGCCATAGGACTAATTGAACATCTTTGACCTATCGTGTTTACCGTTATTGATACGACCTATTTGTTTAGGTCAAGACTAGCATTGTTCTTTGCACACGTTTACTTGTCGAAGTACTTTACTACTCGTGCACTCAAGGTGAGATCATAGTCCCACTTTTACTCTTTTTGAACTTATATTGGGATGAGAAAACATAAACGATTCTTTTGAACTAAGTGAACACAAGAACGGGAAAACAAACATTCTACATACGAGTTTAGAACAAAAATCCTCAATTCGATTATCATTAGTTACACTTGCCGGGTGTAAGCGAGAACTTATGTTATATGGCCATATGGGTTGACAACCCTCATCTTTGACGGTTCGCTACCGTCTACGGATGAAATATATTTTCGAGAATCAGTGTTTGTTCTAGCACTAAGTGATGGGGTATACAATGGAAGGAATGTTAAGCTTTGATAATTGGGTGCTCGTGAAACAAACTTTTGGAATGTATTACTATTATTTCATTGATGCAAATCTTGTGGTTCACTTGTACTTACTTACTTAAACCTATGATTTCACCAACGTTTTCGTTGACAGATTTCTATGTTTTTCTCAGGTCCTTGAACGATACATGATACATGCTTCCGCTCATTATTTGATACTTGCATTGGATGTCGAGTATATGTGCATTTCATGGAGCGTCTTTTGACTTTACTTTAAACCGTGTCGCCTAGATTTCATTCGTATTATAACGTTGTAACTTAACTATTGGTTGAACAATTCTTGTAAACTTTGGGAACAATCTTTATTTTGAAATGAAGGCGACATATTTTGGTCAAACTTTGTCTTAAAGACTTATGACCACGTAACGGGACCTAAGTAGACGGCGCCGTCAAACATGATTTGGTCGGGTCGCTACACTACATACCAACAATAACCTTGGATCTAGCAGTACAGGAAATCGTGTAGGATGTACCTACAAAGAATTCACTGCCTGCAAACCTTTGGAATTTGATGGAACCGAAGGACCGATCGAATTGAAATGGTGGACCGAGAAGGTCGAATCGGTGTTTGCCATAAGTAAGTGTACTGAAGAGGACAAAGTGAAGTACGCTACGCATACCTTCACAGGTTCTGCGTTAACATGGTAGAATACCTATCTAGAGCAAGTGGGACAAGACGATGCGTATGCACTACCGTGGTCAGCATTCAAGCACTTGATGAACGAGAAGTACCGTCCCAGAACCGAGGTCAATAAGCTCAAGACAGAACTTAGAGGGTTACGAACCCAAGGATTTGATATTACCACGTACGAAAGACGATTCACAGAATTGTGCCTATTGTGTCCGGGAGCATTCAAAGATGAGGAAGAGAAGATCGACGCGTTTGTGAAAGGATTACCGGAAAGAATCCAAGAAGATATAAGTTCACACGAGCCCGCCTCCATACAACAGGCATGTAGAATGGCTCACAAACTAGTGAACCAGATTGAAGAAAGAATTAAAGAACAGACTGCTGAAGAGGCCAATGTGAAGCAAGTCAAAAGAAAGTGGGAGGAAAACGGTGATAAGAATCACCAATACAACAACAATAGCAATTACAACAATAATCGCAACAATTATCCCAACAATCGCAACATCAATCGCAACTACAACAAACGGCCCAACAACAACAACAACAACAACAGCAACTACAACAATCATTCCAACAACAATAATAACCGCAACAACAACAACAATCAGAAGCAGCTATGCCAAAGGTGTGAAAAGTATCATTCGGGGTTCTGCACCAATTTTTGCAACAAGTGTAAAAGAAATGGTCATAGCGCGGCGAAGTGTGAGGTCTACGGACTAGGGGTTAATAGAACGAAAGGAACAAATGGTGTCGGAACGAGTAATGGCGGAGCAAGTAGTGTCGGAGCAAGTTATGCCAATGTAGTTTGTTATAAATGTGGAAAACTGGGCCACATTATTAGAAATTGCCCGAACCAGGAGAACACGAATGGACAAGGCCGCGGAAGAGTTTTCAATATTAATGCAGCAGAGGCACAGGAAGACCCGGAGCTTGTTACGGGTATGTTTCTTATTGACAATAAATCTGCTTACGTTTTATTTGATTCGGGTGCGGATAGAAGCTATATGAGTAGAGATTTTTGTGCTAAATTAAGTTGTCCATTGACGCCTTTGGATAGTAAATTTTTACTCGAATTAGCAAATGGTAAATTAATTTCAGCAGATAATATATGTCGGAATCGAGAAATTAAACTGGTTAGCGAAACATTTAAGATTGATTTGATACCAGTAGAGTTAGGGAGTTTTGATGTGATAATCGGTATGGACTGGTTGAAAGAAGTGAAAGCAGAGATCGTTTGTTACGAAAATGCAATTCGCATTATACGAGAAAAAGGAAAACCCTTAATGGTGTACGGAGAAAAGGGCAACACGAAGCTACATCTTATTAGTAATTTGAAGGCACAAAAACTAATAAGAAAAGGTTGCTATGCTGTTCTAGCACACGTCGAGAAAGTACAAACTGAAGAAAAGAGCATCAATGATGTTCCCATTGCAAAAGAATTTCCCGATGTATTTCCGAAAGAATTACCGGGATTACCCCCACATCGATCCGTTGAATTTCAAATAGATCTTGTACCAGGAGCTGCACCAATAGCTCGTGCTCCTTACAGACTCGCACCCAGCGAGATGAAAGAACTGCAAAGCCAATTACAAGAACTTTTAGAGCGTGGTTTCATTCGACCAAGCACATCACCGTGGGGAGCTCCTGTTTTGTTTGTCAAGAAGAAAGATGGTACATTCAGGTTGTGTATCGACTACCGAGAGTTGAACAAACTTACCATCAAGAACCGCTACCCACTACCGAGAATCGACGACTTATTTGATCAACTACAAGGCTCGTCTGTTTATTCAAAGATTGACTTACGTTCCGGGTATCATCAAATGCGGGTGAAAGAAGATGATATTCCAAAGACTGCTTTCAGAACATGTTACGGTCATTACGAGTTTATGGTCATGCCGTTTGGTTTAACTAATGCACCAGCTGTGTTCATGGACCTTATGAACCGAGTGTGTGGACCATACCTTGACAAGTTTGTCATTGTTTTCATTGATGACATACTTATTTACTCAAAGAATGACCAAGAACACGGTGAACATTTGAGAAAGGTGTTAGAAGTATTGAGGAAGGAAGAATTGTACGCTAAGTTTTCAAAGTGTGCATTTTGGTTGGAAGAAGTTCAATTCCTCGGTCACATAGTGAACAAAGAAGGTATTAAGGTGGATCCGGCAAAGATAGAAACTGTTGAAAAGTGGGAAACCCCGAAAACTCCGAAACACATACGCCAGTTTTTAGGACTAGCTGGTTACTACAGAAGGTTCATCCAAGACTTTTCCAGAATAGCAAAACCCTTGACTGCATTAACGCATAAAGGGGAGAAATTTGAATGGAATGATGAACAAGAGAAAGCGTTTCAGTTATTGAAGAAAAAGCTAACTACGGCACCTATATTGTCATTGCCTGAAGGGAATGATGATTTTGTGATTTATTGTGACGCATCAAAGCAAGGTCTCGGTTGTGTATTAATGCAACGAACGAAGGTGATTGCTTATGCGTCTAGACAATTGAAGATTCACGAACAAAATTATACGACGCATGATTTGGAATTAGGCGCGGTTGTTTTTGCATTAAAGACTTGGAGGCACTACTTATATGGGGTCAAAAGTATTATATATACCGACCACAAAAGTCTTCAACACATATTTAATCAGAAACAACTGAATATGAGGCAGCGTAGGTGGATTGAATTGTTGAATGATTACGACTTTGAGATTCGTTACCACCCGGGGAAGGCAAATGTGGTAGCCGATGCCTTGAGCAGGAAGGATAGAGAACCCATTCGAGTAAAATCTATGAATATAATGATTCATAATAACCTTACTACTCAAATAAAGGAGGCGCAACAAGGAGTTTTAAAAGAGGGAAATTTAAAGGATGAAATACCCAAAGGATCGGAGAAGCATCTTAATATTCGGGAAGACGGAACTCGGTATAGGGCTGAAAGGATTTGGGTACCAAAATTTGGAGATATGAGAGAAATGGTACTTAGAGAAGCTCATAAAACCAGATACTCAATACATCCTGGAACGGGGAAGATGTACAAGGATCTCAAGAAACATTTTTGGTGGCTGGGTATGAAAGCCAATGTTGCTAAATATGTAGGAGAATGTTTGACGTGTTCTAAGGTCAAAGCTGAGCATCAGAAACCATCAGGTCTACTTCAACAACCCGAAATCCCGGAATGGAAATGGGAAAACATTACCATGGATTTCATCACTAAATTGCCAAGGACTGCAAGTGGTTTTGATACTATTTGGGTAATAGTTGATCGTCTCACCAAATCAGCACACTTCCTATCAATAAGAGAAGATGACAAGATGGAGAAGTTAGCACGACTGTATTTGAAGGAAGTCGTCTCCAGACATGGAATACCAATCTCTATTATCTCTGATAGGGATGGCAGATTTATTTCAAGATTCTGGCAGACATTACAGCAAGCATTAGGAACTCGTCTAGACATGAGTACTGCCTATCATCCACAAACTGATGGGCAGAGCGAAAGGACGATACAAACGCTTGAAGACATGCTACGAGCATGTGTTATTGATTTCGGAAACAGTTGGGATCGACATCTACCGTTAGCAGAATTTTCCTACAACAACAGCTACCATTCAAGCATTGAGATGGCGCCGTTTGAAGCACTTTATGGTAGAAAGTGCAGGTCTCCAATTTGTTGGAGTGAAGTGGGGGATAGACAGATTACGGGTCCGGAGATTATACAAGAAACTACCGAGAAGAACATCCAAATTCAACAACGGTTGAAAACCGCCCAAAGTCGACAAAAGAGCTACGCTGACATTAAAAGAAAAGATATAGAATTTAAAATTGGAGAGATGGTCATGCTTAAAGTTGCACCTTGGAAAGGCGTTGTTCGATTTGGTAAGCGAGGGAAATTAAATCCAAGGTATATTGGACCATTCAAGATTATTGATCATGTCGGACCAGTAGCTTACCGACTTGAGTTACCTCAACAACTCGCGGCTGTACATAACACTTTCCACGTCTTGAATTTGAAGAAATGTTTTGCTAAAGAAGATCTCACTATTCCGTTAGATGAAATCCAAATCAACGAAAAACTTCAATTCATCGAAGAACCCGTCGAAATAATGGATCGTGAGGTTAAAAGACTTAAGCAAAACAAGATACCAATTGTTAAGGTTCGATG
This sequence comes from Rutidosis leptorrhynchoides, assembly GCF_046630445.1. NCBI lineage: Eukaryota > Viridiplantae > Streptophyta > Magnoliopsida > Asterales > Asteraceae > Rutidosis > Rutidosis leptorrhynchoides. Next base: position 487,530,662 of record NC_092336.1, read on the forward strand.
GAATGCTCGTAGAGGACCCGAGTTCACCTGGGAGCGTGAAGATCAGATGAAGAAGAAATACCAGCATCTATTTCCAGAAGATTCGTCAACACCTTCAACAGCTTAAAATTTCGGGACGAAATTTATTTAACGGGTAGGTACTGTAGTGACCCGAACTTTTCCATGTATATATATATTAATTGATATTGATATTTACATGATTAAATGTTTCCAACATGTTAAGCAATCAAACTTGTTAAGACTTGATTAATTGAAATATGTTTCATATAGACAATTGACCACCCAAGTTGACCGGTGATTCACGAACGTTAAAACTTGTAAAAACTATATGATGACATATATATGGATATATATATAGTTAACATGATACTATGATAAGTAAACATGTCATTAAGTATATTAACAATGAACTACATATGTAAAAACAAGACTACTAACTTAATGATTTTTAAACGAGACATATATGTAACGATTATCGTTGTAAAGACATTTAATGTATATATATCATATTAAGAGATATTCATACATGATAATATCATGATAATATAATAATTTAAAATCTCATTTGATATTATAAACATTGGGTTAACAACATTTAACAAGATCGTTAACCTAAAGGTTTCAAAACAACACTTACATGTAACGACTAACGATGACTTAACGACTCAGTTAAAATGTATATACATGTAGTGTTTTAATATGTATTTATACATTTTTGAAAGACTTAAATACACTTATAAAAATACTTCTACTTAACAAAAATGCTTACAATTACATCCTCGTTCAGTTTCATCAACAATTCTACTCGTATGCACCCGTATTCGTACTCGTACAATACACAGCTTTTAGATGTATGTACTATTGGTATATACACTCCAATGATCAGCTCTTAGCAGCCCATGTGAGTCACCTAACACATGTGGGAACCATCATTTGGCAACTAGCATGAAATATCTCATAAAATAACAAAAATATGAGTAATCATTCATGACTTATTTACATGAAAACAAAATTACATATCCTTTATATCTAATCCATACACCAACGACCAAAAACACCTACAAACACTTTCATTCTTCAATTTTCTTCATCTAATTGATCTCTCTCAAGTTCTATCTTCAAGTTCTAAGTGTTCTTCATAAATTCTACAAGTTCTAGTTACATAAAGTCAAGAATACTTTCAAGTTTGCTAGCTCACTTCCAATCTTGTAAGGTGATCATCCAACCTTAAGAAATCTTTGTTTCTTACAGTAGGTTATCATTCTAACACAAGGTAATAATCATATTCAAACTTTGGTTCAATTTCTATAACTATAACAATCTTATTTCAAGTGATGATCTTACTTGAACTTGTTTTCGTGTCATGATTCTGCTTCAAGAACTTCGAGCCATCCAAGGATCCGTTGAAGCTAGATCCATTTTTCTCTTTTCCAGTAGGTTTATCCAAGGAACTTAAGGTAGTAATGATGTTCATAACATCATTTGATTCATACATATAAAGCTATCTTATTCGAAGGTTTAAACTTGTAATCACTAGAACATAGTTTAGTTAATTCTAAACTTGTTCGCAAACAAAAGTTAATCCTTCTAACGTGACTTTTAAAATCAACTAAACACATGTTCTATATCTATATGATATGCTAACTTAATGATTTAAAACCTGGAAACACGAAAAACATCGTAAAACCGGATTTACGCCGTCGTAGTAACACCGCGGGCTGTTTTGGGTTAGTTAATTAAAAACTATGATAAACTTTGATTTAAAAGTTATTATTCTGAGAAAATGATTTTTATTATGAACATGAAACTATATCCAAAAATTATGGTTAAACTCAAAGTGGAAGTATGTTTTCTAAAATGGTCATCTAGACGTCGTTCTTTCGACTGAAATGACTACCTTTACAAAAACGACTTGTAACTTATTTTTCCGACTATAAACCTATACTTTTTCTGTTTATATTCATAAAATAGAGTTCAATATGAAACCATAGCAATTTGATTCACTCAAAACGGATTTAAAATGAAGAAGTTATGGGTAAAACAAGATTGGATAATTTTTCTCATTTTAGCTACGTGAAAATTGGTAACAAATCTATTCCAACCATAACTTAATCAACTTGTATTGTATATTATGTAATCTTAAGATACCATAGACACGTATACAATGTTTCGACCTATCATGTCGACACATCTATATATATTTCGGAACAACCATAGACACTCTATATGTGAATGTTGGAGTTAGCTATACAGGGTTGAGGTTGATTCCAAAATATATATAGTTTGAGTTGTGATCAATACTGAGATACATATACACTGGGTCGTGGATTGATTCAAGATAATATTTATCGATTTATTTCTGTACATCTAACTGTGGATAACTAGTTGTAGGTTACTAACGAGGACAGCTGACTTAATAAACTTAAAACATCAAAATATATTAAAAGTGTTGTGAATATATTTTGAACATACTTTGATATATATGTATATATTGTTATAGGTTCGTGAATCAACCAGTGGCCAAGTCTTACTTCCCGACGAAGTAAAAATCTGTGAAAGTGAGTTATAGTCCCACTTTTAAAATCTAATATTTTTGGGATGAGAATACATGCAGGTTTTATAAATGATTTACAAAATAGACGCAAGTACGTGAAACTACATTCTATGGTTGAATTATCGAAATCGAATATGCCCCTTTTTATTAAGTCTGGTAATCTAAGAATTAGGGAACAGACACCCTAATTGACGCGAATCCTAAAGATAGATCTATTGGGCCTAACAAACCCCATCCAAAGTACCGGATGCTTTAGTACTTCGAAATTTATATCATATCCGAAGGGTGTCCTGGAATGATGGGGATATTCTTATATATGCATCTTGTTAATGTCGGTTACCAGGTGTTCACCATATGAATGATTTTTATCTCTATGTATGGGATGTGTATTGAAATATGAAATCTTGTGGTCTATTATTATGATTTGATATATATAGGTTAAACCTATAACTCACCAACATTTTTGTTGACGTTTTAAGCATTTTTATTCTCAGGTGATTATTAAGAGCTTCCGCTGTCGCATACTTAAATAAGGACGAGATTTGGAGTCCATGCTTGTATGATATTGTGTAAAAACTGCATTCAAGAAACTTATTTTATTGTAACATATTTGTATTGTAAACCATTATGTAATGGTCGTGTGTAAACAGGATATTTTAGATTATCATTATTTGATAATCTACGTAAAGCTTTTTAAACCTTTATTGATGAAATAAAGGTTATGGTTTGTTTTAAAATGAATGCAGTCTTTGAAAAACGTCTCATATAGAGGTCAAAACCTCGCAACGAAATCAATTAATATGGAACGTTTTTAATCAATAAGAACGGGACATTTCATGAACACCTGGTAACCGACATTCACAATATGTATATAAGAATATCCCCATCATTCCGGGATCCTCCTTCGGACATGATATAAATTTCGAAGTACTAAAGCATCCGGTACTTTAGATGGGGCTTGTTGGGCCCGATAGATCTATCTTTAGAGTTCGCGTCAATTAGGGTGTCTGTTCCCTAATTCTTAGATTACCAGACTTGATAAAAAAAAGGGCATATTCGATTTCGATCATTCAACCATATAATGTAGTTTCGATTACTTGTGTCTATTTCGTAAAACGGTTATAAAAACAGCGCATGTATTCTCAGTCCCAAAAATATATATTGCAAAAGCATTAAAAAAGGGATTAATGAAACTCACGCATATAATTATTGTAAAATAGTTACTAAAGCATTTGCATTTATTCTCAGCCCCAAAAATGTAAAGAGTAAAAGGGGATCAATGAAACTCACAGTACTGTATTTTGTAGTAAAAATACATATGACGACATGGAATAATGCAGGGTTGGCCTCGGATTCACGAACCTATATCAGTTGTATATATATTAACATATATAATGGAAATCGAACAATTTATATATTATGAGTGATATGATTTATATGTTTCATTGATTCTTTTATTGATATTAATATAATAAATTTAAGGTAGTTTAATAATTTATTTGTAATTATAATATTTATCCTTCATTAATAATAAGAACTTATTTTAAGGTTTATTCGATAAAAATATACATGTATATATATATATATATATATATATATATATATATATATATATATATATATATATATATATAGTTTAATTAATATAATTTATATATAGTTTAATTAGTATCATTTTAATGATAACATATAATATTATGTATTATGACTGTAATGTATTTTTAGATAAAATATATATTTGCAAGAATAATAACAATAATAATAATGAGTAATAATAGTAATAATAATAATAATAATAATAATAATAATAATAATAATAATAATAATAATAATAATAATAATAATAATAAGGAAATAATAAAAAGAAAATAACTACCTCAAAACTTTTCTAACAAAAAGAATGCCTCAGACCGGGCTCGAACTCGAGACCTCTCGCTTAGCACTAGCACTACTAACCAATGGTCTGTTTATTGCTTTTCTGTTTTAAATCAACTAATTAAAGTATATAACAAGGAAATCTGACTGTTTCTTCAGCTTCTTCTATTCTAAAAAAAAATGCTACAACCCCAGGTCGAACCCTAGACCTCTTGTTTAAAGGAACACTCCTCACCATCCATCCACTTCGGTTTTTCTGATAGCGTATCAGATTCTAATATATATAACCCGTATATATTTGTTTCCTAATTATCATCATCTATCCTTTATCAGCATCAAGTTATCCTAATCAAATCATCATCATTAATTTCTAGTTTAACCTTCATATCAAACATCGAATTATCTACTTATTTTCTTCATCTTCTTAAAAGATTTTCAATCGATCCTAATCAACACTTCATATTCTTATACGTATAACATAATTACATCCCTCGGTTCAGTTTTTGGTCGGCCCAACAGCAAGATAACTGGGTCAGGGCCCAACAGAAAAAGCATTTCTTTTGTTTTTCTTTATTATCCCGGCCCAACTAGGAAACCGATTCATAGCAACCCAACAAACAATTCCTGTATCCAGTTTCGTTTTACCTACTCCATTTAATATTCAACAAGTGGTTTTAATTGTTTTAAGTTGTCGGTCATTGAGGAGAAATAAGAATACACGCTAGTAAACAAGAATTGTTATCATTTCCTATTCTAATATCTTCATGACCCATCAATCATCATAATCTTTATCAACCTCTTATTCTAATCATTATCAGCGTTAGTTAATAAAAAGTAAAAACAAATCCTTACCGAAAACAGTAAGCAATGGGTGTAGTATAAAATGGTGGGTTTGATGATAACCAAGTTGGTGGCAGTGAAGTCGGGTTCAAGACAGAAAAATAATCGTAGTATGGGTAATGATGGCCTAGTTGCGGTTCATGGTGGTGAATATGTAGTTCACGCTAGTTTAGTTGTATATGGTGGAAGAGAGTAGCCGTTGGTGGCTCGAGTGATGGAATGTGGTGGTGTAAATAGTGGTGGTGGAATGGTGAGTGGTGGTTTTAATGAAGGTGATTAGATGAAAGTGTTTGGGTTTAAGATTGAAACAGAAAGAGAAAATAGTAGTCATAGCAAGAGCTGTAGATGTAGTTTTGATGGGATTTTTGGCTAGCAAACATAATCGAACAGCGGTAACTTCGAACAACAAAACAAGTAGAGGTTGCAGGTGTGTCCAAATGGTGTTTGTTATAATGGTGAGAAGGTGTTCTCATTGATGAATGAAAATAATGAGGGTGGATGTGGGTGATTTTCTTAACAAGAAGAGAGAATGAAATATTAGATAGTAGTAGTAAACTTAGAAGTGATTGTGTGATATTGTGTATCATAAACATAGATGTATATATATAAATGTAGTAATTCTATTAATTCAATATAATAAAATAATAGTAGTTGATGTTAGTGAATCGAATCGTGCATATACATTGTTCGAATAGTAATGTCAGATATGGATTGAAATGGAACAGTGAATGAAATGATATGAAACTGAAAGTGTAATATAAATCTTTTATATTGCTTAAATTATGATTAAATAACAAAAACAGTAGTCACTAAATTCAATCATCTACAGTTATGAACTTTGGATTTGCCTATCTTCTATATATTCTCCATATACTCCGTACTATATATATATTAGTATATATATATATATATATATATATATATATATATATATATATATATATATATATATATATATATATATATATAAAATTGATAGGTAACAACTTTATAATAATTAATAATAGTAATTAATAATAATAATTTAATAATAATCAAGAAACAAGTGAGGATTAAATTAGCATCCATAATCTTTTCAATTTATGACGACGGCTTTCACGGACCGAAATATCGTACTCCGTTGTTAAATTAGTGGCGGATAAAAGTACACAGAAAAATCTCATATTTTTATATTAAATGTATTTATTTATTTCAGTCATTAAGGTATGAAATTCGATCAGTAAATTTTTAAATAAAAATTACATTAACCGTCCCTCTCAATTTTGGGTAAAATATAAAAAGTGTTAAAACTTAACAAATAGTTCCTGAATACATTTTTAATAAGCCTAAAATTTATAGAACTCATTTTCGGATCACCATTTATTTTAAAATCATATAAGTTTGAATTTAACTTGCTTAATATCAATCGGAACATCAACGAGTATTACAATTAGTTAATACTTATTTTTAATATACTTTATTTGTATAATAATAAATATTATTTTTACATAATTAATTTCTAACAATTACATCATAAATTATATTTCAAATTATATATATTTATTTAAATATATACATATCTATTTACAAATAGTTGTTCGTAAATCGTCGAGAGCAGTCGAAGGGTAATTGATTACATGATTATAGATTTCAAAACTTTCGAGACTCAACATTACAGATTTTGCTTATCGTGTCAGAAACATATAAAGATTAAGTTTAAATTTGGTCGGAAATTCCAGGGTCATCACAACCTGGGCTACTGTAAAGTTAATTTTCGGTTAGTTCGGTTCGAGTAGATGATTTTTCATTTAGACCTCGTCTTAATCCGAGTTACGGTTTAGAATTTATGGCCTTCCGAAAGTCATTACACCCTATTAACGTTGTGCTGAAATTTCTGACCTACTCGCACTTAAACCGTCATCACGGTCAAACGAAGACGAGTTTAGTTCTGGAACTTGGTCAGCAACTAGGGGACTCATATACGGATCTATAGCCACTGATTACGCATCTTTTCGATTTACGTAGAGGTCGTAGCAGCTGACCGAAGTCAGGCTATTGTTTCGATCTCTATTCTTGTAAAACTTACTTAGCTTTTATGATGATGAACGATGATGATGATGACACTTAAACTTATTTTATGCACTATTAGAACTTATGAGGATAATATACTGACCTAGAAACCTTTGACTTAGGTTGACGACCTTTCGGACCGACTTACTACTTGCATACTTTCATTATCGACTTTACCGCTCTTATCACTGTGAGTTATAGCATCCCTTTTTTACTTTAACTATTTTGGGACTGAGAATACATGCGCTTTTTACGTTTTACATACTAGGCACGAGTACTTAAACTTTATATATGTGTGGGTTATACAACGGCATAAACTTTCCCCTTAGCTCGGTAACGTTTAGTCATTGGTCTTTGAACCGGTGAACGCGAATCTTAGATATGGATCCATAGGGTTTGACATCCCCACCCGGGCTAGTCGCGCTAGCATTTAACGGGTGTTTAATACTTCGTAAACATACGCACTCGCCAAGTGTACTTTTAGGGGGTTATAAACGTTAAGTTAGTTACCAAGTGCCCACGGTTAAACATATACTTTTCATACTATTTTGGAACACTGAAATCTTGTGGCCTACCTTACATTACTGTTACAACTTAAACTATAGCTCACCAACATTATTGTTGACGTTTTTAAGCATGTTTTCTCAGGTGCTTAGAGGTTTGTTGCTTCCGCTGTTTAGACTTGCTGTCTTGATGTTTATACTTGTTGTTAAGGACCTGCTGTGCTAGAATTCCACTGCATAATCTTAGAGATGTCTCAATCATGGAACTTTTCTTTTGCATTCATAGTTTATGTTATTTTCAAATAATGACTTTGTAACGACCTTTGTGTCACGTTATCTTTTGTAAACGCTATGTCTTTTATGAATGCAAAACTGGTTTTCAAATAGCATGTAGTACTTGACCGTGTAAAGATCCTGTTGTTGACGAATCGTACACGATCGTTTTGTACGGGGCGTCACATTTGGTATCAGAGCATTGGTTGTAGGGAATTAGGTTGCATTAGTGAGTCTAGACCGGACCAAGTAGGATTCACTAATAGGACTAATCTACAACTTGCTAGTTTACTTGTTTCTGCAGAACTTACTGCATGCTGCTGCTTACTTTTACTGCTATATGACGTATACTGCTACTTGAGTTTCACTACTGCATGACATTATCTGCTCTCGATTGCATGATACTTCTGTACGATTTACTATTATTGCCATGCTATTTACTGCTATAGATGATCTAGACTGTTGTAGTTATTTTGCCTAATACGTGCTTGCTTTATGACTTACTGACATGGAAGAGGTATACAGAAATATTGTTAAGATAAAGATTCGTCGATTGTAATAGTAAATATGCATTGTTTAAACAGTATCAATTGTGAATGTGAATATATATACTTTTCTTATTTGTATATTTTGATTATCGAATGAAAACATGAACGTCTTTTCATTCTATTTGTTTTCTTGAGTCGTCCCCCAGCGAAGCGGAGTTTTCACTATTAATACATACTTTTTTGATAAATGACACTGTATACGTTGAATACATCTGAAATCGTATATGTTATGGTGTGTTTGAATGAAACTAGTTGAAGCTAGTTAGAGTTAGAACTTATGAGCTAGAGCTTAATTACGAAGATGGTAGTTGGAGCTTGTTATTTTTTATAAGTCTTTGATAAAATAGTTGAAGATATTTTCTAATTCATAAATTCTACTTTATATATATATATATATATATATATATATATATATATATATATATATATATATATATATATATATATATATATATATTGTGACGATCGCTCCAAATTCATATGGACGAACACGTCATTCATCGATTTCATTGCGAGGTATTTGACCTATATATGATACGTTTTGTAAACAATGCATTCTTTTAAAAAGGCACACCATAAATGAATATTTAAATCAAAGGTTTTCGACATCTGATTATTTCTACATATAGACAATCACCATAAATAATAGTTTACAACAGTACTTCCGTTGACAATGCAGTCAAAATAAGATACATGGTGATGATTTGGTGAATGCAACGTTTCCTTGAAAAATATGCCATGTAAAACTCCATGCACATAGCTTGTCTAACATATAAGCAAACAGCGGAAGACTTCTAGGGAACCTGAGAATAAACATGCTAACAAGTGTCAACACAAAGGTTGGTGAGTTCATAGTTTTAATGTTTTGCATAATCTGTACATAAAGGTGGATCACAAGATTTCAGTTGTTTCATCGAGAAACGTTTATCAAAATATTCTACGAAATTGAGCACCCTGGTAACTAAACTTAACGTATATATAATTTGTACCCTTTGTATAATCATCTTAATAAATACACGCAAACCAACGTGTACGCTTCTCAAATAGCATACGTCCGTTAAAAGGCTAGTGCTCTAGCTCGGACGGGGATATCAAGCCCTATGGATCTATATATAACTACTCACGCCCACCAGTTCTTATAACCGGCAGTTACTAGTTACCAAAGCTAAGGGATTTTCGGTTCAAACTCGGTGTAGAATTTAGTATGTACTTGTATCCATTGCGTTTAAAATAAAGTGCATGTATTCTCAACCCAAAAATATAGATTGCAAAAGCAATTAAAAAGGGAGCAAATGAAACTCACCTTAGCAGCATATAAAGTTGTTCACCAAAATGTGACCGAAACTCGATATATCAAATAATCGTAGATCTCAACCTAGAGAACATATGTTGGTCAATAAATGTCTATCAAGCTAGGTCAGGTCATAGTGTATCACAATCCTAATGCTCGAGATCGACACACAAAATTTATCCAAAGTCGTTTCAAAAAGTCAATTTTGACAGTTGTTTAACCAAACGAGACGTGTTTTATATAAAGATTCATTTACTCAGCTGGTAATATTCAAAAATCCATTTTATCAATCTCGTAAACAAGTTGTTTAAATCCTAATTGCAGATTCAAAAGCAATTTCAATTAACGTCAATTATAATTCAGTTGACCATATCTTTTGATTCGTTCTTCGAAACTATCCGATATCTAAATGAAAAGTTATTGATTTTTCGCCAGCTTTCCGAAAACATGTATATCATATACCTTTTACCAGTAATATATGTATTTAATTCGTGATTCATTATAAACTGTTTAACGACGAAATTTAGTATACAAGCATGTATAAATATATACACTCGAGCACTAGTATGTATACACTATTAATTTATAAAATATAAAATATAAATGCTTACGTATTAATATTGAGATTCAATATTGTAGAAAAGTATGTAGATGTAACGGAGATGATAAACACCATGTTTGATTCATAAATATACCCCCGAACATTACCCATAACCTCCTTGGCAATAACCCACAATTTCCTTAGCTTTAGCTTGCTCGTAAACTCGTTTTGAAAGTGACACGCTCATAACCTCGTCGTAGTATTTTATGTATTAATATTAATAATATTAATAATAATAAGATTAATATTAATAATCTTAATATTAATAATAATAATAATAATATAAATTATAAATATAATACAGTGTAATATAGATGGATATGTGTGTGTGCATTATGCCAGAACTCGATCGAATTTATAGACTTTTCCTGAAATCTGACCCCATGCGATCGCATGGGTTTTGTGGGTAAATGCCATGCGATCGCATGGCCCGTAAATCCAGCTCACATCTATTTTAACTTCTAGTTTGTCGACATATTAAATAAATATAAATATAATATATATAATTTATATAATTAATTATATATTATATTAAATTCACGTGCATAGTTGATTTGTAATTTTTGTTCCGATAAGTCGTACGTTGTCACACGACTTATGTCCCAGTTCCGGTTTTTCGAACGTCCTTACGTATACTGAGAAAACTGGCACTTTACCTTTCGTGACTCGTACATTTGTCAAAATATAGACTTAACTATCCATAAATTATATCACTCGAAATATAACTTATACATTCGAGTGTTTTGGTCATTTACTTCTATAAATCATCGTCTCGTTATCTATCAAAGTAAATTTAATAATATTGTTTTAAATCAAAACGTTTAATAACCAAGTTAATATTCATAAACACGTTTTAAGTACACATCGCAAGTTATTCATACAATTACAATTCCAACTTATCATATATGTTCAGATAGATATTTAAACCAATAAGTATAATGTATGGTATCAAACAATTAATACATTGTTACCTTTTCAAGTTATAGTATATATGTATCTATTTACATATAATTGTTCACGAATCGTCGAGAACAACCGAAAGGTATTTGAATAGTTTAAAAATTTTGAGATTCAGTTTTACAGACTTTGCTTATCGTGTCGGAAATGTTAATCATACAAAGATTAAGTTTAAATTTGGTCAGAAATTTCCGGGTCATCACAGTACCTACCCGTTAAAGAAATTTCGTCCCGAAATTTGAGTAAGGTCGTCATGACTAACAATAAAAATGTTTTCATGCCGTACATGTGTTGATAAATAGAGTTTTATCACCGTTAAATAATATGGATAAAACAATCCGATTATTCGAAGCGTATGAGAGAAGTTATCTTAATAGAGTGAAATGGAGAATAGAGATTCATCTTATCTCTTGATGTAGTAACGATTGATTTCCGGAATTTAAAGACTAGAAAATCTTCATAATTTAAATAAGATTTGATTCTTCGGAATTTAAGGAAATTAGGATTTCCTTTGATTAAATGCGTAATCTGCCTCGATTGCTATGTCTGATATTTTGCTATAAATTGACCTCTTCCCTTTCATTTATTTTCACCACTCCTATAATCTTCTTTCTTATTTCATACTTCTTAATAGATTGTGAAAATGCTTAATCCTGTTCTGATTCTTGATATTTTCTTGGCTATCGTATCCTTCATTCTTCTTTTTCATCTACCACCAGAGGAGGTTATTTTTTTCTACTATTGCCTTGGGGTTATAGTGTTTTTCATTCTCCCGTATCTTTATATTGCTATACGCATCGATATACACAGTTTGTAATTTCGGGGTTGTTTTTGGGCTTTATATTTTCCATTATATTTTGGAGCTTCATGATTTCGTTTTCTCTTCCCGACTTTAAGTCAAGCGAATAATAGTCCAAAATTCGTAGGTATGGATTTTGAAATGAACATAGTTAATGTTCTAAGAAAGAAATGGTAATGACACAATCTGACTTGTCAAATTACCAGAATATTCGAAAAAGACCGAATCATCAAGAAAAATATTTACTTGATACGTTTGGAGGTTAAATAAAATGAAAGAGTTATGTAACATGGTTCGTGATGAGGGTGGGATCTGTGAACCTTTATCACGTTCCATTAGAAACTCAGCATGACTTACTGTAATATAATCACGTTGATCAAGTGTCATTATATTATACTAACTCATGCTTCAATTCCTAATACTACTTCAAAAATATTCATATTTTAAACTCGAAGGTTTTAGAATTTAGAAACTAAAATAGTTTCTTTTATGATGTAACACAGATATCATAAGGAGAAAATTGATTTCCGATAAGAATGATTATGGAATTATCTCCAGAAATATGAAGGATATTTATAATGAAAGATATGATGATATCTTAGAATTTCTAATATTTAAGATAAGATCATGATGAAGAATATTGTCCGCAAAGGTTTTAGAGTAAGGAGCAAGGTATTCGCTAATGATTTCAGCAGACTATGAATCATTTGGATTCTTTGAAGGTAGATTTAGTCTTTGTGATTTGTCCACAGCCTCCTTCATGGTCTGCTCAATCCGTTTTTCAATTCCAAACCTTCTCTTTTTCTCAGCTTTACCACCATACTATTCTTTATCATCAAACTTTTGACTGTTAAGGTCGTTTATAGTTTTTGCTGCTTCATCAACATTTTTCCAAAATTCGAAGAACTAGTTTCGTAGTTTGGGGTGTTTTTCGAAAACTTCACATTCGAAGTATGTAAGTCCAGGAGGTAGATGTTATATGTACACATATAACTGTTGGCGTAGACGTGCTACAAGATTTCAAAATACTGATTGTTAATTCCCGATAGTTGGTATGGCAATTGCCGTTACAAGATGTGGATGAGTACATGATACGGTTTCAATGAGTATAAGGATTTTTCGGAAGGTCAAAGATCAATGAAGTTGTTGGTAAATTTACTGCTAATGTGGTGGAACATGAAAGATTCCCCGATAAAAAAAAATATATGCCAAAGTTACAAGTCTGAAAGGTCGTCGTTGACTGGTTGAACGGTTGATAATACTGGATACTTTGAAAAGAAATTGCAAGGTTATTTTTTTTTTGAAAAGATAGCTTTGAAAGGTTATTTTTTTTGTTAGCTTTGAAAGGTTATTTTTCGGAAGATCAAAGATAGCTTTGAAATTTCAAGGTTATTTTCAGTAATAACAATGCTAAAGGATCTTTCACATTTTTGAAGTCAAAGTATAGCTTTGAAAGATGTAGAGATCTAAGAATGATGTCACCCGTTAAATCTTGACTTGTATTCTGATCCATCAATATCAGAATATGTAATTGAATTTGTATGAAAATGATTGTATATCGCTGTGAGCATAGTTAATAATTTTTGAATCAAAGTTGAAGAATGTACAGTATAACATATTAATTGTGAACTTATATATTTCTCGAGAATTACCTACCCGTTAAAGATTTCACAAGTAATATTTTGTACAAAAGAATTTTTATTACCGTTTTTATGAAAATATATGTATGTATATTTTCTTCAGATGTAATACAGATTTGATGAGTTAATATCATATTAAGCTCATTTGATTTTTGACTTGAATTAGAAATGAATAATCTCTAAAACATTAAAGATTTAATAATCTTTACGGAGTATTTCACTAATGTAATCAATACTCAGTTTTATTGATATTTTCTCAGTGAATCATGTTGGTGCTCATGGAACTCTTGCTAACTTCGCAAGGTACGAATGATGTTTTCTAGAAAGTTTCGAATACATCGAAGATGAAAGTATAAAATCAACCATATAATTAAATAATATACTTAGTTTATTATGAAATGGAATTCATTGAGTTGGAAACAGAGATTGTAGTTAACGATGGTTAAGTCATTAACGAAGGATGTACATCATAGCATATTAGTAATATGAATTAACCGATTAGTACCTACCAGTTAAGATTCACACGTAATAACTTGGTACGAAAAGATTTATTTTGATTTCAAAATTCATATATATTAAATATACATAAAATTTCTTCAGGGGAAATGAGTTAATACTTCATCGGTTATTGTTGCTGGTATTTCTTGGTAACTACGGTGCGTATGACGTTGATGCTCGTGGAACAGATTGTGAAGTTGAGGTTTGCGATGCGGATGTTGTTGGTGGTGGTAATGGTATTGTCGGTGTTGTTGTCGGTGGTACTGTTGATACCGGTGATGCTGCTGGTGCTTGTAACCTTTGCACCATATTCTCCAAAGCCACTACCCGAGCGCGAAGCTCGTTGACTTCTTCTAATACACCGGGATGATTGGCGGTTCGGACTAGCGGATGAATAAGATCCAGAATTTGAGAGAGTATATGATCATGACGAGATATTCTGGAGATGAGAGAGAAAATGGTATTACGAACAGGTTCGCCGGTAAGTGCTTCAGGTTCTTCGCCAAGAGGGCAATGTGGTGGATGGAAGGGATCGCCTTCTTCTTGTCTCCAATAATTAAGCAGGCTACGAACCCATCCCCAATTCATCCAGAATAGATGATGGCTAATTGGTTGATCCATTCCGGTTACACTTTCTTCAGAGTTCAGGTGAATATCCATATCTGAATAGCTGTCAGAGTTTAAGGAATTTGAACTAGATACGGGATCCATCTTGTATAATTAGGGAGATGATTTTTTTTTTATATGAATTAGATTATAGAATTTAGTTTGGTATTCTTCAATACATAATTTACATATGTATATATAATACCAAATTCCATAAATCACGGAGAAATTTTCGGAAGATGTCAGGAAAAGTTTACGGTAACAGATACGCCAAGATATGAATTTTGTCTATACACTATTCATGCAATCAATGCAGTAAAACGTGTCTAGACTAGGAATGATAAGCAGATAATTTTTGACAAAAATGATAAGCAAAACTTTTTACATGCAGACACGGTCGAAGTCCAGACTTACTAATGCATCCTAACAACTATCAGTTAGACACACTCATGCAAGACCTGGTTCGTTAGGACCAACGCTCTGATACCAACTGTGACGATCGCTCCAAATCCATATGGACGAACACGTCATTCATCGATTTCATTGCGAGGTATTTGACCTATATATGATACGTTTTGTAAACATTGCATTCTTTTAAAAAGGCACACCATAAATGAATATTTAAATCAAAGGTTTTCGACATCTGATTATTTCTACATATAGACAATCACCATAAATAATAGTTTACAACAGTACTTCCGTTGACAATGCAGTCAAAATAAGATACATGGTGATGATTTGGTGAATGCAACGTTTCCTTGAAAAATAAGCCATGTAAAACTCCATGCACATAGCTTGTCTAACATATAAGCAAACAGCGGAAGACTTCTAGGGAACCTGAGAATAAACATGCTAACAAGTGTCAACACAAAGGTTGGTGAGTTCATAGTTTTAATGTTTTGCATAATCTGTACATAAAGGTGGATCACAAGATTTCAGTTGTTTCATCCAGAAACGTTTATCAAAATATTCTACGAAATTGAGCACCCTGGTAACTAAACTTAACGTATATATAATTTGTACCCTTTGTATAATCATCTTAATAAATACACGCAAACCAACATGTACGCTTCTCAAATAGCATACGTCCGTTAAAAGGCTAGTGCTCTAGCTCGGACGGGGATATCAAGCCCTATGGATCCATATATAACTACTCGCGCCCACCAGTTCTTATAATCAGCAGTTACTAGTTACCAAAGCTAAGGGATTTTCGGTTCAAATTCGGTGTAGAATTTAGTATGTACTTGTATCCATTGCGTTTAAAATAAAGTGCATGTATTCTCAACCCAAAAATATAGATTGCAAAAGCAATTAAAAAGGGAGCAAATGAAACTCACCTTAGCAGCATATAAAGTTGTTCACCAATATGTGACTGAAACTCAGTATATCAAATAATCGTAGATCTCAACCTAGAGAACATATGTTGGTCAATAAATTTCTATCAAGCTAGGTCAGGTCATAGTGTATCACAATCCTAATGCTCGAGATCGACACACAAAAGTTATCCAAAGTCGTTTCAAAAAGTCAATTTTGACAGTTGTTTAGCCAAACGAGACGTGTTTTATATAAAGATTCATTTACTCAGCTGGTAATATTCAAAAATCCATTTTATCAATCTCGTAAATAAGTTGTTTAAATCCTAATTGCAGATTCAAAAGCAATTTCAATTAACGTCAATTATAATTCAGTTGACCATATCTTTTGATTCGTTCTTCGAAAATATCCAATATCTAAATGAAAAGTTATTGATTTTTCACCAGCTTTCCGAAAACATGTATATCATATACCTTTTACCAGTAATATATGTATTTAATTCGTGATTCATTATAAACTGTTTAACGACGAAATTTAGTATACAAGCATGTATAAATATATACACTCGAGCACTAGTATGTATACACTATTAATTTATGAAATATAAAATATAAATGCTTACGTATTAATATTGAGATTCAATATTGTAGAAAAGTATGTAGACGTAACGGAGATGATAAACACTAGGTTTGATTCATAAATATACCCCCGAACATTACCCATAACCTCCTTGGCAATAACCCACAATTTCCTTAGCTTTAGCTTGCTCGTAAACTCGTTTTGGAAGTGACACGCTCATAACCTCGTCGTAGTATTTTATGTATTAATATTAATAATATTAATAATAATAATAAGATTAATATTAATAATCTTAATATTAATAATAATAATAATAATAATAATAATAATAATATAAATTATAAATATAATACAGTGTAATATAGATGGATATGTGTGTGTGCATTATGCCAGAACTCGATCGAATTTATAGACTTTTCCTGAAATCTGACCCCATGCGATCGCATGGGTTTTGTGGGTAAATGCCATGCGATCGCATGGCCCGTAAATCCAGCTCACATCTGTTTTAACTTCTAGTTTGTCGACATATTAAATAAATATAAATATAATTTATATAATTTATATAATTAATTATATATTATATTAAATTCACGTGCATAGTTGATTTGTAATTTTTGTTCCGATAAGTCGTACGTTGTCACACGACTTATGTCCCGGTTCCGGTTTTTCGAACGTCCTTACGTATACTGAGAAAACTGGCACTTTACCTTTCGTGACTCGTACATTTGTCAAAATATAGACTTAACTATCCATAAATTATATCACTCGAAATATAACTTATACATTCGAGTGTTTTGGTCATTTACTTCTATAAATCATCGTCTCATTATCTATCAAAGTAAATTTAATAATATTGTTTTAAATCAAAACGTTTAATAACCAAGTTAATATTCATAAACACATTTTAAGTACACATCGCAAGTTATTCATACAATTACAATTCCAACTTATCATATATGTTCAAATAGATATTTAAACCAATAAGTTTAATGTACGGTATCAAACAATTAATACATTGTTACCTTTTCAAGTTATAGTATATATGTATCTATTTACATATAATTTTTCGCGAATCGTCGAGAACAACCGAAAGGTATTTGAATAGTTTAAAAATTTTGAGATTCAGTTTTACAGACTTTGCTTATCGTGTCGGAAATGTTAATCATACAAAGATTAAGTTTAAATTTGGTCAGAAATTTTCGGATCATCACACACACACACACACACACACACACACACACACACACACACACATATATATATATATATATATATATATATATATATATATATATATATATATATATATATATATATATTCAAACCATTGACAATCTTTCATGCCACATTTTGGCACCATTGGCAGCACCTAACCAATGTTGTGCCAATCTTTTCTCGCCAACATTTTTGTGAATTTCTGGCATAAATCATCACATAGTGTATTGTTTTAATTGACTGTATATTTGGCTTTAAAATTTGCACTGTTGTTTAATTAATTAATTTGTGGTGGTTGAGAAAAGGTGTGATGGTCGGAGTGAAATGTAATTGTTTAGTGATAAGAAGGAAATGGTGATGTGAAGCTGATGTGACAGTGTGTTAATTTGAAAAATGTCGTCATGGTTGGGAATACTCTTATGAGGAGCTTATTTTTTAAGAGCATATGATTTTCATAACCTCTATTTTTTATGTATCCGAAGAGAATGTTTGGATGAAACTAGCTGGAGCTGGAGCTTATTGACTAGAGCTAGAGCTGGAGCTAGAACTTATTGACTAGAGCTAGAGCTTATTTTTGAAGCTGATTAGTAGATGTGATAACCCGGAAATTTCTGACAAAATTTAAACACAATCTCATTTAACCTCAAACAAATTCCGACGATTCCCGAACAAATAATTTTAAATATATATATATATATATATATATATATATATATATATATATATATATATATATATATATATATATATATATATATATATATATATAAACATGACTTAATTGTTATAACTAGAAATGTAAAATTTTATACAAAATAATATTGTTGTTATATTATTTCATTTATTATTATTAGTATTAATATCAGTATTAGTTATATTATTATTTGCAATATATAATGAAATGTGATACATTTAAATTGTTATATTATTATTACTAGTATTATTGTTATCATTATTAATATCAATATTACAATTAGTAATAAAATTATGATTACTATTATTAACATTAATATTATTTATTCATTATCATTATTAAAATAAGGTATTGTTACAAAAATATCATTCATTATTAATGATATTATTAACATAATTATAATTATTAATAAATATCATTATTCTTATTAATTATATTGTATTAAAAGTATTATTATTAATACAATTATTATTTGTTATTATTATTAATATAATTATTATTAAATTGTAATTATTAAAAAAAAGTGCAGATAAATAAGTTAGGTATATCTATTTTTTTTATTTAATCAATTCTGCTACGGAGTATTACTTTATATATTTAATAAAAAGCAAATTAGGTTATGGCACTAACTGATTTTAAATTTTATCTAACTGATCCTGATCTACATTATGTGATCTTAATCTGCTTTTAATTTTAAAAACTGATCGTGATATTTGCTTTTTATTTTTTTTCTTCATCGTGATATACTTTTTATTTTTTTTATTATTTCCTGTTCTTGATTGAATCAATTACATTGCTATAAATGAAACTAATTTAGTTGATAAGTGATACATTACGATTTTACACTATCCATTATCAATTACAATGATCAAATAAAACCTTCTGTATTAAAAATTAAACAGAAATATAATTTTTTTCTCGACCTCTGTTCTTGATAAAAAAAATTTAAAACCTCGATTTCGTTTTAAATTTAAAAATCTGTAAATGCAGTTTGGTTAGTAATCTCATACTCAAACTATGTACAAACTTTCAAAACCCAATTTTCTATATCGAATTCAAATTTTGGAGTCAAACTTTATATTTCAAAAGTCAACTGATTGTTCTTCGTGAAAATTAGAATCAGTGTTGATGTTTCAGATTAAATTGGAGGTTCCTAAAGTTTCTAGGAACTATTTACAACCTATTTCATGTTTTAATCGTAAGCTAAAACATTCTAGATTTCAAAATCAAGTATTGAGTTTAATTTTTTTTTCTTTCTTCGTGACAGCCACTGCTGCTATTGTTTTATTTATTTATTTTTTTTAATCAATTCATCAAAAATGATATAGTTGGTTCTGTTTTAATTCAAAAATTCAATTGTTAATTCATTGATATGATTTATGGTTGATTTTGGTTCTTGGCCGATTGAATTGAAACAAAGAAGAAGAAATAAAACACAGAAATTTTCGGCTTAAATAAATTTAGTTTGGAATATTAATCAGAAAAACTGATATGGAGTAACAGTTAAGGGTGTTAGCGGGTTGGCGTGAGGTCTCGGGTTCGAACCCGGTTCATGGCATTTTTTTGTAGAAGTCTTATAAGGTAGTTTTTCTTATTATTATTATTATTATTATTATTATTATTATTATTATTATTATTATTATTATTATTATTATTATTATTATTATTATTGTTGTTGTTGTTGTTGTTGTTGTTGTTGTTGTTGTTGTTGTTGTTGTTGTTGTTGTTGTTGTTGTTGTTGTTGTTGTTGTTGTTGTTGTTGTTGTAATTATTATTATTATTACTATTAACATCATTAAAAGCATTATTGTTAATATCATTAAAGTTATTATTAGTAATATCAATATGAATAAAATTATTATTATTATCATTATTGTTATTACTAGTATTAGTATTATTAATAACATGATTTTCAAAACTATTATTCTCATAATTATTATTATTATTATTATTATTATTATCAATACTAGAATTATAATAACTATATGTTTATCATTATCATCATTATTAATATTATTACTACTATTGTTAATATTATTATTATGATAACAACTATTATTTCTTACAAATACCATAATATTACCTATTATTATATTTTAATATTATATTAATTATATTTACATAATATTATACATATAAATATATTAATGAAAGACTTACTATATTAATGAACTAATAATGAAAATGAGTTAACATATATTTAAAATATATAAAAACAAATATATATATATATATATATATATATATATATATATATATATATATATATATATATATATATATATATATATATATATATATATAATATAATATAATTATATCACTAATAATTATATACAAGTTTATTTGATTACATTTTATATGTTTTAATATATATATAAAACTGATATAGGTTCGTGAATCCGAAGATAACTCTGCACTTGTGCAGTGCCAACATATGCATATTTACTACAAACTATCGTATCGTATTGTGAGTTCATCTGCTCCCTTTTTATATATATTTTTGGGGTGAGAATACATGCGCAACTTTTATAACTGTTTTAAACATTAGACACAAGTACTCAAACTTTTATGCTATATACGTGCTTTGGCATGCTAAATCCCTACCGTAATATCGTTAATTGCTGAGGTATAAGATACAAGCTTAGTGATTGTGAGTAGCGCTACTGAGAGTGACGTCTCTGTCCATTTGACCGTTGGTCATTGGATACATAATAATGATTCAACGACACTGATAGTACAAGGTGTCACGGGGTAACTTTTGTTTAGTCGCGATATTACAAAGCAGCAACTCTTTCGATTGATATATTTGGTATCAATAAACTTTAAACTGAAATCTTGTGGTCTAATGCTATACTGAACTATTGATTTATGATAAACCTATGAACTCACTCAACCTCGTGTTGACTTTTTAAGCATGTTTATTCTCAGGTACTTAAATATTGCTTCCGCTGTATATCTGCTGCTTTGATGATGATTGCTTGCTATGCTTGGAGTCTTCATTACATATCATATCAATTAAAGACATTTAATGCGTTGTTTATTAAATACAATGTAATCTATTTAACTTTCGCTGTAAAACTCAATAAAAACGTCTCATATAGAGTCGTTCTCGTTTATACAACTGTGATTTGATATAATTAGTCATAAATACCCCAGGCCCTATTTGGGGGTGTGACAGATTGGTATCAGAGCCGGCTGTTGTAGAGAACCTGGATTGCATTTTATGTGTGTCTTATACGATTAGGTACCTTAGCAATGTAGGACTACAGCTTTCCTTGACCAATAGTGCCTTTAACTGTTGCCTTTAATTAATAAATGTTACACTATATCTTAGAAACTATGCTTATTAAATTCTTTAGTCTTCCTTAGAATGCCAAGCTAATCTAAGAACTCTGCTTACTCTCCTAAGTACTATCCAATTCCGCCACCACATTTTAATGCGACACCGTTCTCGACATTCCTTTGTCATCTATCATAGTTTTGTGTATTACATATGTATTACATGAAATGTTATCCATGATTCTTGAAATCTCTACTATTCATATTCATTACTTTCAAAATCTTTGCTTCCGCGTATTTTTGATCATTAAATTTTCTTGACGAGTGGCGTCTACGAAACTCTAGAATGGAAGGGTTGGGATTACCGATTTAAAGGATCCTATAGCTCAAGCCCCTAGACCTGAATAGGCCATTACGAATTGAAAGTCTTTAATCAAAAGATTATCTAATTTCATACTTATCATTTTATCTCGACACATCATACTGCCATTATTGGAGTATAGACACATCATATCTTATCATATCTTATCCCAATAGACTTTGTCTAACACTTTTTCTAAATTTCCTCCGTAAATTACGGAAATCTTTTTTTATTGCTATATATATATATATATATATATATATATATATATATATATATATATATATATATATATATATATATATATATATATATATATATATATATATATATATATATATATATATATTTACGTATTCAAGGAGACGAATATATCATTCAGTATCCAACACCCATTTTATATCAAACCCTATTCCAAACACATAATATGGATTTCTCACCTGATTCCTCAAGTTCCTCTAGCTCCGAAGATAGCGTGACGGGAGCATACCCACCGATCAATTACCGAGATTTCTTCAGAAAATGGGGATGGTTTCGCGAAATACTCACCCTATGAAGAAATGAAGAAGGTACTCCTTATCACGAGCCAAACTTACCACCAAACGTCAGAGTACTCGATTCACTTACCGGCGAGCCTGTTCGCAATACCATTTTCACTCTTTTCGCAAGGATTTTCCGCCTCGAAGGTCGTCTCACCATAGTCAAAGACAGTATTCGTCCTCTACTCCCAAATTCTAATCAAATAGGATTATTAGAAGAAGTTAGAAGACTTCGAACTAAATATCAAGAATTGACAAACCTTAAGGAAGAATGGGTAGAACTAATTCATAGACTTGAGCGTAAAGTTGAAACCCTGGAGGAAACGGTGAACGATTTGAAAGCTAGACTCACATCTACTACCCAAGTACCACAAGCAATACCAACAGCAACAGCAGCACCACTAGCAGTATCGTCAACATCACCAGCACCGACGACACCACCAGAATCAGCAACAGCCTCAGCAGTACCACCAACATCATCAACACATCAAGCACTATAAGCACCAGCAGTACCATCAGTATCAGCAACAGCATCAGCACCATCAGCTTCATCAACAACAGCAACCACATCACAAGCCTCAACACCACACACTTTAACATCACAATCCATACCTGGAGCATAACCTTCGTTCTACGTCAACATCATACACAAAAGAATATCAATAACAATGAATGATGAAGTATTAATTCATAATTCATTGGAGAAATATTCTGCGGTGATTATGTAATCTCCAAAGTTTTAGAAATTATTTATTGTCGTTTCAACCATAAACCGAATGAGATTAATATATTATTAACTCATTAAATCCATGATTACATCTGAATATATATGTACGTATATTTTCATAAAGATTGTAATTAAAATTCTATTGTACAAACTGTTAATGATGAAAAAATTTTAACGGGTAGGTAATACCCAAGAAATATTTAGAATTTACATTAATATGTTACACTGTACAATCTTCAATTCTGATTCAACAGACATTAACTATCCTACTCACATCCACAGATATATGTATCTGTTCACCGAAGAACAACCATTTTCATTCAAATTCAATTGGACATCTAAAGCTTTAGCAAGTGTTATCTTCCTAAAGATCACTACATTCATGAATTATATTCATTCGTATTCTGCGATGAATTATCACATCAAACTACCGAAATTATCAATCATTACTTTTGAAATCAACAACGCCTATTCGTCAACCATTAGATCCGTTGACGATTACAATCAGCGTTTAATCATCTAAAAATAAAATTTCTTGAAACCATCTCGGATTGATAACTAACGATTCAGATTCATTAACCCTAATAATGCTGATGAAGCAGCAAAAGCTATAGATGGTCTTAATGGTCAAAAGTTTGATGATAAAGAATGACGTATTGAAAAAGCTCAGATTTGGAACTGAAAAACGGATTGAGCTAACCATGAAGGAGACCAAGGACAAATACAAGGACCAAACCCTATATGCAAAAAAAATCCAGGTAATTCTGGATCTGATGAAATCTTTAGAGAATATCTTGCTCCGAAGTCATGTTAAAAGCTTGCGGAAAATTTTTCTTCATCAACTTTCGAACTTAGAAATTCCAAAATGTCATCATAAATATCTTTGATATTTCTGAAGATATTTTCATAAATATTCTCGTCCGAAATTATATACTTCTTCGTGCTATCTGTATTACATTATATTGGAAACTTCTGTAAAACCTAAGTATAAATTATGAATGAATTCTGGAGAAGTGTTGGGAATTGAAGCATGAGTTAGTATAATATAATGACGTCAGGCCAACGTGATTATATTACAGTAAGTCACGCTAAATTTTTAATGGAAGATGATGATTCATAGACTTTATAATCATCATTTGCCATGTTACACGACTCTTACATTCTACTTAACCTCTGAACATATCAAGAACCTATATTCTTGATAGTTATATCCTCAGTAATTCTGGTAATTTAACAAATCAAATCATGATATTATGTTCCTTTCTACTTAGAACATTATGTTCATTCGAAACTTCATACCTACGAATTCTGGACCATTACTTGCTTTACAAAAGCATGACGCTTTGACATATAAAGGAAAATACAAAGCCCGATAACGACACCGAAATTACAAACTGTGTATATCAATGCGTATAGCAATATAAAGACACGGGAGAACTAAAAACACAATAAATCCAAGAGCATAGTAGAAGTAAACAGACTCCTCTGGTGGGAGTTGTAAAAGAAGGATGATTGTGGCGATAACCGATATAAGGTCAAGAACAAGAACTGAATTAAGCATATTAACAAATGTTTTAGAAGTATGAATTGAGGAAGAAAGTATAGAAGTGGTGAAGATAATGAAACGGAAGAAGCTAATTTATAGCAAAAATTTCAGACACATCAATCGGGACAATTTACCGCATTTAATCAAAGAAATCTTAATTTCCTTAATTACCGGAGAATCGAATCTTATAAAGATTACGAAGAATTCTTTAAATCCCTTGAATTCCGGAAAATCAACTTTAACGTTATTAAAAGTTAAGGCGAACATTTAATTTCCTCATTTCAATCTTTTACGATAGCTTCGTTTATTCTCTTCTTGTAATCAAATCGTTTCATCCATATTACCCAATGTTGATAAAACTCTATTTTTCAACTCATATTCATCATTCTTGTTGTAAACAATGACGATCTCTATCAAATTTCATGACTATGATTTTCATGAACTACTCTCTATTTTGTCTACCTTAATATTGTGGCATAAACGCTCAAGTTTTAAATAAGCTCACTATTATTCATAACACATTTCATGTGTATTGAAATGCTTGTATGATGTCATCATCTCTTTCTAAGGAAACCTAATCAATGACACTCTTGTTAAATCCTTTAGATAACCTCCTCATTAATGATAAAATGTACTTCATAGAAGAACCTATAGAATTTATTTCGTATGATTTAAACTCTTGAAACAAAACAATATTCTATCCGTTTGATTTCACGCAAGGCCACGAGTATACCTGGGAACGTGAAAACCAAATAAAACGAAAATATCCTCACCTGTTTACAAACAACGCCGATTGATGGCAACAACTAAATTTCGGGACGAAATTTCTTTAACGGGTAGGTACTGTGATAACCCGGAAATTTTCGACAAAATTTAAACACAATCTCATTTAACCTCAAACAAATTCCGACGATTCCCGAACAAATAATTTTAAATAAATAAATATATATATATATATATATATATATATATATATATATATATATATATATATATATATATATATATATATATATATATATATATATATATATATATATATAAACATGACTTAATTGTTATAACTA
This sequence comes from Rutidosis leptorrhynchoides, assembly GCF_046630445.1. Classification (NCBI taxonomy): domain Eukaryota; kingdom Viridiplantae; phylum Streptophyta; class Magnoliopsida; order Asterales; family Asteraceae; genus Rutidosis; species Rutidosis leptorrhynchoides. Next base: position 487,557,020 of record NC_092336.1, read on the forward strand.
GAAATGTAAAATCTTATACAAAATAATATTGTTGTTATATTATTTCATTTATTATTATTAGTATTAATATCAGTATTAGTTATATTATTATTTGTAATATATAATGAAATGTGATACATTTAAATTGTTATATTATTATTACTAGTATTATTGTTATCATTATTAATATCAATATTACAATTAGTAATAAAATTATGATTACTATTATTAACATTAATATTATTTATTCATTATCATTATTAAAATTAAGTATTGTTACAAAAATATCATTCATTATTAATGATATTATTATTATTAACATAATTATAATTATTAATAAATATCATTATTCTTATTAATTATATTGTATTAAAAGTATTATTATTAATACAATTATTATTTTTTATTATTATTAATATAATTATTATTAAATTGTAATTATTAAAAAAAATTAAAAGTGCAGATAAATAAGTTAGGTATATCTATTTTTTTTATTTAATCAAATCTGCTACGGAGTATTACTTTATATATTTAATAGAAAGCAAATTAGGTTATGGTACTAACTGATTTTAAATTTTATCTAACTGATCCTGATCTGCATTATGTGATCTTAATCTGCTTTTAATTTTAAAAACTGATCGTGATATTTGCTTTTTATTTTTTTTCTTCATCGTGATATACTTTTTATTTTTTTATTATTTTCTGTTCTTGATTGAATCAATTACATTGCTATAAATGAATCTAATTAAGTTGATAAGTGATACATTATGATTTTACACTATTCATTATCAATTACAATGATCAAATAAAACCTTCTGTATTAAAAATTAAACAGAAATATAATTTTTTTCTCGACCTCTGTTCTTGATAAAAAAAAATTCAAAACCTCGATTTCGTTTTAAATTTAAAAATCTGTAAATGCAGTTTGGTTAGTAATCTCATACTCAAACTATGTACAAAGTTTCAAAACCCAATTTTCTATATCGAATTCAAATTTTGGAGTCAAACATTATATTTCAAAAGTCAACTGATTGTTCTTCGTGAAAATTAGAATCAGTGTTGATGTTTCAGATTAAATTGGAGGTTCCTAAAGTTTCTAGGAACTATTTACAACCTATTTCATGTTTTAATCGTAAGCTAAAACATTCTAGATTTCAAAATCAAGTATTGAGTTTAATTTTTTCTTTCTTTCTTCGTGACAGCCACTGCTGCTGTTGTTTTATTTTTATTTTTTTATTTTTTTATCAATTCATCAAAAAGGATATAGTTGGTTCTGTTTTAATTCAAAAATTCAATAGTTAATTCGTTGGTATGATTTATGGTTGATTTTGATTCTTGGCCGATTGAATTGAAACAAAGAAGAAGAAATAAAACACAGGAATTTTCGGCTTAAATAAATTTAGTTTGGAATATTAATCAGAAAAACTGATATGGAGTAATGGTTAAGGGTGTTAGCGGGTTGGCGTGAGGTCTCGGGTTCGAACCCGGTTCATGGCATTTTTTTGTAGAAGTCTTATAAGGTAGTTTTTATTATTATTATTATTATTATTATTATTATTATTATTATTATTATTATTATTATTATTATTATTATTATTATTATTATTATTATTATTATTACTACTACTACTACTACTACTATTAACATCATTAAAAGCATTATTGTTAATATCATTAAAGTTATTATTAGTAATATCAATATGATTAAAATTATTATTATTATCATTATTGTTATTACTAGTATTAGTATTATTAATAACATGATTTTCAAAACTATTATTATCATAATTATTATTATTATCATTATCATTATTATCAATACTAGAATTATAATAACTATATGTTTATCATTATCATCATTATTAATATTATTACTACTACTGTTAATATTATTATTATGATAACAACTATTATTTCTTACAAATACCATAATATTACCTATTATTATATTTTAATATTATATTAATTATATTTACATTATATTATACATATAAATATATTAATGAAAGACTTACTATATTAATGAACTAATGATGAAAATGAGTTAACATATATTTAAAATATATATATATATATATATATATATATATATATATATATATATATATATATATATATATATATATATGTATGTATATATATATATATATATATATATATATATATATATATATATATATATATATATAATATAATTATATCACTAATAATTATATACAAGTTTATTTGATTACAATTTATATGTTTTAATATATATAAAACTGATATAGGTTCGTGAATCCGAAGATAACTCTGCACTTGTGCAGTGCCAACATATACATATTTACTACAAACTATCGTATCGTATTGTGAGTTCATCTGCTCCCTTTTTATATATATTTTTGGGCTGAGAATACATGCACAACTTTTATAACTGTTTTACACGTTAGACACAAGTACTCAAACTTTTATGCTATATACGTGCTTTGGCATGCTAAATCCCTGTCGTAATATCATTAATTGCTGAGGTATAAGATGCAAGCTTAGTTATTGTGAGTAGCGCTACTGTGAGTGACGTCTCTGTCCATTTGACCGTTGGTCTTTGGATACATAATAATGATTCAACGACACTGACAGTACAAGGTGTCACGGGGTAACTTTTGTTTAGTCGCGATATTACAAACAACAACTCTTTCGATTGATATATTTGGTATCAATCAACTTTAAACTGAAATCTTGTGGTCTAATGCTATACTGAACTATTGATTTATGATAAACCTATGAACTCACTCAACCTCGTGTTGACTTTTTAAGCATATTTATTCTCAGGTACTTAAATATTGCTTTCGCTGTATATCTGCTGCTTTGATGATGATTGCTTGCTATGCTTGGAGTCTTCATTACATATCATATCAATTAAAGACATTTAATGCGTTGTTTATTAAATACAATGTAATCTATTTAACTTCCGCTGCAATACTCAATAAAAACGTCTCATATAGAGTCGTTCTCGTTTATACAACTGTGATTTGATATAATTAGTCATAAATACCCAGGCCCTATTTGGGGGTGTGACAGTAGAGCTTATTATATTTTATAATATCTACTTTGTTTGATAAGTTAATATGAGAAGCTTATTTTGAAGAGCTTATGATTTTCATTAGTTCTATTTTTTATGTCTACCAAACGAAACTTATGATTTGAAGCCTATTAAAATCATAAGCTCAAGCTCATATAAGTTCCCATAAGCTTCAAGAAAAGGGTGCGTCAAACACACTCTAAATAAAGTTTATGATTTGAAGCTTATTACAAATTATAAACTCAAACTCCTATAGGTTGTGCACGCCAAGCACAACCTATATCTATTCTAATTACAAAAGTTTAGAAGTTACTGTTTGCACTGGCCTATGGTGTAATATTACACTTTCACATTTTATTTTAATGTATTCTAATCCTGGTATTCGACTTTTGATCGGATATATAATTATGATATTCGAGCCCATTATCACACTTACAAAAAGTAGACAAAACTACAAAATTTTGGTCGAAAACGTGCGTCAAAAATCGCGAGTTGAAAATGTTGGTCGATGAAAGACTTGACATGTTATGCGAAGTTGACGCTTAACTGAAAAAGTTAACAAAAGTTAACGACACTCCTGTATTTGATTAACTTTTGAAAAAATACTCATTTTTATATCCGAATGAAATAGATTACCTAGAATAAGAAAACATGAAAAATAGGTCCCTTTTTGTAATTTATCCTTAAAATAAAGATTAACGTGATCACGCAATAATGTCATATTCTATTAATTTATAAACACCCAATAACCTTATTACCAATTTTCATATGGGGAACTTAAAAACTTAATTGTAAATTGATGTTATCGCCTACCTCACGTGAAAAAAATTATTGTATTAAGTTTCATTAAAAAGCGTTTCCACGGGATAAAACCTCTTTAGAGAATATAAGGTTTTCATGAGGCTGATCTTGAGCCGCCATCCAAGCACGAATACCTTTGTTTAAAAGAATTTTTTTGGTGTAGAAAGTCTTAAATTCAAGATCTTTCGCGGCGCGAATTTCTCGAGAAACGAAGTCATAGGCACGTAGGTTCAAAGCTAGACCGACTACTCCAAGAGCACTCATTCATAAACCAGTTACTGGTACAAATAACATTAATAAATGTAACTAACGTTTATTAGAAAAAGCTAACCCCAAAGATTTGGAACCAAAAACGATTAGCAGTGACCATTGATAACGAATCTATAATCGTAATTCAATGGGGTTCTAATTTTTTTTTCCCAATAACTTAAACCAAAAATTAAATGTGTAGATCCGGGTTGGTCATTACAAACATCATCAAATAATAACTATATTATGCTCCCTACATTTCATATTTATCGTCGAGTATTTCTTTTTTCGGATATTTCAATTTCATTGTCTTATTTCATAAATAGGTAAGATTAAAGAAATTAAGTTCATAAATATCTCTAATGTATGTATGTAAAATAAAAAATAATAGTAAGAGGTAAAACTATAAAATAAAGAAAAAATACAATGTGATTATGATATTTCAAACATTGTGTGATTTTTGTGAGAAGATAATCAATATGGGACAGAGTGAGTATAAATCAACAATTTTGTCAAGTATATAAGTAAACTAGAAAAAAGAAACTAACTAATAACTATCCACATAACTCACATTCCAAAAGAATAACTCATAAATTGAGATTATGAGTTGCAAAATTAAACTAAAATTATGGAGAAGGAACCATACTATATATATGAATGACTAATTATAATTGTAATTTTAATTTGTCAAGAATTGAAGAATAAAAGCGTAATTAGGTATTGTGTTGAACAAAAGCGTAACAGAGTGTGTTTCTATTAACGTTTATGAGAAAACCAAGAAAAAGAGTTCACTTTTTCTTTATACATTTTTTATATATTTATTAGCAACTAATACTATAAAATGATAAGTGGACTAATTTTAAATATTTAATGACCCGTACTATAATACTATAAAATTATAAACTAAAAAAAATTCATGGAGTCCTACAATTATATTTACTCCTGTAAAATTTTTAATGATCGTCCGTATAAAGCTTCCCGTAACTACTAGTGTCACAGGACCCACCGATATACGAGTACGTTATATATTTAACTCCATATCGATATCGAAAGTTTTAAATTTATTGAGGCATTCAAACCTCACTTAAGTCATTGAATTGTAAACATTCCTTGATTTTGATATGTATGATTGTTGTTTGTCAATCGATTTGTTGAAGTCTTCCTAGTTTTATATATAAATAGTTCTTGTTTTTTCAGAATTTTTTTTTTTTTTTTTTTTTTTTTTTTGACAATCTATAAAGAATTGTGCAAAGCAAGTAGTGACCTACTGACCTGAGAGGGTAGACTTGTCAATAAACGAACAATTATTAAATAAAGAAAGAAGAAAAAGTCATTTATACCCTTGTAGGGTAGCCCTAGAAGTAGCCGTTATATTTCATTTCTCTTATTAATTTCTTCTTTTACCTCCACCCACTTCCAAATATCGCCGGTACATGTTGCTCGCCGGAGATCATATCTCCGATCAACATCGAAACAACTCAACCATGCCTCCAAACGTTTCAAATCTCTCCGATATGAGCACCGGAATTATCAACGTCAAGTCTCCGAAACCGTTCACTATTAAGAAACAAAAACGACCGCCGATGATCGAAATCCCTAACCTACTTCAACCAATCGAATTCAAATCGAAAAACATCGAATCAAAATCCGACGTCGTTTCGTCATCTACCGGATTCGGTGTCGCCGTTTGTTCTGTTAAAGGAAGGAAATCATTCATGGAAGACGCTCACACAATTGTTTCTACTTCTTCCGAAAAGGTACATTTTTAATTTCATATTTTAACATCTTTTTAATTGTTAATTTTTCGTAAAATTCTGCTAACCGACAATGTTAATTGCTTACATTATATTGTATGGTAGTAACTACTGAGCATATGCTTTACAATGGCGAGTTAATTGATTAATTTTGGTTGCTTAAATTAGGGATTTTTTGGGGTATATGATGGACATGGAGGAAGTAAGGCTGCCGATTTTGTAGCGAAGAATTTGCATTCGAATGTTTTCGAGATGATGGAGAAGTGCAGTGAGAATACATCAATTGAGGAAGCTGTTAAAGCTGCATTTGTGAAAACAGATGATGAATTCCTCAAACAGGTTAGAATCATCGGTTTCGTATATATTAAAGTTTATCAGAATTATATTTTACAGCATCATTATCACAACTTTGTATTACAAATGTGTATCCGAACATGATCTAATATTATACGTACAATCAGGTTGGGCCGTCCTAATATTGTAATATTATACACCTTGTGTTTTTGATTATTAGAAACTGAACAGTGAAGATGTAAATGTAAAAAAAAAATAAAAAATCATGGACTTGATATGTGTTGTGGTCAAAATCATACACCTGTTTGTAAACAGTAAAATGCGCATTTTACGCTTATAATGAAGTACTTACAATTGCAGAAACATACATTAATGAAGCTGTGTAACTGAGGGTAGAATATTTGGTAAGTTAGTTTGGAACTGGAAATTATTTTTTAAGACAAAAATGGTTTGGTGTGAAAGTGAAGACCGGGTACGCTACTTAAAAAATTGAATCATTCCTTTTACACTTTGATCATTTTCTTATGCATGTGTTAAAGAATTTTTCTTGTTAATTAAAGGTAGATTGTGTACAGACATCAGATTGTTGACTGTGACAACATTGTCAAGTAATTGCTTAACTACACTTTGACTCGTTCTTATAAGCTCTACTACTAGTATTTATATTCATATTTATTTAAGTTGAAGTTTAGTTAAGAGTTCACATATATGTTTACTTCTTCAAGATCTAGACTTGGTAATAGTGTACAATTATAAAGTCAAATACCAAAGGCCCAAAGGGTAAAATAGACATTTTTAAAAAAATTTAAGTTTGTGAATTGGGTAGAAATTGTCATTTACATGTCTAGTGATTAACACTTGTATGTCTGTACTTTATCTCTTAAAGAACACTTATAATTGCAAAAATGTCACTGGAATTGTGTCCGATTATTTACAAAGCCACATAGAATGTTAAAAAAAGCTAATGATGTGATACTTATATCGTAAGTAGGTAAACCAATATCGAAAATAACTATGCATAATCATATTTATAACTGAATGACGATGATTAACAGGGAGTAGAAAGTGGTGCTTGCTGTGTTACTGCTCTTATTAAAGATAAAGAGCTTGTTATATCGAACTTAGGTGATTGCAGAGCTGTTCTTTCCAGAAATGGAAAGGCTGATGCTTTAACTAAAGATCACAAAGCATCGAATGAAGATGAACGTAAAAGGATAGAAGATAAGGTACAGTTGTATTAGTATGAGTAGTATAGGTGGAAAATTTAATCCATATACTTGTCAATCTGTCGATATGGTTTGTCATTTCAATCGAATGGGTCAAACAAGACAGTTCAAAAATATTAAGATAATAATCAAAATGGGTTGAAAGTTACAATTAGCTCAATTTGAATGCATACAACGTCCTATAAATCATTCTATCTAAAGACTTGTTTTTTACGTTCAAAAAGCTTAGTTATAAAAGTGGACAACAACATTGTTGTTTTGATCTGACTCGGGCCATTTTGACCTATACTGGTTTAAGTTAAATGAGTCAGATTTTTTTCATTTAAGCATTTCAGATTTTAGTTTCCATTCACTTTTCAGTTTCCCGTTTCAGTTTCACATTTCATTTTTCAGTTTCGCGAAACTGAAAATTGAAACTCGAATATGAAAACTGAAAACTAAAACGCTAAACTGAGAAAAAAAATCTGACCCATTTGACCCTTTTAAAAAATCGTGTTTCTACTTTTCTCATTTCAGTTTTAAACTGACCCGTTTGACCCGTTCCCGTTAACTAACCCGACCCATTTGGACCCGTTTAAAAATCTGACCCATTTCAACCAAAACCCGTTTTTACCCGTTACCCAAACCAACCCAACCTGACCCGTTTGCCAGTTATATCTTTTTAACCATTAAACCAAGTTTGTTTTGATCTGTTACTCCATCTGGCCATCTTGCCACCTCTAATGAGTATCGTTTTCTTGAAAAAACAATCAAATGGAAATTGTTTGTGTGTGATTCAGGGTGGATATGTAGAACTTCATCGAGGGACTTGGAGGGTTCATGGTGTGCTCGCTGTCTCAAGAAGCATAGGCGATGCTCACTTAAAAGATTGGGTGTTAGGTGAACCTGAAACCAAGACCTTACCACTCACAGATGACGTTGAGTATTTAGTTTTGGCTTCTGATGGACTTTGGGATGAGGTAAGCATTACATCATTCATTCTTTTGTTGTACATATTCTATCATAGCTTGACTTTTGAGGTCAAAGAAACTAATATTACTGGAAAACTATGATAACTTCTAGTTTACAGGAATTGTGTAAATTGTATATTATGAGGCAATGTCTCCGAATATGGATTGATAAGTTAACAGGTTTGACTTCAAATGTTGTCAGGTTGGAAAGCAAGAAGCTATCGATGTGGTGACCCGGTGCATGGCATCACCAAAACAGAATAAAGTTTGTCAGGTCAAGCAACTGAAAAGGAGAGTAAACAATAATTGGAATGAAAGTGAAAATGATGAACCTCAACGCAAGGCTAAACGGGTTTCATTTGAGAACCACACAAAGTTAAGGACACAGAACCATGACCAGAATCAAAACCAGAACCATGACCAGGATCAAAACCAGAGCAAGGACCATGGGTTGACACCTGATGGGCTTGTAGAGGCTTGCAAGGAGCTTGTGAACCTTGCTGTAACTAGAGGTAGTTTAGATGACATTACAGTAATGATAGTTGACCTGCAAGCTTTTCGATAGAACTTTTGATTGCGTTGAATGACTTGTAAATTGTACATTTTGAGGTTTGATGGGTATTTTTTTGTTCTTCCGATCTTCTTTTATCTAGTAGCTTTTTATTTGACTGTGTTTTTAAAAAAGATGATAGCTAAATTATAAACAATCAACAAAAACCTAAGATAGAAGTGTATAATAATACTGATAAACTATTAATCAACATGGAATGAACAAAAATCATCTTCAAACCTTGCTAATTATGTTATATCTAGAATAACTTCAAACAAAACTCCATCTTAATGTTCTTTATGGTTCTTTAAAGCAAGCCAATCCTAGTGGTATTGGCGGGTCGGAGTATGACCCGTTTACAATCTGATCAAAAATCCATTTATTGGCTGCTTGAGTGTAGTGCACTCCATCCCAATTAATCATCACCGTTGGATCTTCACATGCCTTAGCCACTAGGATATCTTTCCCATTGACTTTGACTTTTCCACCACAACCAACATGCAAATTGAAGTTGTATTTTCCTCCATGACCACAACATGCCCTCAGTGGATGCTTAAAACCTACATATTAAGCAAACGTACAAATCTTTTAAGCACACAATATCCATTTGCCTTAACTTTTATTCAATTAATACATTTATAGTTTAAAACATAATATATGTCAAAGACATGCCAAAATATGCCAAAGACATGCCATTGGCAGTGGTGTAATATGTTTTATACTCGTAGTACCATTTAGCATATGTAATATGTTTTTTGTCCAAGCCCATATCTATTGTGAAATTGTACGGAGTATTAGTTTGCATAATATCCTAAAACCGAAATACTCACCATGTCGAGTGGCTTGGGTGATGAGTTCATACTTGACCGAATAGACATCAACATAGGTGAATGCTGCCTCGGGTAGTTCCTCTCGAAGTTGGTTCACGGTTTCCTTTAATCGACTGTTAAAATACTGAGCGAGTTCGTTGAACGGGCCCACACATCCGTATTTGTCCACTTGTCCAGCAGTGATTGGTTGACGGTCCATAACATAAGGTAGACATCCAAATGGACCCGTATTGTGTATCCAATACGATCTTCCTCCTTTATCATATATTCCCTGTACCAACAAACACCAAATTCATTAAGATGTTACAAAACATATATTACCGAAAGAACACCAAATTCAATGTCACTAGTTAAATGTGCTCACAAACTTATTTTTCAATATTAATTTACAATTTCCCTTTTGAACTTAAGAAAATCATATATACCTAAAATAAAAGCTTTCAATACATGATTAAAAAACTCACCTTGATAACGGTTTTGAGTTGACCTACAATATCAGGGACACTAGCCATAACTTCATCGACGGTCAAGTTTTGGAACAAGCCGGCTGTTAAATCGTTTTGACCGATGTCAAACGTGTACAACGCGTTTGAGAAATCTTCGGTTTTTGGCATTAAGCTCTTAAACACTCCATCACCTACACCAAACTACACACATTATATCAATGTTCATACTTTTACCATCCTAATTAACAGTATTGTTTCTAACAGTTTTTGTTAGATTTAAGATATGTTTGACAAAAATCAGTTTTACAAAATGAAGGACAATTATTTTGGAAACAGATGTCAATTTTAGGCTATTAAATATAGAAAGTTGTAACAAAAGATATGTCACCTTTTTGGGCACGGAAAAATTGGACCCTTGTATGAAAATCATTGAACTGGTACGATTGAACGTTTAAGGAAAATGGACTGAACCCACTTTGTTGTAGGGTTGTATTTTGGGGTCTAATGGTGGAACCGGCTGTAGCGAAGTTGGCTCCATGGGTGAAGTTTGAACCAAGTGAGTCCAGGAACGCACTCAAGAAGGGCAGTCCGAAACTTTGTGCTACAAAATTTGAGCGAAAAATATCAATCAACTTATACATTATATTTCAAGATTTATAAAAACGCAACATGTTCAAATCATATTTAAAAATAATATAAAGAATGATGGATTTAATTGTTAAATAATAATACCTATAAAATCGATTACCAAACGGCCATCGCAGTACCTACCGGCCGGACCATGAAAAAACGACTCTCCGTGTGGAGGTCCGGCCTGTCCAAAGGCAGCCGACAAGCCACCGGTATCGGAATTTGAGTCTCCAAAGTTAAAAACCGCTAGAAAATGACATGGCGATTTACTGATTCTTGCATTCACAACATGGTTTAAGAACAAAAACAATAAAACAGCTTTCACTAGAAATGTTCTTCTACAATGGAGCTCCATAATTAATAGTTTGAGTGTGGTGTGAAAAATGTGAATGAAAAAAGGAGCGGATAATGTGAGTAAAAAAATAAAAAACTGCCCAATACATGTGCAATTGCAACATGGGCTACATGTCGTTACTTGGGTTCGAAAATTACGAAAAGGGTATGACCAAAGTGGGAAAAGTAGTACGGTTAAGGGGTATTAAAGTCTTTTAAACAAGTGTGGTCACCTATAAATAGATTTATTATCTTATATGAAACTGTATCTCAATTCTGTTTGTAAATTGTGATTCTAATTATCTTTAAGGAATCTTGTATTTGTTTCTTAGGGAAAATAATATTGATAAAGTTTATTGGATTTTTGCTTGGCACTCAAAATGGTTAACTTATGGTAGGCCAAGGTGGGACCACTTTACGAGTGAAATTATTGAGTTGTGTGATTGGATAAAGCCCTCTTGAATGACTACTGTATACTAAAAATAAAAATAAAAATATTCTATAATTAATAATTTAATAGGGAGTAATACAGATAATAAGAAATTTTGATACATATCAATGTGATAAGTCGTTATAACAAGATTTAGTATTGTGGGTTTAATTTTGACAGTTAATATTGTGGGTTTATTAAGTTTATATCATTATCATTATACTATATGATATGATCACTTAATAAAAGTAGCAATGAAGAAAAATTAAGAAGAAAAAAATATACTTGAGTATCAATATTCTAAAATTCTTTTATAACATTTACAAACAAACAAAATGAATTATGTCTTGAGTATCTTTTTTGAATTATTACTATTCAGCTGACAAAAAAAGCAAACATGACTCTGTGGCCCAATGGATAAGGCGCTGGTCTACGAAACCAGAGATTCTGGGTTCGATCCCCAGCAGAGTCGTTTTTATCTGTTTTAATAAATGTTAAAAGTTTTTTTTTTTTATTTTACAAACTAATCCTGTGGACTTGGAATTAGATGAAAACAGGACTGTTGAGATATTTTACTTTTTCTAACCATATTTGATGCAAGTTATTTATAGAAATTTCTCCGTATATATTTTGGACAAAAAAGTGTTTTAGATCAACCAAAAAGTGAAACTGTTAGCACTTGGCAGAAACACTTGCATTGCATCAAGACACATATAGTTAAAGATCAAGACACATGTTTACCATATATGTTTGCTTCACTTATGAGAGAATATTTGAGAAAATGTCAACATACATAAACGATGCTTCTTGAAGTTGTGTTCTCAGTTGCTATACCTTATCTTTAAGCTGTATGTTAAAGTCTTGCGCCGATTCATTATTTGAGTTCACACATCCAATCTGGTCTTTATTGTTTGGAGGTGATGGATTATTATTCAAGACGAAATCTGGTAGGCACGGTACTGGACCTGTATGGTGAATCCTAAATGTTATTGCTCCTCCTTGGTAAAGTTTCTATAACAAAATTACAGAAAATGGCAAAGAAGCTGAAACATTTGTGTACTTAATGTTCCCAAATAGATAAACCACAGGTGGCTATGTCAACCCACTTATTATAAAGCAGATCAACGTGGGTATCATTTTATGGATAAAGGATCAAACGCGTAAAATCTAGACCTTCAGCTACAAAAGGAATGGGTCACTACAAAGTCCCCATAAACCAAAAAGTACCGTCTAATCTAAAATTTAACTACTGTATTTAAACAAAGGATTTATATATTTGAACATGGACACCAAAATGTTATTACCCATATTATTTTGCTACTCGGTGTTATTTTGTTTTTGTAGGTCACTAAATTTTTCCCCTTTGCGTTTTATTTGATTTGTTTAAACCTAATCGTGTGGCTCATTTCAAATCGGAAAACCCTAGAAACTCAATTCACTTCAGTCGTCCACCTTTTATCATTGTTCTCTCATAATGTCAAAAACAATATCACCTCTCAATGCTCTACTACACCCAATGAAATGTCAAGCAACAGATAAATATTAGATTATGAGACAAGATAACAACACATTACAATAGATAAATATGATATGATTAAATAGAAACAGTTACTAAGTTCTCACTGACTGTACTTCATCCAAACCCAATTCCAGAAGTAATTTAGATGAAGAAATAAACAGTTAATATCCAATGATCCCATTCGAGATGTACAATCAAAATTTAGAGTGTTTGGGTTGACAAATTAATAAGACAACCAACCTATGTCCCATTAGATAGATAGAAGACCAAATTAGAGAAGAAGCTTTACACAGACAAAGGCAACAACTGGAACTGGATTATCAAACATTTCTTCTTTTTTTCCCTTCATTCTAATCCTCAACACAAACTGCATATGGAAACAAAAAAAAAATTTATTTTCCTCGTCTACTTGTCTTTCACTCTCACCATCTTTCCTTCGAGTTTGACCTGCCATAAAAAACAATCAAATTATTAGATTCACAACATGGATCAATGGTGTAAGCAATCACATCAAAATAAAGTCATAACGGATGTTACTATCTTGTAAATTTTAGCATTTACTCTAGAATGATTTAAGTACAAACACATGTAATGTAACAGGATCGCTAATGTAACAGGATCGCTTGATATCTGGAGGCCTTTTGATAACGTTGGTTGATACGGTTGTTGTTTCATCTTTAAAGAGTCAAATAACTTTGAAGGAAAGCAAAAAAGGTCCCCCAAAGTGCATTTTCAATGCAGTTGGAATCAGAAAACATGTTAGTTTCATCTCTTCGAGTAACTTTATTAAGAACTTATTATTCAAGTAATAAAACTTTGGAACACTGATGGACTAACTACTACATAAGTTTAAGAATATTGAAAAAAATTAGTGTTATGGATACCCAAACTGGGGGCAGAATAGTTACTAGCTATAAAAATTCAATCTGCCAGTTTTGTTAAACAAATGTAATTATACAATGCACAATCCAGCCTAGGTGCTTACGAAAGTAATATACGAGAACCACAAACACGAAACATAACTTAGAGAAAATTCGAATCCGAAAAAGTTCAGTATCAGGCATGACAAATAACTATTTGTATTTCCAACATATACATATATAGAATTTCAGAATACATACCTGCCGGGTTCTCTGTTCCCCATATATCCTCTATCCATTCCACCACCAAACCCTCTCTTGTCATCACCTGGTGGTCCAGTCCTCATCCAGGGATCTCCACGGGACCGAGGCCTGTCTGAAAAGTCAAAATTTCTGGACCCATCAAACGAGCCAGATTGAGAAGGTGGTCTTTCTGGATAGGCAGGCCCCATTCTTCCAGCACCAGAACCCGGTCTTTCTTGATAGCCAGACCCCAGTCTTCCTGCACCAGAACCCGGTCTTTCTTGATAGCCAGGGCCCACTCTTCCAGCTCCAGAACCTGGTCTTTCTTGATAGCCAGGGCCCACTCTTCCAGCTCCAGAACCCGGTCTTTCAGTGGATTTTTGAACAAAACGAAGTTTATCATCAAGATCACGGCTTAATTTTTCCAGCTCCGTTTCTTTCTCAATTATTGCATCATGTATATTAGTCTGATTCTCGTTAGATTGTTTCTCAAACTCCTTTTTCAAATTATATATTTCTTCTTTCAAATGCTTTTCTTCATCTGTTTCAGGCCTGAAAAATCAAATCCCTTTAGGCATCTATATACTTTTAACCATATGAATAACTATTTCAAAGGTAAAAAATCAAGAAAACGGAAATGTATCTAATAAGAGCATCTCCAATGGTAGCTTAATATGTTACAAATGGCAATACAAAATAGTTTCTCCCCTTGGAGTTGAAGCCTTCTGGGCAATCGGTAGAGAAGCATAAAGTCATTGGCGAAAATAAACGCTCTGCCTTCTTTACCTATGCATTTCTTTCGAAGATCTTTCTATAACTAGTTCCTATGGAGTGAAGCGTTTTATACAAATACTTTGGAAAAAGCTTTACCATCAGAGATGCTCTAAATATAAAAAAAGGGTAACAGTTCTTTTGTTAATTCTTCAGATGAAATTAAAAATACTGGAATGTATTGATTGACAGATAAGCTTCTTCTACGTTTCGTTATCTTTGACAACTGACAGCCAGGAGGTTAAAGCACAAACTGACACTTATATATAAGAAGATTTTGTGTTTCTAGTGAGTCCAAGTAAAGAGCTCATCTTGTTCTGGGAGTCGATCAGCAACATTAGAAGGTCAAAGGAAAAAGAACAAAGACAAACATTTCACCATAAAACTATGATATAACAATTAAACAAAAAAACTCAGGTTATACATGAGACCATTTGACAACAAATCCCTCCATATCAAATGCAAGGTTCTACATAGAAATAAAACCTAAGCAGACAGTAATGTCCAGTTGAGTTTCGATCATGACACTCATATTAAGGTGATTTAGATTACAGAAATAAACTTTTGAAGATAACACTTTACTCGAATAAACCTAATTATCCTTCCCAAAACTTGAAATGCGACATTGTAACTACACATATAGCATGAACTCTTCTTAATTCTTTTTACTTAATTAAAATTAAAAATAATAATATTAATAAAGAGTCTTGGTTTCAAGAAGCAACATTCTACTCTACATATAACATGCAAATCCCAGTTATATTCAATTATAACATCCTTCCTGATAAAAAAATAAAAAAAATAAAAAAAATAAAAAATAAAAAATAAAATGTGTATAAATAAGTAACCATCTATTTGGAAAACGAGCCTATGGCACCAGCCAGCTTCCAGGCAGGGCAGTTATAGGAATATGTGCAAACGAACAGGGCTCAAAAATTTTAGAGGGCCCAAAATAGGGAGGGACGACTTCCTCTACCTGGGGACCGATAGGTATCCTGGGTAGAAGAATGACTTCCCTTTTACTTTAGGGTAGAGGAAAGGACTGCCTACATCTAACCTCCCCCATACTCCACTTTAGTGGAATTGCGTATTGTTGTTGTTGTTGTTGTTATATATTAATCTATTGGGTTAAAGTCAAAAATAGGCTACAAACTTACACAAATGTACCGATGTCGCCCACAAACGCATTTCCGTCCTACTGTCGCCTACAAACTTATAAAAATGTGCTAATATAAACAAAATACTTTTTTTAACCGTCAATAAAAATGGTTGATACGTGGCTTCTAAGTAGTCATGACACATCGGTGATACATCGAAACAGAACTGAAAGTATATGGGCGACATCGGAACAGAACTGAAAGTATATAGGCGACATCGGAACACAACTGAAAGTATATGGGCGACATCGGGACATATAAAATGAATAAAAAAAGTTAAATAATTAACTTTACCGGTTCAGCAGGTAACTGGTAACAAAATGTTAACATCATCACATTTTTTATAAGTTTGTAGGCGACAGTAGGACGGAAATGAGTTTGTGGGCGACATCGGTACATTTGTGTAAGTTTGTCGCCTATTTTTGGCTTTAACCCTAATCTATTTATTGTAAACATTATACCAACAACTTTGCTTCCAAAAATACGAAGGGGTGGTTTTATTTATATACTCCGTAATAGTTTAAGTATAATAAGATAACAAATATTTAAGAATAAACACTTTGGCACGGTTGTTCTAAGAATTTTTTTTCTATTGATAACCTTTTAGTAGTATTATTTTTTTATTTAGTATTGAAAAATTTAATGTTCATAAATGTATGGAACAAGTAATTCTAGATTAATGGGACGGCCTTGCTTCCAAGTGTTCTAAAAGCATTTAATAAGCTATTTGATATATACAATGTAGCCAGCAAATCTGTTTTCTTGCATATCACTCTAAATCATTGCATATTTGAACATGTTCTATAAGCATCTATCTAAAAACCAAGCTTATGCTTCGAGGCGTTCAAAAAAGCATTTAATAAAATATTTGGCATGTACAATGTAGCCACTAGCCAGAATCTGATTTCTTGTAAATCACTGTAATTCCTAACATAAATAAGCATATTATAAATTTCTATCAGCAATAAAGGCCGTACTGTATAAAAGTGATAAAGGCTTCTATTCATCTACCAGTGAACTTAAACACCACCAATTAAATAAGCAGGTTTCCTTCCCTAAGCAACAAGCATCTAATCCGTATCAGTCATGTACTCGTGTTTATGCGTGAATCACAGTATCAATAAACCATCCCTTTCCTAAAACACCATATCAATTATCATTTTAAGGTTGTAGTCAAACTCCTAAACACTAAGCATTTTGGCAGAAATAATTAGCATAGAATAAAAACAAAGCATAAAGCTGGCTAAAATTCTAAAGCCGTTTCTAGGGAACGAGTCTCATCATTAACCTACTTATATTTTAATATACATAAACAAATATAAATATAATGGTTTCACGCTATGCTCAAATTATGCAGGTTCCATTTCTATATTTGGTACAACCACAAACAAGAATTAGCTTTCCAAAAAGCAACATCAGCACAATTATAATCAGCCAAAGTGAAATAATCTACAATTCAACTAGATGTCAGCAAACGCAAAACACATGATAGAATACAGACCTGCCAAGACGACGTCGCTCCAACTCTAAATCAATCTTTCGATAGTCAACACCTTTCTCTTGAAGCAAAACTTCCCTAGGTTTAGCATCACCAAAAGGATTCACCTTCACTTTCGGTTTCTCTAACCCCTGCAATGCTGCAACACCTGAACCCTGACCCTCAACTGACCTACCACTCTGCGCACTCCCCGGCCTACTGTTTGAATGTGAGCTCGTAGGCCTACTACTAACCTTCTTATGATCAAGTTCCAAATCCACTTTCTTCCAATCCAACCCTTTCTCAGCTAAAATCTCTTCCCTCGGCCTAGCATTCCCAAATGGATTAGGTTTATTACTCTTCACCACAGGCTCATTCACAGAACCTTCACCCTTAGGTGGATCCAACACCAAACGACGCCGTTCCGTCACCGAAGGCTCACGCGGCAAAGCAACCCCCCTGCTCCAACGGTCCTGTTCCGGTCCACCAGAATCGCGAAAACCAAAAGATGAAGATCTGGTAGGTGTAACTACAGGAGTTATAGGTTTCTTATTCACAGTCCAGTTATCAATTTCATCAGCTCTAGAACCAAACGCACCTGGACCAGTGCTACTAAGGCCACTATATCGATTACCTCTAGTGCTAGAACTATCAAACGACGGCGTTTTCTTCGTGTTTGCCCAATTATCAACCTCGTCAGCCCTAGACGGTTGTTGATCAAAATCTGAAACCCTAGAATTCGAACCTCTACGATTCTCATCATCAAAACCACCGTACGATCTCCGATTACTCCCCCACGCACCGTCACCATCTCCGTCTCTATTCCTCGGACCTCCGCCACTCCGACCACCGCCGTACGACGAAAAACCGCCTCCTAACCTCCCATACTGCATTTCCTCCGCCGAACGTTCCTTCGGTCCCGTCGGAAGACGCATCATCTCTTCCGGCGTCAATCCTTTATATCCCCCGGTGCCGGTGCTGGCCATCGTGAATTCCTGTAAGGTCATTTTTGTCTTTTTCTTACCTTTGTTAGTGTTAACCGCTTCTCTCAAGCTCGGATAACTTTGTGGCGGAGCTGCGGCAGCTGCAGCCGCCGCGGCAGCCTCTTGTTCCTTCTCTTCGGCTTCGGCTCGCTCGGCTTCAGCCGCCCACGCGCCGATATTCCCCCATGTTTTAGACATTGTAGATCTGTAACAGATCTCAGAATAAACTAACTTCTAAAAACTAACTTACGGTAAATAGTAACTACCGTTAGCTCCGGCGTACGGCGGAGATGAACGGTTGGTGGTGGTTGTGAAAATGGAATAGTATGTATTTTTATTTTATATTTTTATGTAATGTAATGTAATGTATATAACAAGTATAACAGCTACCCCGTATGTTGCTAAAATGCAGTTTCTGGGTGTTTGTAGAGAGAGAAAGTGAGAAGTTAGAGAAAAATATGTTGGGTCTTATTAACGCGCGTATTAGAAGCGTGAATAGAACGTACCAATATGTGAGTTCTGAGACACGATGGTAGTCACATACATGTAAGTGTGAGAGTGGGTGTGTGAAGTTGGTGATTTGGCCGATGTGGCAGTTTTTTATTTGTGAGACGTGGGTGCAAAGCTTATATATTGTGTATGAAATGAAAAGCATCAACGTTAAGCAACAAGAGCCAGGAGGGGCTGAATTTGAGTGAAATACATATCTAGTCCCTACACATTACTGTTTTTTTATTCTTTTTAAATTCACATCTCTATTTCTCTTATTAACTTCAGGCCGGATATTAAGACATGCAAGTAGGGATGACAAAAAGATTCGTACCAATAAGTAAACCTGAAATTCAACATTTATGGGTCGGGTTTTGATTTGGGTATTCGGGTTTTGGCTGGGTATAGGGATGGTTTTAATATTTTTTGCGCGTTCAGGTATGAGAATGGGTTTGAATACAAATCCTCATACCCAACCAGTATACCTAGTCCGTATACCCATATACCTGACCAGAAGAGGATTTCAATTTTATTAATAACAATAATAAAATTTAATAATGATAATATAAGCTACAATGATAATGATATTGTATATTGTATTATCGTTAAATATTACTCTAATTTATAGCAATAATGAAATAAAAATTGTAGTAGGTGAATAGTGAATGAGAAAGGGTAACAACAAGAATATTCGATACCCGTGACAATTAGTGAGAAAATGGGACCCGACGGGTATGGGTCCGACTTTGAGACACGGTTTCTCAATCGAGTTCGGGTCTGGAAGTACTAGACCCGGACCAAACCCGAACCCATGTCATCCCTACATGCAAGGTACGCAGTTGTGCAAGGCCTAATATCCAAACAGGTTCAGATATTAAAGCGTGCAAGATGTGCATTCGTACATGCCCAATATCCACAAAGGCCGAAAAAAATATAGTCTGACATTAAATACCTAGATCCATTAATTTGGAATTACGTTTTCTACGACCCCTATTATGATTGATACTTGTACTTATGTCGCTTTTTAGTATTATTTATCTTATTAGGTTGGTCCCAATTGAAATGTCCCGTTCTTATTGATTAAAAACGTTCCATATTAATTGATTTCGTTGCGAGGTTTTGACCTCTATATGAGACGTTTTTCAAAGACTGCATTCATTTTTAAAACAAACCATAACCTTTATTTCATAAATAAAGGTTTTAAAAAGCTTTACGTAGATTATCAAATAATGATAATCTAAAATATCCTGTTTACACACGACCATTACATAATGGTTTACAATACAAATATGTTACAACAAAATAAGTTTCTTGAATGCAGTTTTTACACAATATCATACAAGCATGGACTCCAAATCTCGTCCTTATTTAAGTATGCGACAGCGGAAGCTCTTAATAATCACCTGAGAATAAACATGCTTAAAACGTCAACAAAAATGTTGGTGAGTTATAGGTTTAACCTATATATATCAAATCATAATAATAGACCACAAGATTTCATATTTCAATACACATCCCATACATAGAGATAAAAATCATTCATATGGTGAACACCTGGTAACCGACATTAACAAGATGCATATATAAGAATATCCCCATCATTCCGGGACACCCTTCGGATATGATATAAATTTCGAAGTACTAAAGCATCCGGTACTTTGGATGGGGTTTGTTAAGCCCAATAGATCTATCTTTAGGATTCGCGTCAATTAGGGTGTCTGTTCCCTAATTCTTAGATTACCAGACTTAATAAAAAGGGGCATATTCGATTTCGATAATTCAACCATAGAATGTAGTTTCACGTACTTGTGTCTATTTTGTAAATCATTTATAAAACCTGCATGTATTCTCATCCCAAAAATATTAGATTTTAAAAGTGGGACTATAACTCACTTTCACAGATTTTTACTTCGTCGGGAAGTAAGACTTGGCCACTGGTTGATTCACGAACCTATAACAATATATACATATATATCAAAGTATGTTCAAAATATATTTACAACACTTTTAATATATTTTGATGTTTTAAGTTTATTAAGTCAGCTGTCCTCGTTAGTAACCTACAACTAGTTGTCCACAGTTAGATGTACAGAAATAAATCGATAAATATTATCTTGAATCAATCCACGACCCAGTGTATACGTATCTCAGTATTGATCACAACTCAAACTATATATATTTTGGAATCAACCTCAACCCTGTATAGCTAACTCCAACATTCACATATAGAGTGTCTATGGTTGTTCCGAAATATATATAGATGTGTCGACATGATAGGTCGAAACATTGTATATGTGTCTATGGTATCTCAAGATTACATAATATACAATACAAGTTGATTAAGTTATGGTTGGAATAGATTTGTTACCAATTTTCACGTAGCTAAAATGAGAAAAATTATCCAATCTTGTTTTACCCATAACTTCTTCATTTTAAATCCGTTTTGAGTGAATCAAATTGCTATGGTTTCATATTGAACTCTATTTTATGAATCTAAACAGAAAAAGTATAGGTTTATAGTCGGAAAAATAAGTTACAAGTCGTTTTTGTAAAGGTAGTCATTTCAGTCGAAAGAACGACGTCTAGATGACCATTTTAGAAAACATACTTCCACTTTGAGTTTAACCATAATTTTTGGATATAGTTTCATGTTCATAATAAAACTCATTTTCTCAGAATCACAACTATTAAATCAAAGTTTATCATAGTTTTTAATTAACTAACCCAAAACAGCCCGCGGTGTTACTACGACGGCGTAAATCCGGTTTTACGGTGTTTTTCGTGTTTCCAGGTTTTAAATCATTAAGTTAGCATATCATATAGATATAGAACATGTGTTTAGTTGATTTTAAAAGTCGATTTAGAAGGATTAATGATAAGGCTAAAAAGGAACATATATTTCATAGCATTATTCCCCAAGAAATACAAGATTTTAGTTGCAATTGTTCCATTTTCAAGTAATATTCGTTTATATTAAATAAGTGCGAAGACAAAAGGCGAAAACGGCGAATTGAAGACACAAAGGTCCAAAAAGCTCAAAAGTACAAGATACAATCAAAAAGGTTCAAATTATTGATGAGGAACGTCTAAAAATGACAAGAGTACAAGTTACAAAACGCAAAGTACACGATATAAAATTGTACGAAAGGACGTTCGAAAATCCGAAACCGGGACATGAGTCAACTCTCAACGCTCGACGCAACGGTGTAAAAATTACGAGTCAACTATGAACAAGAATAAAATATAATATTTAAATAATTCATAATAAGAATAATATTAAATAATAAAAAGTTGTTAATTGAGCATAGTTCAGGGGTCGTAAGCGAAAATTCAATTTAACATTTTGCCGCGACGTATTACGATCAATTTGAGATAACTTTTTTTTCGATCATTTTTTCTATCTTTTTCTTATTTTTCTATCTATCAATATCAATATCTATAATTTATATCTATAATTCTCTATCATAATGTTAATGTAATCAGATATAACAATAATCTTAATTTTAATTTTAAATTATGATAATAATAAGATTTATGATAGAGATCGTTTGAGTGTGTAAGTCGAAATTCTGTCCGTGTAACGCTACGCTATTTTTAATCATTGTAAGTTATGTTCAACCATTTTACATTAATGTCTCGTAGCTAAGTTATTATTATGCTTATTTAAAACGAAGTAATCATGATGTTGGGCTAATTACTAAAATTGGGTAATTGGGCTTTGTACCATAATTGGGGTTTGGACAAAAGAACGACACTTGTGGAAATTAGACTATGGGCTATTAATGGGCTTTATATTTGTTTAACTAAATGATAGTTTGTTAATATTAATATAAAGATTTACAATTGGGCGTCCCTATAAATTACCATATACACTCAATCGGACACGATGGGCGGGGTATTTATATGTACGAATAATCGTTCATTTAACCGGACACGGGGATGGATTAATAGCCACTAGAATAATTAAAACAGGGGTGAAATTATGTACAAGGACACTTGGTATAATTGATAACAAAATATTAAAACTTTGGGTTACACTCAGTCGACATCCTGGTGTAATTATTAAACAAAGTATTAAAATCTTGTTACAGTTTAAGTCCCCAATTAGTTGGAATATTTAACTTCGGGTATAAGGATAATTTGACGAGGACACTCGCACTTTATATTTATAACTGATGGACTGTTATGGACAAAAACCAGACGGACATATTAAATAATCCAGGACAAAGGACAATTAACCCATGGGCAAAAAAACTAAAATCAACACGTCAAACATCATGATTACGGAAGTTTAAATAAGCATAATTCTTTTATTTCATATTTAATTTCCTTTATTTTATATTTAATTGCACTTCTAATTATCGCATTTTTTTTTAATTATCGCAAGTTTATTTTATCGCACTTTTATTATTCGCAATTTCATTATCGTTATTTACTTTATGCTTTAATTTAAGTCTTGTATTTATTTTTAATATTTTACATTTGGTTTTAACTGCGACTAAAGTTTTAAAATCGACAAATCGATCATTAAACGGTAAAAACCCCCCTTTATAATAATAATATTACTTATATATATATATATTTGTATTTTTACAATTATTGTGTGTAAAAAAATATAGTGTTATACTTCACGAGCTCCCTGTGGAACGAACCGGACTTACTAAAAACTATACTATAATACGATTAGGTACACTGCCTATAAGTGTTGTAGCAAGGTTTAAGTATATCCACTCGATAAATAAATAAATAACTTGTGTAAAATTATAGCATATTTAATAGTATTTCGCACTAAAAATAATACTATTTTGTATACACCCCCTACGACATCAAGTATTTTTGGCGCCGCTGCCGGGGAATCGCCGAAGCGAAACGCTATATAAAAAAAGGAATCTAGACAACTAGTTACCTTATTTTAAGATATATTCGGAAAAAAAAACGTTTTTTTTTAAGAAAAAAAAATTCGTTTTAAAAAAAAAAAAAAAACGTTTTTTTTTAAGAAAAAAAAATTCGTTTTTAAAAAAAAAAAAAAACAAAAAAACAAAAACGTAAAAAAAAAAAAAAAAAAGTAAAAAAAAAAAAAAAAATTATAAAAAAATATATTTTTAAGATTTTGTCTATAAAAAAAATGTTTTTTTAGTTTTATTACCTTTAGATTTTTAGACTATATTCGCAACTTTTAGTATTAAGATTAGTTTTACCATAGTTATTTTTATTTCTAGATTTTTTTTAGGATTGCCGTAAAATCCCTTAAGTGCTTATTCCTTAAACTAAGTTTTAGGCGCTTTAGAATTTTGCGACGCCATTTTTCGTGCTACTTTCTTATTTTTATTTATCTTTCGACGCCGTTTACCTATGTATCAATTACAATTCCAATTAGTGATCTCTATTTGTAGTTTTAATTTTAAGATAGTGATAGTTATAAGGTTGGATTAACCGCGTGTTTACAAACCACTCTTCGTCTTTTTCATTTTTCGACGCGCAATCTTTTTCTCTCTTATTTCTCGCCATTCTAGTTTTTAGGACTTAGATTTTTTTTCTACTTCTTCTCTAAATTTCTTAAAATTACGAAAATTTATTTTAAGTGGTTAAATTGATAGACATCAAAATTTTCTGGTTCGTAGTAATAGTTGGATTTGTACGTGGACCGGGTTATTGGAGCCAAACAGTCCTCAATTATATTGAGACCAAACGAATCCTGCCCCTCTGCTGCATCTTTTGGCTATTCGAAACGTGGGCAAAATCAGAAAAGTCTATTGATTGGATAACTTATTATAATTTTTCTTTCCTTTTAAAAACTAATAGGATATTCAGTGAATGCACCGAGCAAGACGTTCACCACCTTTTGTACGTTCACCACCTGTAACTAGATCAAGACATTTAGCAAATATAACCGCCGTTGATTTTTCTTTAGAATCGTCATCCAGTCGACCAAGTACTTCAGTTCAAATTTCCGATAATCCATTTTTTGAACCCAACCTCACAATTGAGAATCCAGAGAATATTCAGGAACGGTTCGTAGATCCTGAACCATTAAACTTTCCTCCGGAGCCACCAATCATTCAAACAGAGATTGTTGAGGAACGAACCATTAAATCAGAATCATCTAGTGATACCGATTCAACAAATTCAATTATGGAGAATCTGGAACCTTTAAGTATGGAAGACCGAATGAGAGCTAAACGCACTGGCCAAGGTCACGCAATTACTCATCCAGGCATTAATGCGCCAGATTATGAAATCAAAGGACAAATTCTACACATGGTGACTAATCAATGCCAATTTAGTGGTGCGCCGAAGGAAGATCCAAATGAACATCTACGTACCTTTAATAGGATCTGCACACTATTTAAAATCCGAGAAGTGGAGGATGAACAGATATATCTCATGTTATTTCCCTGGACTTTAAAGGGAGAAGCCAAAGATTGGTTGGAATCGTTACCTGAAGGGGCGATTGATACATGGGATGTTTTAGTTGACAAATTTCTTAAACAATTCTTTCCTGCATCTAAAGCCGTAAGACTTCAAGCAGAAATTGTTACGTTCACACAGAAACCAAATGAAACTCTATATGAGGCGTGGACAAGATATGGAAAGTTATTAAGAGGATGTCCACAACATGGTTTAGACACCTGTCAAATAGTACAAATATTCTACCAAGGATGCGACATCACTACAAGGAAAGACATAGATATAGCAGCTGGTGGTTCTATTATGAAGAAAACCGAAACTGATGCTTACAAAATTATTGATAACACTGCTTCCCACTCACATGAGTGGCACCAAGAAAAAGATATCATTAGATCATCTAAAGCAGCTAGAGCCGATTCTAGCCATGACTTAGATTCCATTTCCGCAAAGATAGATGCTGTGGAGAGACGAATGGAAAAGATGACTAAAGATATTCACTCAATACGAATTAGTTGTGAGCAGTGTGGAGGACCACATTTGACAAAAGATTGTCTCAGTATTGAATTAACAATGGAACAAAGAGAGAATATTTCATACATAAACCAAAGGCCTGGAAATAATTATCAGAATAATTATCAACCGCCAAGACCGATTTACAATCAAAACCAGAATTATAACCGAAATATTCCATACAACAACCAACAAGGTCCTAGCAATCAACAAGTATCCAATAATAATTACAATCAGCAAAGACCAAATTTTCAAAACAAACCACCACAACAAACCGATGATAAAAAGCCGAATTTAGAAGATATGATGACGAAGCTAGTTGAAACTCAAACGCAGTTTTTCACCTCTCAGAAACAAACCAATGAACAAAATGCTCAAGCATTTAGAAATCAACAAGCTTCTATTCAAAATCTGGAACAAGAAGTAAGTAACCTAGCAAGGTTAATAGGTGAAAGAAAACCGGGAAGTCTACCTAGTGATACAAATGCTAACCCCCGGAATGAAACAGCTAAAGCCATTACCACAAGAAGTGGTACAACACTTAAACCACCGGAAAAACCTGTAACTTCTGATGAAACCATTCCTACTCCACAAGAACCACAACCTGAACAAGAAAAGGAAAAAGAACCGGTAGTTGAAAAGGTTAATGAAGATAACACAGTTAAGGCTAAACCTTATGTTAAACCATACCAACCACCACTTCCTTACCCGAGTAAAATGAGAAAAGAAAAACTTGAAGCCGAGCAATCCAAATTCTTGGATATGTTTAAACAGATAAATGTAAATCTTCCTTTCATTGATGTGATTTCAGGAATGCCTAGATATGCTAAATTCTTGAAAGATCTAATCACAAATAGAAAGAAAATGGAAGAACTCTCGGCTGTCACTATGAATGCAAATTGTTCAGCAGTGCTGTTGAATAAGATACCCGAAAAACTCTCTGATCCAGGATGTTTCACAATTCCATGTTTTCTGGGTAGCCTTAGTTCAATAGAAGCATTGGCTGATTTAGGTGCTAGTATAAATTTAATGCCGTATTCACTATACGCTAAACTAGACCTTGGAGAATTGAAACCAACAAGAATAAGCATACAACTAGCCGATCGATCAATAAAATATCCTAGAGGGATAATGGAGAACATGCTAGTTAAAGTTGGTACTTTAGTATTTCCAGTAGATTTTGTTGTCTTGGACATGGAAGAAGATTCTCAAGTTCCTCTCATATTAGGAAGACCATTCTTAAACACGGCTAAAGCAATGATAGACGTGTTCGGTAAGAAACTGACCCTAAGTATAGAGGACGAGAGTGTTACCTTTTCAGTTGATAGAGCAATGCAACAACCACAATCTGCAGATGATACATGTTATTATATTCAAACTATAGATGCACATGCAGAATTATTAGAAGAATTTCCAGAATTACAAGGAACAGGAGAATGTTCTTTAGGAGAAGATAATGAACCAATTAATGAAGCTAAAATGTTAGCTACACTTATAGCTAATGGATATGAATCAACAACAGAAGAAATTCAAATGCTAAAAGAAGAAGACAAATATCGATACAAATCATCGATAGAAGAACCTCCGAAATTAGAGTTAAAGCCACTTCCAAACCATTTGGAATACGCTTATTTACATGGTGAATCTGAATTACCTGTAATAATATCGTCTTCTCTTACTGAAAATGAGAAATCACGACTCATTTCTGTGTTGAAAGCTCATAAACCAGCCATTGCATGGAAGATTCATGATATTAAAGGAATAAGTCCTTCGTATTGCACACATAAAATCTTTATGGAAGAAGGTCATAAAACGTATGTGCAACGCCAACGAAGACTAAATCCTAATATGCAAGATGTAGTTAAGAAAGAGATTATTAAACTGCTAGATGCAGGTTTGATATATCCAATTTCTGATAGTCCATGGGTAAGCCCAGTTCAATGCGTGCCTAAGAAGGGTGGCATGACTGTCATTACAAATGAGAAAAATGAGCTTATTCCTACTAGGACTGTAACAGGATGGCGTGTATGTATTGATTATAGAAAATTAAATGACGCCACCAGAAAAGATCACTTTCCCTTACCTTTTATTGATCAAATGTTGGAAAGATTAGCCGAAAATAGTTACTATTGTTTTCTAGATGGATTTTCCGGATATTTTCAAATTCCAATAGCACCCGAAGATCAAGAGAAAACCACATTCACGTGCCCTTATGATACTTTTGCTTACAAAAGAATGCCATTTGGACTTTGCAACGCCCCTGCAACCTTTCAAAGGTGCATGATGGCGATTTTTCACGACATGATAGAAGAATGCATGGAAGTTTTCATGGATGACTTTTCAGTCTTCGGTGATACTTTTGAATCATGTTTAGTTAATCTTGAACGAATGCTTATTAGATGTGAGCAATCAAATCTAGTTCTTAATTGGGAGAAATGCCATTTCATGGTTAAAGAAGGCATCGTTCTTGGTCATAAAATTTTAAAAGAAGGAATTGAAGTGGATAGAGCTAAAGTAGATGTAATTTCTAAACTTCCACATCCCACCAATGTTAGAGGAGTTAGGAGTTTTCTAGGGCATGCCGGTTTTTACCGACGTTTCATAAAAGATTTTTCTAAAATTGCCACTCCTATGAATAAACTCCTAGAAAAGGATGCGCCATTCATCTTTTCAGATGAATGTATCAAATCTTTTAATATTCTTAAAGAGAAACTCACTAATGCGCCGATCATGATAACACCAAATTGGAATCTACCATTTGAACTAATGTGCGATGCAAGTGATTTTGCAATGGGAGCCGTTTTAGGACAAAGGATTGAAAAACGATTTCAACCTATATATTATGCTAGTAAGACATTACAAGGAGCACAAACGAACTATACAACTATTGAAAAAGAACTCCTTGCTATTGTCTTTGCTTTTGACAAATTTCGATCATATCTCGTTCTAGCAAAAACGGTGGTCTATATCGACCATTCTGCTCTTAGATACCTATTTTCAAAACAAGATGCTAAACCACGATTAATTCGTTGGATCTTACTCTTACAAGAATTTGATATTGAAATCCGAGATAAAAAGGGAGCAGAAAACCTCGCAGCTGATCATCTTTCTCGTCTTGAAAATCCCGAATTAGAAGTTCTAAATGAATCAGCCATACAAGACAACTTTCCTGATGAATATCTATTGAAGATAGATTATAAAGAAATCCCATGGTTTGCAGACTATGCAAACTATTTAGTATGTGGATTCCTTGAAAAAGGATTATCGTACCAAAGACGAAAGAAATTCTTCAGTGATATAAAACACTATTTCTGGGAAGATCCACATCTGTTTAAAAGTTGTCCCGATGGAATAATACGCCGATGTGTATTTGGAGATGAAGCTAGCAAAATATTAAACCATTGTCACACAGGACCAACAGGAGGGCATTATGGGCCTCAACTAACAGCTAGAAAAGTTTATGAAGCTGGATTCTATTGGCCTACAATTTACAAAGACACACACCTTCTTTGCAAATCCCGTGATGCTTGTCAAAGGGCCGGAAAAATAAGTCAACGTGATGAAATGCCACAAAATGTCATCCAAGTATGTGAAGTATTTGACATTTGGGGTATTGACTTTATGGGTCCATTTCCAAAATCTCATAATAATCTATATATACTCGTAGCCATTGATTATGTATCTAAATGGGCGGAAGCACAAGCTCTCCCAACTAACGATGCACGAGTTGTAGTCAACTTTTTAAAACGTCTTTTTGCAAGGTTTGGAATACCGAAAGCTTTAATAAGTGATCGGGGAACTCATTTTTGTAATAATCAACTTGAGAAAGTTCTCAAACGTTATGGAGTAACTCATAAAATCTCAACCGCATATCATCCACAAACAAGTGGACAAGTTGAAAATACCAACCGAGCTTTAAAACGTATTCTAGAGAAAACCGTAGGATCAAATCCGAAGGAATGGTCCATTAAATTGGAGGATGCACTCTGGGCTTTTAGAACAGCCTACAAAACTCCAATTGGAACCACACCTTTTAGACTTGTTTATGGAAAAGCATGTCATCTTCCAGTTGAAATTGAACACAAAGCATTATGGGCTTTGAAATCATGTAATCTTGATTTACATGAAGCTGGACGTCTACGATTAAGTCAACTAAACGAATTAGAAGAATTAAGACATGAAGCATACGAAAATTCGTTAATCTATAAAGAAAGAACGAAGAAATGGCATGATAAAAGAATCAGAAGTTTAAAAGAATTTAAAGAAGGAGACAGAGTTCTTCTTTTCAATTCACGATTCAAGCTATTTCCTGGAAAATTGAAATCAAGATGGTCTGGACCATTCATAGTCAAAAGAGTTTTCCCATACGGAACGATAGAATTAATAAATTCAAATGGGATTGAATTTAAAGTTAATGGTCACAGAGTTAAACACTACATAGATAGTCCGATGGAATTCGACAATGAAGTTAATCATAATTTCGATACCACAGCTAACTAAGTGTGGGGAGAATCAAGTCTTTAAAGGATAATATGTATTTCTGTTAGAGTTAGATTGTCTGTTTTCATGTAGTTCTCGAAAATGGAACCCGAATGGTCTTTCCCTAGCAGACCCTAAAGAACTAGTCTTCTCCCCCCATTCTGAATTTTTATTTTTTTTAGGAAATGAAGACTGCCTGTGAACTAAACCATGGTCTAATGCTACACGCTTTGATCACTAAACGTAATAATGACATACTCCCGAGTGAATTAGTATCAGTAATCAGAGAAAGAATGGACGGAGTTAGAAAAGAATCCAGATGTGAAGATAATAAGTTACAATTTGGTAAAGGAAAATCAAAATCCGCAGCGAAAAGAAGAGCACGACACCTAGAACGATGTCACAAATGCGGAAAATGGTCACATGGAGGTAAATGTTCAAATAATCAAACCTATTCAAATACCGAATTTGTTACTTTATGTAGAGACGGACCGTTCATATGTTTAGAAGAAAAGACACTGAATGCTCGAGGTTACGCCTATGTAGCTATGGAAAACCAATTAAACCGACTATCTTATGAATGGGATAGATCATATAACTAAGAATACTATCTCACAGGTAAGTCTGTACAGTTTTTATTTTTTATTTATTTTTATTTTTAACCTTTTGATAATAAACGCTAATTTGTTCGCTATAAAGTATTAAATTGGTATTAAATAAAATTAGGTTTGGCGACCGAAATTATTGATATCATTCAAAAATTTATTACATCACTGCGAAATTTAACGTTTATTCTTAAGGTATAAATATCTTTAATCAATCAACCCAAAATATTTCAAAAATTCGTCATGAGTTAAATTAGGTCTTGGAACCGAAATTACTTTACCGAAAAGAGGGGCGCATATTTTTGATAATATTTGATTGATTAAAGTGGGATAAAAAGCCAAAAAGATTTTTAATTTTATTTTTACCATATTTTTAAAATTAATATATAAATCTTAAATTAATATTGTAAACTTTGTAAAAACAATATATTTAAAATTGTAAATATTTGAAAAATTAATATAAGTTTGGTGTGAATTTATAATATGAATTTTTAAATTAAGTTTGGTGTGAATTTTTAATTTTTAAAAAATATGAATTTTTTAATTTTATGCATTTCAGATTTTAAGTTTGGTGTGAATTTTTAATATTAATTTTGAATTTTATATTTAAATTGTGTGAATTTAAAAACAAAAATTTACTTTATCTCATTAAGTTAAAAATATGATTTTTAAAATTCGTCGTAAGTTGAAGACTAGGTCATTGAACCGAAATTGCTTTACCCGAGGGAGGGACGAGAACTTTTATTATCATTATTTTTAATCTTATTGATTTAAAGTATGCCAAAAAAAATTAAAAAATCCAAAAATCTAAGCTTTTAAAACAATTGCTTGAAAATGACAAATTTTAAAATTTTGTCGAGGGACGGACTAGGGCATCGTTCCGAAACGCCCTCATTCTTAAAAGAAACAAATTTTTAAAATTAATTAATATTTGTTTTATAAGTTAAAGGTTTTATAAATAAAAAAAAATAGTATGTATATATTTGTTTGTAGTTTATCTTATAAGACAGGGTAAAACAACGCGTTTTCAAAGACTGGCATTAAGTTCAGCAAAAGCAAGTAATTTTGACGACAAGATGCAAAATATGTGTGAAATAACAAACAAGACGGAATAAACAAATGACGTGCACCATTTATCATTCAACAAACAAACAACAATATGTTTGAAACTTTGGTAAAATTTAATCACTTTTCTACGCTTATCACCCTCAATAATTTAAATTGTTACTGATTTCTTGCAAATGAGGGCATTGCAAGATCTTAAGTGTGGAAAGGGGTTAAATTCTTTCGGATTTTAAAATTTTTTTTACTTTATACACTTGGTTACCATTAAAAATACTAGTAAAGCAGTAGTTGTATTAGAATCTAGTGCTCTCTGATAATAAAGAACATCCCTAGTCTTATATACTGACTACCCAATTCTAGTAAAATTTTTCAAAATTTTCAATTAAATGAACTCAAAATCATGTTTATACATATTTATGAACGATAAAACTAGGTTTTAACACCGAAATTATTGTTACCTCGGAAAGGACATAAATTGAGAAACAAACCAAAATGTTAAAATTCATTTAAAATGTAATAGAGGACGATAAAAAGGAAAATAAAAGCCAAGTGTGGGAAAATTTACCAAGTTATCTTAAACATATGTCACATCTATCTGTAACAAATAACTGAAAATACTTTTGCTTTGGACTAAACTAAACTGTTTTACCCCATGAAAGAAAAGAAGAGATGGATCTACACGATGAATCAATTCCATCATTAAAAGGAAGTAAAGTCTTCCGAAAAAGACACGCGCTTCTTGATTTAGGTCATGAAGTT
This sequence comes from Rutidosis leptorrhynchoides, assembly GCF_046630445.1. Lineage (NCBI taxonomy): Eukaryota > Viridiplantae > Streptophyta > Magnoliopsida > Asterales > Asteraceae > Rutidosis > Rutidosis leptorrhynchoides. Next base: position 487,589,875 of record NC_092336.1, read on the forward strand.
GTCGTCCAGATCAGCTGTAGGTTGACGAAAAATCTAGAAAAGTCATCACTAAAATCGGCTGGAAATCCACGGACCTCAGCATCAAACAGGGTCGCCAAGTGGTCAGATTTATCCTAACCATGAGAAGGATTTATCTCGTACAATGGGGGGGCACCGTGCAAATTAGCTGGATAAGACTAATGAATCAGATCCCCAGAAAAGGATAATCTCCTTAAAGATTAAAAATCAGCTTTTAAGACTGATATTACTCAATCCTTGAGATTGACCTTAAAGATTGAGAATTCAAACTCATAGAATTCGATGATATCTAAACTCGAGCTTGAACGAGAAAATATTTTGATCAAAAATTACAAACCGATTTGTTTTCTGAAAAACCATTTTCAATGCGTTCATTACCATTGAACGTAAAATCCTAGGAATTCACCTGGAATTCATTAGGTCACCTGAACCAAATCGGGTGTCAACCGTAAGAACGGTGGTTGCATAGCATGGTCGGAGACAGGACCTTGTGTCAGACCGAAAAATCAAAGGATGATCTTTACTATTGCTCCTACCAAGGATAGTTCTAGCATCCGACACGTTAAAAGACCATAATCATCTGCATGTCACGGGACATTGCCTTAACAGTTTCTTGTTCATCGCTTTCCTTTACAACCGGACGGTAGTTTACCGAAAGGTAATATACGGAACAAGTAAACTGGATGTGTGCTTTCTGATACCGGGATAGCAGTGGATTACACGAGCCTAAAAGTTTTAGCCAAAATAATGATCCACAAATATATTTTGCAACACCGATGATGGATCAAATCAGAAAACTTGTCTAGGGTAAAATCTAGCTTGAATTTTCAAAAGATCAAATGTTTTCATAAAGATCCAATTTCCTAAAGGATCTAAATTTTTATATTCATGTGGGACTGTAAACCACCTTTCAAATGTGCACTTTGCTTTGGAAACCGAAAGTAAATCGGCTATTTGATTGAAAGTGTCGTTGACCTAAACCCGAGGCAACTATAAAAGACACACCCACCTTTAACCACATCGTTACTACCATTGTTTATACCGCCGTATTGAAGTCACTGATGTACAAAGTGTGAAGAATAAAGAAGTGATTCAAGTGTTTTTCAAGACTATATTGCTTGAGGACAAGCAACGCTCAAGTGTGGGGATATTGATAAGGCTAAAAAGGAACATATATTTCATAGCATTATTCCCCAAGAAATACAAGATTTTAGTTGCAATTATTCCATTTTCAAGTAATATTCGTTTATATTAAATAAGTGCGAAGACAAAAGGCGAAAACGACGAATTGAAGACACAAAGGTCCAAAAAGCTCAAAAGTACAAGATACAATCAAAAAGGTTCAAATTATTGATGAGGAACGTCTAAAAATGACAAGAGTACAAGTTACAAAACGCAAAGTACACGATATAAAATTGTACGAAAGGACGTTCGAAAATCCGAAACCGGGACATGAGTCAACTCTCAACGCTCGACGCAACGGTGTAAAAATTACGAGTCAACTATGCACAAGAATAAAATATAATATTTAAATAATTCATAATAAGAATAATATTAAATAATAAAAAGTTGTTAATTGAGCATAGTTCAGGGGTCGTAAGCGAAAATTCAATTTAACATTTTGCCTATAAAAGGCGACGTATTACGATCAATTTGAGATAACTTTTTTTTCGATCATTTTTTCTATCTTTTTCTTATTTTTCTATCTATCAATATCAATATCTATAATTTATATCTATAATTCTCTATCATAATGTTAATGTAATCAGATATAACAATAATCTTAATTTTAATTTTAAATTATGATAATAATAAGATTTATGATAGAGATCGTTTGAGTGTGTAAGTCGAAATTCTGTCCGTGTAACGCTACGCTATTTTTAATCATTGTAAGTTATGTTCAACCTTTTTACATTAATGTCTCGTAGCTAAGTTATTATTATGCTTATTTAAAACGAAGTAATCATGATGTTGGGCTAATTACTAAAATTGGGTAATTGGGCTTTGTACCATAATTGGGGTTTGGACAAAAGAACGACACTTGTGGAAATTAGACTATGGGCTATTAATGGGCTTTATATTTGTTTAACTAAATGATAGTTTGTTAATGTTAATATAAAGATTTACAATTGGGCGTCCCTATAAATTACCATATACACTCAATCGGACACGATGGGCGGGGTATTTATATGTACGAATAATCGTTCATTTAACCGGACACGGGGATTGATTAATAGCCACTAGAATAATTAAAACAGGGGTGAAATTATGTACAAGGACACTCGGTATAATTGATAACAAAATATTAAAACTTTGGGTTACACTCAGTCAACATCCTGGTGTAATTATTAAACAAAGTATTAAAATCTTGTTACAGTTTAAGTCCCCAATTAGTTGGAATATTTAACTTCGGGTATAAGGATAATTTGACGAGTACACTCGCACTTTATATTTATAACTGATGGACTGTTATGGACAAAAACCAGACGGACATATTAAATAATCCAGGACAAAGGACAATTAACCCATGGGCAAAAAAACTAAAATCAACACGTCAAACATCATGATTATGGAAGTTTAAATAAGCATAATTCTTTTATTTCATATTTAATTTCCTTTATTTTATATTTAATTGCACTTCTAATTATCGCATTTTTTTTAATTATCGCAAGTTTATTTTATCGCACTTTTATTATTCGCAATTTCATTATCGTTATTTACTTTATGCTTTAATTTAAGTCTTGTATTTATTTTTAATATTTTACATTTGGTTTTAACTGCGACTAAAGTTTTAAAATCGACAAACCGGTCATTAAACGGTAAAACCCCCCTTTATAATAATAATATTACTTATATATATATATTTGTATTTTTACAATTATTGTGTGTAAAAAAATATAGTGTTATACTTCACGAGCTCCCTGTGGAACGAACCGGACTTACTAAAAACTATACTATAATACGATTAGGTACACTGCCTATAAGTGTTGTAGCAAGGTTTAAGTATATCCACTCGATAAATAAATAAATAACTTGTGTAAAATTGTAGCATATTTAATAGTATTTCGCACTAAAAATAATACTATTTTGTATACACCCCCTACGACATCAATTAACTTTTGTTTGCGAACAAGTTTAGAATTAACTAAACTATGTTCTAGTGATTACAAGTTTAAACCTTCGAATAAGATAGCTTTATATGTATGAATCGAATGATGTTATGAACATCATTACTACCTTAAGTTCCTTGGATAAACCTACTGGAAAAGAGAAAAATGGATTTAGCTTCAACGGATCCTTGGATGGCTCGAAGTTCTTGAAGCAGAATCATGACACGAAAACAAGTTCAAGTAAGATCATCACTTGAAATAAGATTGTTATAGTTATAGAAATTGAACCAAAGTTTGAATATGATTATTACCTTGTATTAGAATGATAACCTACTGTAAGAAACAAAGATTTCTTGAGGTTGGATGATCACCTTACAAGATTGGAAGTGAGCTAGCAAACTTGAAAGTATTCTTGATTTTATGTAACTAGAACTTGTAAAATATATGAAGAACACTTAGAACTTGAAGATAGAACTTGAGAGAGATCAATTAGATGAAGAAAATTGAAGAATGAAAGTGTTTGTAGGTGTTTTTGGTCGTTGGTGTATGGATTAGATATAAAGGATATGTAATTTTGTTTTCATGTAAATAAGTCATGAATGATTACTCATATTTTTGTAATTTTATGAGATATTTCATGCTAGTTGCCAAATGATGGTTCTCACATGTGTTAGGTGACTCACATGGGCTGCTAAGAGCTGATCATTGGAGTGTATATACCAATAGTACATATATCTAAAAGCTGTGTATTGTACGAGTACGAATACGGGTGCATACGAGTAGAATTGTTGATGAAACTGAACGAGGATGTAATTGTAAGCATTTTTGTTAAGTAGAAGTATTTTGATAAGTGTATTGAAGTCTTTCAAAATTGTATAAATACATATTAAAACACTACATGTATATACATTTTAACTGAGTCGTTAAGTCATCGTTAGTCGTTACATGTAAATGTTGTTTTGAAACCTTTAGGTTAACGATCTTGTTAAATGTTGTTAACCCAATGTTTATAATATCAAAAGAGATTTTAAATTATTATATTATCATGATATTATAATGTACGAATATCTCTTAATATGATATATATACATTAAATGTCGTTACAACGATAATCGTTACATATATGTCTCGTTTCAAAATCATTAAGTTAGTAGTCTTGTTTTTACATATGTAGTTTATTGTTAATATACTTAATGATATGGTTAGTTATCATAATATCATGTTAACTATATATATAACCATATATATGTCATCATATAGTTTTTACAAGTTTTAACGTTCGTGAATCACCGGTCAACTTGGGTGGTCAATTGTCTATATGAAACCTATTTCAATTAATCAAGTCTTAACAAGTTTGATTTCTTAACATGTTGGAAACATTTAATCATGTAAATATCAATCTCAATTAATATATATAAATATGGAAAAGTTCGGGTCACTACAGTACCTACCCGTTAAATAAATTTCGTCCCGAAATTTTAAGCTGTTGAAGGTGTTGACGAATCTTCTGGAAATAGATGAGGGTATTTCTTCTTCATCTGATCTTCACGCTCCCAGGTGAACTCGGGTCCTCTACGAGCATTCCATCGAACCTTAACAATTGGTATCTTGTTTTGCTTAAGTCTTTTAACCTCACGATCCATTATTTCGACGGGTTCTTCGATGAATTGAAGTTTTTCGTTGATTTGGATTTCATCTAACGGAATAGTGAGATCTTCTTTAGCAAAACATTTCTTTAAATTCGAGACGTGGAAAGTGTTATGTACAGTCGCAAGTTCTTGAGGTAACTCAAGTCGGTAAGCTACTGGTCCGACACGATCAATAATCTTGAATGGTCCAATATACCTTGGATTTAATTTCCCTCGTTTACCAAATCGAACAACGCCTTTCCAAGGTGCAACTTTAAGCATGACCATCTCTCCAATTTCAAATTCTATATCTTTTCTTTTAATGTCAGCGTAGCTCTTTTGTCGACTTTGGGCGGTTTTCAACCGTTGTTGAATTTGGATGATCTTCTCGGTAGTTTCTTGTATAATCTCCGGACCCGTAATCTGTCTATCCCCCACTTCACTCCAACAAATCGGAGACCTGCACTTTCTACCATAAAGTGCTTCAAACGGTGCCATCTCAATGCTTGAATGGTAGCTGTTGTTGTAGAAAAATTCTGCTAACGGTAGATGTCGATCCCAACTGTTTCAGAAATCAATAACACATGCTCGTAGCATGTCTTCAAGCGTTTGTATCGTCCTTTCGCTCTGCCCATCAGTTTGTGGATGATAGGCAGTACTCATGTCTAGACGAGTTCCTAATGCTTGCTGTAATGTCTGCCAGAATCTTGAAATAAATCTGCCATCCCTATCAGAGATAATAGAGATTGGTATTCCATGTCTGGAGACGACTTCCTTCAAATACAGTCGTGCTAACTTCTCCATCTTGTCATCTTCTCTTATTGGCAGGAAGTGTGCTGATTTGGTGAGACGATCAACTATTACCCAAATAGTATCAAAACCACTTGCAGTCCTTGGCAATTTAGTGATGAAATCCATGGTAATGTTTTCCCATTTCCATTCTGGGATTTCGGGTTGTTGAAGTAGACCTGATGGTTTCTGATGCTCAGCTTTGACCTTAGAACACGTCAAACATTCTCCTACGTATTTAGCAACATCGGCTTTCATACCCGGCCACCAAAAATGTTTCTTGAGATCCTTGTACATCTTCCGCGTTCCAGGATGTATTGAGTATCTGGTTTTATGAGCTTCTCTAAGTACCATTTCTCTCATATCTCCAAATTTTGGTACCCAAATCCTTTCAGCCCTATACCGGGTTCCGTCTTCCCGAATATTAAGATGCTTCTCCGATCCTTTGGGTATTTCATCCTTTAAATTTCCCTCTTTTAAAACTCCTTGTTGCGCCTCCTTTATTTGAGTAGTAAGGTTATTATGAATCATTATATTCATAGATTTTACTCGAATGGGTTCTCTGTCCTTCCTGCTCAAGGCATCGGCTACCACATTTGCCTTCCCCGGGTGGTAACGAATCTCAAAGTCGTAATCATTCAACAATTCAATCCACCTACGCTGCCTCATATTCAGTTGTTTCTGATTAAATATGTGTTGAAGACTTTTGTGGTCGGTATATATAATACTTTTGACCCCATATAAGTAGTGCCTCCAAGTCTTTAATGCAAAAACAACCGCGCCTAATTCCAAATCATGCGTCGTATAATTTTGCTCGTGAATCTTCAATTGTCTAGAGGCATAAGCAATCACCTTCGTTCGTTGCATTAATACACAACCGAGACCTTGCTTTGATGCGTCACAATAAATCACAAAATCATCATTCCCTTCAGGCAATGACAATATAGGTGCCGTAGTTAGCTTTTTCTTCAATAACTGAAACGCTTTCTCTTGTTCATCCTTCCATTCAAATTTCTTCCCTTTATGCGTTAATGCAGTCAAGGGTTTTGCTATTCTGGAAAAGTCTTGGATGAACCTTCTGTAGTAACCAGCTAGTCCTAAAAATTGGCGTATGTGTTTCGGAGTTTTCGGGGTTTCCCACTTTTCAACAGTTTCTATCTTTGCCGGATCCACCTTAATACCTTCTTTGTTCACTATGTGACCGAGGAATTGAACTTCTTCCAACCAAAATGCACACTTTGAAAACTTAGCGTACAGTTTTTCTTTCCTCAATACTTCTAGCACTTTTCTCAAATGTTCTTCGTGCTCTTGATCATTCTTTGAGTAAATAAGTATGTCATCGATGAAAACAATGACAAACTTGTCAAGATATGGCCCACACACTCGGTTCATAAGGTCCATGAACACAGCTGGTGCATTAGTTAAACCAAACGGCATGACCATAAACTCGTAATGACCGTAACGTGTTCTGAAAGCAGTCTTTGGAATATCATCTTCTTTCACCCGCATTTGATGATACCCGGAACGTAAGTCAATCTTTGAATAAACAGACGAGCCTTGTAGTTGATCAAATAAGTCGTCGATTCTCGGTAGTGGGTAGCGGTTCTTGATGGTAAGTTTGTTCAACTCTCGGTAGTCGATACACAACCTGAATGTACCATCTTTCTTCTTGACAAACAAAACAGGAGCTCCCCACGGTGATGTGCTTGGTCGAATGAAACCACGCTCTAAAAGTTCTTGTAATTGGCTTTGCAGTTCTTTCATCTCGCTGGGTGCGAGTCTGTAAGGAGCACGAGCTATTGGTGCAGCTCCTGGTACAAGATCTATTTGAAATTCAACGGATCGATGTGGGGGTAGTCCCGGTAATTCTTTCGGAAATACATCGGGAAATTCTTTTGCGACGGGAACATCATTGATGCTCTTTTCTTCAGTTTGTACTTTCTCAACGTGTGCTAGAACAGCATATCAACCTTTTCTTATTAGTTTTTGTGCCTTCAAATTACTAATAAGATGTAGCTTCGTGTTGCCCTTTTCTCCGTACACCATTAAGGGTTTTCCTTTTTCTCGTATAATGCGAATTGCATTTTTGTAACAAACGATCTCTGCTTTCACTTCTTTCAACCAGTCCATACCGATTATCACATCAAAACTCCCTAACTCTACTGGTATCAAGTCAATCTTAAATGTTTCGCTAACCAGTTTAATTTCTCGATTCCGACATATATTATCTGCTGAAATTAATTTACCATTTGCTAATTCGAGTAAAAATTTACTATCCAAAGGCGTCAATGGACAACTTAATTTAGCACAAAAATCTCTACTCATATAGCTTCTATCCGCACCCGAATCAAATAAAACGTAAGCAGATTTATTGTCAATAAGAAACGTACCCGTAACAAGCTCCGGGTCTTCCTGTGCCTCTGCCGCATTAATATTGAAAACTCTTCCACGGCCTTGTCCATTCGTGTTCTCTTGGTTCGGGCAATTTCTAATAATGTGGCCCGGTTTTCCACATTTATAACAAACTACATTGGCATAACTTGCTCCGACACTACTTGCTCTGCCATTACTCGTTCCGACACCATTTGTTCCTTTCGTTCTGTTAACCCCTGGTCCGTAGACCTCACACTTCGCCGCGCTATGACCATTTCTTTTACACTTGTTGCAAAATTTGGTGCAGAACCCCGAGTGATACTTTTCACACCTTTGGCATAGCTGCTTCTGATTGTTGTTGTTGTTGCGGTTATTATTATTGTTGGGATGATTGTTGTAGTTGCTGTTGTTGTTGTTGTTGTTGTTGTTGTTGGGCCGTTTGTTGTAGTTGCGATTGATGTTGCGATTGTTGGGATAATTGTTGCGATTATTGTTGTAATTGCTGTTGTTGTTGTATTGGTGATTCTTATCACCGTTTTTCTCCCACTTTCTTTTGACTTGCTTCACATTGGCCTCTTCAGCAGTCTGTTCTTTAATTCTTTCTTCAATCTGGTTCACTAGTTTGTGAGCCATTCTACATGCCTGTTGTATGGAGGCGGGCTCGTGTGAACTTATATCTTCTTGGATTCTTTCCGGTAATCCTTTCACAAACGCGTCGATCTTCTCTTCCTCATCTTCGAACGCTCCCGGACACAATAGGCACAATTCTGTGAATCGTCTTTCGTACGTGGTAATATCAAATCCTTGGGTTCGTAACCCTCTAAGTTCTGTCTTGAGCTTATTGACCTCGGTTCTGGGACGGTACTTCTCGTTCATCAAGTGCTTGAATGCTGACTACGGTAGTGCGTACGCATCATCTTGTCCCACTTGCTCTAGATAGGTATTCCACCATGTTAACGCAGAACCTGTGAAGGTATGCGTAGCGTACTTCACTTTGTCCGCTTCAGTACACTTACTTATGGCAAACACCGATTCGACCTTCTCGGTCCACCGTTTCAATCCAATCGGTCCTTCGGTTCCATCAAATTCCAAAGGTTTGCAGGCAGTGAATTCTTTGTAGGTGCATCCTACACGATTTCCTGTACTGCTAGATCCAAGGTTATTGTTGGTATGTAGCGCAGCCTATACTGCGGCTATGTTTGAAGCTAGAAAAGTACGAAATTCCTCTTCATTCATATTCACGGTGTGTCGAGTAGTCGGTGCCATTTCCTTCAAAATAGTCAAATGGAACAAGTTAATCATACAGAATATTAAGAGTAGTTAATAGTATTTCGTAGCATAATATGAACTCATTTATAAAAGCTTTTTCTTCATATTAGCGTTTTATAAGTTTAAATTCGGGTAGTACCTACCCGTTAAGTTCATACTTAGTAGCTAATATACAATTCAACTACTACAATTCTATATAAAAAACTGATTGTAATAATATTTCGCGTTCAAACTTTTATACAATATTTTACAAACTTACAATACCGCTTATTTTACATAAAGCATGAAATATAGCACACAATAACTTTGATACAAGATAGTTGTGAAGATAATTCTAGCTAGTACACAAGTCGTTCAGCAAAGGCAATAAAGACACGTAATTCATACGTCCAGAAACAAGTCATGCATTCTGGTTTTACTAGAACTACTTCCCATCCTTGGTCTTGTGGAACATAACCGTTATGGCCGTTGATAAGACAGCGTGTTGTAACGTCGTCAAAGGGACGAGGGTTACGTAATGTCCAACAGTCCTGTAATAATCTAAAAACCTCATTTCTTACCCCAATTACCGACTCCGTCACTTGTGGAAACGTTTTGTTTAATAGTTGTAGCCCGATGTTCTTGTTCTTACTTTGGTGAGAAGCGAACATTACTAATCCGTAAGCATAACATGCTTCTTTATGTTGCATGTTAGCCGCTTTTTCTAAATCACGAAGTCCAATATTCGGATATATTGAGTCAAAATAATTTCTTAACCCATTGCGTAAAATAGCATTTGGGTTCCCCGCAATATATGCGTCAAAGTAAACACATCGTAACTTATGGGTTTCCCAATGTGATATCCCCCATCTTTCAAACGAAAGTCTCTTATAAACCAAGACATTCTTGGAACGTTCTTCGAATGTCTTACAAACTGATCTCGCCTTAAATAGTTGTGCCGAGGAATTCTGACCGACTCTAGACAAGATTTCATCAATCATGTCTCCGGGTAGGTCTCTTAAAATATTGGGTTGTCTATCCATTTTATGTTTTTAAACTGTAAAATAGACAAGAGTTAGATTCATAAAAAAATACTTATTAATACAAGCAATTTTTACATATATCATAAAGCATAAGCACACTATATTACATATATTACACCACACGAATACAACTATCTTATTCCGACTCGCTCGTTTCTTCTTGTTCGGTTTTGGTTCATTTTGTCAAGTTTCTAGGGATATATGATGTTCCCCTAATACGAGCCGTCGTTGTCCACATTGGTTTAGAAAAACCTGGTGGTTTAGAGGTTCCCGGGTCATTGTTACAACTTAAGGACTTCGGGGGTTGACGATACATATAAAGTTCATCGGGGTTGGAATTAGATTTCTCTATTTTTATGCCCTTTCCCTTATTATTTTCTTTTGCCTTTTTAAATTCAGTTGGGGTAATTTCTATAACATCATCGGAATTCTCGTCGGAATCCGATTCATCGGAGAATTGGTAATCCTCCCAATATTTTGCTTCCTTGGCGGAAACACCATTGACCATAATTAACCTTGGTCGGTTGGTTGAGGATTCTCTTTTACTTAACCGTTTTATTATTTCCCCCACCGGTTCTATTTCTTCTTCCGGTTCCGATTCTTCTTCCGGTTCCGATTCTTCTTCCAGTTCCGACTCTTCTTCCGGTTCCTCTTCGGGAACTTGTGAATCAGTCCACGAATCATTCCAATTTACATTTGACTCTTCATTATTATTAGGTGAGTCAATGGGACTTGTTCTAGAGGTAGACATCTATCACATAATATCAAATGCGTTAAGAGATTAATATATCACATAATATTCACATGTTAAAAATATATAGTTTCCAACAAAATTTGTTAAGCAATCATTTTTCAAGTAAACACGGTCGAAGTCCAGACTCACTAATGCATCCTAACAAACTCGATAAGACACACTAATGCAAAATTCTGGTTCTCTAAGACCAACGCTCGGATACCAACTGAAATGTCCCGTTCTTATTGATTAAAAACGTTCCATATTAATTGATTTCGTTGCGAGGTTTTGACCTCTATATGAGACGTTTTTCAAAGACTGCATTCATTTTTAAAACAAACCATAACCTTTATTTCATAAATAAAGGTTTTAAAAAGCTTTACGTAGATTATCAAATAATGATAATCTAAAATATCCTGTTTACACACGACCATTACATAATGGTTTACAATACAAATATGTTACAACAAAATAAGTTTCTTGAATGCAGTTTTTACACAATATCATACAAGCATGGACTCCAAATCTCGTCCTTATTTAAGTATGCGACAGCGGAAGCTCTTAATAATCACCTGAGAATAAACATGCTTAAAACGTCAACAAAAATGTTGGTGAGTTATAGGTTTAACCTATATATATCAAATCATAATAATAGACCACAAGATTTCATATTTCAATACACATCCCATACATAGAGATAAAAATCATTCATATGGTGAACACCTGGTAACCGACATTAACAAGATGCATATATAAGAATATCCCCATCATTCCGGGACACCCTTCGGATATGATATAAATTTCGAAGTACTAAAGCATCCGGTACTTTGGATGGGGTTTGTTAAGCCCAATAGATCTATCTTTAGGATTCGCGTCAATTAGGGTGTCTGTTCCCTAATTCTTAGATTACCAGACTTAATAAAAAGGGGCATATTCAATTTCGATAATTCAACCATAGAATGTAGTTTCACGTACTTGTGTCTATTTTGTAAATCATTTATAAAACCTGCATGTATTCTCATCTCAAAAATATTAGATTTTAAAAGTGGGACTATAACTCACTTTCACAGATTTTTACTTCGTCGGGAAGTAAGACTTGGCCACTGGTTGATTCACGAACCTATAACAATATATACATATATATCAAAGTATGTTCAAAATATATTTACAACACTTTTAATATATTTTGATGTTTTAAGTTTATTAAGTCAGCTGTCCTCGTTAGTAACCTACAACTAGTTGTCCACAGTTAGATGTACAGAAATAAATCGATAAATATTATCTTGAATCAATCCACGACCCATTGTATACGTATCTCAGTATTGATCACAACTCAAACTACATATATTTTGGAATCAACCTCAACCCTGTATAGCTAACTCCAACATTCACATATAGAGTGTCTATGGTTGTTCCGAAATATATATAGATGTGTCGACATGATAGGTCGAAACATTGTATACGTGTCTATGGTATCTCAAGATTACATAATATACAATATAAGTTGATTAAGTTATGGTTGGAATAGATTTGTTACCAATTTTCACGTAGCTAAAATGAGAAAAATTATCCAATCTTGTTTTACCCATAATTTCTTCATTTTAAATCCGTTTTGAGTGAATCAAATTGCTATGGTTTCATATTGAACTCTATTTTATGAATCTAAACAGAAAAAGTATAGGTTTATAGTCGAAAAAATAAGTTACAAGTCGTTTTTGTAAAGGTAGTCATTTCAGTCGAAAGAACGACGTCTAGATGACCATTTTAGAAAACATACTTCCACTTTGAGTTTAACCATAATTTTTGGATATAGTTTCATGTTCATAATAAAACTCATTTTCTCAGAATCAAAACTATTAAATCAAAGTTTATCATAGTTTTTAATTAACTAACCCAAAACAGCCCGCGGTGTTACTACGACGGCGTAAATCCGGTTTTACGGTGTTTTTCGTGTTTCCAGGTTTTAAATCATTAAGTTAGCATATCATATAGATATAGAACATGTGTTTAGTTGATTTTAAAAGTCAAGTTAGAAGGATTAACTTTTGTTTGCGAACAAGTTTAGAATTAACTAAACTATGTTCTAGTGATTACAAGTTTAAACCTTCGAATAAGATAGCTCTATATGTATGAATCGAATGATGTTATGAACATCATTACTACCTTAAGTTCCTTGGATAAACCTACTGGAAAAGAGAAAAATGGATTTAGCTTCAACGGATCCTTGGATGGCTCGAAGTTCTTGAAGCAGAATCATGACACGAAAACAAGTTCAAGTAAGATCATCACTTGAAATAAGATTGTTATAGTTATAGAAATTGAACCAAAGTTTGAATATGATTATTACCTTGTATTAGAATGATAACCTACTGTAAGAAACAAAGATTTCTTGAGGTTGGATGATCACCTTACAAGATTGGAAGTGAGCTAGCAAACTTGAAAGTATTCTTGATTTTATGTAACTAGAACTTGTAAAATATATGAAGAACACTTAGAACTTGAAGGTAGAACTTGAGAGAGATCAATTAGATGAAGAAAATTGAAGAATGAAAGTGTTTGTAGGTGTTTTTGGTCGTTGGTGTATGGATTAGATATAAAGGATATGTAATTTTGTTTTCATGTAAATAAGTCATGAATGATTACTCATATTTTTGTAATTTTATGAGATATTTCATGCTAGTTGCCAAATTATGGTTCCCACATGTGTTAGGTGACTCAAATGGGCTGCTAAGAGCTGATCATTGGAGTGTATATACCAATAGTACATATATCTAAAAGCTGTGTATTGTACGAGTACGAATACGGGTGCATACGAGTAGAATTGTTGATGAAACTGAACGAGGATGTAATTGTAAGCATTTTTGTTAAGTAGAAGTATTTTGATAAGTGTATTGAAGTCTTTCAAAATTGTATAAATACATATTAAAACACTACATGTATATACATTTTAACTGAGTCGTTAAGTCATCGTTAGTCGTTACATGTAAATGTTGTTTTGAAACCTTTAGGTTAACGATCTTGTTAAATGTTGTTAACCCAATGTTTATAATATCAAAAGAGATTTTAAATTATTATATTATCATGATATTATGATGTACGAATATCTCTTAATATGATATATATACATTAAATGTCGTTACAACGATAATCGTTACATATATGTCTCGTTTCAAAATCATTAAGTTAGTAGTCTTGTTTTTACATATGTAGTTCATTGTTAATATACTTAATGATATGTTTACTTATCATAATATCATGTTAACTATATATATAACCATATATATGTCATCATATAGTTTTTACAAGTTTTAACGTTCGTGAATCACCGGTCAACTTGGGTGGTCAATTGTCTATATGAAACCTATTTCAATTAATCAAGTCTTAACAAGTTTGATTTCTTAACATGTTGGAAACATTTAATCATGTAAATATCAATCTCAATTAATATATATAAATATGGAAAAGTTCGGGTCACTACACTAATGGTTCATCCAAGAGTGCCGCCCAGGTCCGCCCAGCCTGGGCGCTGATGGCACGAGCTAGCCCAGGCCCCCGCCCAGGGTCTCGTCCAGCTCCTCCATTCACCACTTTGTCCGTTCATAGCATATTTGTGGACGGTTTTTGGCAAAAAAAATGATAAAAAAAATAAATAAATAACTCCAACGGCTACTTTAACGGATACATTTTTTTTAACCCTATATATATTACTCCTATTCTCTTATTTTTAGACACACAAACATACATTTCTTTTTCATTTCCATCACTCTCATTTCATTTTTTTTTTTACCTTTCCATCATTTTTACACTCAATTAAACAAAATGAGTTCCAATAACACAAATCCCGATCCCGACGCATATATGGTATTATCGATCACGAATACCACTACGAATCGAGCACTCGAATCACTTGACGCGTCAGATGAATTATGAGACGACCCATCCTAATCCATAAGGACGAATACAATAACATATGATTACATTGCGAGGTGTTTGACCTCTATATGATACATTTTACAAACATTGCATTCGTTTTAAAAGACAAACTTTCATTACATCGAAAGTTGACAAGCATGCATACCATTTCATAATATCCAACTATAAATGACCTAATCTGTCATTTACTTAATCATAATATTTATTGAACTCGATGACTTGAATGCAACGTCTTTTGAAATATGCCATGAATGACTCCAAGTAATATCTTTAAAATGAGCAAATGCACAGCGGAAGATTTCTTTCAATCTTGAGAATAAACATGCTTTAAGGTGTCAACCAAAAGGTTGGTGAGTTCATTAGTTTATCATCAATATTCATTTCCATCATTTTTAATAGATCACAAGATTTCATATTTCCATTTCTCATAAATATACATCTCATACATAGAGATAAAATTCATTCATATGGATTGAACACCTGGTAACCGACATTAACAAGATGCATATAGAATATCCCCATCATTCCGGGACTCCCTTCAGACATGATAAAATCAAAGTACTAAAGCAGTTCAAATTCTCTGACTGGGGCTTGTTAGTGCCCATAGATCTATCTTTAGGATTCGCGTCACTTAGGGGCCAGTTCCCTAATTCTTAGGCTACCAAGCTAAAAGGGGCATATTCGATTTCGATCATTCAACCATAGAATGTAGTTTCAATTACTTATGTCTATTTCGTCAAACATTTATAAAAGCGCCTGTTGTGACAACCCGAAAATTTCCAACCAAATTTAAACTTTAATCTTTATATGTTTCCGACACGATAAGCAATATTTGTTAAGTTAAATTTCAAGAATTTTAAACTATGTTCATACATTCATTCAACCTCGACCAAGTTCCAACGATTCACGAACCATTAAACGAATATGATTATATATGTATATGTGTATATATATTATAACTTGAAACGTAAACAAAATATTAGATTAAATACTTTATATGATTGCATCTGTTTCAAAATGTTTATCAATGAAATTAGAAGATAAAATCAAATGATTGAATTATCAGATATATTGAATTATGATTACAAGTCTCTGTTGAAAGGCCCACGTTGATTTGAGAAATCTTTCCATTTTAACAATATTCGGAAAATGGTAAAGTGATTTATAAATAAGAATAAATTGTCAATCATTGAGAACTAGACAAAGGAAAGTGGAAGATTGAATCTCATAAAGACTCGATTGATCTATTTAGTTTCAAACGTACAAAAACGTTTTCAGTTTAAAAGGAACTTTATTATTAAAACGTTGATGTGTGCAGCGGGGTGTACGAAATAGTATTAATTTAAATACGAAATACGACGAAATACGATACAATTTTACACAAGATATTTATTTATTTAGAGAATGGATATACCTAAACCTTGCTACAACACTATAGGCAGTGTACCTAATCGTAGAGTAGTGTAGTTTTTAGTAAGTCCGGTTCGTTCCACAGGGAAAATCTTTAAACAAAGCTTAACGCTATATTAGTTTATTTTTATAAAAATACTAATATATATATATATAAGTAATATTATTATTATAAAGGGGGGTTTTTACCGTTTAATGACCGGTTTGTCGATTTTAAAACTTTAGTCGCAGTTAAAACCAAATGTAAAATAATAAATGAATACAAGACTTAATTTAAAGCGTAAAGTAAATAACGATAATGAAATTTCTAATAATAAAAGTGCGATAAAATAAACTTGCGATAATTAAAAAATACGATAATTAAAAGTGCAATTAAATACAATAACAATAAAAATTCGATAATTAGAAGTGCAATTAAATATAAAATAAAGGAAATTAAATATGAAATAAAAGAATTATGCTTATTTAAACTTCCGTAATCATGATGTTTGACGTGTTGATTTTTAGTTTATTCCCATGGGTTAATTGTCCTTTGTCCTGGGTTATTTAATATGTCCGTCTGGTTTTTGTCCATAACAGTCCATCAGTCATAAATATAAAGTGCGAGTGTCCTCGTCAAATTATCCTTATTCCCGAAGTCAAATATTCCAACTAATTGGGGACTTAAACTGTAACAAGATTTTAATACTTTGTTTAATAATTACACCAGGATGTCGACTGAGTGTAACCCAAGGTTTTAATATTTTGTTATCAATTATACCAAGTGTCTGTGAAGACCCGTCCTAATCCATCCGGACGAAGTCCATATCGATTATAAACGATTCACAACAGTTGATTACATCGCGAGGTACTTGACCTCTATATGATACATTTTACAAACATTGCATTCGTTTTTGAAAAGACAAACTTTCATTACATCGAAAGTTGACAGGCATGCATACCATTTCATAATATATCCAACTATAATTGACTTGATAATAATCTTGATGAACTCGACGACTCGAATGCAACGTCTTTTGAAATATGCCATGAATGACTCCAAGTAATATCTATAAAATGAGCAAATACACAGCGGAAGATTTCTTTCGTACCTGAGAATAAACATGCTTTAAAGTGTCAACCAAAAGGTTGGTGAGTTCATTAGTTTAACTTAAACAATCGTTTCCATCATTTTAATAGACCACAAGATTTCAGATTTCCATTTCTCATAAACATACGTCCCATGCATAGAGACAAAAATATCATTCATATGGATTGAACACCTGGTAACCGATATTAACAATATGCATATATAAGAATATCCCCATCATTCCGGGATCCTCTTTTTCCGAGCTTTGCCAACGCACTATTCTTTATCATCATACTTTTGACTGTTAATGTCGTTTACAGTTTTTGCTGCTTCATCAGCATTTTTCAAAATTTCGAGAACTAGTTGGCAGTTTAGGGTGTTTTTCAGAAACTTCACATTCAAAGTATGTAAGTCTTGGAGATAGACATTATATGTATACATATAACTGTTGGCGTAGAATTACTGCAAAATTCGAAATACTGATTGCTATTTCCCTGTAGTTGGTATGGCAACTACCATTACAAGATGCAGATGAGTACATGATATGGTTTCAATGAATAAGTATAGTGATTTTTCAGAGAGACTTAAGTCAAAGAGTAATGAAGTTACTGGTAAGTTTACTGCTAATGTGGTGGGATATAAACGGTTCTCCGGTAACGTTGGCGAAAAGGCAACATATATATCGAGGTTATAATAAGACTGTTTTGACTGAGAAGTCGAAGTTGACTTGCTGGAGCTGTGACAAAACTGTCTATTTTGAAAAGGGATTGAAAAGTTATTTTAGCTAATAAATGCCAAAGGGTCTGACGTGGGTACGTGTTAAACTATGACTTTGGTTTCGAGAGTTTTTCATGTGCAAGACTGTGGGTAATATGTGGTTGGATCATCATCTCGATTGTTCATTATTTGAAGTGTCTTCAGAAATTTCGAGGGGTTTGAACATAGATTGTAATCGTTAATATTCATATGATGTTCTAGGATTTTGAATGATACAAATACTTTTCTGGGTTCTATGAATAGAATTGATGTTCTAGCACAGTTTTGAAGTCAAAGTATAGCTTTAAAAGATGTAGGGATCTAAGAGTGATGTCTTCTGTTAAATCTTGACTTGGATTTTGATTTGTCAAAATCAGAATATGTAATCAAATTTGGATGAGAATGGTTTTTTTGATTTCTATGAAAGAATGTATGTTGTTGTGAAAATAGCGAGTATATTTGATGATTGCTGAATCAGAATCGAAGAATGTAACATATTAATTATGAATTTATATATCTCTCGGGTATTACCTACCCGTTAAAAGTTTCACAAATAATATTTTGTACAAGAGAATTTTTATTACAGTTGTGACGACCCGGAAAATTTCGACTTATTTTGAACCAAAACTATAAATGTTTTCGACATGATAAGTAATGAATTATGACAAGTTTTAAAACTTTTGAAAATGAGTTTTTATATAACGGTTGACCACCCTGTTTGTCCGACGATTTACGAACGTCGTAACTTATGATAATTATATAATTGTGTGTGTGTGTGTGTATATATATATATATACGGAAACATGCGAATAATATTTATATACGAAATGATAAAAATTTACTATTGAATGATGCAGTTTCGAATTAAAAAGTTTACGTATTTAATCGTTTTATTTTTATGATGTATTTTTTTAGTTTTTAAGAAGACACGAAGTTAAATCAAAGATGTACAAGTTGTAAAGCACAACGTACAACAATGTAACTCAAATAGTTGAATCGAAATTAATTCATTTACTATTCATATGAATAGTAAATGAGACGAAATTAATTAATTTACTATTCACATGAAAGCGACATGATAGAAATTATTAATTATAAGTTACATAAAATACCCCTGAAGTATTTAATAAATACTACTTTTAAAAATATTAAAATTCGTTAATTCGTTTGAATTAAACGAATTCAATAATTCACGGTGGCACAGAATGATCAACAGACTAGTTCGTACACTCTACATCGAACATATATAGTAATTTTATAAATAAATGAACCTTTTTACAACTAGTTTTATAAAGCTTAAGACCAAAATAAATATATGTATTCAATTATAAAAAGTGGAATATTTTTATTTATACTTTTACCCGTCAATTATTAGCAATATAGTACGAAATACCGGTCCGCGAAAACTGTCGGCAGATATTATTGAATGTTAATTGTCACGTTTGATTCTATATTATTATTATATTATATTTATATTATTATATTATTATATTTATTCTATATATATCGAACGAATTCTGGTTCGATTTCACAAAACTTTCAATCTCTCTATGATGTTATGCGAGGTGTATACGAAATAGTTATATTTTTATTACGAAATACTATTAAATACGATACAATTTTACATAAGTTATTTATTTATTTATAGAGTGGATATACCTAAACCTTGCTACAACACTTATAGGCAGTGTACCTAATCGTACAGTAGTGTAGTTTTTAGTAAGTCCGGTTCGTTCCGCACGGAGCTAGCCAAGCTTAACGCTATATTTATTTTTAAACTATATTTGTATAAATATATATATATATAAGTAGTATTATTATTATTATAAAAAGGGGTTTTTACCGTTTAATGACCGGTTTGTCGATTTTAAAACTTTAATCACAATTAAAACCTAATGTAAAATATTAAATGTATAAATGACTTAATTTAAAGTGTAAAGTAAATACCGATAAATAAAAATGCGATAATTAAAAGTGCGATAATTAAAATGACGGTAAATAAAATTGCGATAATTTAAAAGTACGATAATTAAAAGTGCGATAAATAAAATGACAGTAAATAAAAGTGCGGTGAGATATAAAATAAATGAATTATGCTTATTTAAACTTCCGTAATCATGATGTTCGACGTGTTGATTTTAATTTATTACCATGGGTTAATTGTCCTTTGTCCTAGATTATTCGATATGTCCATCTGGTTTTTGTCCATAACAGTCCATCAATCATAAATATAAAGTGCGAGTGTCCTCATCAAATTATCTTTATATCCGAAGTCAAATATTCCAACTAATTGGGGACTTAAACTGTAATAAGGTTTAATACATTGTTAATGATTACACCAGGTTATCGACTGTGTGCAATCCAAGGTTTTAATACTTTGTTATCAATTACACCAAGTGTCCTTGTATGTAATCCACCCCTGTTTTAATGAGTCCATTGACTATTAATCCATTCCCGTGTCCGGTTAAATGAACGATTATTAGTATTTATAAATATCCCGCCCATCGTGTCCGATCGAGTGTATATGGTTATTTATAGATACGTCAAATTGTAAACCTCTATATTAAATTAACGAACTATCATTCAGTTAAACAAATATAAATCCCATTAATAACACATAGTCCAATTTCTACAAGTGTCGCTCTTTTGTCCAAACCCCAATTATGGTACAAAGCCCAATTACACCGTCTTTAATATTTAGCCCAAAATCATGATTTCTTTGATTTAAATAAGCATAATAATAACTTAGCTACGAGACATTAATTTAAAAAGGTTGAACATAACTTACAATGAGTATTAATCGCGTAGTGTTACACGGACAGAATTTCGACTTACAAACTTAAAACATTCACCACTATAACCTTATTATTATTAAATTAAAATTAAAATTAAAATTAAAATTAAAATTAAAATTAAAATTAAAATATAAATATAAATTGAGAGTATGAAGTAGAAAAAGGATGTGTTGAATTCGGCAGAAAACGTTCCAATTTATAGCACTTGGCCAGCATTTTACTGCCATGCGATCGCATGGTTTTTGTGCTTCCAGGCCATGCGATCGCATGGCCCTCTGATCCAGGTCACATAACTTTGTTTACTAGTTTGCCGACGGTTTTTAATATATAATATAATATATATATATATATATATAATTTTAAGAATTATTTATATATTATATTATATTTATGTGCATAGTTAACTTGTAATTTTAGCTCCGTCGCGTCGTGCGTTGATAGTTGGTTCATGTCCCGGTTCCCGATTTTCGAACGTCCTTGCGTACTATTTAATATCTTGTACTTTGCGTTTTGTGGCTCGTACTTTTGTAATTTTTAGACGTTTCTCATCAATAATTTGAACCACTTTGATTGTACTTTGTACTTTTTAGCTTTTTGGTCGTTTGCGTCTTCAAATCGTTGAATCTGTCTTTTGTCTTCACCTTTTATTATTTAAACGAATATCACTTGTAAATAGAACAATTGCAACTAAAAGCTTGTCTTTCTTGAGGGATAATGCTATGAAATATATGTTCGTTTTTAGCATTATCAAATATTCCCACACTTGAGCATTGCTTGTCCTCAAGCAATATAGAACTTGAATATAACTTTACTAGAATCACTTCTTTATTCTTCACACTTTGTACATCAGTGATTTTAATACGGCGGTATGAACAATGGTAGTAACGATGTGATTTACAGTCCCACATGACTATGAAAATTTAGATCCTTTAGGAAATTGAATCTTTATGAAAACATCTGATCTTTTGAAAATTCAATCTAGCTTTTACCCTAGATAAGTTTTCCGAAATAACCCTTCACTGGTGTTTGCAAATTGTTTTTGTGGGTTTTGTGGTTTTCAGATTTGAAAATTTTAGCTCAAAACTTATGGTTTTGTGTCACCCACTTGCTAACCTTGTATTGGGAAAGCAACACGTCCAGTTTACTTGCTCCGTATATTACCTTTTGGTAAACTACCGTCCGGTTGTAAAGGAAAGCGTTGAATAAGCAACTGTTAAGGCAATGTCCCGTGACATGCTTTTGATTATGGTCTATATCGTGTCGGATGCAATTACTATCCTTTGTAGGAGCAATAGTAAAGATCACCCTATAGTTTTTCAGTCTGGCACAAGGTCCTGTCTTCGACCATGCTATGCAACCACCGTTCTTATGGTTGACACCCGATTTGGTTCAGGTGACCTAATGAATTCCGGTTAATTCTTAGGATTTTACGTTCAATGGTAATGAACGCATTGAAAATATGGTTTTCAGAAAACAAATCGGTTTGTAATTTGATCAAAATATTTTCTCGTTCAAGCTCGAGTTTAGATATCATTGAATTCCATGAGTTTGTAATTCTCAATCTTTAAAGTCAATCTCAAGGATTGAGTAATATCCGGCTTAAAAGCTGATTTTTGATCTTTAAGGAGATTATCCTTTCTGGCGATCTGATTCATTAGTCTTATAAGCTAATTTGCACGGTGCCTCCCATTGTACGAGACAGATCCTCTCATGGTTAGGATAAGTCTGACCACTTGGCGACCTTGTTTGATGCTGAGGTCCGTGGATTTCCAGCTGATTTTCGAGAAAAATTTTCAAGGTTTTTCGTAGACTCTACAACTGGTCTGGAAGACAACTTCCTGACCTAAATCAAGAAGCGCGTGTCTTTTTCTCTCGGAAGACTTTACTTCCTTTTAAATTCTATTTATATTACAATAAACTGAGTAAAACTGATTAATATCGTCCAAAACAAAAGTATCTTCAATTATTTGTACAAAATATGTGATATATGTTCTAAATAACTTGGTAAATTTTTCCCACACTTGGCTTTTATTTTCCTTTCTTTGCCTTTTTATTATCATCTATTCCATTTTAAATGAATTCTAACATTTTGGGTTGTTTCTCAATTTATGTCCTTTACGAGGTAACAATAATTTCGGTGTTAACACCTAGTTTTATCGTTCATAAATATGTATAAACATGATTTTGAATTCATTTATTTGAAAAAAAAATTTTTTTTACTAGAAGTGGGTAGTCAGTATATAAGACTAGGGCTGTTCTTTATTATCAGAGAGCACTAGATTCTAATACAACTACTGCGTTACTAGTATTTTTAATGGTAACCAAGTGTTTAAATTAAAATTTTAAAAGTCCGAAAGAATTTAACCCCTTTCCACACTTAAGATCTTGCAATGCCCTCATTTGCAAGAAATCAGTAACAATTTAAATTATTGAGGGTGATTAGCGTAGAAAATGATTAAATTTTACCAAAGTTTCCAAACATATTGTTGTTTGTGTTGAATGATAAATGGTGCACATCATTTGTTCATTCCGTCTGTTGTTATATCACAATTGTTTTTCGTTTTGTCGACAAAATTAATAGCTTTTGCTGAACTTAATGCCAGTCTTTGAAAATGTGCTGTTTTACCCTGTTGTGTACATGAGATAAAATACATACAATACAAATATAAACATGCATGGTAATTTGAAATGGGACTTAATATCCCACTTTCAAATTACAAAAATGAAATATTAGTACAAAATAATAAAAATATTAAACATTACATTAAAGTATCAAAATGTTAAATGTTTAGCATAAATAGATAAAAATTATAAAAGAGAAGACATCACCAATGGAACACTATTGATTTGGATAAGAGTTCCAGTTCATATCATCTTTTGGGTTCCAGGGTTGGTGATAGGCGTTTTGGTAGGCTTGGTTTGGGTCGTACATGTCAAAGGGTGGTCGCATATCGGGCTGATGCGGTGGATAGTAAGCAGGCCGAGTCGGGATGTAGTTATTTGGTACCTGATATGATAGCTGGCTTATGATTTGGTGCTGATGAACTTGCCAGCTATCGTGTTGGCATCGCCTGGAAGTCTCATACTCATTCGCGGCTTGCCACTGCTCATACCGACGATGCCTTTCCTCATTAGTCATTTCTACCTCATCTATACGCTGAAAAACGTCAGTAAAACTATCCCTAATGACATCCCTGATGAAATGTCCCGTTCTTATTGATTAAAAACGTTCCATATTAATTGATTTCGTTGCGAGGTTTTGACCTCTATATGAGACGTTTTTCAAAGACTGCATTCATTTTTAAAACAAACCATAACCTTTATTTCATAAATAAAGGTTTAAAAAGCTTTACGTAGATTATCAAATAATGATAATCTAAAATATCCTGTTTACACACGACCATTACATAATGGTTTACAATACAAATATGTTACATCGAAATCAGTTTCTTGAATGCAGTTTTTACACAATATCATACAAACATGGACTCCAAATCTTGTCCTTATTTTAGTATGCAACAGCGGAAGCTCTTAATATTCACCTGAGAATAAACATGCTTTAAACGTCAACAAAAATGTTGGTGAGTTATAGGTTTAACCTATATATATCAAATCGTAACAATAGACCACAAGATTTCATATTTCAATACACATCCCATACATAGAGATAAAAATCATTCATATGGTGAACACCTGGTAACCGACAATAACAAGATGCATATATAAGAATATCCCCATCATTCCGGGACACCCTTCGGATATGATATAAATTTCGAAGTACTAAAGCATCCGGTACTTTGGATGGGGTTTGTTAGGCCCAATAGATCTATCTTTAGGATTCGCGTCAATTAGGGTGTCTGTTCCCTAATTCTTAGATTACCAGACTTAATAAAAAGGAGCATATTCGATTTCGATAATTCAACCATAGAATGTAGTTTCACGTACTTGTGTCTATTTTGTAAATCATTTATAAAACCTGCATGTATTCTCATCCCAAAAATATTAGATTTTAAAAGTGGGACTATAACTCACTTTCACAGATTTTTACTTCGTCGGGAAGTAAGACTTGGCCACTGTTGATTCACGAACCTATAACAATATATACATATATATTAAAGTATGTTCAAAATATATTTACAACACTTTTAATATATTTTGATGTTTTAAGTTTATTAAGTCAGCTGTCCTCGTTAGTAACCTATAACTAGTTGTCCACAGTTAGATGTACAGAAATAAATCGATAAATATTATCTTGAATCAATCCACGACCCAGTGTATACGTATCTCAGTATTGATCACAACTCAAACTATATATATTTTGGAATCAACCTCAACCCTGTATAGCTAACTCCAACATTCACATATAGAGTGTCTATGGTTGTTCCGAAATATATATAGATGTGTCGACATGATAGGTCGAAACATTGTATACGTGTCGATGGTATCTCAAGATTACATAATATACAATACAAGTTGATTAAGTTATGGTTGGAATAGATTTGTTACCAATTTTCACGTAGCTAAAATGAGAAAAATTATCCAATCTTGTTTTACCCATAACTTCTTCATTTTAAATCCGTTTTGAGTGAATCAAATTGCTATGATTTCATATTGAACTCTATTTTATGAATCTAAATAGAAAAAGTATAGGTTTATAGTCGGAAAAATAAGTTACAAGTCGTTTTTGTAAAGGTAGTCATTTCAGTCGAAAGAACGACGTCTAGATGACCATTTTAGAAAACATACTTCCACTTTGAGTTTAACCATAATTTTTGGATATAGTTTCATGTTCATAATAAAAATCATTTTCTCAGAATAACAACTTTTAAATCAAAGTTTATCATAGTTTTTAATTAACTAACCCAAAACAGCCCGCGGTGTTACTACGACGGCGTAAATCCGGTTTTACGGTGTTTTTCGTGTTTCCAGGTTTTAAATCATTAAGTTAGCATATCATATAGATATAGAACATGTGTTTAGTTGATTTTAAAAGTCAAGTTAGAAGGATTAACTTTTGTTTGCGAACAAGTTTAGAATTAACTAAACTATGTTCTAGTGATTACAAGTTTAAACCTTCGAATAAGATAGCTTTATATGTATGAATCGAATGATGTTATGAACATCATTACTACCTTAATTTCCTTGGATAAACCTACTGGAAAAGAGAAAAATGGATCTAGCTTCAATGGATCCTTGGATGGCTCGAAGTTCTTGAAGCAGAATCATGACACGAAAACAAGTTCAAGTAAGATCATCACTTGAAATAAGATTGTTATAGTTATAGAAATTGAACCAAAGTTTGAATATGATTATTACCTTGTATTAGAATGATAACCTACTGTAAGAAACAAAGATTTCTTGAGGTTGGATGATCACCTTACAAGATTGGAAGTGAGCTAGCAAACTTGAAAGTATTCTTGATTTTATGAAACTAGAACTTTTGGAATTTATGAAGAACACTTAGAACTTGAAGATAGAACTTGAGAGAGATCAATTAGATGAAGAAAATTGAAGAATGAAAGTGTTTGTAGGTGTTTTTGGTCGTTGGTGTATGGATTAGATATAAAGGATATGTAATTTTGTTTTCATGTAAATAAGTCATGAATGATTACTCATATTTTTGTAATTTTATGAGATATTTCATGCTAGTTGCCAAATGATGGTTCCCACATGTGTTAGGTGACTCACATGGGCTGCTAAGAGCTGATCATTGGAGTGTATATACCAATAGTACATACATCTAAAAGCTGTGTATTGTACGAGTACGAATACGGGTGCATACGAGTAGAATTGTTGATGAAACTGAACGAGGATGTAATTGTAAGAATTTTTGTTAAGTAGAAGTATTTTGATAAGTGTATTGAAGTCTTTCAAAAGTGTATAAATACATATTAAAACACTACATGTATATACATTTTAACTGAGTCGTTAAGTCATCGTTAGTCGTTACATGTAAGTGTTGTTTTGAAACCTTTAGGTTAACGATCTTGTTAAATGTTGTTAACCCAATGTTTATAATATCAAATGAGATTTTAAATTATTATATTATCATGATATTATCATGTATGAATATCTCTTAATATGATATATATACATTAAATGTCTTTACAACGATAATCGTTACATATATGTCTCGTTTAAAAATTATTAAGTTAGTAGTCTTGTTTTTACATATGTAGTTCATTGTTAATATACTTTATGATATGTTTTCTTATCATAGTATCATGTTAACTATATATATATATATATCCATATATATGTCATCATATAGTTTTTACAAGTTTTAACGTTCGTGAATCAACGATCAACTTGGGTGGTCAATTGTCTATATGAAACATATTTCAATTAATCAAGTCTTAACAAGTTTGATTGCTTAACATGTTGGAAACATTTAATCATATAAATATCAATCTCAATTAATATATATAAACATGGAAAAGTTCGGGTCACTACAGTACCTACCCGTTAAATAAATTTCGTCCCGAAATTTTAAGCTGTTGAAGGTGTTGACGAATCTTCTGGAAATAGATGCGGGTATTTCTTCTTCATCTGATCTTCACGCTCCCAGGTGAACTCGGGTCCTCTACGAGCATTCCATCGAACCTTAACAATTGGTATCTTGTTTTGCTTAAGTCTTTTAACCTCACGATCCATTATTTCGACGGGTTCTTCGATGAATTGAAGTTTTTCGTTGATTTGGATTTCATCTAACGGAATAGTGAGATCTTCTTTAGCAAAACATTTCTTTAAATTCGAGACGTGGAAAGTGTTATGTACAGCCGCGAGTTGTTGAGGTAACTCTAGTCGGTAAGCTACTGGTCCGACACGATCAATAATCTTGAATGGTCCAATATACCTTGGATTTAATTTCCCTCGTTTACCAAATCGAACAACGCCTTTCCAAGGTGCAACTTTAAGCATGACCATCTCTCCAATTTCAAATTCTATATCTTTTCTTTTAATGTCAGCGTAGCTCTTTTGTCGACTTTGGGCGGTTTTCAACCGTTGTTGAATTTGGATGATCTTCTCGGTAGTTTCTTGTATAATCTCCGGACCCGTAATCTGTCTATCCCCCACTTCACTCCAACAAATCAGAGACCTGCACTTTCTACCATAAAGTGCTTCAAACGGCGCCATCTCAATGCTTGAATGGTAGCTGTTGTTGTAGGAAAATTCTGCTAACGGTAGATGTCGATCCCAACTGTTTCCGAAATCAATAACACATGCTCGTAGCATGTCTTCAAGCGTTTGTATCGTCCTTTCGCTCTGCCCATCAGTTTGTGGATGATAGGCAGTACTCATGTCTAGACGAGTTCCTAATGCTTGCTGTAATGTCTGCCAGAATCTTGAAATAAATCTGCCATCCCTATCAGAGATAATAGAGATTGGTATTCCATGTCTGGAAACGACTTCCTTCAAATACAGTCGTGTTAACTTCTCCATCTTGTCATCCTCTCTTATTGGTAGGAAGTGTGCTGATTTGGTGAGACGATCAACTATTACCCAAATAGTATTAAAACCACTTGCAGTCCTTGGCAATTTAGTGATGAAATCCATGGTAATGTTTTCCCATTTCCATTCCGGGATTTCGGGTTGTTGAAGTAGACCTGATGGTTTCTGATGCTCAGCTTTGACCTTAGAACACGTCAAACATTCTCCTACGTATTTAGCAACATCAGCTTTCATACCCGGCCACCAAAAATGTTTCTTGAGATCCTTGTACATCTTCCCCGTTCCAGGATGTATTGAGTATCTGGTTTTATGAGCTTCTCTAAGTACCATTTCTCTCATATCTCCAAATTTTGGTACCCAAATCCTTTCAGCCCTATACCGGGTTCCGTCTTCCCGAATATTAAGATGCTTCTCCGATCCTTTGGGTATTTCATCCTTTAAATTTCCCTCTTTTAAAACTCCTTGTTGCGCCTCCTTTATTTGAGTAGTAATGTTATTATGAATCATTATATTCATAGATTTTACTCGAATGGGTTCTCTGTCCTTCCTGCTCAAGGCATCGGCTACCACATTTGCCTTCCTCGGGTGGTAACGAATCTCAAAGTCGTAATCATTCAATAATTCAATCCACCTACGCTGCCTCATATTCAGTTGTTTCTGATTAAATATGTGTTGAAGACTTTTGTGGTCGGTATATATAATACTTTTGACCCCATATAAGTAGTGCCTCCAAGTCTTTAATGCAAAAACAACCGCGCCTAATTCCAAATCATGCGTCGTATAATTTTGTTCGTGAATCTTCAATTGTCTAGACGCATAAGCAATCACCTTCGTTCGTTGCATTAATACACAACCGAGACCTTGCTTTGATGCATCACAATAAATCACAAAATCATCATTCCCTTCAGGCAATGACAATATAGGTGCCGTAGTTAGCTTTTTCTTCAATAACTGAAACGCTTTCTCTTGTTCATCATTCCATTCAAATTTCTTCCCTTTATGCGTTAATGCAGTCAAGGGTTTTGCTATTCTGGAAAAGTCTTGGATGAACCTTCTGTAGTAACCAGCTAGTCCTAAAAACTGGCGTATGTGTTTCGGAGTTTTCGGGGTTTCCCACTTTTCAACAGTTTCTATCTTTGCCGGATCCACCTTAATACCTTCTTTGTTCACTATGTGACCGAGGAATTGAACTTCTTCCAACCAAAATGCACACTTTGAAAACTTAGCGTACAATTCTTCCTTCCTCAATACTTCTAACACCTTTCTCAAATGTTCACCGTGTTCTTGGTCATTCTTTGAGTAAATAAGTATGTCATTAATGAAAACAATGACAAACTTGTCAAGGTATGGTCCACACACTCGGTTCATAAGGTCCATGAACACAGCTGGTGCATTAGTTAAACCAAACGGCATGACCATAAACTCGTAATGACCGTAACGTGTTCTGAAAGCAGTCTTTGGAATATCATCTTCTTTCACCCGCATTTGATGATACCCAGAACGTAAGTCAATCTTTGAATAAACAGACGAGCCTTGTAGTTGATCAAATAAGTCGTCGATTCTCGGTAGTGGGTAGCGGTTCTTGATGGTAAGTTTGTTCAACTCTCTGTAGTCGATACACAACCTGAATGTACCATCTTTCTTCTTGACAAACAAAACAGGAGCTCCCCACGGTGATGTGCTTGGTCGAATGAAACCACGCTCTAAAAGTTCTTGTAATTGGCTTTGCAGTTCTTTCATCTAGCTGGGTGCGAGTCTGTAAGGAGCACGAGCTATTGGTGCAGCTCCTGGTACAAGATCTATTTGAAATTCAACGGATCGATGTGGGGGTAATCCCGGTAATTCTTTCGGAAATACATCGGGAAATTCTTTTGCAATGGGAACATCATTGATGATCTTTTCTTCAGTTTGTACTTTCTCGACGTGTGCTAGAACAGCATAGCAACCTTTTCTTATTAGTTTTTGTGCCTTCAAATTACTAATAAGATGTAGCTTCGTGTTGCCCTTTTCTCCGTACACCATTAAGGGTTTTCCTTTTTCTCGTATAATGCGAATTGCATTTTTGTAACAAACGATCTCCGCTTTCACTTCTTTCAACCAGTCCATACCGATTATCACATCAAAACTCCCTAACTCTACTGGTATCAAATCAATCTTAAATGTTTCGCTAACCAGTTTAATTTCTCGATTCCGACATATATTATCTGCTGAAATTAATTTACCATTTGCTAATTCGAGTAAAAATTTACTATCCAAAGGCGTCAATGGACAACTTAATTTAGCACAAAAATCTCTACTCATATAGCTTCTATCCGCACCCGAATCAAATAAAACGTAAGCAGATTTATTGTCAATAAGAAACGTACCCGTAACAAGCTCCGGGTCTTCCTGTGCCTCTACCGCATTAATATTGAAAACTCTTCCACGGCCTTGTCCATTCGTGTTCTCCTGGTTCGGGCAATTTCTAATAATGTGGCCTGGTTTTCCACATTTATAACAAACTACATTGGCATAACTTGCTCCGACACTACTTGCTCCGCCATTACTCGTTCCGACACCATTTGTTCCTTTCGTTCTATTAACCCCTGGTCCGTAGACCTCACACTTCGCCGCGCTATGACCATTTCTTTTACACTTGTTGCAAAATTTGGTGCAGAACCCCGAGTGATTCTTTTCACACCTTTGGCATAGCTGCTTCTGATTGTTGTTGTTGTTGCGGTTATTATTGTTGTTGGGATGATTGTTGTAGTTGTTGTTGTTGTTGTTGTTGTTGTTGTTGTTGGGCCGTTTGTTGTAGTTGCGATTGATGTTGCGATTGTTGGGATAATTGTTGCGATTATTGTTGTAATTGCTGTTGTTGTTGTATTGGTGATTCTTATCACCGTTTTCCTCCCACTTTCTTTTGACTTGCTTCACATTGGCCTCTTCAGCAGTCTGTTCTTTAATTCTTTCTTCAATCTGGTTCACTAGTTTGTGAGCCATTCTACATGCCTGTTGTATGGAGGCGGGCTCGTGTGAACTTATATCTTCTTGGATTCTTTCCGGTAATCCTTTCACAAACGCGTCGATCTTCTCTTCCTCATCTTCGAATGCTCCCGGATACAATAGGCACAATTCTGTGAATCGTCTTTCGTACGTGGTAATATCAAATCCTTGGGTTCGTAACCCTCTAAGTTCTGTCTTGAGCTTATTAACCTCGGTTCTGGGACGGTACTTCTCGTTCATCAAGTGCTTGAATGCTGACCACGGTAGTGCGTACGCATCATCTTGTCCCACTTGCTCTAGATAGGTATTCCACCATGTTAACGCAGAACCTGTGAAGGTATGCGTAGCGTACTTCACTTTGTCCTCTTCAGTACACTTACTTATGGCAAACACCGATTCAACCTTCTCGGTCCACCGTTTCAATCCGATCGGTCCTTCGGTTCCATCAAATTCCAAAGGTTTGCAGGCAGTGAATTCTTTGTAGGTGCATCCTACACGATTTCCTGTACTGCTAGATCCAAGGTTATTGTTGGTATGTAGCGCAGCCTGTACTGCGGCTATGTTTGAAGCTAGAAAAGTACGGAATTCCTCTTCATTCATATTCACGGTGTGTCGAGTAGTCGGTGCCATTTCCTTCAAAATAGTTAAATGGAACAAGTTAATCATACAGAATATTAAGAGTAGTTAATAGTATTTCGTAGCATAATATGAACTCATTTATAAAAGCTTTTTCTTCATATTAGCGTTTTATAAGTTTAAATTCGGGTAGTACCTACCCGTTAAGTTCATACTTAGTAGCTAATATACAATTCAACTACTACAATTCTATATGAAAAACTGATTGTAATAATATTTCGCGTTCAAACTTTTATACAATATTTTACAAACTTACAATACCGCTTATTTTACATAAAGCATGAAATATAGCACACAATAACTTTGATACAAGATAGTTGTGAAGACAATTCTAGCTAGTACACAAGTCGTTCAGCAAAGGCAATAAAGACACGTAATTCATACGTCCAGAAACAAGTCATGCATTCTGGTTTTACTAGGACTACTTCCCATCCTTGGTCTTGTGCAACATAACCGTTATGGCCGTTGATAAGACAGCGTGTTATAACGTCATCAAAGGGATGAGGGTTATGTAATGTCCAACAGTCCCGTAATAATCTAAAAACCTCATTTCTAACCCCAATTACCGACTCCGTCACTTGTGGAAACGTTTTGTTTAATAGTTGTAGCCCGATGTTCTTGTTCTCACTTTGGTGAGAAGCGAACATTACTAATCCGTAAGCATAACATGCTTCTTTATGTTGCATGTTAGCCGCTTTTTCTAAATCACGAAGTCCAATATTCGGATATATTGAGTCAAAATAATTTCTTAACCCGTTGCGTAAAATAGCATTTGGGTTCCCCGCAATATATGCGTCAAAGTAAACACATCGTAACTTATGGGTTTCCCAATGTGATATCCCCCATCTTTTAAACGAAAGTCTCTTATAAACCAAGACATTCTTGGAACGTTCTTCGAATTTCTTACAAACTGATCTCGCCTTAAATAGTTGTGCCGAAGAATTCTGGCCGACTCTAGACAAGATTTCATCAATCATGTCTCCAGGTAGGTCTCTTAAAATATTGGGTTGTCTATCCATTTTGTGTTTTTAAACTGTAAAATAGACAAGAGTTAGTTTCATAAAAAAATACTTATTAATACAAGCAATTTTTACATATATCATAAAGCATAAGAACACTATATTACATATATTACACCACACGAATACAACTATCTTATTCCGACTCGCTCGTTTCTTCTTCTTCGGTTTTGGTTCGTTTTTCCAAGTTTCTAGGGATATATGATGTTCCCCTAATACGAGCCGTCGTTGTCCACATTGGTTTAGAAAAACCTGGTGGTTTAGAGGTTCCCGGGTCATTGTTACAACTTAAGGACTTCGGGGGTTAACGATACATATAAAGTTCATCGGGGTTGGAATTAGATTTCTCTATTTTTATGCCCTTTCCCTTATTATTTTCTTTTGCCTTTTTAAATTCAGTTGGGGTAATTTCTATAACATCATCGGAATTCTCGTCGGAATCCGATTCATCGGAGAATTGGTAATCCTCCCAATATTTTGCTTCCTTGGCGGAAACACCATTGACCATAATTAACTTTGGTCGGTTGGTTGAGGATTTTCTTTTACTTAACCGTTTTATTATTTCCCCCACCGGTTCTATTTCTTCATCCGGTTCCGATTCTTCTTCCGGTTCCGATTCTTCTTCCGGTTCCGACTCTTCTTCCGGTTCCTCTTCGGGAACTTGTGAATCAGTCCACAAATCATTCCAATTTACATTTGACTCTTCATTATTATTAGGTGAGTCAATGGGACTTGTTCTAGAGGTAGACATCTATCACATAATATCAAACACGTTAAGAGATTAATATATCACATAATATTCATATGTTAAAAATATATAGTTTCCAACAAAAATGTTAAGCAATCATTTTTAAAGAAAACACGGTCGAAGTCCAGACTCACTAATGCATCCTAACAAACTCGATAAGACACACTAATGCAAATTTTCTGGTTCTCTAAGACCAACGCTCGGATACCAACTGAAATGTCCCGTTCTTATTGATTAAAAACGTTCCATATTAATTGATTTCGTTGCGAGGTTTTGACCTCTATATGAGACGTTTTTCAAAGACTGCATTCATTTTTAAAACAAACCATAACCTTTATTTCATAAATAAAGGTTTAAAAAGCTTTACGTAGATTATCAAATAATGATAATCTAAAATATCCTGTTTACACACGACCATTACATAATGGTTTACAATACAAATATGTTACATCGAAATCAGTTTCTTGAATGCATTTTTTACACAATATCATACAAACATGGACTCCAAATCTTGTCCTTATTTTAGTATGCAACAGCGGAAGCTCTTAATATTCACCTGAGAATAAACATGCTTTAAACGTCAACAAAAATGTTGGTGAGTTATAGGTTTAACCTATATATATCAAATCGTAACAATAGACCACAAGATTTCATATTTCAATACACATCCCATACATAGAGATAAAAATCATTCATATGGTGAACACCTGGTAACCGACAATAACAAGATGCATATATAAGAATATCCCCATCATTCCGGGACACCCTTCGGATATGATATAAATTTCGAAGTACTAAAGCATCCGGTACTTTGGATGGGGTTTGTTAGGCCCAATAGATCTATCTTTAGGATTCGCGTCAATTAGGGTGTCTGTTCCCTAATTCTTAGATTACCAGACTTAATAAAAAGGGGCATATTCGATTTCGATAATTCAACCATAGAATGTAGTTTCACGTACTTGTGTCTATTTTGTAAATCATTTATAAAACCTGCATGTATTCTCATCCCAAAAATATTAGATTTTAAAAGTGGGACTATAACTCACTTTCACAGATTTTTACTTCGTCGGGAAGTAAGACTTGGCCACTGTTGATTCACGAACCTATAACAATATATACATATATATTAAAGTATGTTCAAAATATATTTACAACACTTTTAATATATTTTGATGTTTTAAGTTTATTAAGTCAGCTGTCCTACTAGTTGTCCACAGTTAGATGTACAGAAATAAATCGATAAATATTATCTTGAATCAATCCACGACCCAGTGTATACGTATCTCAGTATTGATCACAACTCAAACTATATATATTTTGGAATCAACCTCAACCCTGTATAGCTAACTCCAACATTCACATATAGAGTGTCTATGGTTGTTCCGAAATATATATAGATGTGTCGACATGATAGGTCGAAACATTGTATACGTGTCTATGGTATCTCAAGATTACATAATATACAATACAAGTTGATTAAGTTATGGTTGGAATAGATTTGTTACCAATTTTCACGTAGCTAAAATGAGAAAAATTATCCAATCTTGTTTTACCCATAACTTCTTCATTTTAAATCCGTTTTGAGTGAATCAAATTGCTATGATTTCATACTGAACTCTATTTTATGAATCTAAACAGAAAAATTATAGGTTTATAGTCGGAAAAATAAGTTACAAGTCGTTTTTGTAAAGGTAGTCATTTCAGTCGAAAGAACGACGTCTAGATGACCATTTTAGAAAACATACTTCCACTTTGAGTTTAACCATAATTTTTGGATATAGTTTCATGTTCATAATAAAAATCATTTTCTCAGAATAACAACTTTTAAATCAAAGTTTATCATAGTTTTTAATTAACTAACCCAAAACAGCCCGCGGTGTTACTACGACGGCGTAAATCCGGTTTTACGGTGTTTTTCGTGTTTCCAGGTTTTAAATCATTAAGTTAGCATATCATATAGATATAGAACATGTGTTTAGTTGATTTTAAAAGTCAAGTTAGAAGGATTAACTTTTGTTTGCGAACAAGTTTAGAATTAACTAAACTATGTTCTAGTGATTACAAGTTTAAACCTTCGAATAAGATAGCTTTATATGTATGAATCGAATGATGTTATGAACATCATTACTACCTTAATTTCCTTGGATAAACCTACTGGAAAAGAGAAAAATGGATCTAGCTTCAATGGATCCTTGGATGGCTCGAAGTTCTTGAAGCAGAATCATGACACGAAAACAAGTTCAAGTAAGATCATCACTTGAAATAAGATTGTTATAGTTATAGAAATTGAACCAAAGTTTGAATATGATTATTACCTTGTATTAGAATGATAACCTACTGTAAGAAACAAAGATTTCTTGAGGTTGGATGATCACCTTACAAGATTGGAAGTGAGCTAGCAAACTTGAAAGTATTCTTGATTTTATGAAACTAGAACTTTTGGAATTTATGAAGAACACTTAGAACTTGAAGATAGAACTTGAGAGAGATCAATTAGATGAAGAAAATTGAAGAATGAAAGTGTTTGTAGGTGTTTTTGGTCGTTGGTGTATGGATTAGATATAAAGGATATGTAATTTTGTTTTCATGTAAATAAGTCATGAATGATTACTCATATTTTTGTAATTTTATGAGATATTTCATGCTAGTTGCCAAATGATGGTTCCCACATGTGTTAGGTGACTCACATGGGCTACTAATAGCTGATCATTGGAGTGTATATACCAATAGTACATACATCTAAAAGCTGTGTATTGTACGAGTACGAATACGGGTGCATACGAGTAGAATTGTTGATGAAACTGAACGAGGATGTAATTGTAAGCATTTTTGTTAAGTAGAAGTATTTTGATAAGTGTATTGAAGTCTTTCAAAAGTGTATAAATACATATTAAAACACTACATGTATATACATTTTAACTGAGTCGTTAAGTCATTGTTAGTCGTTACATGTAAGTGTTGTTTTGAAACCTTTAGGTTAACGATCTTGTTAAATGTTGTTAACCCAATGTTTATAATATCAAATGAGATTTTAAATTATTATATTATCATGATATTATCATGTATGAATATCTCTTAATATGATATATATACATTAAATGTCTTTACAACGATAATCGTTACATATATGTCTCGTTTAAAAATCATTAAGTTAGTAGTCTTGTTTTTACATATGTAGTTCATTGTTAATATACTTTATGATATGTTTTCTTATCATAGTATCATGTTAACTATATATATATATATATATATATCCATATATATGTCATCATATAGTTTTTACAAGTTTTAACGTTCGTGAATCACCGATCAACTTGGGTGGTCAATTGTCTATATGAAACATATTTCAATTAATCAAGTCTTAACAAGTTTGATTGCTTAACATGTTGGAAACATTTAATCATGTAAATATCAATCTCAATTAATATATATAAACATGGAAAAGTTCGGGTCACTACACCTGATGTCATCCGCTTCCTCCATCTCTTCATCCGAACCCCTCTCTTCCTGTGGATGACGGCCCTGATATGGGAATGCCTGATTGCGTCTCCTAGTCAATACCTTTGCACCTTGATAGACTTGCAAACCTAAAGTCTCGTCTTGTTCCCTACTGATAGTGCTCCAAATGAACATATATTTAGTAGCAATATCCTTCCAATATGTAAAGTTTTCAGTTGCAATTGTTCTATTTTCAAGTAATATTCGTTTAAATAAATAAGTGTGAAGACAAAAGGCAAAAATGAAGATTTGAAGACGCAAACGTCCAAAAAGCTCAAATGTACAAGATACAATTCAAATGGTTCAATTTATTGATAAGAAACGTCTAAAAATGACAAGAGTACAAGTTGTGAAACGCAAAGTACAAGATATTAAATTGTACGAAAAGGCGTTCGAAAATCCGGAACCGAGACATGAACCAACTATCAACGCCCGACGCAACGGACCAAAAATTACAAGTCAACTATGCACAAGAATATAATATAATATATAAATAATTATATAAAATTATATATATATTATATTATATAATAAAAATGTCGACAAACAAATGGCCAAAAGTTGGTGAGCTGGAGGACGTGCCTTCGCGATCTCGGAGCTGGAAGGCACATCTGCTAAGCGATAGCGGAGCAGCCAAAATCAGAAATGCCTATAAAAGGCACGAGCTTCTGCCGAGTTTGATACACCAATTCATATATCTTTCCTCTGTAATAATAATAAATATATATATTATATATATATATATAGTATAGGTTAGTTTTATATTAGTTAGTTTGGGTAATGTAACGGTTATTTACGGGTTTTAAAGCCGGAACTCTGTCCGTGTAACACTACGCGATAAATAATCAATGTAAGTTATGTTCTCCTTTTTAAATTAATGTCTTGTAACTAAGTTATTATTATGCTTATTTAAGTCGAAGTAATCATGATGTTGGGCTAAATATTAAAAGACGGGGTTATTGGGTTTTGGACCATAATTGGGGTTTGGACAAAAGATCGACACTTGTGGAAATTAGATTATGGGCTATTAATGGGCTTTATATTAAATTAACGATACCTCATTAATTTAATATAAAGGTTATGATTTGACGTATCTATATATAACCACATACGCTTAATCGGACACGATGGGCGGGATATTTATAAGTACGAATTATCGTTCATTTGACCGGACACGGGGATGGATTAATAGTTACTGGACTCATTAAAACAGGGGTGGATTACATTCAAGGATAATTGGTGTAATTGTTAACAAAGTATTAAAACCTTGGATTACACACAGTCGATAACCTGGTGTATTCATTAAACAAAGTATTAAGACCTTGTTACAGTTCGAATCCCCAATTAGTTGGAATATTTGACTTCGGGTATAAGGTTAATTTGGCGAAGACCCTCGCACTTTATAATTATGACCGATGGACTATTATGGCAAAACCAGATGGACTTATTGAATAATTCAGGACAAAGGACAATTAACCCAGGGTAATAAATTAAAATCAAAACGTCAAACATCATGAGTACGGAAATTTGAATAAGCATAATATATTTTATTTTATATTTTCTCGTACTTTTATTTATTTTGTCATTTTAATTATTGTTATTTATTTTATCGTTGGTTAAATATCGTCATTTACTTTACGCTTCACTTAAAATATAAAATCGACAAACCGGTCATTAAACGATAAACCCCCTTTTATATATTATTACTATATATAATATATTTTGTACAAATATAATTGTTTAAAAATATAGTGTAAAATAAGTCGTCTCCCTGTGGAACGAACCGGACTTACTAAAAACTATACTACTCTATGATTAGGTACACTGCCTATAGTGTTGTAGCAAGGTTTAGGTATATCCCATTTGTAAATAAATAATTAAAACTTGTGTTATTTGTAACGTATTTCGTAATAAAAATATATAACTATTTCGTACCCCCACGCTACATCATCACCTACATACCATCATCGGACCCCCTTGATCCCTATCTACACCTAAATAATCTCCAATGAGAGTAACAAAAATACCTCCTCCTATTATTCCCCCGTCATGTATTCCTTCCACTATCTTAGACAAATAAAAACCAACACAGTAGGGGATATTAACAAAGCTTCTAGTGCTTCGAATGCACTTAAGGTAAAATAAATCGTGTAGAGTCATTTTCTCCTTGTTGTTACCTCTTTGTGTAATCGAGTTTGCTAAGAATCTATGTATTATACGAAGCTCGGCTTTGTTAATATCTAAATAGGAGTGTCTTCCGCTCCGCGTAAACACATTAAAATTTGACATACGCCTCCAGACGGCGTCAGCGTCAAAATTCTATCTACCCTCTCACCATGATAAATCAAATTTGTACAATCAGGTAGTAGTAATTCAGCGGGAGTGTAAATCTGTAAAGCCCTGGCCATGTCCAGCATGGACATTCTGTACATCCTACGGCCAAGTAAAAATCCAAGAAAACTCTTATCGTCTAACCTATCTACATCCTTATTAAAAGTTATAGAACTCATAAGCTCAACACACCACTCTTTATATACAGGCCTACGAGTGGTAAATAAACGTTCCCAATCGGGAAAAGAAAAGCTGCCATACCTTTGGATTAGATGCTGCCTAACTGGGTTAGCTAGGTGGACCCTTTCCAAAGGCTCCCAATCGATTACCCTTGGAACTTCTACATTTTTGGTCCAAAGCTTAAATTTGTTACTTTGGTATGTCGGGTAATCTCTCTAACTTCTATCAATCCTTAAATTGGAATGCAACTATTCTTCATGAATTGTTGGGTGTTCTACTATATGGTGAGCGGGAAATACAACGTATGCAATAAAAAATTGTGGGTCCGGTTCATAGTATGGCACATGTTGATCAGGTTGTTGTTGTTGTTCCTGTTGTTGCTCCGGTTCGTGATATTGCATCTCTGGCTGTGGTTCCGGATCAGGTTTCCTAGACGATGATGATACACCGTCTGTATCTGTATTCTCTACAAAATACATTAAACACAAAATTTGTGCATCCAAATATGCATTAGTGTTAGCAAAATAATAAATTAAAACAATTACAATAACATGTTTAATCCATATTAAACTTATACTCATTTTCATATTTTTATCAATTCTACACTTTTTCAAATAAGCATATATGAAAATGTTTACAAAGTTCATAAGCATTCAACTCAAATAACATGTCAAAATAATCATTACTAGCAATTAAACAAGTTTCAAATGGCATTTATATCAAATTAATCAAGTTCTTGAATTTTAGACTTAAAAAGTCCACTTTAATTCTCAAAAATCATGTTTAGGATCAAAGTTTGGATCATTTAGCTGCCTAAACAAGTTATACTACTTAATTTAGCAATAATTCATGACAAAAATCGGCCATAACCTGTTTATATCAAAAAGCCCCAAATTGCTCAAGAACACAAACCCTAGATTTCTAAAATTTTTAAAGTTTTTGGCTTCAAATCATGTTAAATAGCATCAATCTAGGTTATACATGCATAAAATACTAACAATTTATCTCTAAATACACTAGAAATTAATAAAATTAAATTAGGTAAAAATTAGCTCAAACACTAAAATTCGAATTTAAAGAGTTTTAGGGGTGAAATCTTTACCTTTCTGCCTCCCCATCTGAATATAGGCATGATTATAGCTGATTATTGTGAGAAATTTGGTTGATTTTGGTGAAAAAAATGAAGATTTTAGGGTGATTTTTGGGAGTATTTGCGTATGTGTGTGTGTTTGTGAGAAGGCAGAAGCAGCAGCTCACTGGCCTTTTGTTCCTGATCTGTCCAGGGTGCCCATGCGATCGCATGAGTTCCCAGTGCAATCTCCATGCGATCGCATGGGGTATATATATATATATATATATATTTTTTTATAAGACCTTTGACTTATAAAACAAATAATTAATTTATTTAAAATTTTGTTTCTTTTAAGAATGAGGGCGTTTCGGTACGTCGACCAAGTTCGTCTCTCGACAAAATTTTAAAATTTGTCATTTTAAAACGATTGTTTTAAAAGAAAAGATTTTTGGGTTTTTTAAATGTTTTTGTCATACTTTAAATCAATAAGATTAAAAATAATGATAATAAAATTTCTCGTCCCGCCCTCGGGTAAAACAATTTCGGTTCAACGACCTAGTCTTCAACTCACGACGAATTTTTAGAAATCACATTTTTAACTTAATGAAATAAAGTACATTTTTGTTTTTAAATTCACACCAAACTTAAATTTAAAATGTATAAAATTAAAAATTCATATTAATATTATTAATATTTTTATACATTAATTTTGCAAACTTATATAGAAAATATTAATTTTTAAAATATTTAAAAACTTAAATATATTGATTTAAAAAGATTTACAATATTAATTTAATATATATATATATATATATATATATATATATATATATATATATATATATATATATATATATATATATATATATATATATATTAATTTTAAAAAACAAGGTAAAAATAAAATTAAAAATCTTTTTGGTCTTTTATCGCACTTTAATCAATCAAATATTATCAAAAATATACGCCCTTCTTTTAGATAAAGTAATTTCGACTATTTTACCTAGTTTTACTCCTGATGAATTTCTGAAATATTTTGGATTGATTGATTAAAGATATTTATACCTTAAGAATAAACGGTAAATTTCGCAGTGATGTAATAAATTTTTGTATGATATCAATAATTTTGGTTTCGCATACCTAATTTTATTGAATATCAATTTAATACTTTATAGCGAACGATTCAGAGTTTATTATCAAAAGGTTAAAAGCAATAAATAAAAATAAAACTGTACATACTTACCTGTGAGGTAGAATTCTTAGAGACCTGCTTTAGTCGACTTATAGGAGAGTCGTGTGATTTGGTTTTCCATAGCTACATAAGCGTAACCTCGATTCTTTAATAACTTTTCTTCTAAACATATGAACGGTCCTTCTCTGCATAGAGTAACAAATTCAGTATTTGAATATGTTTGATTGTTCGAACATTTACCTTCGTGTGACCATTTTCCGCATTTATGACATCTTTCAAGGTGTCGTGCTCTTCTTCTTGTTTCGGATTTTGATTTTCCTTTACCAAAATGTATCTTATGTTGATCTTTCCTGAGTTCTTTCCTTACTTCGTCCATTTTGTCTCTTATGAATGATACCAGTTCACTCGGGAAGATGTTATTATTACGTTTAGTAATCATAGCATGTAGTAGTAGACCATGGTTCAGATCAAAGGAATTCTTCATCTCGTAAAACCTAAAAGAAATAAAAATTTAGAATGGAGGGAGAAGACTAGTTCTTTAGGGTTTGCTAGGGAAAGACCATTCGGATTCCATTCTCGGAAACTACATGAAAACAGAATATCTAACTCTAACAGAAATACATATTACCCTAAAAAGATTCGAATCTTCCCACACTTAGTTAGATGTGGTGTCGAAATTGTGATTAACTTCATCTTTAACTTCCATTGGATTATCTATGTAATGTTTAACTCTGTGACCATTAACCTTAAATTCAATCCCATTTGAATTTATTAACTCTATTGTTCCGTATGGGAAAACTCTTTTGACTATAAATGGTCCAGACCATCTTGATTTCAATTTTTCAGGAAATAGCTTGAATCGTGAATTGAAAAGAAGAACTCTGTCTCCTTCCTTAAATTCTTTTGATCTTCTGATTCTTTTATCATGCCATTTCTTCGTTCTTTCTTTATAGATTAACGAATTTTCGTATGCTTCATGTCTCAATTCTTCTAATTCGTTTAATTGACTTAACCGTAGACGTCCGGCTTCATGTATATCAAGATTACATGTCTTCAAAGCCCAAAATGCTTTGTGCTCAATTTCTACTTGAAGATGACATGCTTTTCCGTAAACGAGTCTAAAAGGTGTGGTTCCAATTGGAGTTTTTTAGGCTGTTCTAAAAGCCCAGAGTGCATCCTCCAATTTCATGGACCATTCCTTCGGATTTGATCCTACGGTTTTCTCTAGAATACGTGTTAAAGCTCGGTTGGTATTTTTAACTTGTCCACTTGTTTGTGGATGATAAGCGGTTGAGATTTTATGAGTTACTCCATATCTTTTGAGAACTTTCTCAAGTTGATTATTACAAAAATGAGTACCCCGATCACTTATTAAAGCTTTCGGTGTTCCAAACCTAGCAAAAAGAAGTTTTAAGAAGTTGACTACAACTCGTGCATCGTTAGTTGGGAGAGCTTGTGCTTCCGCCCATTTAGATACATAATCAATGGCAACGAGAATGTAGAGATTATTATGAGATTTTGGAAATTGACCCATAAAGTCAATACCCCAAACGTCAAATACTTCACATACTTGAATGACATTTTGTGGTATATCATCACGTTGACTTATTTTTTCGGCCCTTTGACAAGCATCACAGGATTTACAAAGAAGGGTCTTTGAAAATTGTAGGCCAATAGAATCCAGCGTCGTAAACTTTTCTTGCTGTGAGTTGAGGCCCATAATGCCCTCCTGTTGGTCCTGTGTGACAATGGTTTAAGATTTGACTAGCTTCATCCCCGAATACACATCGGCGTATTATTTCATCGGGACAACTTTTAAACAAATGTGGATCTTCCCAGAAATAGTGTTTTATATCACTAAAGAATTTCTTTCGTTTTTGGTACGACATCCCTTTTTCAAGGAATCCACATATTAAGTAGTTTGCATAGTCTGCAAACTATGGAATTTCATTATAATCTATCTTCAATAGATATTCATCAGGAAAGTTGTCTTGTATAGCCGATTCATTTAGAACTTCTAATTCGGAATTTTCAAGACGAGAAAGATGATCAGCGGTGAGATTTTCTGCTCCCCTTTTATCTCATATTTCAATATCGAACTCTTGTAAGAGTAAGATCCAACGGATTAATCGTGGTTTGGCATCTTGTTTTGAAAATAGGTATCTAAGAGCAGAATGGTCGGTATAGACCACCGTTTTAGCTAAAACGAGATATGAACGAAATTTGTCAAAAGCAAAGACAATGGCAAGGAGTTCTTTTTCAGTAGTTGTGTAATTTGTTTGTGCTCCTTGTAATGTCTTACTAGCGTAATAAATAGGTTGAAATCGTTTTTCAATCCTTTGTCCTAAAACGGCTCCCATTGCAAAATCACTTGCATCGCACATGAGTTCAAATGGTAGATTCCATTTTGGAGTTATCATGATCGGCGCATTAGTGAGTTTTTCTTTAAGAATATTAAAAGATTTGATGCATTCATCCGAAAAGATGAATGGAGCATCCTTTTCTAGGAGTTTATTCATAGGAGTGGCAATTTTAGAAAAATCTTTTATGAAACGTTGGTAAAAACCGGCATGCCCTAGAAAACTCCTAACTCCTCTAACATTGGTGGGATATGGAAGTTTAGCAATTACATCTACTTTAGCTCTATCCACTTCAATTCCTTCCTTTGAAATTTTATGACCAAGAACGATGCCTTCTCTAACCATGAAATGGCATTTCTCCCAATTAATTACTAGATTTGATTGCTCGCATCTATTAAGCATTCGTTCAAGATTAACTAGACATGATTCAAATGTATCACCGAAGACTGAAAAGTCATCCATGAAAACTTTTATGTATTCTTCTATCATGTCGTGAAAAATCGCCATCATGCACATTTGAAAGGTTGCAGGGGCGTTGCAAAGTCCAAATGGCATGCGT
The DNA here is from genome assembly GCF_046630445.1 of Rutidosis leptorrhynchoides. Taxonomy (NCBI): domain Eukaryota; kingdom Viridiplantae; phylum Streptophyta; class Magnoliopsida; order Asterales; family Asteraceae; genus Rutidosis; species Rutidosis leptorrhynchoides. Next base: position 487,634,812 of record NC_092336.1, read on the forward strand.
TTGTAAGCAAAAGTACCATAAGGGCACGTGAACGTGGTTTTCTCTTGGTCCTTGGGTGCTATTGGAATTTGAAAATATCCGAAAAAACTGTCAAGAAAACAATAGTAACTATTTCCAGCTAATCTTTTCAACATTTGATCAATGAAAGGTAAGCATATTCCAAATGGTTTGGAAATGGCTTTAACTCTAATGTCGGTGGTTCTTCTATCGATGATTTGTATCGATATCTGTCTTCTTCTTTTAACATTTGAAGTTCTTCTGTTGTTGGTTCATATTCATTAGCCATGAGTGCAACTAACATTTCAGCTTCATCAATTGGTTCAGTTCCTTCTCCTAAAGAACATTCTCATGTTCCTTGTAATTCTGGAAATTCTTCTAACAATTCTGCATGTGAATCTATAGTTTGAATATAATAACATGTATCATCTGCAGATTGCGGTTGTTGCATGGCTCTATCAACAGAAAAGGTAACACTCTCGTCCTCTATACTTAGGGTCAGTTTCTTACCGAACATGTCTATTATTGCCTTAGCCGTGTTTAAGAATGGTCTTCCTAATATTAGAGGAACTCGAGAATCTTCCTCCATGTCCAGAATAACAAAGTCTACTGGAAATACTAAAGTACCAACTTTAACTAGCATGTTCTCCATTATCCCTCTAGGATATTTTACTGATTGATCTGCTAGTTGTATGCTTATTCGTGTTGGTTTCAATTCTCCGAGGTCTAGTTTAGCGTATAGTGAATACGGCATTAAATTTATACTAGCACCTAAGTCTGCCAATGCTTCTATTGAACTAAGACTACCCAGAAAACATGGAATTGTGAAACTTCCTGGATCTGAGAGTTTTTCTGGTAGTTTATTCAATAGTACTGCAGAACAATTTGCATTTATAGTAACAGCCGAGAGTTCTTCCATTTTCTTTCTATTTGTGATTAGATCTTTCAGAAATTTGGCATATCTAGACATTCCTGAAATCACATCAATGAAAGGAAGATTTACATTTATTTGTTTAAACATATCCAAGAATTTGGATTGCTCGGCTTCAAGTCTTTCTTTTCTCATTTTACTTGGGTAAAGAAGTGGTGGTTGGTATGGTTTAACATAAAGTTTAGCCTTAACTGTGTTATCTTCATTAACCTTTTCAACTACCGGTTTTTTTTCCTTCTTTTGCTCAGATTGTGGTTCTTGTGGAGTAGGAATAGATTCATCAGAAATTTCAGGTATTTTAGGAGGTTTAAGTGTAATACCACTTCTCGTGGTAGTGGCTTTAGCTATTTCATTCTGGGGGTTAGCACTTGTATCGCTAGGTAGACTTCCCAGTTTTCTTTCACCTATCAACCTTGCTAGGTTGCTCACTTCTTGTTCCAGATTTTGAATAGAAGCTTGTTGATTTCTAAATGCTTGAGCATTTTGTTCATTGATTTGTTTATGAGATGTGAAAAATTGAGTTTGAGATTCAACTAGCTTTGACATCATGTCTTCTAGATTTGGCTTTTTATCATCGGTTTGTGGTGGTTTAATTGGAAAAATAGGTCTTTGCTGATTGTAAGTATTGTTAGATACTTGTTGATTGCTAGGACCTTGTTGGTTGTTATATGGAATATTTCGGTTATAATTCTGATTTTGATTGTAGTTTGGTCTTGGCGGTTGATAATTATTCTGATAATTATTTCCAGGCCTTTGGTTTATATATGAAACATTCTCTCTTTGTTCCATTGTTTGTTCAATACTGAGACAATCTTTTGTCAAATGTGGTCCTCCACACTGCTCACAACTAATTCGTATAGCTTGAATATCTTTAGTCATCTTTTCCATTCGTCTTTCGATAGCATCTATTTTTGCAGAAATGGAATCAAAGTCATGGCTAGAATCGGCTCTAGCCACTTTAGATGATCTAACGATATCTTTTTCTTGATGCCACTCATGTGAGTGAGAAGCAGTGTTATCAATAATTTTGTAAGCTTCAGTTGCGATTTTCTTCATAATGGAACCACCAGCTGCTATATCGATGTCTTTTCGTGTAGTGATGTCGCATCCTTGGTAGAATATTTGTACTATTTAATAAGTGTCTAAACCATGTTGCGGACATCCTCTTAACAACTTTCCAAATCTTGTCCACGCCTCATATAGAGTTTCATTTGGCTTTTGTGTGAACGTAACAATTTCTCCTTGAAGTCTTATGGCTTTAGATGCCGGAAAGAATTGTTTAAGAAATTTTTCAACTAAAACATCCCATGTATCAATCGCCCCTTCAGGTAACGATTCTAACCAATCTTTGGCTTCTCCCTTTAAAGTCCAGGGAAATAACATGAGATAGATCTGTTCATCCTTAACTTCTCTTATTTTGAATAGAGTACAAATCCTATTAAAGGTTCGAAGATGTTCGTTTGGATCTTCCTTCGGCGCACCACTAAATTAGCATTGATTAGTTACCATGTGTAGGATTTGTCCTTTGATTTCATAATCTGGCGCATTAATGTCTGGTTGAGTAATTGCGTGACCTTGGCCAGTGCGTTTAGCTCTCATTCGGTCTTCCATACTTAGAGGTTCCAGATTTTCCATGATTGAAATTGTTGAATCTGAATCACTAGAGGATTCTGATTTAATGGTTTCTTCCTCAACAATCTCTGGATGAGTGATTTGTGGTTAAGGAGGAATGATTAGTGGTTCAGGATCTCTGAATTGTCCCTGAATATCCTCCGGATTCTCAATTGTGAGGTCGGGTTCAAAAAATGGATTATCGAAAATTTGTATTGGAGTACTTGGTCGACTAGATGACGATTCTAAAGAAAAATCAACGGCGACAATATTGGCTAGATGTCTTGATCGAGTTACAGGTGGTGAACGTATGAAATACTATTAAATACGATACAATTTTACATAAGTTATTTATTTATTTATAGAGTGGATATATATAAACCTTGCTACAACACTTATAGGCAGTGTACCTGTGATGACCCGGAAATTTCTGATCAAATTTAAACTTAATCTTTGTATGATTAACATTTCCGACACGATAAGCAAAGTCTGTAATATTGATTCTCAAAATTTTTGAACTAATGTTATATATTCAGTTAACCTTTGACTATTGACCAACGATTCATGAACATCTATTTGAAAATAGATATATATAAAAATTAGAATATTAATTATTCATAAATAACTTGCAATGTGTATTTAAAAACTGATTTATGTGTATTAAAAAGATATATACATATATATAATTTCAAGTTATTTAGTAAACGATAGTAACATTCGTTTATTGATTCGATTGATATTTAGATAAGTTAACTAAAGCGTTTAAGATGAACCAGTAAAACACTAATTTGCTACAGTATTTTCAAATTGCTACAGTACCCAAAATGCTATAGTGTTTTCGAAAATCACTATTTGCTACAGTGAATTGACTTTGCTACAGTAACTTTGCTACAGTAAAACACTATTTCAAAATAAAAATGCATGTATTATATGTTAACAAATAGCGAGACGATGATTTATAGAAGTAAATGACCAAAACACTCAAATGTATAAGTTATACCTCGAGTGGTATAGTTTATGGATGATTTAAGACTATATTTTGACAAAGGTACGATTCACGAAATGTAAAATACAAGTTTTCTCAGTATACGATAGGACGTTCTAAAAACCGGAACCGGAACATAAGTTAAGTGATGACGTACGACTTATCGGAATAAAAATTACAAGTCAACTATGCACGTGAATTTAATATAATATATAATTAATTATATAAATTATATACTATAAATATAATATAAATAAATATGTCGACAAGAGTCATGACAAAATCATATGTGAGCTGGAAAAGCTTCCCATGCGATCGCATGAGAATTACACTGTCCAGCCATGCGATCGCATGGCAACCCTGGACAGGCCACATCTATAAAAGCCGATCATTTCTGGTTCTGAATTCATTTAAATTACTCCATAAGTATTTATTTTATTTATATTATTATTATTATTATTATTATTATTATTATTATTATTATTATTATTATTATTATTATTATTAATCTTATTATTAATCTTATTATTATTATTATTATTATTATTATTATTATTATTATTATTATTATTATTATTATTATATTATTATTATTATTATTATTATTATTATTATTATTATTATTCCTAATATTATTAGTAATATTAGTGTTATTAGTAATATTATACATAAAATACTACGACGAGGTCTTGAGCGTGTCACTTTCAAAATGGTTTTCAAGCGGGATAGAGCTAAGGAAATTATGGGTTATTGCCAAGGAGGTTATGGATAATGTTCGGGGGTATATTTGTAAATCAAACTTAGTGTTTATCATCTCCGTTACTTCTACGTACTATCCTACAATATTGAATCTCAATATTGATACGTAAGCACTCATATTTTATCTTTTATATATTAATTGTGTATCCATGTCTAGTGCTCGAGTATATATATTTATACATACGTGTATGCTAAATTTCGTCGTTAAACAGTTTATAATAGATCACGAATTAAATACATATATTACTGGTAAAAGGTATATGATATACATGTTTTTGGAAAGCTGGTGAAAAATCAATAACTTTTCATTTAGATATCGAATAGTTTTGATGAACGGATTAAAAGATATGATCAACTGAATTATAATTGACGTTAATTAGAATTGCTTTTGAATCTGCAATTAATATTTAAACAACTTGGTTGTAAGATTGTTAAATTGAATTTTTGAGTATTACCAATCGAGTAAATGAATCCTTATATAAGATACGTCTCGTTTTGTTGAACTATTGTCAAAATTGACTTTTTGAAACAACTTTGGATAACTTTTGTATGTCGATCTCGAGCATTAGGATTGTGATACACTATGACCTGACCTAACTTGATAGACATTTATTGACCAACATATGTTCTCTAGGTTGAGATCTACGGTTATTTGGTAATCCGTGTTTCGGTCACATTTTGGTGAACGACTTTATATGCTGCTAAGGTGAGTTTCATTTGCTCCCTTTTTAAATGTTTTTGCAATCTATATTTTTGGGCTGAGAATACATGCACTTTATTTTAAACGCAATGGATACAAGTACATACTAAATTCTACACAGAGTTTGAACCGAAAATCCCTTAGCTTTGGTAACTAGTAACTGCCAGTTATAAGAACTGGTGGGCGCGAGTAGTAGTATATGGATCCATAGGGCTTGATATCCCCGTCCGAGCTAGAGCACTAGCCTTTTAACGGACGTATGCTATTTGAGAAGCGTACACGTTGGTTTATGTGTATTATTAAGATGATTATACAAAGGGTACAAATTATATATACGTTAAGTTTAGTTACCCGGGTGCTCAATTTCGTAGAATATTTTGATAAACGTTTCTGGATGAAACAACTGAAATCTTGTGATCCACCTTTATATACAGATTATACGAAACATTAAAACTATGAACTCACCAACCTTTGTGTTGACACTTGTTAGCATGTTTATTCTCAGGTTTCCTAGAAGTCTTCCGCTGTTTGCTTAGATGTTAGACAAGCTATGTGCATGGAGTCTTACATGACATATTTTTCAAGGAAACGTTGCATTCACCAAATCATCACCATGTATCTTATTTTGACTGCATTATCAACGGAAGTACTGTTGTAAACTATTATTTATGGTGATTGTCTTTATGTAGAAATCATCAGATGTTGAAAACTTTTGATTTAAATATTCATTTATGGTGTGCCTTTTCAAAAGAATGCAATGATTACAAAACGTATCATATAGAGGTCAAATACCTCGCAATGAAATCGATGAATGACATGTTCGTCCATATGGATTTGGAGCGATCGTCACAGTACCTAATCGTACAGTAGTGTAGTTTTTAGTAAGTTCGGTTCGTTCCGCAGGGAGCTAGCCAAGTTTTACGCTATATTTATTTTTAAACTATATATGTATAAATATATATATATATATATATATATATATATATATATATATATATATATATATATATATATATATATATATATATATAAGTAGTATTATTATCATTATAAAAGGGGGTTTTTACCGTTTAATGACCGGTTTGTCGATTTTAAAACTTAAGTCACAATTAAAACCTAATGTAAAATATTAAATGTATAAATGACTTAATTTAAAGTGTAAAGTAAATATCGATAAATAAAAATGCGATAATTAAAAGTGCAATAATTAAAATGACGGTAAATAAAATTGCTATAATTTAAAAGTACGATAATTAAAAGTGTGATAAATAAAATGACAGTAAATAAAAGTGCGATGAGATATAAAATAAAGGTATTATGCTTATTTAAATTTCCGTAATCATGATGTTCGACGTGTTGATTTTAATTTATTACCATGGGTTAATTGTCCTTTGTCCTGGATTATTCGATATGTCCATCTGGTTTTTGTCCATAACAGTCCATCAGTCATAAATATAAAGTGCGAGTGTCCTCGTCAAATTATCCTTATATCCGAAGTCAAATATACCAACTAATTGGGGACTTAAACTGTAATAAGGTTTTATACATTGTTAATGATTACACCAGGTTATCGACTGTGTGCAATCCAAGGTTTTAATACTTTGTTATCAATTACACTAAGTGTCCTTGTATGTAATTCACCCCTGTTTTAATGAGTCCATTGACTATTAATCCATTCCGTGTCCGGCTAAATGAACGATTATTAGTATTTATAAATATCCCGCTCATCGTGTCCGATCGAGTGTATATGGTTATTTATAGATACGTCAAATTTTATACCTCTATATCAAATTAACGAACTATCATTCAGTTAAACAAATATAAAGCCCATTAATAGCCCATTGTCCAATTTCTAAAAGTGTCGGTCTTTTGTCCAAACCCCAATTATGGTACAAAGCCCAATTACACCGTCTTTAATATTTAGCCCAACATCATGATTACTTTGATTTAAATAAGCATAATAATAACTTAGCTACGAGACATTAATTTAAAAAGGTTGAACATAACTTACAATGAGTATTAATCGCGTAGTGTTACACGGACAGAATTTTGACTTACAAACTTAAAACATTCGCCACTATAACCTTATTATTATTAACTTAAAATTAAAATTAAAATTAAAATATAAATATAAATATAAATTGAGAGTATGAAGTAGAAAAAGGATGTGTTGAATTCGGCAGAAAACGTTCCAATTTATAGCACTTGGCCAGCATTTTACTGCCATGCGATCGCATGGTTTTTGTGCTTCCAGGCCATGCGATCGCATGGCCCTCTGATCCAGCTCACATAACTTTGTTTTCTAGTTTGCCGACGGTTTTTAATATATAATATAATATATATATATATATATATATATATATATATATATATATATATATATATATATATATATATATATATATATATATATATATATATATATATATAATTTTAAGAATTATTTATATATTATATTATATTTATGTGCATAGTTAACTTGTAATTTTAGCTCCGTCGCGTCGCGCGTTGATAGTTGGTTCATGTCCCGGTTTCAGATTTTTGAACGTCCTGGCGTACTATTTAATATCTTGTACTTTGCGTTTTGCGGCTCGTACTCTTGTAATTTTTAGACGTTTCTCATCAATAATTTGAATCACTTTGATTGTACTTTGTACTTTTTAGCTTTTTGGTCGTTTGCGTCTTCAAATCGTCGAATCTGTCTTTTGTCTTCACCTTTTATTATTTAAACGAATATCACTTGTAAATAGAACAATTGCAACTAAAAGCTTGTCTTTCTTGAGGGATAATGCTATGAAATATATGTTCGTCACAGGTCAACCTAGCATTTATCATCTCCGTTGCGTCTACATACTTTCCTGCAATAATGAATCACAATATTGATACGTGAGCATTCATATCTTATCTTTTATATATTAATAGTGTACCCATGTCTAGTGCTCGAGTATATATGTTTATACATGCTTGTATGCTAAATTTTGTCGTTAGATAGTTTTATGATGAATCACGAATTTAATACATATACTACTGATATAAGGTATATGATATGCATGTTATTGGAAAGCTGGTGAAAAATTAATAACTTTTTATTTAGAAATCGCGTGATTTCGATGAACGGATTAAAAGATATGGTCAACTGAATTATGTTTGACGTTAATTGAAATTGTGTTGAAAACTGTAAATTAATATTTAAACAACTTTTTTATAAGATTAATAAATTGGATTTTTGGATACTACTAGTCGAGTAAATGAACTCTTATATAAGACACGTCTCATTTTGTTGAACAATTGTCAAAGTTGACCGTCTTATCATGTTTTAAAGCTTTATAAACACTATAATCCGATTTTACAAGTATTGAAAAACTATGTGAAATAATAAAACATTTTCGATTGCCATGATAATTCAAATATAATATAATTCCTGAAATAAATAATATTTTGAGTTTGATAAACTATAAATTCGTTCAATTATCAAGACTTATACTATGTTAATATAATAAACATGTATAGATTTAAAGATCATATTGGGTCAGATTGACTTTTGAGATGACTTTTGTTAACTTTTGCATGTCGGTCTCGAGCATTAGGATTGTGATACACTATGACCTGACCTAGATTGTTAGACATGTATTGACCAACATATGTTCTCTAGGTTGAGATCTACGGTTATTTTGCATTCTGAGTTTCGGTCACATTTCGGTGAATGACCTTATGTGCTGCTAAGGTGAGTTTATAGATCCCTTTTTAATTGCCTTTGCAATCTATATTTTTAGGCTTAGAATACATGCACTTTATTTTAAACGCAATGGATACAAGTACATACTAAATTCTACACCGAGTTTGAACTAAATCCCTTAGCTTTGGTAACTAGTAACTGCCGGTTATAAGAACTGATGGGCACAAGTAGTTATATATGGATCCATAGGGCTTGACATCCCAGTCTGTTCCAGGTATAGAAACCCTAGCCTGAACTATAAAACAGACGTATGCTATTTGAGTTTAGTACACGTTGGTTTGCGTGTATTGTATATGTTGGTTGCATGTATGTTAAAACAGGGGTACTTATTATATATACGTTTAAGATTAGTTACCAGGGTGCTCAATCTTGTAGAATATTTTGATAAATGTTTCTGGATGAAACAACTGAAATCTTGTGATCCACCTTTATATACAGATTATGTGCAACATTAAAACTATGAACTCACCAACCTTTGTGTTGACACTTTTAAGCATGTTTATTCTCAGGTTCCTAGAAGTCTTTCGCTGTTTGCTTATATGTTATACAAGCTATGTGCATGGAGTCATACATGCTTTATTCGAGAAAACGTTGAATTCACAAATTCATCACCATGTATCTTATTTTGCCTGCATTGTCAACGGATGTAGTATTATAAACTATTATTTACGGTGATTGTTTATATGTAGAAATCTTCAGACGTTAAAAACCTTGGAATTAGATATTCATTTATGGTGTGCCTTTTCAAAAGAATGCAATGTTTACAAAACGTATCATGTAGAGGTCAGTACCTCACTGTGAAATCGATGAATGATGTATTCGTCCAAATGGATTTGGACGGGTCATCACAACAGTCTTTATGAATATATATATATATATATATATATATATATATATATATATATATATATATATATATATATATATATATATATATATATATTCTCTTCAGATGTAATACAGATTTAATGAGTTAATATAATGTTGAACTCGTTTAATTACAGTTGGAATTATTATTGAGAAATCCCTAAAACTTTAGAAATTTCGTAACATCCGCCGAGTATTTCTTCCACTTTGCATGAAATTATGAATTACTACTTCGTCATTCATCTATTGACATTTCTTTGATGAATGATGTTGGTGTTCGTGGAATTCTTGTGAATTTCGCAAGGCACGAATGATGTTTTCCAGAAGGTTTTGATTACATTGAAAATGAAAGTGTAAAATCAAACATATAATTGATTAATACATTTGATTTATTATGAAATGGAATTTATTAAGTTGAAGCATAGATTATAGTTAACGATTGTTAAATTGTTAACGAAGGATGTACATCATAGCATATTAGTAACATGAATTAACCGAGTAGTATCTACCAGTTTAGATTCACACGTAATAGTGATAATGCTAAAAACGAACATATATTTCATAGCATTATTCCTCAAGAAAGACAAGCTTTTAGTTGCAATTGTTCTATTTACAAGTGATATTCGTTTAAATAATAAAAGGTGAAGACAAAAGACAGATTCGACGATTTGAAGACGCAAACGACCAAAAAGCTCAAAAGAACAAAAGACAATCAAAAAGGTTCAAAATATTGATGAGGAACGTCTCAAAATGACAAGAGTACAAGTTACAAGACGCAAAGTACGCGATTTAAAATAATACGCGAGGACGTCCGAAAATCCGGAACCGGGACCTGAGCCAAGAAGAAACGCCCGACGCAACGGACCAAAAATATCTAGTCTACTATGCACAAGAATATAATATAATATATATATAATTATATATAATTATATATTATATATATTATTATTATTATATTACGTCGGCAAGAAGAAAACAAAAGTAGTTGGCTGAAACCAGGGTGGCCATGCGACTCGCATGGCCAGAAGCACAAAACCATGCGAGTCGCATGGTTTGAGATTGCTGGTCAGGTCCTATAAATAGCCAGTTTTCTGACGAGTTTTAATATCTTTTTTTTCTCTTCCTCTTCAACGTAAATATATTTATATTTATAATTTATATTTTAATTTTAATTATAATTCTAATAATAAGGGTATGTTAGCGAATGTTGTAAGGGTGTAAGTCAAAATTCTGTCCGTGTAACGCTACGCTATTTTTAATCATTGTAAGTTATGTTTAACCTTTTTACATTAATGTCTCGTAGCTAAGTTATTATTATGCTTATTTAAAACGAAGTAATCATGATGTTGGGCTAATTACTAAAATTGGGTAATTGGGCTTTGTACCATAATTGGGGTTTGGACAAAAGAACGACACTTGTGGAAACTAGACTATGGGCTATTAATGGGCTTTATATTTGTTTAACTAAATGAAAGTTTGTTAATGTTAATATAAAGATTTACAATTGGGCGTCCCTATAAATTACCATATACACTCGATCGGACACGATGGGCGGGGTATTTATTTGTACGAATAATCGTTCATTTAACCGGATACGGGAATGGATTAATAGCCACTAGAATAATTAAAACAGGGGTGAAATTACATTCAAGGGTAATTGGTGTAATTGTTAACAAAGTAGTAAAACCTTGGTTTACACGCAGTCGATAACCTGGTGTATTCATTAAACAAAGTATTAAAACCTTGTTACAATTCGAATCCCCAATTAGTTGGAATATTTATCTTCGGGTATAATAATAATTTGACAAGGACACTTGCAATTTATATTTATGACTGATGGACTGTTATGGACAAAAACCAGACGGACATATTGAATAATCCAGGACAAAGGACAATTAACCCAAGGGCATAAAACTAAAATCAACACGTCAAACATCATGATTACGGAAGTTTAAATAAGCATAATTCTTTTATTTCATATTTTATTTCCTTTATTTTATATTTAATTGCACTTCTAATTATCGCATTTTATTTATTGTTATTTCATTTTATCGCACTTTTAATTATCGTACTTTTTAATTATCGCAATTTAATTTTTATCGCATTTTTATTATTCGCAATTTCATTATCGTTATTTACTTTACGCTTTAATTTAAAGTCTTGTATTTATTTTATATTTTACATTAGGTTTTAACTGCGACTAAAGTTTTAAAATCGACAAACCGGTCATTAAACGGTAAAAACCCCTCTTTATAATAATAATATTACTTATATATATATTTGTATTTTTATAAAAGTTAACTAATATAGCGTTGAGCTTTGCTTAAAGATCTCCCTGTGGAACGAACCGGACTTACTAAAAACTACACTACTGTACGATTAGGTACACTGCCTATAAGTGTTGTAGCAAGGTTTAAGTATATCCATTCTATAAATAAATAAATATCTTGTGTAAAATTGTATCGTATTTAATAGTATTTTCTGCGTAAAATATAAGCTATTTTATATACACCTCGTTCGACATCAAGTATTTTTGGCGCCGCTGCCGGGGAACTAACATTCGCCGAAGCGAAACGCCATATTTTTAATTTTTAAGTTATAATTAGTTTTTGTAAAATTTATATTTTTGTTTAAAAAATTAAAAAGATAAAAAAAAAAAATTAAAAGAAAAGCTTTTAAAATCGAAAAAAAAAAAAAAAAAAAAAAGTATTTTAAATATATTTTTTTAAGTTTTTCTTTTATTTTTACAAAATTATAAAGTATTTTAAGTTTATTTTTAGTTTTAAGATTAAGTTTTATTTTAATTATATATATATATTTATATTTAAAATATAAAACAGAAAAAAAGAAAATAAATATTAAATATACGTGACCTGTCAAATTGAACCTGTCCAGTTGAACCGGTCCAGTTAGTCATGCGACTCGCATGACCCCCCGGCTTAAATCATGCGACTCGCATGAGGGGTCTGACAGGGCCACATCCAACCCTAATTTCGCATTTATTACGGAGTATATTATTATTATTATAACTAAACCCTAATTCTATTATTATTATTATAATTAAGTTTAATTTATTTAGTTATTTTTACTTTTATTTAGTTTTATTATTTATTTACTTAATACTTTTATTATAAAATATGAAAATAATATTTTTATAAAATCTAATATTTTTATAACTTTTAATAACTTTTAATATTTTGTACCTTTTTAATCGTTGTAGCGTAATATTTGTATTTCTAACTCATATTTAATTTTAAACTTAGTTTTTGCTATAGTTATTTTTACTTCTAGATTTTTAGGCTTTGCCGTAGAATTCCTTAAGTGCTTTTTCTTTAGACTAAGATTTAGGTGCTTTAGAATTTTGCGACGCCTTTTTAAGTTTTAGTTTCTTTTTAAGTTATTTCCATTTGGGATTTAGTTTTTTTTTCCTGTAAGCTTTAATATTTTTAGACCTTTTACTATGTATCAATTATCATTCCAATTAGTAATTTCAATTTGCGATTATAATTTTAAGTTAGTTGTAGTAATAAGGTTAAATTAGTTAAGTATTTTTAAGTTTTTATAAGTTTCTTTTATTTTTCCGTCACCTTTTATTTTTCAACCATTTTTCTTTTTCGACCTTTTTCGACGAACTCTTTTTCTCTCTTATTTCTCGCTATTCTAGTTTTAGGACTTAGAATTTTTTCTACTTCTTATCTAAATTTCTTAAAATTACGAAAATTTATTTTAAGTAGTTAAATTGATAGACATCAAAATTTTCTGGTTCGTAGTAATAGTTGGATTTGTACGTGGACCGGGTTATTGGAGCCAAACAGTCCTCAATTATATTGAGACCAAACGAATCCTGCCCCTCTGCTGCATCTTTTGGCTATTCGAAACGTGGGCAAAATCAGAAAAGTCTATTGATTGGATAACTTATTATAATTTTTCTTTCCTTTTTAAAACTAATAGGATATTCTGTGAATGCACCGAGCAAGACGTTCATCACCTTTTGTACGTTCACCACCTGTAACTCGATCAAGACATCGTTTAACAAATATAACCGCCGTTGATTTTTCTTTAGAATCGTCATCCAGTCGACCAAGTACTTCAGTTCAAATTTCCGATAATCCATTTTTTGAACCCAACTTCACAATTGAGAATCCAGAAAATATTCAGGAACGGTTCATAGATCCTGAACCATTAAACTTTCCTCCGGAACCACCAATCATTCAAACAGAGATTGTTGAGGAACGAACTATTAAATCAGAATCATTCAGTGATACCGATTCAACAAATTCAAATATGGAGAATCTGGAACCTTTAAGTATGGAAGACCGAATGAGAGCTAAACGCACTGGCCAAGGTCACGCAATTACTCATCCAGACATTAATGCGCCAGATTATGAAATCAAAGGACAAATTCTACACATGGTGACTAATCAATGCCAATTTAGTGGTGCGCCGAAGGAAGATCCAAATGAACATCTACGTACCTTTAATAGGATCTGCACACTATTTAAAATACGAGAAGTGGAGGATGAACAGATATATCTCATGTTATTTCCCTGGACTTTAAAGGGAGAAGCCAAAGATTGGTTGGAATCGTTACCTGAAGGAGCGATCGATACATGGGATGTTTTAATTGACAAATTTCTTAAACAATTTTTTCCTGCATCTAAAGCCGTAAGACTTCAAGCAGAAATTGTTACGTTCACACAAAAGCCAAATGAAACTCTATATGAGGCGTGGACAAGATATGGAAAGTTATTAAGAGGATGTCCGCAACATGGTTTAGACACCTGTCAAATAGTACAAATATTCTACCAAGGATGCGACATCACTACAAGGAAAGACATAGATATAGCAGCTGGTGGTTCGATTATGAAGAAAACCGAAACTGATGCTTACAAAATTATTGATAATACTGCTTCCCACTCACATGAGTGGCACCAAGAAAAAGATATCATTAGATCATCTAAAGCAGCTAGAGCCGATTCTAGCCATGACTTAGATTCCATTTCCGCAAAGATAGATGCTTTCGAGAGACGAATGGAAAAGATGACTAAAGATATTCATGCTATACGAATTAGTTGTGAGCAGTGTGGAGGACCACATTTGACAAAAGATTGTCTAAATATTGAATTAACAATGGAACAAAGAGAGAATATTTCATACATAAACCAAAGGCCTGGAAATAATTATCAGAATAATTATCAACCGCCAAGACCGATTTACAATCAAAACCAGAATTATAACCGAAATATTCCATACAACAACCAACAAGGTCCTAGCAATCAACAATTATCCAGTAATACTTATAATCAGCAAAGACCGAATTTTCAAAACAAACAACCACAACAAACCGATGATAAAAAGCCGAATTTAGAAGATATGATGACGAAGCTAGTTGAAACTCAAACGCAGTTTTTCACATCTCAAAAACAAACCAATGAACAAAATGCTCAAGCATTTAGAAATCAACAAGCTTCTATTCAAAATCTGGAACAAGAAGTAAGTAACCTAGCAAGGTTAATAGGTGAAAGAAAACCGGGAAGTTTACCAAGCGATACAAATGCTAACCCCCGGAATGAAACAGCTAAAGCTATTACCACAAGAAGTGGTACAACACTTAAAACACCTGAAATACCTGTAACTTCTGATGAAACTATTCCTACTCCACAAGAACCACAACCTGATCAAGATAAGGAAAAAGAACCGGTAGTTGAAAAGGTTAATGAAGATAACATAGTTAAGGATAAACCTTATGTTAAACCATACCAACCACCTCTTCCTTATCCGAGTAAAATGAAGAAAGAAAAACTTGAAGCCGAGCAATCCAAATTCTTGGATATGTTTAAACAGATAAATGTAAATCTTCCTTTCATTGATGTGATTTCAGGAATGCCAAGGTATGCTAAATTCTTGAAAGATCTAATCACGAATAGAAAGAAAATGGAAGAACTCTCGGCTGTTACTATGAATGCTAATTGTTCAGCAGTGCTGTTGAATAAGATACCAGAAAAATTATCTGATCCAGGAAGTTTCACAATTCCATGTTTTCTGGGTAGCCTTAGTTCAATAGAAGCATTGGCTGATTTAGGTGCTAGTATAAATCTAATGCCGTATTCACTATACGCTAAACTAGACCTTGGAGAATTGAAACCAACAAGAATAAGCATACAACTAGCCGATAGATCAATAAAATATCCTAGAGGGATAATGGAGAACATGCTAGTTAAAGTTGGTACTTTAGTATTCCCAGTAGATTTTGTTGTTTTGGACATGGAAGAAGATTCTCAAGTTCCTCTCATATTAGGAAGACCATTCTTAAACACGGCTAAAGCAATGATAGACGTGTTCGGTAAGAAACTGACCCTAAGTATAGAGGATGAGAGTGTTACCTTTTCAGTTGATAGAGCAATGCAACAACCACAATCTGCAGATGATACATGTTATTATATTAAAACTATAGATGCACATGCAGAATTATTAGAAGAATTTCCAGAATTACAAGGAACAGGAGAATGTTCTTTAGGAGAAGGTAATGAACCAATTGATGAAGCTGAAATGTTAGCTACACTTATAGCTAATGGATATGAACCAACAACAGAAGAAATTCAAATGCTAAAAGAAGAAGACAGATATCGATATAAATCATCGATAGAAGAACCTCCGAAATTAGAGTTAAAGCCACTTCCAAACCATTTGGAATACGCTTATTTACATGGTGAATCTGAATTACCTGTAATAATATCGTCTTCTCTTACTGAAAATGAGAAATCACAACTCATTTCTGTGTTGAAAGCTCATAAACCAGCCATTGCATGGAAGATTCATGATATTAAAGGAATAAGTCCTTCGTATTGCACACATAAAATCCTTATGGAAGAAGGTCATAAAACGTATGTGCAACGCCAACGAAGACTAAATCCTAATATGCAAGATGTAGTTAAGAAAGAGATTATTAAACTGCTAGATGCAGGTTTGATATATCCAATTTCTGATAGTCCATGGGTAAGCCCAGTTCAATGCGTGCCTAAGAAGGGTGGCATGACTGTCATTACAAATGAGAAAAATGAGCTTATTCCTACTAGGACTGTAACAGGATGGCGTGTATGTATTGATTATAGAAAATTAAATGACGCCACCAGAAAAGATCACTTTCCCTTACCTTTCATAGATCAAATGTTGGAAAGATTAGCCGGAAATAGTTACTATTGTTTTCTTGATGGATTTTCCGGATATTTTCAAATTCCAATAGCACTCGAAGATCAAGAGAAAACCACATTCACGTGCCCTTATGGTACTTTTGCTTACAAACGCATGCCATTTGGACTTTGTAACGCCCCTGCAACCTTTCAAAGGTGTATGATGGCGATTTTTCATGACATGATAGAAGAATGCATGGAAGTATTCATGGATGACTTTTCAGTCTTCGGTGATACATTTAAATCATGTCTAGTTAATCTGGAACGAATGCTAATTAGATGCGAAAAATCAAATCTAGTACTTAATTGGGAGAAATGCCATTTCATGGTTAAAGAAGGCATCGTTCTTGGACATAAAATTTCAAAAGAAGGAATTGAAGTGGATAGAGCTAAAGTAGATGTAATTGCTAAACTTCCACATCCCACCAATGTTAGAGGAGTTAGGAGTTTTCTAGGGCATGCCGGTTTTTACCGACGTTTCATAAAAGATTTTTCTAAAATTGCCACTCCTATGAATAAACTCCTAGAAAAGGATGCGCCATTCATCTTTTCAGATGAATGTATCAAATCTTTTAATATTCTTAAAGAAAAACTCACTAATGCGCCGATCATGATAACACCAAATTGGAATCTACCATTTGAACTAATGTGCGATGCAAGTGATTTTGCAATGGGAGCCGTTTTAGGACAAAGGATTGAAAAACGATTTCAACCTATATATTATGCTAGTAAGACATTACAAGGAGCACAAACGAACTATACAACTACTGAAAAAGAACTCCTTGCTATTGTCTTTGCCTTTGACAAATTTCGATCATATCTAGTTCTAGCAAAAACGGTGGTCTATACCGACCATTCTGCTCTTAGATACCTATTTTCAAAACAAGATGCTAAACCAAGATTAATCCGTTGGATCTTACTCTTACAAGAGTTTGATATTGAAATCCGAGATAAAAAAGGAGCAGAAAATCTCGCCGCTGATCATCTTTCTCGTCTTGAAAATCCCGAATTAGAAGTTTTGAATGAATCGGCCATACAAGACAACTTTCCTGATGAATATCTATTGAAGATAGATTATAAAGAAATCCCATGGTTTGCAGATTATGCAAACTACTTAGTTTGTGGATTCCTTGAAAAAGGATTATCGTACCAAAGACGAAAGAAATTCTTCAGTGATATAAAACACTATTTCTGGGAAGATCCACATCTGTTTAAAAGTTGTCCCGATGGAATAATACGCCGATGTGTATTTGGAGATGAAGCTAGTAAAATTTTAAACCATTGTCACACAGGACCAACAGGAGGGCATTATGGGCCTCAACTAACAGCAAGAAAAGTTTATGAAGCTGGATTCTATTGGCCTACAATTTACAAAGACGCACACCTTCTTTGCAAATCCTGTGATGCATGTCAAAGGGCCGGAAGAATAAGTCAACGTGATGAAATGCCACAAAATGTCATCCAAGTATGTGAAGTATTTGACATTTGGGGTATTGACTTTATGGGTCCATTTCCAAAATCTCATAATAATCTATATATACTCGTAGCCATTGATTATGTATCTAAATGGGCGGAAGCACAAGCTCTCCCAACTAACGATGCACGAGTTGTAGTTAATTTTTTAAAACGTCTTTTTGCAAGGTTTGGAACACCGAAAGCTTTAATAAGTGATCGGGGTACTCATTTTTGTAATAATCAACTTGAGAAAGTTCTTAAAAGATATGGAGTAACTCATAAAATCTCCACCGCATATCATCCACAAACAAGTGGACAAGTTGAAAATACAAACCGAGCTTTAAAACGTATTCTAGAGAAAACCGTAGGATCAAATCCGAAGGAATGGTCAATTAAATTGGAGGATGCACTCTGGGCTTTTAGAACAGCCTACAAAACTCCAATTGGAACCACACCTTTTAGACTTGTTTATGGAAAAGCATGTCATCTTCCAGTAGAAATTGAACACAAAGCATTTTGGGCTTTGAAGACATGTAATCTTGATTTACATGAAGCCGGACGTCTACGATTAAGTCAACTAAACGAATTAGAAGAATTAAGACATGAAGCATACGAAAATTCGTTAATCTATAAAGAAAGAACGAAGAAATGGCATGATAAAAGAATCAGAAGTTCAAAAGAATTTAAAGAAGGAGACAGAGTTCTTCTTTTCAATTCACGATTCAAGCTATTTCCTGGAAAATTGAAATCAAGATGGTCTGGACCATTCATAGTCAAAAGAGTTTTCCCATACGGAACGATAGAATTAATAAATTCAAATGGGATTGAATTTAAAGTTAATGGTCACAGAGTTAAACATTACATACAGGGTCCGATGGAAGTCGACAACGAAGTTAATCACAATTTCGATACCACAGCTAACTAAGTGTGGGGAGAATCAAGTCTTTAAAGGATAATATGTATTTCTGTTAGAGTTAGATTGTCTGTTTTCGTGTAGTTCTCGAAAATGGAACACGTATGGTCTTTCCCTAGCAGACCCTAAAGAACTAGTCTTCTCCCCCCATTCTGAATTTTTATTTTTTTAGGTTTTTACAAAATGAAGACTGCCTGTGAACTAAACCATGGTCTAATGCTACATGCTTTGATCACTAAACGTAATAATGACATACTCCCGAGTGAATTAGTATCAGTAATCAGAGAAAGAATGGACGGAGTTAGAAAAGGATCCAGATGCGAAGATAATAAGTTACAATTTGGTAAAGGAAAATCAAAATCCGCAGCGAAAAGAAGAGCACGACACCTAGAAAAATGTCACAAATGCGGAAAATGGTCACATGGAGGTAAATGTTCAAATAATCAAACCTATTCAAATACCGAATTTGTTACTTTATGCAGAGACGGACCGTTCATATGTTTAGAAGAAAAGACAATGAATGCTCGAGGTTACGCCTATGCAGCCATGGAAGACCAATTAAACCGACTATCTTATGAATATAATAGATCATATAACTAAGAAATCTATTTCACAGGTATGTCTGTACAGTTTTTATTTTTATTTTTATTTTTAACCTTTTGATAATAAACGCTAATTTGTTCGCTAAAAAGTATTAAATTGGTATTAAATAAAATTAGGTTTGGCGACCGAAATTATTGATATCATTCAAAAATTTATTACATCACTGCGAAATTTAACGTTTATTCTTAAGGTATAAATATCTTTAATCAATCAACCCAAAATATTTCAAAAATTCGTCATGAGTTAAATTAGGTTTTGGAACCGAAATTACTTTACCGAAAAGAGGGGCGCATATTTTTGATAATATTTGATTGATTAAAGTGGGATAAAAAGACAAAAAGATTTTTAATTTTATTTTTACCATATTTTTAAAAATTAATATTTAAATCTTAAATTAATATTGTAAACTTTGTAAAAACAATATATTTAAATTATAAATATTTGAAAAATTAATATAAGTTTGATATGAATTTATGAATTTTTAAATTAAGTTTGGTGTGAATTTTTAATTTTTAAAATATGAATTTTAATTTTATGCATTTCAAATTTTAAGTTTGGTGTGAATTTTTAATTTTTAATTTTTTAATTTTGAATTTTATATTTAAGTTGTGTGAATTTAAAAACAAAAATTTACTTTATTCTCATTAAGTTAAGAATATGATTTTTAAAATTCGTCGTAAGTTGAAGACTAGGTCTTTGAACCGAAATTGCTTTACCCGAGGGAGGGACGAGAACTTTTATTATCATTATTTTTAATCTTTTTGATTTAAAGTATGCCAAAAAAAAAAAAAAAAAAAAATTAAAAAATCCAAAAATCTAAGCTTTTAAAACAATCGCTACAAAAAGACAAATTTTAAAATTTTGTCGAGAGACGGACTAGGGCATCGTCCCGAAACGACCTCGTCTTAAAAAGAAACAAAATTTTTAAAATTTTATTAAATTTTATGTTTTAAAAGTTTAAGGTTTATAAAAAAAAAAAAAAAAAAAAAAAAAAAAAAAAAAAAAAAAAAAAAAAAAAAAAAAAAAAAACCTGGAATTACACCCCATGCGAGTCGCATGGGGGAAAGGCTTTAGCCATGCGACTCGCATGGATGTAAAAAACTGGACAGGATCAAAAAGGCAGCCGAGTTCTGCTTCATTCACAACACACACACATATACACGAAAACTCTCCCAAATCCTCTCAAAAATCCGCCATTTTTTACCAAATTTCTTGCAAAACTTCACAATAATCATGCCTAGATTCAGTAGTCTCAACCCCTTCAGGAGAAAGGTAAAGATTTCACCCCTAATCTCTTTAAATTCGAATTTTTGTGTTCTTGAGCTAGAAAATTTATATTTTGATTTTGTTA
This sequence comes from Rutidosis leptorrhynchoides, assembly GCF_046630445.1. NCBI lineage: Eukaryota > Viridiplantae > Streptophyta > Magnoliopsida > Asterales > Asteraceae > Rutidosis > Rutidosis leptorrhynchoides. The sequence continues at coordinate 487,655,910 of NC_092336.1, forward strand.
AATTTAGGTGTAATTAGAGCTAAATTGTTGTTATATTATGCATGTATATCCTAGATAGAAGCTATTTAACATGAATTGAAGCTAAAAACTTCAAATTTTTAAGAATCTAGGGTTTGTGTTCTTGAGCAATTTGGGGCTTTTTGATATAAACAGGTTATGGCCGATTTTTGTCATGAATTATTGCTAAATTAAGTAGTGTAACATGTTTAGGTAGTTAATTGATCCAAACTTTGAGCCTAAACATGTTTTTGAGAATTAAAGTGGACTTTTTAAGTCCAAAAATTCATGAACTTGGATAATTTGATATAAAGGCTATTTGAAACTTGTTTCATTGCTAGTAGTGATTATTTTGGCATGTTATTTGAGATAAATGCTTATGAACTTGATGTACATTTTTCATATAGGCTTATTTGACAAAGTATAGACTTAACAAAAATATGAAAATGAACACTAGTTTGATTTGAATGCCATGTAACAAGTGTTTAATTGCTATAATGATTATTGTTGACATGTTTAAGAGTTTAAATGTGATAAAACATTATACGCATTTTCGTATGTAAAAGTGTAGAATTGTTAGTGTTAAGAAAATGTGTATAAAATGTGTTATGAATTGAACAGGTCATCATAATTGTTTCAAGTTATTATTTTGCTAACACTAATGCATATTTGGATGCACAAATTTTGTGTTTAATGTGTTTTGCAGAAAGCCGATACTGGAGGTTCAGGAGCATCATCGTCCAGGCAACCAGAGCCCGAACCGGAAATGTTTCATGAACAGGAACAACATATGCAACAAGAAGAAGAAGAACAGGAGGAGCAACATATTCCTTATCACGATCAAGATCAATTATTCGTGAATCAGTTTCGTCAATTCGCTCCACATCAAAGGATTCTGAGTTTAGACATTAATGAAGATCAGTTACACCCAAATCTGAGATTTGATAGATGTTGGATAGAGTATCCAGATTATCAAAAGAACATGCACATTCTCTACAATAAGGTTGTTGAAATGCCAAGGGCAATTGACTGGGTACCTTTGGAAACAGTTGACCTTGCCGAACCGATTCGGCAATTATTGGTGCAAAGGTATGGTAATTCTCAGTTTAACGATTGGATGCGCCTATTTTCCATTCGTAGAACCATATATAGGGAATGGTGTATAGAATTACTTAGTACTATTAAGTTAAACAGTGATGTTAGGAGGATAGATGATAGAAGCTTTATTAGATTTCTGTTAGGTGGACGCATGTACAGAATGTCCATGATAGATTTAGCTAGGGCCTTACAGATTTACACCCCTGCTGAACTTTTGAGCCCCGACTGTAATAGCCTGATTGCCCAAGGAGAAAGGGTAGATAGGGAATTTGATATTAACGCTGTCTGGAGGCGTATGTCCCACTTTAATGAATTTCACGCCAGTGGAAATCATACATACTTAGATATAGACAGAGCTGAACTCCGGGTGATTCATAGATTCTTAGCAAACACAATCACACAAAGGGGTAGGAATAAGGAGAAATTGACCGTAAACGATTTGTTCTACCTCAAGTGTATTAGAGACCCGAGGAGTTTCGTTAACATTCCCTATTGTGTTGGTTATTATCTCGCTAATGTAGTTTCGGGGATGAAATCAGGGAGTATTATAGGTGGTGGTATTTTCATTACTCTCATTGGAGAGTATTTAGGTGTAGATAAGCACCAAGGGGGTCCAATGAACGAAATAGAGGACGGAGGTGAAACCATAAGTTCAAACCTTTATCACGGTGCAAGGGTATTATTGATGAGACGTGGTCGGGTACATCGATACGAGGGACCTCAGCGACAGGTAGAGAGAGGTTCGGATGATGAGATGGAGGAGGCGAACAACATTATAGGAGTTGTTCGGGAGACTGCTCTTGATTTAGGTATTCGTATGGAGGATGAATACATGACGAACTATGATAGGCATATGCAGTACGAGGCATGGCAACGCCGGAATGACTACGAGCATTCCCGGCAACGAGAGCATGACCGATGGGATTATCATCAGCGCCAAATTATAAGCCAGTTGCAGCCTGGTGAGATGTATTATCCGACCCGACCCGCATACTATCCCGCACATCAGCCAGAGATGAGACCACCCTATGATTCATATGATTATGACGCAGCATACCAGTACACCTATAATCAGCCATGGAACCCGGACGCGAACATGAATTGGGATCCATATCCTAATTTTCCTCCTAACCCACCTCCTGATCAGTAGAGATGAGATAAGTTGGTAATTTTTATTTTTATTTTAAACACTTAACATTTTATTATGTTTATGTAATGTTGGATATTTTATTATTATTGTGTACTAATATTTTTCTTATAGTTTGAAAGTGGGATGCCAAAGTTCCATTTCAAATTGCATGTATGATTATATTTGTATTGTATGTATTCTATTTTATGCACAAAACAGGGTAAAACAACGCATTTTCAAAGACTGGCATTAAGTTCAGCAAAAGCAAGTAATTTTGACGACAATGATGCAAAATGTATGTGAAATAACAACAAGACGGAATGAACAAATGACGTGCACCATTTATCATTCAGCAAACAAACGCCAATATATTTGGAAACTTTGGTAAAAATTTAATCATTTTCACACAAATCACCCTCAATAATTTAAATTGTTACTGATTTCTTGCAAATGAGGGCATTGCAAGATCTTAAGTGTGGGAAGGGGTTAAATTCTTTCGGATTTTAAAATTTTTATATTAAACACTTGGTTACCATTAAAAATACTAGTAAAGCAGTAGTTGTATTAGAATCTAGTGCTCTCTGATAAAAAAGAACAGCCCTAGTCTTATATACTGACTACCCAATTCTAGTAAAATTTTTCAAAATTTTCAATTAAATGAATTCAAAAACATGTTTATACATATTTATGAACGATAAAACTAGGTTTTAACACCGAAATTATTGTTACCTCAAAAAGGACATAAATTGAGAAACAAACTAAAATGTTAAAATTCATTTAAAATGGAATAGAGGACGATAAAAAGAAAAATAAAAAGCCAAGTGTGGGAAAATTTACCAAGTTATTTTAAACATATGCCACATATATTTGTAACAAATAACTGAAAATACTTTTGCTTTGGACTAAACTAAACTGTTTTACCCGATGAAAGAAAAGAAGAGATGGATCTACACGATGAATCAATTCCATCACTAAAAGGAAGTAAAGTCTTCCGAAAAAGACACGCGCTTTTTGATTTAGGTCATGAAGTTGTCGTTCAGACCAGCTGTAGGTTGACGAAAAATCTAGAAAAGTCATCACTAAAATCAGCAGGAAATCCACGGACCTCAGCATTAAACAGGGTCGCCAAGTGGTCAGATTTATCCTAACCATGAGAAGGATTTATCTCGTACAATGGGGGGGCACCATGCAAATTAGCTGGATAAGACTAATGAATCAGATCCCCAGAAAGGATAATCTCCTTAAAGATTAAAAATCAGCTTTTAAGACTGATATTACTCAATCCTAGAGATTGACCGTAAAGATTGAGAATTCAAACTCATGGAATTCAATGATATCTAAAACTCGAGCTGAAACGAGAAAATATTTTGATCAAAAATACAAACCGATTTGTTTTCTGAAAACCCTATTTTCAATGCGTTCATTACCATTGAACGTAAAATCCTAGGAATTCACCTGGAATTCATTAGGTCACCTGAACTAAATCGGGTGTCAACCGTAAGAACGGTGGTTGCATAACATGGTCAAAGACAGGACTTTGTGCCAAACCGACAAATTATAAGGGTGAGCTTTACTATTGCTCCTACCAAGGATAGTAATTGCGTCCGACACGTTATAGACCATAATCAAAAGCATGTCACGGGACATTGCCTTAACAGTTGCTTGTTCAACGCTTTCCTTTACAACCGGACGGTAGTTTGCCGAAAGGTAATATACGGGACAAGTAAACTGGACGTGTTGCTTTCCTAATACAAGGTTAAGCAAGTGGGTGACACAAAACCGCAAGTTTTGAGCTAAAATTTTCAAATCTGAAACCCACCAAACCCACAAAAATATTTTGCAAACACCGGTAAAGGGTTATTCCGGAAAACTTATCTAGGGTAAAAACTAGATTTAATTTTCAAAAGATCAAATGTTTTCATAAAGATCCAATTTCCTTAATGGATCTAAATTTTTATAGTCATGTGGGACTGTAAACCATATCGTTACTACCATTGTTTATACCGCCGTATAGAAATCACTGATGTACAAAGTGTGAAGAATAAAGAAGTGATTCTAGTATTTCAAGACAATATTGCTTGAGGACAAGCAACGCTCAAGTGTGGGAATATTTGATAATGCTAAAAACGAACATATATTTCATAGCATTATTCCTCAAGAAAGACAAGCTTTTAGTTGCAATTGTTCTATTTACAAGTGATATTCGTTTAAATAATAAAAGGTGAAGACAAAAGACAGATTCGACGATTTGAAGACGCAAACGACCAAAAAGCTCAAAAGAACAAAAGACAATCAAAAAGGTTCAAAATATTGATGAGGAACGTCTCAAAATGACAAGAGTACAAGTTACAAGACGCAAAGTACGCGATTTAAAATAATACGCGAGGACGTCCGAAAATCCGGAACCGGGACCTGAGCCAAGAAGAAACGCCCGACGCAACGGACCAAAAATATCTAGTCTACTATGCACAAGAATATAATATAATATATATATAATTATATATAATTATATATTATATATATTATTATTATTATATTACGTCGGCAAGAAGAAAACAAAAGTAGTTGGCTGAAACCAGGGTGGCCATGCGACTCGCATGGCCAGAAGCACAAAACCATGCGAGTCGCATGGTTTGAGATTGCTGGTCAGGTCCTATAAATAGCCAGTTTTCTGACGAGTTTTAATATCTTTTTTTTCTCTTCCTCTTCAACGTAAATATATTTATATTTATAATTTATATTTTAATTTTAATTATAATTCTAATAATAAGGGTATGTTAGCGAATGTTGTAAGGGTGTAAGTCAAAATTCTGTCCGTGTAACGCTACGCTATTTTTAATCATTGTAAGTTATGTTTAACCTTTTTACATTAATGTCTCGTAGCTAAGTTATTATTATGCTTATTTAAAACGAAGTAATCATGATGTTGGGCTAATTACTAAAATTGGGTAATTGGGCTTTGTACCATAATTGGGGTTTGGACAAAAGAACGACACTTGTGGAAACTAGACTATGGGCTATTAATGGGCTTTATATTTGTTTAACTAAATGAAAGTTTGTTAATGTTAATATAAAGATTTACAATTGGGCGTCCCTATAAATTACCATATACACTCGATCGGACACGATGGGCGGGGTATTTATTTGTACGAATAATCGTTCATTTAACCGGATACGGGAATGGATTAATAGCCACTAGAATAATTAAAACAGGGGTGAAATTACATTCAAGGGTAATTGGTGTAATTGTTAACAAAGTAGTAAAACCTTGGTTTACACGCAGTCGATAACCTGGTGTATTCATTAAACAAAGTATTAAAACCTTGTTACAATTCGAATCCCCAATTAGTTGGAATATTTATCTTCGGGTATAATAATAATTTGACAAGGACACTTGCAATTTATATTTATGACTGATGGACTGTTATGGACAAAAACCAGACGGACATATTGAATAATCCAGGACAAAGGACAATTAACCCAAGGGCATAAAACTAAAATCAACACGTCAAACATCATGATTACGGAAGTTTAAATAAGCATAATTCTTTTATTTCATATTTTATTTCCTTTATTTTATATTTAATTGCACTTCTAATTATCGCATTTTATTTATTGTTATTTCATTTTATCGCACTTTTAATTATCGTACTTTTTAATTATCGCAATTTAATTTTTATCGCATTTTTATTATTCGCAATTTCATTATCGTTATTTACTTTACGCTTTAATTTAAAGTCTTGTATTTATTTTATATTTTACATTAGGTTTTAACTGCGACTAAAGTTTTAAAATCGACAAACCGGTCATTAAACGGTAAAAACCCCTCTTTATAATAATAATATTACTTATATATATATTTGTATTTTTATAAAAGTTAACTAATATAGCGTTGAGCTTTGCTTAAAGATCTCCCTGTGGAACGAACCGGACTTACTAAAAACTACACTACTGTACGATTAGGTACACTGCCTATAAGTGTTGTAGCAAGGTTTAAGTATATCCATTCTATAAATAAATAAATATCTTGTGTAAAATTGTATCGTATTTAATAGTATTTTCTGCGTAAAATATAAGCTATTTTATATACACCTCGTTCGACATCAAATAGCTTAGTACAAAAAGATTTATTATGGTTTCAAAATTTATATATATAAGATATACATATAAATTCTTCAGAGGGAATGAGTTAATACTTCATAACTCGTTGATATGACATACTTGTTGTTGATTAGTGATGTTGTTCACGATGATTATGGATCTGGAGGAGCTTGTGATGTGATAGATACTGCTGGTGTTGACGATACTGACGGTATTGTTTATGTTGTTGGTATAACAAGTCTAGCTTGTAAATCGTACACCATTCCGGTCAGGGTTTCTACTCTTCCTTCTATCATTTTGGTCCACTCATCTGATTTGCGATTTGAATAAATAATCTTTAAGATTTTGGAGATTACATAATCACCGCAGAATGTTTCTCCAATGAAGTTATGAATCAATACTTCATCATTTGTTGTTGTTGGTATTCCTTGGTATCTATAGGGCATATGATGTTGATGCTCAAGGTGCAAATTGTGATGTTGAGGTGTGGGATCCGGATGTTGTTATTGGTGGTGGTAATGGTACGGTTGATGTTGGTGATGGTGCTGATGTGGTTGGTGCTTGTGGTATTGAGGTTTGCGATGTGGATGTTGTTGGTACTGTGTTGTTGCTGTAAGTCTATCTTCCACATTGCGTACTGTACTTTCTAGAGACTCCATTCTCTCTTCGAGTCTAGCACGAAGCTCTCTAACTTCTTCCACTAATCCTACTTAATTAGTAGTCGGGAGTAGAGGTTGAATCACCAACATAATTCTATGAATGCGTTCTTAAAGACGAAATATTCGGGCAAAGAGTGTGAAAATGGTATTGCGAATTGGTTGACCGGTGAGCGCGTCAAGTTCTCCGATGTCGGGAGGTAAATTTGGTTCACGGTAGGGTTCTCCCTCTTCATTTCTCCAGTGAGTGAGTATGTATCGAACCCATCTCCATCTCCCCTAGAAAGAAGTGTAGTCAACTAGTTGGGGCACTCCGGTCACACTACCTTCAGCGTCTTCAGAATCGCCTTCAGAATTATATGAATTCGAATTTGGTACAGGATCCATCTTACACGATCAGCTAAAGGATTTTCGATATGAGATGATTTTTGGATTTGGATGATATTCTAATTACATAGAATGCCTATATATATATATATATATTTATATATATATATATATATATATATATATATATATATATATATATATATATATATATATATATATATATATATATATATATATATATATATATATATATATATATATATATATATATAGTTCAAAAGATTCCGTAGATTGCAGAGAAACTTTTGGAATCTGTCAGCCAGAGTTTATAGTAACAGATATGCTAATATGTAAATTTTGTCTATACACCATTTATGCAATAATTGCATTAAAACGTGTCTAGACTTAAGAATAATAAGCAGGTAATTTTCGACTAAGAAATGATAAGCAAAACTTTTTGACATGCAGCTAAGGTCGAAGTCCAGACTCACTAATGCATCCTAACAACTATCAGTTAGACACACTAATGCAAGACCTGGTTCGCTAAGATGACCGCACTGATACCACATGAGACTAGTGGGGACGCATCCCACTCAGTGTCATCACAGCTAACCGCCTGGTGACCACTGAACGTACCTCAGACACTGATTTTACAGCCCTGCCTCTCGGCAAAGCCAACCATAATCGGACCGCGAGGAGTAAGAGCCAATGCTTCGTCACAGGTAACACTGTGAGAACCCCCTCTACGATTAAGCCGACGAGACAGCTTAAACCAGCTCTGATACCACATGAGACGACCCGTCCTAATCCATAAGGATGAATACAATAACATATGATTACATTACGAGGTGTTTGACCTCTATATGATACATTTTACAAATATTGCATTCGTTTTAAAAGACAAACTTTCATTACATCGAAAATTGACAGGCATGCATACCATTTCATAATATCCAACTATAAATGACCTAATCTGTCATTTACTTAATCATAATCTTTATTGAACTCAATGACTTGAATGCAACGTCTTTTGAAATATGCCATGAATGACTCCAAGTAATATCTTTAAAATGAGCAAATGCACAGCGGAAGATTTCTTTCAATCCTGAGAATAAACATGCTTGAAGGTGTCAATCAAAAGGTTGGTGAGTTCATTAGTTTATCATCAATATTCATTTCCATCATTTTTAATAGACCATAAGATTTCATATTTCCATTTCTCATAAATATACATCCCATACATAGAGATAAAATTCATTCATATGGATTGAACACCTAGTAACCGACATTAACAAGATGCATATAGAATATCCCCATCATTCCGGGACTCCCTTCTGACATGATAAAATCGAAGTACTAAAACAATTCAAATTCTCTGACTGGGGCTTGTTAGTGCCCATAGATCTATCTTTAGGATTTGCGTCAATTAGGGGCCAGTTCCCTAATTCTTAGGCTAACAAGCTAAAAGGGGCATATTCGATTTCGATCATTCAACAATAGAATGTAGTTTCAATTATTGTGTCTATTTCGTCAAACATTTATAAAAGCGCATGTATTCTCAGTCCCAAAAATATATATTGCAAAAGCATTTAAAAAGGGAGAAAATGAAACTCACAATACTGTATTTCGTAGTAAAATACATATGATGACATTGAACAAGTGCAAGGTTGGCCTCGGATTCACGAACCTATATTAAGTATATATATTTATATGTTGGTCAATATCTGTCTAACAATTAAGGTTGAGTCATGGTGTACCACAATCCTATTGCTCGAGATCGATATGCAAAAGTTGACAAAAGTCAATTTGACCCAAAATGACTTCCAAAATTTATACATATTTATTATATATCTTAAATATAGTCATTTTATATATATAATATATATTTATCAGATTTTATTAGAGTAAATAATACAAGTCAGTTATTAATAAAAATTTTATTTTAAAATTTATATATGATAAAAAATATACTTCTATATATCTTAAGTAATAAAATTTATAAAGCTCACTTAATATCATAAAAATATAGTGGTATGTATTATAAATGTAATTATATTACGTGTGATAAAAATATCTTTGTATCACATATTTATTTGATAAAATAATATTAATAATAATAATAAGTAAAAGTTGTATTATTTTGTGATAATAATAATATTAATTATAATAATAACAATATTTATATTTACTACTAATAATAATAATTTTGATAATTAATAATGATCTTATATAATAATACTAATGCCATAATAATATTACTAATAATGATAAAAATATTATAATCATGTTAATGATAATAACAATGTTAATAATATTGTTTTTATTAATAATACTAATAATAATAAAAAATGATAATTTAAATGAAAATATAAGTTTTAAGATTTATAATGATGTTTTCTAACAACCATGATAATTTTAATAATAACAATACTTTTTAATATTAACTGTAATAATAATAATATTTTATAAAAATAATAATTCTATTCAAAATGATAATTTTTAATAATAATAATTCTAAAATGATAATAATAATGATATTTAATAATGACAATGATATTTCTTTTAAAATCATAATTTTAATAAAAATGATAGTTTTAATATTAATGATACTTTTAATAATAATAATGATAAAAATAATAAAATGATAGTTTTGATAAAAATATTAATTATTTTAATAATAATAATAATAATAATAATAATAATAATAATAATAATAATAATAATAATAATAATAATAATAATAATAATAATAATAATATTGATTATTAGATAATAATAATAATGACGAACGATAACGATAATGATAACGATAACGATAACGATAATAATAATCATTTTAACAATAATACTTATAGATAATTCAATTGACGATATCTTTTAATCTTTTCATCGAAATCATACGCTTTCTAAATGAAAAGTTATTAGTTTTTCGTCAGCTTTCCAACGACATGCATATCATATATCTTATATCAGTATCATATGTATTAAATTCATGACCTATTATAAACTATTTAACGACAAAATTAAACCTACAAGCATGCATAATCATATTTACTCGAGCACTAGACAAGGATACATTACTAATATATAAAAGTTAAGGTATGAGTGCTCACGTATCAATATTGTGATTCAATATTGCAGGAAAGTACGAAGACGCAACGGAGATGATAAACACTAGATTGACCTCATGAGCATACTCCTAATCCATACCCATAACCTCCATAGCTATAACCCATAATTTTCTTAGCTCTATCCCTCTCGAAAAACCCATTTTGAAAGCATGCGAGCAGAACCTCGTCGTATTATTTTATGTATAATACTAATAATATCACTCCTAATAATACTTAATACTAATAATAAGATTAATATTAATAATCTTAATATTTATAATAATAATAATAAATAATAATACAAACGGAGGAAACAATATAGGTAAGTGTGTGTAAACAAACTGAACTCGTCGCGTTTTATAATCTTTTGCCACCAACCCTTACCATGCGATCGCATGGGTTTGGTGTGGTTAGGCCATGCGATCGCATGGCACACTCATCCAGCTCATATCCATTAACCAAGCTGTCGACACTCGTTATTTATTATTTAATATATAATATATTTAATATATGTAATTATATATATATATATATATATATATATATACATATATATATATATATAATATTATATTATATTTACATGCGTAGTTAAATTGTAATTTTAGTTCCGGTAGTTCGTACGTTGGAAAACGATTTATCTCTCAGTTTCGATTTTTTGAACGACGTTTCGTATGTTTAGAAAACTGGTACTTTATGTTTCGTGTAGTGTACCTTTATACATAACAAGACTCAAATCAATGAAAAACAATCCCACTCAAAGTGTAACTTATTCATTTGAGTATTTTGGTCATTTGCTTCTTTAAATCGTCGTTTCAATATATATACATATATATATAAAATAGTATTTTTAAATCAAACGTTTTATGACTAAGTCAATATTATATTTATCACTTTGCAATATATATATATATATATATATATATATATATATATTCATTAAAAATATAAATTTGTACATATTATATGCAATTGAAATATTTATTTAATAATATAATATTTAGTTTTTCAAAACTAATTATATTTTAAAGTTTGTTTTAAAATCGTTTAGAAAAATATTATAACACGTAACGTTTACACTCTAAAACTTAATCTGATATTATTCATTAATGTATTAGTATTTATTTAAAAACATATCTAAATATCAATTGAATCAAATAACCAATGTTACTATCATTTACTTAAGTAATTTGAAATCATATACATAAACACGTTTTAATACACGTTGCAAGTTATTTATATAATTAGTTCTAACAAATAACATTCTGACTTATGTATATATTCAAATTCATTCTTTAAAAGGTTTCATCTATATCATAAAACGTTTTCAATATTATGAAAACTAAATAACTATCTTATCAAAAGATACGAGGCAATTATTGCATTGAAAGTTAAGCATGAATCTCTACTAACCTTTTTCCAGTTATCGTTAATTGACACATTTGTCCTTACATGTAAATTACTTTACCATTTATTCCGAATACCGTTAAAAAGAAACGATTTCTCAAATCAACATGGACCTCCCAACAGAGACTCGTAATCATACAATGTATCTGACAAATCAATCATTTGATATTATCTTCTAATTCCACCGATAAACATATTGAAACAAATACGTTCATGTAAAGTATTATACATTTAATGCTTTGATAATTTTCTCAAGTTATTAAATATATACATATATATAGTCATATTCATTTATATAATGGTTCGTGAATCGTCAAAATTTGGTCGAGGTTAAATGAATGTATGAACACAGTTTAAAATTTTTGAGATTCAACTTAACAAACTTTGCTTATCGTGTCGGAATAATATAAATATAAAGTTTAAATTTGATCGGAAATTTCCGGGTTGTCACAAATTAAGTGACAACGAATAAGTTGAACTAATACCACGGGCACCTAGAAGATATTTACAAAGAGATCGTCAGGGTCGTGCAAGGGTTTTATGGAATGATTATTTTCCGACCATCCCACTTTTCCGGCCGATTAATTTCGTAATCGTTTTCGAATGAGTGATGTGTGCGAGGTGTAGTACGAAATAGTATTATTTTTAATATGAAATACGGCGAAATATGATACAAGTTTTATTTATTTATATAGATGGGATATTCCTAAACCTTGCTGCAACACTTATAGGCGGTGTACCTAATCATAGAGTAGTGTAGTTTTTAGTAAGTCCGGTTCGTTCCACAGGGATCTGCTGAGTTTAACGCTATATTTTAAACAATATATTTGTGTGTGTGTATATATATATATAAGTAGTATTATTATTATTATAAAAGGGGGGTTTTACCGTTTAATGACCGGTTTGTCAATTTTAAATAAAGCGTAAAGATAAATGACGATTATATAAATGATAAAATTTAAATTGCGATAAAGTAAATTATAGTAATTAAAATGACAGTAAATAAAGGTACGATGAAATATGAAATAAAAGTATTATGCTTATTTAAACTTTCGTAATCATGATGTTTGACGTTTTGATTTTAATTTATTATCCTGGGTTAATTGTCCTTTGTCCTGGATTATTTGATACCTGATAATGCTAAAATCGAACATATATTTCATAGCATTATCCCTCAAGAAAGACAAGCTTTTAGTTGCAATTGTTCTATTTACAAGTGATATTCGTTTAAATAATAAAAGGTGAAGACGAAAGACAGATTCAACGATATATATATATATATATATATATATATATATATATATATATATATATATATATATATATATATATATATATATATATATATATATATATATATATATATATATATATATATATAATTTATAATTTTAATTTTAATTTAATAATAATAAGGGTATGTTAGCGAATGTTGTAAGGGTGTAAGTCGAAATTCTGTCCGTGTAACGCTACGCTATTATTAATCATTGTAAGTTATGTTCAACCTTTTTAAATTAATGTCTCGTAGCTAAGTTATTATTATGCTTATTTAAATTGAAGTAATCATGATGTTGGGCTAAATATTAAAGACGGGGTAATTGGGCTTTGTACCATAATTAGGGTTTGGACAAAAGAATGACACTTGTGGAAATTAGACTATGGGCTATTAATGGGCTTTATATTTGTTTAATTGAATAATAGTTCGTTAATTTATTATAAAGATTTACAATTGGACGTAATTATAAATAACCACATACACTCGATCGGACACGATGGGCGGGATATTTATAAGTACTAATAATCGTTCATTTAACCGGACACGGGAATAGATTAATAGTTAATGGACTTATTAAAACAGGGGTGAATTACATACAAGGAAAATTGATGTAATTATAGTTTAAGTCCCCAATTAGTTGGAATATTTGACTTCGGATATAAGAATAATTTGACGAGGACACTCGCACTTTATATTTATGACTGATGGACTGTTATGGACAAAAACCAGATGGACATATTGAATAATCCAGGACAAAGGACAATTAACCCATGGTAATAAACTAAAATCAACACGTCAAACATCATGATTACGGAAGTTTAAATAAGCATAATTCCTTTATTTCATATTTCATCGCACTTTTATTTACTGTCATTTTATTTAATTGCACTTTTAATTATCGTACTTTTTAATTATCGCAATTTTATTTGTTGTCATTTTATTTATTGCATTTTTAATTATCGCAATTTTATTATTGTCATTTACTTTACGCTTTAAATTAAGTTATATTTATTTTTAATATTTTACATTAGGTTTTAACTACGACTAAAGTTTTAAAATCGACAAACCTGTCATTAAACGGTAAAAACCCCCTTTTATAATAATAATTCTACTTATATATATATATATATATATATATATATATATATATATATATATATATATATATATATATTTATATAAATATAGTTTAACAAAATATAGCGTTAAACTTGGCTAGCTCCCTGTGGAACGAACCGGACTTACTAAAAACTACACTACTGTACGATTAGGTACACTGCCTATAAGTGTTGTAGCAAGGTATAGGTATATCCACTCTATAAATAAATAAATAACTTGTGTAAAATTGTATCATATTTAATAGTATTTTGTAGTAAATATATAACTATTTCATATACACCTCTACGCACATCAAGTATTTTTGGCGCCACTGCTGGGGAACTGCTTAAACGCCGAAAGCGAAATGCTATAAAAAACAAAAAAAATTATTAATTATTAATTTCTTTTTGTAAAAATATGTTTTAAATTTTTTAAAAAATAATAACAAAAATATAAAAAATATATATATATATATATATATATATATATATATATATATATATATATATATTTTTAAGAGTTTGTTAAATATATATATATATATATATATATATATATATATATATATATATATATATAATTATAAAGTTTCTTCATTTTTATTTTAGTTTTTAAAATATAAGTTTTTATTTATTTTATATAAATATTTTATATAAATATAAAACAGAAAAAAAAATATAATTAAAATTGTAAACGGGCTACGCTGTAGCAGCCCAAACAATCTGGTACGGTTTTCTAATTCATGCGACCGCAGAAATCTATAGGCTAAAACTCATGCGACCGCATGAGGGTTACTGACACGCCCAACTGAACCTGGTACAACATTAATTACGGATTATTATTAATTATTATTAATATTAAACCCTAATTAGGGTTAGTATATTATATTAATTAATTTTAGATTTAATTAATTTATAATATTTAGTTTTAAATTAGTTTTATTAATATAATAAATTGATACTTTTATAAAATAAATAATATAAAAATTATATTTTTATAAAAATTATATTTTTATAACTTTAGTTTTATTTTTATATATTCGTATCTTTTTATTAGTTTAATTCATAATTTGTATTTTTTCGCTCGTAATTAGTTCGTAATATAGTATTTGCCGTAGTAATTTTTATTTCTAGATTTTTAGGCTTTTCTGTAAAATCCCTTAAGTGCTTTTTCTTTAGACTAAGTTTTAGGCGCCTTAGAATTTTACGACGTTGCTTATCGCCTTAATATTTAATAAATTTTAGTACTTTTTAAGTTATTGCTGTTTTGGATATAGAATTTCTTTAAGCTTTAATACTTTTAGACGCAACTTTTAATTCTTAGTTTTTAGACTTTTAATTTTCGACGCGCTACAATTTTCTTATTTTTCGACCTCTTATTTTACGACGCTTTCCGACGCGCTCTTTTTCTTTCTTATTTCTCGCCGCTCTAGTTTTTATGACATAGAATTTTCTATTTCTTCTCTAAAATTTCTTTAAATTTCGACGAAAAATTATTTTAAGCGGTTAAATTGATAGACATCCAAAATTTTCTGGTTCGTAGTAATAGTTGGATTTGTTAGTGGCGAGTTGTGGGCTTCCGATTTAAAGGGTCCTGGCTACCTGCTGCATCTATTGGCTATTCAAAACGTGGGCAAAATCAGAAAAGTCTATTAATTTGATAACTTATATAATTTTTATCTTTTATAACTAATAGGATATTCAGTGAATGCACCGAGCAAAACGTTTACCACCATTTATACGTTCACCACCAGTAGCTCGATCAAGACATCTAGCCAATATTGTCGCCGTTGATTTTTCTTTAGAATCGTCATCCAGTCGACCAAGTACTCCAATTCAAATTTCTGATAATCCATTTTTTGAACCCGACCTCACAATTGAGAATCCGGAGGATATTCAGGGACAATTCAGAGATCCTGAACCATTAATCTTTCCTCCGGAACCACCAATCATTCAAACATAGATTGTCGAGGAACAAACCATTAAATCAAAATCCTCTAGTGATTCAGATTCAACAAATTCAATAATGGAAAATCAGGAACCTCTAAGTATGGAAGACCGAATGCTAGCTAAACGCACTGGCCAAGGTCACGCAATTACTCAACCAGACATTAATGCACCAGATTATGAAATCAAAGGACAAATCCTACACATGGTAACTAATCAATGCCAATTTAGTGGTGCGCTGAAGGAAGATCCAAACGAACATCTTCGTACTTTTAATAGAATCTGTACTCTATTTAAAATCCGAGAAGTGGAGGATGAACAGATATATCTCATGTTATTTCCCTGGACTTTAAAGGGAGAAGCCAAAGATTGGTTAGAATCGTTAACTGAAGGGGCGATTGATACATGGGATGTTTTAGTTGAAAAATTTCTTAAACAATTCTTTCCAGCATCTAAAGCTACGAGACTTCAAGGAGAAATTGTTACGTTCACACAAAAGCCAAATGAAACTCTATATGAGGCGTGGACAAGATTTGGAAAGTTGTTGAGAGGATGTCCGCAACATGGTTTAGACACTTATCAAATAGTACAAATATTCTACCAAGATTACTACAAGAAAAGACATCGATATAGCAGCTGGTGGTTCCATTATGAAGAAAACCGCAACTGAAGCTTACAAAATTATTAATAACACTGTTTCCCACTCACATGAGTGGCACCAAGAAAAAGATATCGTTAGATCATCTAAAGCAGCTAGAGCCGATTCTAGCCATGACTTTGATTCCATTTCCGCAAAGATAGATGCCGTCGAGAGACGAATGGAAAAGATGACTAAAGATATTCACTCAATAAGAATTAGTTGTGAGCAGTGTGGAGGACCACATTTGACAAAAGATTGTCTCACTATTGAACAAACAATGAAACAAATAGAGAATGTTTCATACATGAACCAAAGGCCTTTAAATAATTATCAGAATAATTATCAACCGCCAAGACCAATCTACAATCAAAACCAGAATTATAACCGAAATGTTCCATACAACAACCAACAAGGTCATAGCAATCAACAAGTATCCAACAATACTTACAATCAGCAAAGACCTATTTTTCAAAATAAACCACCACAAACAGATAATAAAAAGCCAAATTTAGAAGATATGATGTCGAAGCTAGTTGAATCTCAAACTCAATTTTTTACATCTCAGAAACAAACCAATGAACAAAATGCTCAAGCATTTAGAAATCAACAAGCTTCTATTCAAAATTTGGAACAAGAAGTAAGCAACCTAGCAAGGTTGATAGGTGAAAGAAAATCGGGAAGTTTACCTAGTGGTACAAATGCTAACCCCCGGAATGAAACAGCTAAAGCCATTACCACGAGAAGTGGTATTACACTTAAACCACCTGAAATGCCTGTAATTTCTGATGACTCTATTCGTACTCCACAAGAACCACAATCTGAGCAAGAAAAGGAAAAAGAACCGGTAGTTGAAAAGGTTAATGAAGATAACACAGTTAAGGCTAAACCTTATGTTAAACCATACCAATTACCACTTCCTTACCCGAGTAAAATGAGAAAAGAAAGACTTGAAGCCGAGCAATCCAAATTCTTGGATATGTTTAAACAAATAAATGTAAATCTTCCTTTCATTGATGTAATTTCAGGAATGCCAAAATATGCTAAATTCTTGAAAGATCTAATCACAAATAGAAAGAAAATGGAAGAACTCTCGGCTGTTACAATGAATGCTAATTGCTCTGCAGTGCTGTTAAATAAGATACCAGAAAAATTATCTGATCCAGGAAGTTTCACAATTCCATGTTTTCTGGGTAGTCTTAGTTCAATAGAAGCATTAGCAGATTTAGGTGCTAGTATAAATCTAATGCCATATTCACTATACGCTAAACTAGACCTTGGAGAATTGAAACCAACACGAATAAGCATACAACTAGCCGATCGATCAGTAAAATATCCTAGAGGGATAATGCAGAACATGCTAGTTAAAGTTGGTACTTTAGTATTTCCAATAGATTTTGTTATTCTGGACATGGAAGAAGATTCTCGAGTTCCTCTCATATTAGTAAGACCATTCTTAAACACGGCTAAAGCAATAATAGACGTGTTTGGTAAGAAATTGACCCTAAGTATAGAGGACGAGAGTGTTACCTTTTCTATTGATAGAGCCATGCAACAACCGCAATCTGTAGATGATACATGTTATTATATTCAAACTATAGATTCACATGCAGAATTGTTAGAAGAATTTCCAGAATTACAAGGAACAGGAGAATGTTCGTTAGGAGAAGGAACTGAATCAATTGATGAAGCTGAAATGTTAGCCGCACTCATTGCTAATGGATATGAACCAACAACAGAAGAAATTTAAATGCTAAAAGAGGAAGACAGATATCGATACAAATCATCGATAGAAGAACCACCGACATTAGAGTTAAAGCCACTTCCAAACCATTTGGAATACGCTTATTTACATGGTGAATCTGAATTACCTGTAATAATATCGTCTTCTCTTACGGAAAATGAAAAATCTCAACTCATTTCTGTGCTAAAAACTCATAAACCAGCCATTGCATGGAAGATTCATGACATTAAAGGTATAAGTCCTTCATATTGCACACATAAAATCCTTATGGAAGAAGGTCATAAAACGTATGTGCAACGCCAACGAAGTCTAAATCCTAATATGCAAGATGTTGTTAAGAAAGAAATTATTAAACTGCTTGATGCATGTGTAATTTATCCAATCTCTGATAGTTCATGGGTAAGCCCAGTTCAATGCGTACCTAAGAAAGGAGGCATGACTGTCATCACAAATGAAAAAAATGAGCTTATTCCTACTAGGACTGTAACAGGATGGCGTGTTTGTATTGATTATAGAAAATTAAATGACGCCACCAGAAAAGATCACTTTCCCTTACCTTTCATTGACCAAATGTTAGAATGATTAGCCGGAAATAGTTACTATTGTTTTCTTGATGGTTTTTCCGGATATTTTCAAATTCCAATAGCACCTGAGGATCAAGAGAAAACCACGTTCACGTGCCCTTATGGTACTTTTTCTTACAAACGCATGCCATTTGGACTTTGCAACGCCCCTGCAACCTTTCAAAGGTGCATGATGGTGATTTTTCACGACATGATAGAAGAATGCATAGAAGTTTTCATGGATGACTTTTCAGTCTTCGGTGATACTTTTGAAACATGTCTAGTCAATCTTGAATGAATGCTTATTAGATGCGAACAATCAAATCTAGTTCTTAATTGGGAGAAATGCCATTTCATGGTTAAAGAAGGCATCGTTCTCGATCATAAAATCTCAAAGGAAGGAATTGAAGTGGATAGAGCTAAAGTAGATGTAATTGCTAAACTTCCACATCCCACCAATGATAGAGGAGTTAGGAGTTTCCTAGGGCATGCCGGTTTTTACCGACGTTTCATAAAAGATTTTTCTAAAATTGCCACTCCTATGAATAAACTCCTAGAAAATGATGCTCCATTCATCTTTTCAGATGAATGTATCAAATCTTTTAATATTCTTAAAGAAAAACTCACTAATGCGCCGATCACGATAACTCCAAATTGGAATCTACCATTTGAACTTATGTCCGATGCAAGTGATTTTGCAATGGGAGCCGTTTTTGGACAAAGGATTGAAAAACGATTTCAACCTATTTATTACGCTAGTAAGACATTACAAGGAGCACAAACAAATTACACAACTACTGAAAAAGAACTCCTTGCTATTGTCTTTGCTTTTGACAAATTTCGTTCATATCTCGTTCTAGCTAAAACGGTGGTCTATACCGACCATTCTGCTATTAGATACCTATTTTCAAAACAAGATGCTAAATCACAATTAATCTGTTGGATCTTACTCTTACAAGAGTTCGATATTGAAATTCGAGACAAAAAGGGAGCAGAAAATCTCACCGCTGATCATCTTTCTCGTCTTGAAAATCCTGAATTAGAAGTTCTAAATGAATCGGCCATACAAGATAACTTTCCTGATGAATATCTATTGAAGATAGATTATAATGAAATTCCATGGTTTGCAGACTATGCAAACTATTTAGTATGTGGATTCCTTGAAAAAGGGTTGTCGTACTAAAAACAAAAGAAATTCTTTAGTGATATAAAACACTATTTCTGGAAAGATCCACATTTGTTTAAAAGTTGTCCCGATGGAATAATACGCCGATGTGTATTCGGAGATGAAGCTAGTCAAATCTTAAACCATTGTCACACAGGACCAACAGGAGGGCATTATGGGCCTCAACTCACAGCAAGAAAAGTCTACGACGCTGGATTCTATTGGCCTACAATTTTCAAAGACGCACACCTTCTTTGCAAATCCTGTGATGCTTGTCAAAGGGCCGGAAAAATAAGTCAACATGATGAAATGCCACAAAATGTCATTCAAGTATGTGAAGTATTTGACGTTTGGGGTATTGACTTTATGGGTCCATTTCCAAAATCTCATAATAATCTCTACATTCTCGTTGCCATTGATTATGTATCTAAATGGGCGGAAGCACAAGCTCTCCTAACTAACGATGCAGGAGTCGTAGTCAACTTCTTAAAATGTCTTTTTGCCAAGGTTCGGAACACCGAAAGCTTTAATAAGTGATCGGGGTACTCATTTTTGTAATAATCAACTTGAGAAAGTTCTCAAAAGATATGGAGTAACTCATAAAATCTCCACTGCTTATCATCCACAGACAAGTGGACAAGTTGAAAATACCAACCGAGCATTAAAACGTATTCTAGAGAAAACCATAGGATCAAATCCGAAGGAATGGTTCATGAAATTGGAGGATGCACTCTGGGCTTTTAGAACAGCCTACGAAACTCCAATTGGAACCACACCTTTTAAACTCGTTTACGGAAAAGCATGTCACATTCTAGTAGAAATTGAACACAAAGCATTTTGGGCTTTAAATACATGTAATCTTGATTTACATGAAGCCGGACGTCGACGATTAAGTCACTAAACGAATTAGAAGAATTAAGACATGAAGCATACGAAAATTCGTTAATCTATAAGGAAAGAACGAAGAAATGCATGATAAAAGAATCAGAAGTTCAAAAGAATTTAAAGAAAGAGACAGAGTTCTTCTTTTCAATTCACGATTCAAGCTATTTCCTGGAAAATTGAAATCAAGATGGTCTGGACCATTCATAGTCAAAAGAGTTTTCTCGTACAAAACAATAGAATTAATAAATTCAAATGGGATTGAATTTAAAGTTAATGGTCACAGAGTTAAACATTACATAGATAATTCAATGAAAGTTGAAGATGAAGTTAATCACAATTTCGACACCACAGTTAACTAAGTGTGGAAAGGTTCGAATCTTTTTAGGGTAATATATATTTCTGTTAGAGTTAGATATTCTATTTTCGTGTAGTTTTCGAGAATGGAATCCGAATGGTCTTTCCCTAGCAGACCCTAAAGAACTAGTCTTCTCCCTCCATTCTGAATTTTTATTTTTTTTAGGTTTTACGAGATGAAGAATTCCTTTGATCCGAACGATGGTCTAATGCTACATGCTATGATTACTAAATGTAATAATGACACCCTTCCGAGTGAACTGGTATCCTTCATAAGAGGCAAAATGGACGGAGTAAGAAAAGAACTCGGGAAAGATCATCATAAGACACATTTTAGTAAAGGAAAATCAAAATCCGCAACAAAAAGAAGAGCACGACACCTTGAAAGATGTTATAAATGCGGAAAATGGTCACACGAAGGTAAATGTTCAAATAATCAAACATATTCAAATACCGAATTTGTTACTCTATGCAAAGAAGGACCGTTTATATGTTTAGAAGAAAAGATATTGAAGAATCGAGGTTGCGCTTACGTAGCTATGGAAAACCAAATCACACAACTCTCCTATAAGTCGGCTAAAGCAGGTTTCTGAGAATTCTATCTCATAGGTAAGTATGTACAGTTTTTATTTTTTTTATTTATTGCTTTTAACCTTTTGATAATAAACGCTGAATCGTTTGCTATAAAGTATTAAATTGGTATTCAATAAAATTAGGTATGCGTAACCGAAATTATTGATATCATACAAAAATTTATTACATCACTGCGAAATTTACCGTTTATTCTTAAGGTATAAATATCTTTAATCAATCAACCCAAAATATTACATAAATTCGTCAGGAGTAAAATTAGGTTATCAAACCGAAATTACTTTACCGAAAAGAGGGGCGTATATTTTTGATAATATTTGATTGATTAAAGTGAGATAAAAGACCAAAAAGATTTTTAATTTTTAATTTTTACCTTAATTTTAAAATTAATATATAAATATTAAATTATTATTGTAAACTTTTAAAATCAATATATTTAAGTTTGTAAACATTTGA
This sequence comes from Rutidosis leptorrhynchoides, assembly GCF_046630445.1. NCBI lineage: Eukaryota > Viridiplantae > Streptophyta > Magnoliopsida > Asterales > Asteraceae > Rutidosis > Rutidosis leptorrhynchoides. The sequence continues at coordinate 487,678,453 of NC_092336.1, forward strand.
AAAATTAATATTCTTAATATAAGTTTATATGTATAAAAACAAAAATATAATATAAATTTGGTGTGAATTTTTAATTTTAATAATATGAATTTTTAATTTTATACATTTTAAAATTAAGTTTGGTATGAATTTAAAAACAAAAATTTACTTTATTTCATTAAGTTAAAAATTTGATATTTAAAATTCATCGTGAGTTGAAGACTAGGTCGTTGAACCGAAATTGCTTTACCCAAGGGAGGGACGAGAAATTTTATTATCATTATTTTTAATCTTATTGATTTAAAGTATGCCAAAAATATTTAAAAAAACCCAAAAATCTATGCTTTTAAAACAAATGCTTTAAAACGACAAATTTTAAATTTTGTCAAGGGACGGACTAGGTAAACATACCGAAACTACCTAAAGTAAAAGGAAACAAAATTTTAAAAAATTATTCATTTAAATTGTGTTAATAAATAAAGATTTAAAAAAATAATAATAATAAAAATATTATGTATGTTTGTAGTTTATCTTATGTACAAAACAGGGTAAAACAACGCATTTTCAAAGACTGACATTAAGTTCAGCAAAAGCTACTAATTTTGACGACAAAACGAAAAACAAAAGTGATGTAACAACAAGACGGAATGAACAAATGATGTGCATCATTTATCATTCAACAAACAAACGCCAATATGCTTTAGAAACTTTGGTAAAATTTAATCATTTTTCTACGCTAATCACCCTCAATAATTTAAATTGTTACTGATTTCTTGCAAATGAGGACATTGCAAGATCTTAAGTGTGGGAAGGGGTTAAAGTCTTTCGAATTTTTAAAATTTTAAATTTAAACACTTGGTTAACATTAAAAATACTAGTAACGCAGTAGTTGTATTAGAATCTAGTACTCTCTGATAATAAAGAACAGTCCTAGTCTTATATACTGACTACCCAATTCTAGTAAAAATTTTCAAAATTTTCAATTAAATGAACTCAAAATCATGTTTATACATATTTATGAACGATAAAACTAGGTGTTAACACCGAAATTATTGTTACCTCGGAAAAGACATAAATTGAGAAACAACCCAAAATGTTAGAATTCATTTAAAATGGAATAGAGGAAAATAAAAAGGCAAAGAAAGGAAAATAAAAAGCCAAGTGTGGGAAAAATTTATCAAGTTATTTAGAACATATATCACATATTTTTGTACAAATAATTAAAGATACTTTTGTTTTGGACGATATTAATCAATTTTACCCAGTTTATTGTAATATAAATAGAATTTATAAGGAAGTAAAGTCTTCCGAGAGAAAAAGACACGCGCTTCTTGATTTAGGTCAGGAAGTTGTCGTCCAGACCAGCTGTAGGTTGACGAAAAATCTAGAAAAGTCATCTCGAAAATCAGCTGGAAATCCATGGACCTCAGCATAAAACAGGGTCGCCAAGTGGCCAGACTTATCCTAACCATGAGAGGATCTGTCTCGTACAATGGGGGGAACCATGCAAATTAGCTTATAAGACTAATGAATCAGATCCCCAGAAAGGATAATCTCCTTAAAGATCAAAAATCAGCTTTTAAGACTGATATTACTCAATCCTTGAGATTGACCTTAAAGATTGAGAATTACAAACTCATGGAATTCGATGATATCTAAACTCGAGCTTGAACGAGAAAATATTTTGATCAAAATTACAAACCAATTTGTTTTCTAAAAACCCATTTTTAATACGTTCATTACCATTGAACGTAAAATCCTAGGAATTCACCCAGAATTCATTAGGTCACCTGAACCAAATCGGGTGTCAACCGTAAGAACGGTGGTTGCATAGCATGGTCGAAGACAGGACCTTGTGCCAGACCGAAAAACTATAGGGTGATCTTTACTATTGCTCCTACAAAGGATAATAATTGCATCCGACACGATATAGACCATAATTAAAAGCATGTCACGGGACATTGCCTTAACAGTTGCTTGTTCAACGCTTTCCTTTACAACCGGACGGTAGTTTACCGAAAGGTAATATACGGAGCAAGTATACTGGACGTGTTGCTTTCCCAATACAAGGTTAGCAAGTGGGTGACACAAAACCGCAAGTTTTGAGCTAAAATTTTCAAATCTGAAACCCACCAAACCCACAAAAATAATTTGCATACACCGGTAAAGGGTTATTCCAAAAAACTTATCTAGGGTAAAAGCTAGATTGAATTTTCAAAAAGATCAAATGTTTTCATAAAAATCCAATATCCTTAAGGATCTAAATTTTCATAGTCATGTGGGACTGTAAACCACATCGTTACTACCATTGTTCATACCACCGTATAAAAATCACTGATGTGCAAAGTGTGAAGAATAACGAAGTGATTCTAGTATTTTTATTTCAAGACTATATTGCTTGAGGACAAGCAACGCTCAAGTGTGGGAATATTTGATAATGCTAAAAACGAACATATATTTCATTGCATTATCCCTCAAGAAAGACAAGCTTTTAATTGCAATTGTTCTATTTACAAGTGATATTCGTTTAAATAATAAAAGGTGAAGACGAAAGACAGATTCGACAAATTGAAGACGCAAACGACCAAAAAGCTCAAAAGTACAAAGTACAATCAAAGTGGTTCTAATTATTGATGAGAAACGTCTCAAAATTACAAGAGTACAAGATGCAAAACGCAAAGTACAAGATATTAAATAGTACGCAAGGACGTTCGAAAAAACGGAACCAGGACCAGAGTCAACTCTCAATGCTCGACGCAACGGACTAAAAATTACAAGTCAACTATGCACATAAATATAATATAATATATAAATAATTCTTAAAATTATATATATATTATATTATATATATATAAACCGTCGGCAAATAAACAAACAAAAGCATGTGAGCTGTAAAAGAAGGTCATGCGATCGCATGGCCTGGAAGTGCAAAATCCATGCGATCGCATGGCAGCAGATACCTGGCCACATCTATAAATTTCAGCATTTTCGGACGAAATAAACATCTTTCTCTACTCTCTATCTCAACGATATATATATATATATATATATATATATATATATATATATATATATATATATATATATATATATATATATATATATATATATATATATATATAATTTATAATTTTCATTTTAATTTAATAATAATAAGGGTATGTTAGCGAATGTTGTAAGGGTGTAAGTCGAAATTATGTCCGTGTAACGCTACGTTATTATTAATCATTGTAAGTTATGTTCAACCTTTTTAAATTAATGTCTCGTAGCTAAGTTATTATTATGCTTATTTAAATTGAAGTAATCATGATGTTGGGCTAAATATTAAAGACGGGGTAATTGGGCTTTGTACCATAATTGGGGTTAGGACAAAAGAACGACACTTGTGAAAATTAGATTATGGGCTATTAATGGGCTTTATATTTGTTTAATTGAATGATAGTTCATTAATTTAATATAAAGATTTACAATTGGACATAATTATAAATAACCACATACACTCGATCGGACACGATGGGCGGGATATTTATAAGTACTAATAATCGTTCATTTAACCGGACACGGGAATGGATTAATAGTTAATGGACTTATTAAAACAGGGGTGAATTACATACAAGGAAAATTGGTGTAATTATAGTTTAAGTTCCCAATTAGTTGGAATATTTGACTTCGGATATAAGAATAATTTGACGAGGACACTCGCACTTTATATTTATGACTGATGGACTGTTATGGACAAATATCAGATGGACATATTGAATAATCCAGGACAAAGGACAATTAACCCATGGTAATAAACTAAAATCAACACGTCAAACATCATGATTACGGAAGTTTAAATAAGCATAATTCCTTTATTTCATATTTCATCGCACTTTTATTTACTGTCATTTTATTTAATTGCACTTTTAATTATCGTACTTTTTAATTATCGTAATTTTATTTATTGTCATTTTATTTATCGCATTTTTAATTATCGCAATTTTATTATTGTCATTTACTTTACGCTTTAAATTAAGTTATATTTATTTTTAATATTTTACATTAGGTATTAACTACGACTAAAGTTTTAAAATCGATAAACCGGTCATTAAAAAGTAAAAACCCCCTTTTATAATAATAATTCTACTTATATATATATTTATATAAATATAGTTTAAAAAAATATAGCGTTAAACTTGGCTAGCTCCCTGTGGAACGAACCGGACTTACTAAAAACTACACTACTGTACGATTAGGTACACTGTCTATAAGTGTTGTAGCAAGGTTTAGGTATATCCACTCTATAAATAAATAAATAACTTGTGTAAAATTGTATTGTATTTAATAGTATTTTGTAGTAAATATATAACAATTTCATATACACCTCTACGCACATCAATACCTATTTATTTTTTGTCCATAATAGTCCATCGGTCATAATTATAAAATGCTCGTCAAATTAACCTTATTCCCGAAGTCAAATATTCCAATTAATTAGGATTTAAACTGTAACAAGGTTTTAATACTTTGTTAATAATTACACCAGGTTATCGACTGCGTGTAATCCAAGGTTTTAATACTTTGTTACCAATTACACCAGTTACCCTTGTATGTAATTCACCCCTGTTTTAATTAGTCCATGATATATTAATTTATCCACTTGGCCAAAATTAATAATCAATTACCCAATCCAATTGATTAATTAAATGATTGTAAATGATGTCGCATAAACATCACTAAATAGGACATTCGTAATCAATTTAATAATTATTAGATTAACTAATTTGAAGATAGGTTCGACAGGTTCCAATGAGTTGTCATTCAATTATACAATACCCCATACCTATTAATAGTCAATAGTCCAATGTTCACAAGTGTCGGTCTTTTGTCCAAACTCGAATTATGGTACAAAATCCAATAACCCCATCTTAATATTTAGCCCAACATCACAATTGATTCGGCTCAAATAAGCATAATAATAACTTAGTTACGAGACATTAATTTAAAAAGGAAGAACATAGCTTACAGTGATTATTTATCGCTTAGCGTTACACAGACAGAGTTCCGACTTTAAAACCCGTAAAACATTTCTTAAATAACCCAATTATTATTAATCTTAACTTAAACTTAATATTATAAATAATAAATATAAATATAGTTTACCGAAAGAAAGAAAGAAGAGTGTGAAGAGGTGCCCTGAATTCGGCAGAAACTTATGGCTTTTATAGACTTGGCCAACTTCTGATGCCCATGTGATCGCATGGGCTTTGTGCCTATATGCCATGCGATCGCATGGCTACCTGATCCAGCTCACAATGCTTTGTTTTCTAGTTTGCTGACACTTTATTTAGATATATATATATATATATATATATAATATATATAATTTTATATAATTATATATATATTATATTATATTCTTGTGCATAGTTGACTTGTAATTTTAGCTCCGTTGACTTGCGCATTGATGCTCTGTTTATGTCCCGGCTCCGGATTTTTGAACGTCCTTTCGTACGATTTAATATCTTGTACTTTGCGTTCCGCGGCTTGTACTCTTGTAATTTTTAGACGTTTCTCATCAATAATTTGAACCACTTGGATTGTATCTTGTACATTTGAGCTTTTTGGTCATTTGCGTCTTCAAATCGTCGTTTTCTTTTTTTGTCTTCACACTTATTTATTTAAACGATTACAACATAAAAATAGAACAATAGTAACTAAATCTTTACATATTGAAAGAATATTGATACTAAATATATGTTCATTTGGAGCACTATCAAATATCCCCATATTTGAACGTTGCTTGTCCTCAAGCAATACAGAACTTGAAATTAAAATCACACTTCACTCGAATCACTTTTTTATTCTCACACTTTATACATCAGTTATTTTGATATGGCGGTATAAACAATGATAGTAACGATGTAGTTTACAGTCCCACATGACTATGAAAATTTAGATCCTTTAAGGAAATTGGATCTTTCTGAAAACATTTGATCTTTTGAAAATTCATTCTAGCTTTTACCCTAGATAAGTTTTCCGGAATAACCCTTCACCGGTGTTTGCAAAATATTTTTGTGGGTTTTGTGGGTTTTAGATTTTAAAATTTTAGCTCAAAACTTGAGGTTTTGTATCACCCACTTGCTAACCTTGTATTAGGAAAGCACACGTCCAGTTTACTTGTCCCGTATATTACCTTTCGGTAAACTACCGTCCGGTTGTAAAGGAAAGCGATGAACAAGCAAATGTTAAGGCAATGTCTCATGACATGCAGATGTTCATGGTCCAAAAATGTGTCAGATGCAATTACTATCCTTTGTAGGAGCAATAGTAAAGATCACCCTATAATTTTTCGGTCTGGCACAAGGTCCTGTCTTCGACCATGCTATGCAACCACCGTTCTTACGGTTGACACCCGATTTGGTTCAGGTGACCTAATGAATTCTGACGAATTCTCAGGATTTTACGTTTAATGGTAATGAACGCATTGAAAATAGGTTTTCAGAAAACAAATCGGTTTTAATTTTGATCAAAATATTTTCTCATTCAAGCTCAAGTTTAGATATCATCGAATTTCATGAGTTTGTAATTCTCAATCTTTAAAGTCAATCTCAAGGATTGAGTAATATCAGGCTTAAAAGCTGATTTTTAATCTTTAAGGAGATTATCCTTTCTGGTGGTCTGATTCATTAGTCCTATCAAGCTAATTTGCACGACGCCCTCCTCATTTTACGAGACAGATCCTCTCATGGTTAAGATAAGTCTGACCACTTAGCGACCCTGTTTGAAGCTGAGGTCCGTGGATTTCCTGCTGATTTTAGAGATGACTTTTCAAGATTTTTCATTAACCTACAGCTGGTCTGGACAACAACTTCTTGACCTAAATCAAGAAGCGCGTGTCTTTTTCGGAAGACTTTACTTCCTTTTAATGATAGAATTGATTCATCGTGTAGATCCATCTTTCTTTCAAATATATTACAGTAAATCGGGTAAAACTGGTTAGTTTAGTCCAAAGCAAAAGTATCTGCAATAATCTTTTACAAAATATGTGATATATGTTTTAAAGAATTTGGTAAATTCTTCCCACACTTAGCTTTTATTTGTTCTTTTCTTTGCCTTTTTATTCTCCTTTATTCCATTTTAAATGAATTCTAACGTTTTGGGTTGTTTCTCAATTTACGTCCTCTCCAAGGTAACAATAATTTCGGTATTATCACCTAGTTTTATCGTTCATAAATATGTATAAACATGATTTTGAATTCATTTAATTGAATTTTTTTTCAAAATTTCACAAAATTTGACAATTAAACTAAGTGTAAACCCGAGAGAATTTATCACCCTTCCCCACACTTGAGATCATGCAATGCCCTCATTTGCATGAAATCGGACTATAATTATAAATTCATGAGGGTGATTAGTGTAGAAAAGTGATTAAAAATACCCAGTTTGTAATTACTAAGCTCGTCGAATGATAGATGGCGCGCCTTATCGTTCATTCCTTTTGTTGTAATTTCACATATGTTTTGCGTCTTATCGTCAAAATTAGTAGCTTTTGCTGAACTTAATGCCAGTCTTTGAAAGTGCGATGTTTTACCCTGTTTTCTATATAACATAAAATACAAACATATATATATTTTTTTAAAAGTTGGGTATATTACCCCACATTTATATAATATTTTTTTGGCATACTTTAGATCAATAATATTAAAATAATGATAACAAAATTTTTCGCCCCGTCCTTGGGTAAAGCAATTTCGATTCTATGATCTAGTCTTTAACTCAAGATGAATTTTAGAAATCATTTTTTAAACTTAATGAAATAAAGTAAATTTTTTTTAAATTCACACAAAACATAAATTTAAAAAATGTATTAATTTTATATAAATATCATTAATATTTTTATACATTAATTTTACAAACTTATATTGAAAATATTAATTTTTAAAATATTTAAAAACTTAAATATATTGGTTTTAAAAATTTACAATAATAATTTAATATTAATTTAAAAATAAGGTAAAAATTAAAATTAAAAATCTTTTTGGTCTTTTATCCCACTTTAATCAATCAAATATTATCAAAAATATATGTTAGGACCCCGAAGTTGTATAGTGTTAATGTGAATTAAGTTTAAATGAAGGTTCCTTAGAAGAGGGCTATATAAGGAACCTAAGTAGTCCTAATTAGATAGCCATTGTATTGTAACCGAGTTCTAGAAGCTGTGGAATGTAATTTTACCGATTCTCTCTCATACCGAGTCTCCTTCCTACATACTGAATCTCATTCTATCTTATCATTTCTCTCAATCTCAACATGATCTGACCTATCATTTGGTATCAGAGCTTCCAGGAAGTGATTCTACATCACTATATCGATCCAGAGATTGTAGATTACAGAATCTGAATACTCTCGGTAAAATGAATCAGATTTGGTATTATCGAATTTGATAATCTGACGTTTAGATTCTTGTGATAAGTTCAGTGAAGGTGTATTAGGTCTATTAGAAAGAGTTTCGATCTTCATTACAGCTCTTTAACTTCAATTATGGAGAATCAAGTTGATTTTTAGAGTTTGTGGCTAAAACTCTCGGTATTGCTTAATTCAAGCTTGATTCAGGATTTTTATGAAGATTTAAAGATTCAGTTGTGTTCGTGAAGTGTTAAATCACATTTCTGTCGGTTCAATTTCTTCAATTCTTCAAGTTTTGAAGATTTGATCAACACTCGATATCATAACCGTCATACCGAGTCTGCTTCATTACTGAAAATTCATCTTAAGTGTTGCAGATTGTGGTGTGTTTGTGATTCTATCACATTCGATTTGATTATACGCAGCTAATTGGTGTGGTTTGAGAAAGGATTCTGTTATATTTCTAAGTTTTAGACTTAGACTCGGTATTGTCAACTGCTACAGTTGACATTCGGTATCCTGAATCTTTGGTATCATTGATATTCTGTTTGTTACTAACTTGTTTTCTTGTGCAGCAAGGTTACCGAATCTAATTCAAGGGAATTGGATTGTGTTTACACATAATATTTTACAGAATTTGACTACCGAGTCATTTACCAAATCAAAATCTCGGTTTCACTTAATTCTTTGGTTTTAAGTATTCTGAGGCTTCAAGTTGTGTGGGTACCGAATCCATACCGAATCTGGGTGTGTTACTTGTGATTCTTATCAGTTTCTGATACAGAATCTGGTTTACCGAATTGTTACCGAATCTGCTACAGTACCGAACCACTTACCGAGTCTGCTACTGTACCGAATCTTTACTGAATCTGACATTCTTGTTAGATTTTATACTGAACCCTGATCATAGATTGTGTTTAATACCGAATCTATACCGAATCTACCTCAATTTAAGATGTCAACTCAAGATACTCTTATCATTGGATCAGATTCCCGACCTCCAGTGTTGTTTGATGGCAAGTACACTCAGTGGCTTCATCGTATCACTCAGTACATAGACTATAAGGGTGAGAAAGCTAAACATATATGGGCTTCTCTGAGAGATGGTCCAGTTGTTGATTTTCATCCGGATACTGGTATGCCAATTCCAGTCTATGAACTTTCTGGTGATAAACGTGAAAGAGCTCAGGGTGACATAGAGGCTAAGAATATTGACATGCAAGCTATCCCATATGAGCTATTTGAAAATGTTGATAGCAACACTACTGCAAAAGATATATGGGATGAGATCAAACGACAACAAGAAGGTTATGACATGTCAGACGTTACTAAATTGAATAAGGCTCTGGGATTGTATGAAGATTTCAAGCAGGAACCAGAAGAACAACTCAAGGATACCTACCGTCGTTTCAATGGTGTTCTCAATGAGTTGAAAAGGTGTAAGATTGTAAAAGTACATGCTGAAGTCAACATGAAATTCCTCAAAAAGCTCAATGCTGATTGGCTTCCTTATGGAACCATTGTTCGATCTACCATAGAGATTGACAAGTTGACTATTCATGAGCTTGTTGGAGTTCTTATGCATTACCAACCTGAGGTGTCTAAACTTCAAGAAGGAAGGAAAGAGTCTTCTCCGGGCGATCCTCTTGCCCTAATTGCCAAAAAGAAGAGCAAATCATTTTCCAAAAGCTTGTCCAAGAAAGTGCTTGTTGAAGAATCAACTGATTCTGAAGAGTTGTATCTTTCTGATGTTGATGATTCTCACCTTGAATTAGTCAAGATGGCAGCCATGTTCACAAATGCCTTGAACAAACACAAGTTTAAAGGCAAATTAAGCAATCAACACAAAAACTCATCATCTTCCTCGTACTACAAGAAAGCTGATCAATCCAAACAATAACGTGCTGATGATTCCAAGAAGGAAGATTCAATCTGTTTCAATTGTGGCAAAGCTGGTCATTACTCTCGTGAGTGCAAGATGCCTAAGAAGAAGGATGCAGCTTACTACAAGAAGAAAATGTTGATGGCTAATATTGTGGAAACTGGGGGAGAGCTGAAACCGGTTGATGATACTTGATTTAACTGGACTGATGATTCAGACTCAGAGGTGGAACATGCAAATATTTGCAAGGTGACTAAGCTCATCAAAGCTAAGGAAGCATTAGAGAATTCTGACTCAACATCTGACGATGATGAGGTACAATCAACTGAAATCTCACCTGATTTTATAAAAATGCAAAATGACTTGATGAAGAATCTGGTCTCAATGTCAAAAGAAGTCAAAGGCTTAAAATCTGAAAACAAGATTTTAAAAGATAAAATCAAACTAAATGAGACCAGACCTTTCTCATCCAAATTGCAAACGGATGTGCAACGATTGACTCTCCAACTCAGCTCTACGGAAACTGAGTTGGAAGATCTTAAGAAGACAATTCATCCGATTAAAGTCGAACGAACTGATTATTGTTTAATATCTGAACGACTTGCAGAAAAAGTTCAATTCTTAGAAAAAGATCTTTCTGATTTAAAAAACCAACATGAACCCACACTTTCAAAGCTAAACAAGAAAATTATTCATTTGGAAAACGCCATAATTGAAAAAGACACTGAAATTTCTTCGTTGTCAAAAGAGTCTGTTCTAATGAAAGCTCAACTTGCTCGATATGAGGAAAAACTCTATCGCACAGAGCAATCTAAAGATATCATTAATTTAGAACTTTCAAAACAAACAATTTTCATGAACAGTCCAAAAACGATTCATGGTGAAAAGTGGGGGTTGGGTTATGAAGATCCTAAGATCTTAGATGGAGCTTCCAAAAAGATTCCAGGATTATATCATTCTGATTACTTTCAAGCTGGTTTACCACTGCATTTTGTGCATGCTTCTGATGCTGATTTTGATGATATTATTGTTAATCGCAAATCTAAAAAATACCATCAAATTAGCTTAATGTATGAGAAAATTAATGCAAAAATGGGTAAATCAAATCCTGATTTCTTGAAGGAACTTGTTGAAACTGAACTCATGCTAGAGAAGTACATTTTAATACTTGAGAGTGAAGTGTTTAACAAACCTAGTTCTAGCATTGTTAACATAGATGAGGTGTTTGATGAATCAACTTTTGATGTGAAACCAATTCTACCTGCTTTACCTGTATGCCCAGATAATGTTTTTCGTGAAGACCTAGCACATGAACTAACTGTTTTCTTTGAGACAGAATCTCTAGGTCAAAATTCTTTAGATGAAAAAGTAGAACCTCATAATGAACCAATCATTGAACCTTTGATAGATTTTGAAAGTCAACTTCATCCTTTGCATGATTATTATTTACATTTGCCTGATGTACGTAATTTGAATCGTATAGTAGCTCAACTAGAACAAGAGAATATTGACTTGCAACTTAAGTGTCAATCATTAGAACAAATGCTTGCTTTGTGTGATAAATTGCCTTCACTGCCTAAGAAAGAATGTACTTATGCTTTTAAGGAGGGTGAAGTGATAGTTTCTGCTGAAGAATTATGTCTTGAGATTAAAAACTTAAAACAAAAGATAATTCAACTAAAAAGGCTAACACACTTAAGCAATCGTCTAATGTTGAAACTAATGTGCTTGAATGTATTGGTGGGATTACTAAGAAGGGAAAGGGAACAACAACATCTAAGGATGTAAAACCCATTACTATTCTTAAAAATCCTCTACGTTCTCAATTTGGCAATCGTGGTTCAAAACTTGTTTCTACAACTCAATTTGTTGTCAAAAAGGTTCATTCTCCTGATGGTTCTGTGTCAACTGAAAAGATTCCTATGATTCCAATGACAAAAACTTCAAAAGCGAGTCTTTTAACGACATCAGTTAAGTTCACACAACACACAAGTCCTAAACCTGATTTAAGTAAGTATGATGCAAAAGAACATAAAATCAAATTGGAGATTTTTCAAAATCAATCATCTCATGTGTCAACTGAAAAGTTTGGATGTCTAACTAACAAAGGTTTTTTTCGTGTCACAGGTCATAATCCAAACTTGAATTACAAATCTGTATGGGTTCCTAAGTCCACGACTAAGAAAGTAGCAACCAAACCAACGCAATCTGCTAGTCGGCCTAGGAAATCATCTCGTGTTTTTCAATTTTTGTCTGTGAACAAAACATCTACTTGGAATAAATTGTGTGTTAAGACTTCTGATAACGATGTAAAAATATTGCGTATGATGCTTCATGTAATGTAGTTTTAAATGATGCTTTATTGTCTAAACTGCATGATGCTTTACGTGATTATTTCATCGTTGATCCAAAGTTTATTGCTGGTACTAACCGAAAAGGACCCAAGAATCTTTGGGTACCTAAACTCTAGGAAATTCACATTTACAGGGTTTCGACATATGTGTTTGGTATATCTATTCCGGTTGTTCTCGACACATGACGGGCGATAAATCCTTTCTTGTCAACTTCATTGACAAATTCCTAGGAACTGTTACATTTGGAAATGATGAAATTGCAGCGATAACGGGTTATGGAGATTATGTGCAAAATGGCATAACAATCAAACGGGTTTCATATGTTGAAGGTTTGGGGTGCAGTTTATTTAGTGTGAGTCAATTCTGCGATGGAGATCTTAAAGTTCTGTTTGAACGTCGTCAATGCTCGGTGCAATCCACCGAAGGAAATGATCTTCTTGTTGGTAAACGTTGTGCTTCACTATATACTATTGACCTCAATGATGCACCTTCACATACAACCATGTGTTTGGCTACTCGTTCTACCAAAGAAAATTTATGGTTATGGCATCATCGGATGTCACACCTGAATTACAAGGGTATCAATCGAGTAGTCTCTAAAGACTTAGTTGATGGTATTCCAACCTTTCAATATGATAAGCATCATGTGTGTCCATCATGTGCGATGGGTAGGCTGAAACAGACTAATCATCCGCTTAAGCAAAACCCCAGTACTTCATCGTCTTTGCAATTATTGCATATGGACTTATGTGGACCCATGCGTATTTCTAGCCTCAGTGGCAAGAAACATGTGCTTGTTATTGTCGATGACTATACCCGGTTTACATGGATTTTTCTTTTGCGAACTAAGTCAGAAACCCCCGCCATTATCATTGAGTTCATTAAAAAGACTCAACGCTCTTTTAACAAACATGTTAAGAGCATTAGAACTGATAATGAGACGGAATTTAAGAATGACCCGCTTGATAGTTATTTGAAAGACCAAGGCATTGAACATAATTTCTCTGCTGCTCGTACCCCCAACAGAATGGAGTAGTCGAACGACGTAATCGTACGTTGTGCGAAGCAGCTCGAACGATGCTTGCTTACTCCAAACTACCTCCAAAAATGTGGGGGGAGGCCATTTCAACTGCATGCTATACCCAAAATCGTTGTATTGTTAATAAACGTTTTGATAAAACTCCATATGAGTTATTATATGGTAGACGCCCGAATGTCAAATATTTCCGTGTCTTTGGTTGTATATGCTATGTGCTTAACAATTTTGACAGCCTCGAAAAGTTTGATCCAAATGGCGATCAAGCTATATTTCTCGGTTATTCTTCGAACAAAGTTGCCTATCGGGTTTATCACAAACGGACAAAAACGATTAAAGAGAGCATAAATGTCAAGTTCGATGGATTTTCGGGAATGGCTTTTGAACAACTCAGTTCAAAACCCGATCCTAACCTGGCTACTATTTCTTCCGCACAAAACTCAATTTTCTCGACGAAGGGTGTTCCTACGGTTACATTAGAGGAATTGGATATCTTGTTTGATAGTCTTTATGCTCCTCAACGAAATTCAAATGTTCAAGCCGTACCGGTTACACCGTCACAGTCAACTACTGTGGAGACTCAACAAAGTCTTTTTGATGAAGATACAACACCAACTGATTCACCTGTTACTTCTTCATCCTCCCTACCACCTCCTGTTACTGATAATGTTGAACCAATTCAAGATTCATCAGTTGATACAACTCCGGCTGTTTCTCCAGATATTCAATTGAATCCATTAGATAATGTTACATCAGATCAAGCGGATCAAGGCTCAACGTTAACAACAGTTGATGTTTCAATGGATACCACTGATGTACAACCTCTTCCACACAACCAATGGACTAAAGTCATCCAATAGATCTTATTATTGGTGATGCATCTGCTCCAGTCTCAACTCGAAGGGCTACTTGGAATATGTGTCTATACACTACCTTTCTTATTAAGATTGAACCAACAACGGTTACTCAAGCTTTACTAGATCCGAACTAGGTGGTTGCAATGCAAGAAGAGATCAATCAATTTGAACGGTTGAAAGTATGGCGATTAGTTCCAAGACCAACGGGTCAACGACCAATAGGGGTTAAGTGGATTTTTAAGAACAAGAAGGATTCTGATGGAATTGTGGTTCAGAATAAGGCACGTCTTGTGGCCAAGGGATATCGACAACAAGAGGGTATTGATTATGACGAGACGTTTGCTCCGGTTGCTAGGATTGAGGCTATTCGTCTTTTTCTTGCCTTTGCTTCTTTTATGAAGTTTACGGTGTTTCAAATGGATGTCAAAACTGCTTTTCTGAACGGTCATCTTCAAGAGGAAGTCTATGTCGATCAACCAGAAGGCTTTGTCGATCCCATTCATCCAAATCACATATAATACTTGGAAAAGGCTTTGTATGGTCTGAAGCAAACACCGCGTGCATGGTACGAGACCTTAACAAAGTATTTGCTGGATAATGGCTTTTCTCGTGGAACGATTGATACAACGCTATTCATCCGTAAAAACCACGGTCACATTCTCTTGGTTCAAATTTACGTTGATGACATTATTTTTGGTTCCACGTCCCCGGCCTTATGCAAAGAATTTGGTGACCTTATGGCCAACAAATTCGAAATGAGCATGCTTGACCAGTTAAATTTCTTTTTGGGGTTACAAGTAAAATAATTACCAAACGGGATTTTTCTCAGTCAAACAAAGTATATCAATGATATGCTAAAACATTTTAAAATGACTGCTTTAAAACCAATGACAACCCCAATGAGGACTTTACTGGATGCTGATACTAATGGGGAACCCTTTGATATTACGCTTTATCGAAGAATGGTTGGTTCTTTAATGTATCTGACTGCAAGTCGACCTGATATTACACTTGTTGTAACTGTCTGTGCCCGTTTTCAGTTAAACCCTAAGAAATCTCATTCCAAAGCGGTTGTTAGGATTTTTTTAGTACCTTAAAGGTACACCTAACCTTGGGATCTGGTATCCTCAAGGATCCGATTTCAATCTCACTGCTTACACTGATGCGGATCATGGCGGTTGCCATGTTGATAGAAAAAGCACATCTGGATCAATTCAGATGTTGGGGAATAGGCTAGTTGGTTGGTCATCCAAAAAGCAGAACTGTGTGTCTTTATCAATAGCTGAGTCTGAGTACATTGCTGCAGCTCATTGTTGTTCACAAGTTTTGTGGATGCAAATTCAACTTTCAGACTATGGCTTTAAGTTTTCTAAGACCCCGATTTACTGTTATACACAAAGTGCTATTGCAATTACAAGCAACCTGGTCCAGCATTCTAAGACCAAACACATAGATATTCGAAATCATTTCATTAAGGACCATGTAGAGAAAGGGGATGTAGAGTTATACTTTGTGCCTACCAAAGTGCAATTAGCTGACATGTTCACTAAGCCCTTAGATGAACTTAGGCTAAAGTTCTTAATCAAATAGATTGGCATGGTAGAGTATAGTGCTTGATATTCCTTAGATCTGTTGGGACTTATTCTGGGGATCTTGTGTTTAGGGGGAGTAGATACTTTCTACGGGGAGCAACTACTTTCATATGCTTTGGATATCATCTTTTAAGGGGGAGCCTTTAGACTTATGATAACTTTCTAGATATAATTGTTCAATGGTTACGTAAGGGGGAGGTAACTCATTGATATCATATTTCAAGGGGGAGTTAATTCATTTTCTTGGGAATTTTATCAAAATGCTGATTTACTTTCTTGTATATCACATTTTGAGGGGGAGAAAAAGGGAGAAAATGAGAAAATTACTCAAAAATATTGTTTTTCAAAAGTGAATTCATAAATTCTTTGTTTTATATCTGAAATAATTCACTAAGGCTTGTATACATCTCAGTGTGCAACCCATTTTAACAATTGGTATCACTGAAGATTTGTACTTTGTTCACAAATTCAAAGTTCTTTTAAGTACAAATCTTATTTTGAAAAATTATTAAAAATTGGAAAAGATAAAATCCAAAAATATTTGATTTTTACTGAATAAATGCTATTTTTAGCATTACACCGAATCTGACATCCAACAGTACAGATTCGGTAAGTTCAATGTTTTCAAAAATTGTCTCAAAATTGTTTACCATGAAAAGATTGAAATGAATTTTAAGAGGAAAAGTCAGTTTGTCAAGATTTTGAAGTTAAATTGATAAAGTTTTGAAAAGTGGACTGTATTCGGTAAAATAGACCCATTCGGTAAAGCCCATTCGGTATTTTATCTTCGGTATCTATAAAAGGAGGGTCAAAGTTAAACTAACTCTCTTACTGTGCTTAATTACCTATCGAGTCTTACTGAACATACCGAATCTGACTAATCTACCGAGTCCGTTCTTCTGTTTCTTCAAATCTTTGGTATAATTTCATTTTAATCATTGCTTTAGATACATACGTGTAGATCTGAGATAATTAAATGTTTTTCGACCAGAAAAGATCAAAATAACTGGATTATGACTCTCAATTTGAAATTTTGTTGATTATACCGAGTTTGAGTCGTATTCTACTAATCTTTGATTAAACTCAATTGATTTGGTTAATTAACATGAATTCTTGTCTAGTCTGAGTTATATTAATTGATCTATCATTTGACTAAGTTTGATTACATGTTTAATTGATTGTTTGATGGATTCTGTATCTATCGAATATGTTCTATCTACAATACCGAGTCTGTTCATACGATTAACATGTTGTTCTGCTTCTAATTGAGTGGTTAATTGATTATGGTTGTGATTTTACATGATAGAATATGCATGTTTCAGTGACTTTATGTTAATTTTGGAGATACCAAATATGTTCTTCTCTTGATACCGAGTCTGACTTTTGGTACCTTGAAACTTTCTGATTTTTATCTTCAAACACTTAACATGTTTATTCTATATCTTTCTGATCTGAAAACTCAAGCTTATTTGGTTACAGAATTTCAAGTTTTCATGACTACCGAATCTGCTTGAATTGTGTTTAAAAATTGACCAAGTGTTGTTCTGATTCTTTGTGTTATATAATTGACTTTGCATGATGAATTTGTGTTGTGATGAATATCATATGAAAGTCATGATTGTCAATTACTTGTTCATATTTGAGAATAAAAGATTTTTATATCTTTGAAAAACCATAAAAATCATAAAATATAAAAGATAAAACATATACAAAGGATTTCAAAGGCAAATAAGAATAGAGATATATGCTTTATGTTAAATATCTTGTGGTCTTCTATTTCTTATTTATACAGCTAAATGACGAACAATCACTTCATCAACTCTGAAACCAACATTCCCTGCAACTACTGGACTGCAATTCTAGAGAGGCACACTCTGTGGCCTGCTCTAAACTCTACAGTCAGTGTACCTGTAACAGATCTGGAGCTACTTAACAGAACAATTAGGTTTTTGGAAGCTACACAACATACTGCTGAAAATCCAGAGGGAACACAAGCTCGTTTTGAATTTCAACTGAGAGGAGTTCAAGGGAGGAGGAGTATCACTAAGGCTGATTTCAGGAGGATATTCAGACTTCCTGTTGTGCAGAATGCTCCTACTTTTCCTGCTACTCAGCAGATGATGTCATCTGTCTTTGATCTTGGTTATGTTGGAGCCTGCAATGTTCCTCCGGCTAAGTTTCAGAAGAAATATCTGCACTCAAGGTGGTATGTGATCTTCTCAATCATCAACAGATGCTTGCTGATGATAAGGAGTGGATCCGACAGCCTGACTGTGCCAATGCTGAAGTTGTTCTACTCTTTTATAAGAGTAGAAGCTCCTGACTATGCAGAACTAATATGGGATTTGGTTCAAGCTCAAGTTGATAAGCCAAGGGGTTCATACATCCCTTGCGAAAGGTTTTTCTGTATCTTTATCCATGATGCTATAAATACTTGCAGAAATGCAAATATATTTGTACCAGGTACACATGGATTACAGATGAAACGATTTGGGGAGCTGAAGATGAATACCCCGATGGTATCTGATAATCAATTCACTGCGCCGATTCCAAATTGGCTAGTGAGGCTAGCTGAACCCCAAGACGCTCGTATGCGTTCTTATTTTGAGGCTGTAGGAATACCTCTTCCGAACCCGGTACAACAAGAACAAGTTGAACCCACCGCGGTTCTAGCCCCAGAGGTTGTAGAGGAACCTGTAGTTCAACCAATCGGGCCAGCTAATCCTCCACTTAGGGTGAACCTCAAACGATCTAGGGCAGCACACCAAGCTTAACCTGTGAGGATCAGGGAACCTAGTTCAACTAGGATTGAACCAACCCTTTCCACAACACCCGAAGTGAGCAGTGACACCGACACTTCAGCAACAGCATCTGAATCATCTCCCAAACATTCTCCTAAGAGAACTCGATATGTGCCTGATGAGATGATTCAGACTCCGCCAACCCAACGAGTAACTAGATCTAGGACTTCAACACCTATCGTCCGCCAATCAGTTACTACAATCGTTGGTGATACGGACCAAGACCTAGAGCCAATTAGGTCACCCTCACCCATCTCCGTATCACATCCAATAATAACAGTAAGCCCTATGCTAAATGAAGCGCAAGCTTCGGTAGGCAAGAGATCTAAACGCACGGATGGTAAAAAGACCACTAAGCCCATCCAATCTAAACAGGACTTAAGAATAAATCCTACAAAGCAAGATGCTTTGGCATCTAAGGAAGTAAAGTCTTCCTCTGCAGTAAAGTCTGCGTTGACTCAGTCGATTGAGGAAACTCAATCATTGAAGTCCAGAACGGCCGAAGGGGAGCCAAAAAATCTTGAAAAGGCACCCTGCGTATCGGCTGGAAATCCTCTTGTGCCTCAACGTACAACAGGGTCTGGAGGTCCGGCTTATCTTGATGAGGGAGATCTGCCGCGTCCCATGGAAACGAGTCAACATGACAATCCTTCAGGATATTTATCAGACTTCCAGCAGACTGATCCCTTGGTTCATGAAAGTGATCCATTGGATCAAACCACTTCTTTTCCGGATTCTGAAACTCAGAGTTTGGAGGAAGAGTCTTTAACTGAAAGAGATGTGCCACCTCATGGTATATCAATGATTTCGGGAGTCAGAGATAGCAATATCTCTGCGAGAGCTAAACCGACGGGTAGTTCTGCTACTCTGTCAGAGTCCCATGAGACTAAAGTCATGGAGGCGGATGCTTCGAAAGAAACTTCGCCGGTGACAACTCCGGTTGTTACCCAACCTCCATCAGAAGGGGATATCACGAATCTGACTAGTAGTATGTACAGTCCTACATATAAGAATAATACCGCACAATCATCCTTACCTGCCCTCACGGAAACTCAAACACTTCCATCGACATCGCCTTCAACAGTTACGGCTGATGATGCTATTGTTCATGGTTACACCGTTGTTTCACCAACTGGGTCACCTTCTCGAATTTCAAATAGATATGGATTACAGTATCTCTCTGACAATGAGGTGGAGGAGCTCTATCTTGCTGAGTTTGCTAAATGGACTGATCTTGATAAAGTTCGCGAGACTATGATGATTTATCTTGAGCAAGCAAGGATAGTGTATCCTTTCTCTCCATGCAAGTCACCTGGACCAATTCACATGCCTGATCATGATGATTTCGATCCCGACAATCTTCATGAGGGGGAGAATAGACAGAGTGGTCATCGGTCCAGTGGTTATGAAGCTGGTGCATCTAGTCAACAGAAGGATAAAGATGTTGTTGATATATCTGATTCCGATAGTGATGAAATTGAGGAAATCCAGTGTGAAATTTTTCTAGATGAATCAGAAAGTCAGAGAGAGGGTGACTCAGGGATGTTAATGATTATGGATACAGCTGATCAATCAGAGAATAAGTCATCTCAAGAGAACAATCAAAACTTTGACAACATTGAAGATATTTTGAAGGGGTCATCGAGTATCGCCAATGAATTAAATGATCATCAATTTGTTAACTTGACATCTCCAACTGATGAATTTGGAATACACTTCAAAAAGGAGATTTTCTCTAATGGCAAAGAAGATACTACGACTCCTCCTGATTTAAATGTTCCATTTCAAACTGCAGAGATTGTTCTTGAGCGTGATGCTGATTACCAACTAAGTGAGGATGAAGAGAAAATGATTCTTCGTTCACCATTCATTGAACAACAAGCGTATAGAATCTATGGTGATTCTGATCTCGTCCTTTCTGCATCAATGAGTGTTCTGGGTGCATGGAAATATCATAAGAAGCCAGAATATCTCAAAGCTTATCTGAGTGTTCGCAATAAATTCAAATTGAAGAATGAAGAGAAACTTCAAATTCAGCAGAATTCAGAGATCAAAAGCATAAATAAGGTTTTGATGATTAATAAGGATGAAGTGAAGATGCCATTGTTTCAAGTTACAAGAATGGATGATGAGGATTATCAATTTTCGGAAGCTGATTTTGATAAACTGAAGATGGTCGACATTATTTTCATTTACAATTATTTGATTAACTTGAATGAATCTGCAACAACTTATCATGCTACTGCAATGAAGGCAGTCTACAGGTTTATTCTTGATTCGATGAGATGGATGTCTGTTCATGATTTTCAAATGGGATTGGAATCTGGACATAAAAAGCTCGGAATCAAACCGCCAAATCAAGTGATTGAAGAGCTAAGATACATGTCCTTACTTGAAGTGAGTGACTGTCCATATGGGTTTGCATTTGTCAATTCTCACTATACAAAGATCTTCATCAGAGTCTCAGATTTCAGAAGATACTCAGACGGAACATTGATGTATGCTTTCAAATACATGAAATGGAGATTGATCAATAACTGCTATTCAACTGAAGATAATGAGATTGTCAAATACATTCTCACAAGATTGAAAAGTCGTCTCAAAACAAGAGTGAATATACGAAGATATGAGAATCTCAAGGGATTCAAATCTAAAGTTCACTTATGAGGAACAAAGTTCCTTTAGATATTTTAGATAGGATTATATTGTAAAGTTCACATTTAACACTAAGAGGGAGATTGTTAGGACCCCGAAGTTGTATAGTGTTAATGTGAATTAAGCTTAAATGAAGGTTCCTTAGAAGAGGGCTATATAAGGAACCTAAGTAGTCCTAATTAGATAGCCATTGTATTGTAACCGAGTTCTAGAAGCTATGGAATGTAATTTTACCGATTCTCTCTCATACCGAGTATCCTTCCTACATACCGAATCTCATTCTATCTTAACATTTCTCTCAATCTCAACATGATCTGACCTATCAATATACGTCCCTCTTTTGGGTAAAGTAATTTCGGCTATTTTACCAAGTTTTACTCCTGATGAATTTTTGAAATATTTTGGATTGATTGATTAAAGATATTTATACCTTATGAATAAACGGTAAATTTCGCAGTGATGAATTAAATTTTTGTATGATATCAATAATTTCAGTTTCGCATACATAATTTTATTGAATATCAATTTAATACTTTATAGCGAATGATTCAGCGTTTATTATCAAAAGGTTAAAAGCAATAAGATAAAAAATAAAAAAATAAAAACTGTACATACCTACCTGTGAGATAGAATTCTCAAAGACATGCTTTAGCCGACTCATAGGAGAGTCGTGTGATTTGGTTTTCCATAGCTACATAAGCGTAGCCTCAATTTTTCAATAACTTTTCTTCTAAACATATGAACGGTCCTTCTCTGCATAGAGTAACAAATTCGGTATTTGAATATGTTTGATTGTTCGAACATTTACCTTCGTGTGACCATTTTCCGCATTTATGACATCTTTCAAGGTGTCGTGCTCTTCTTTTTGTTGGGGATTTTGATTTTCCTTTACCAAAATGTGTCTTATGATGATTCTTCCCGAGTTCTTTCTCACTTCGTCCATTTTGCCTCTTATGAATGATACTAGTTTACTCGGGAAGATGTTATTATTACGTTTAGTAATCATAGCGTGTAGTAGTAGACCATGGTTCAGATCAAAGGAATTCTTCATCTCGTAAAACCTAAAAGAAATAAAAATTCAGAATGGAGGGAGAAGACTAGTTCTTTAGGGTCTGCTAGGGAAAGACCATTCGGATTCCATTTTCGAAAACTACACGAAAATAGAATATCTAACTCTAACAGAAATTCATATTACCCTTAAAAGATTCGAATCTTCCCACACTTAGTTAGCTGTGGTGTCGAAATTGTGATTAACTTCATCTTCAACTTCCATTGGATTATCTATGTAATATTTAACTCTGTGACCATTAACCTTAAATTCAATCCCATTTGAATTTATTAACTCTACTGTTCCGTATGGGAAAACTCTTTTGACTATGAATGGTTCAGACCATCTTGATTTTAATTTTCCAGGAAATAGCTTGAATCCTGAATTGAAAAGAAGAACTCTATCTCCTTCCTTGAATTCTTTTGAACTTCTGATTCTTTTATCATGCCATTTCTTCGTTCTCTCCTTATAGATTAACAAATTTTCATATGCATCATGTCTTAATTCTTCTAATTCGTTTAGTTGACTTAACCGTAGACGTCCAGCTTCATGTAAATCAAGATTACATGTCTTCAAAGCCCAAAATGCATTGTGCTCAATTTCTACTGGAAGGTGACATGCTTTTCCGTAAACGAGTCTAAAAGGTGTGGTTCCAATTGGAGTTTTGTAGGCTGTTCTAAAAGCCCAGAGTGCATCCTCCAATTTCATGGACCATTCCTTCGGATTTGATCCTACGGTTTTCTCTAGAATACGTTTTAATGCTCGGTTAGTATTTTCAACTTGTCCACTTGTTTGTAGATGATAAGCGGTTGAGATTTTATGAGTTACTCCATATCTTTAAAGAACTTTCTCAAGTTGATTATTACAAAAATGAGTACCCCGATCACTTATTAAAGCTTTTGGTGTTCCAAACCTTGCAAAAAGATGTTTTAAAAAGTTGACTACAACTCGTGCATCGTTAGTTGGGAGAGCTTGTGCTTCCGCCCATTTAGATACATAATCAATGGCAACGAGAATGTAGAAATTATTATGAGATTTTGGAAATGGACCTATAAAGTCAATACCCCAAACGTCAAATACTTCACATACTTGAATGACATTTTGTGGCATTTCATCACATTGACTTATTTTTCTGGCCCTTTGACATGCATCACAGGATTTACAAAGAAGGTGTGCATCTTTGAAAATTGTAGGCCAATAGAATCCAGCATCGTAGACTTTTCTTGCTGTGAGTTGAGGCCCATAATGCCCTCCTGTTGGTCCTGTGTGATAATGGTTTAAGATTTGACTAGCTTCATCTCTGAATACGCATCGGCGTATTATTCCATCGGGACAACTTTTAAACAAATGTGGATCTTCCCAAAAATAGTGTTTTATATCACTAAAGAATTTCTTTCGTTTTTGGTACGACAACCCTTTTTCAAGGAATCCACATACTAAGTAGTTTGCATAGTCTGCAAATCATGAAATTTCATTATAATCGATCTTCAAAAGATATTCATCAGGAAAGTTATCTTGTATGGCCGATTCATTTAGAACTTCTAATTCAGGATTTTTAAGATGAGAAAGATAATCAGCTACGAGATTTTCTGCTCCCTTTTTGTCTCGGATCTCAATATCGAACTCTTGTAAGAGTAAGATCCAACGGATTAATCTTAGTTTGGCATCTTGTTTCGAAAATAGGTATCTAAGAGCAGAATGGTCGGTATAGACCACCGTTTTAGCTAGAACGAGATATGAACGAAATTTGTCAAAAGCAAAGACAATAGCAAGGAGTTCTTTTTCAGTAGTTGTGTAATTCGTTTGTGCTCCTTGTAATGTCTTACTAGCGTAATAGATAGGTTGAAATCATTTTTTAATCCTTTGTCCTATTTCTTTAAGAATATTAAAAGATTTGATGCATTCATCCGAAAAGATGAATGGAGCATCCTTTTCTAGGAGTTTATTCATAGGAGTGGCAATTTTAGAAAAGTCTTATGAAACGTCGGTAAAAATCGGCATGCCCTAGAAAACTCCTAACTCCTATAACATTGGTGGGATGTGGAAGTTTAGCAATTACATCTACTTTAGCTCTATCTACTTCAATTCTTTCCTTTGAAATCTTATGACCAAGAACGATGCCTTCTTTAACCATGAAATGACATTTCTCCCAATTAAGAACTAGATTTGATTGTTCGCATCTAATAAGCATTCGTTCAAGATTAACTAGACATGATTCAAATGTATCACCGAAGACTGAAAAGTCATCCATGAAAACTTCCATGCATTCTTCTATTATGTCGTGAAAAATTGCCATCATGCACCTTTGAAAGGTTGCAGGGGCGTTGCAAAGTGCAAATGGCATGCGTTTGTAAGCAAAAGTACCATAAGGGCATGTGAACGTGGTTTTCTCTTGGTCCTCGGGTGCGATTAGAATTTAAAAGTATCCGGAGAAACCGTCAAGAAAACAATAGTAACTATTCCCGGCTAATCTTTCCAACATTTGATCAATGAAAGGTAAGGGAAAGTGATCTTTTCTGGTGGCGTCATTTAATTTTCTATAATCAATACAGACACGCCATCCTGTTATAGTCCTAGTAGGAATAAGCTCATTTTTTCATTTGTGATGACAGTCATGCCACCCTTCTTAGGCACGCGTTGAACTGGGCTTATCCATGGACTATCAGAGATTGGATAAATTAAACCTGCATCTAGCAGTTTAATAATTTCTTTCTTAACAACATCTTGCATATTAGGATTTAGTCTTCGTTGGCATTGCACATATGTTTTATGACCTTCTTCCATAAGGATTTTATGTGTGCAATACGAAGGACTTATGCCTTTAATATCATGAATCTTCCATGCAATAGATGGTTTATGAGCTTTTAGCACAGAAATGAGTTGAGATTTTTTATTTTCTGTAAGAGAAGATGATATTATTACAGGTAATTCAGATTCACCATGTAAATAAGCGTATTCTAAATGGGTTGCAAGTGGCTTTAACTCTAATATTGGTGGTTCTTCTATCGATGATTTGTATCGATATCTGTCTTCCTCTTTTAGCATTTGAAGTTCTTCTGTTGTTGGTTCATATTCATTCGCCATAAGTGCAGCTAACATTTCAACTTCATCAATTGTTTCAGTCCCTTCTCCTAAAGAACATTCTCCTATTCCTTGTAATTCTGGAAATTCTTGTAACAATTCTGCATGTGAATCTATAGTTTGAATATAATAACATGTATCATCTGCAGATTGTGGTTGTTGCATGGCTCTATCAACAGAAAAGGTAATACTCTCGTCCTCTATACTTAGGGTCAGTTTCTTACCGAACACGTCTTTTATTGCTTTAGCCGTGTTTAAGAATGGTCTTCCTAATATGAGAGGAACTCGAGAATCTTCTTCCATGTCCAGAATAACAAAATCTACTGGAAATACTAAAGTACCAACTTTAACTAGCATGTTCTCCATTATCCCTCTAGGATATTTTACTGATCGATCGGCTAGTTGTATACTTATTCGTGTTGGCTTAAATTCTCCGAGGTCTAGTTTAACGTATAATGAATACGGCATTAAATTTATACTAGCACCTAAGTCTGCCAATGCTTCTATTGAACTAAGACTACCCAGAAAACATGGAATTGTGAAACTTCCTGGATCTGAGAGTTTTTCTGGTAGTTTATTCAATAGCACTGCAGAACAATTAGCATTCATAGTAACAGCCGAGAGTTCTTCCATTTTCTTTCTATTTGTGATTAGATCTTTCAGGAATTTGGCATATCTTGGCATTCCTGAAATCACATCAATGAAAGGAAGATTGACATTTATTTTTTTAAACATATCCAAGAATTTGGATTGCTCAGCTTCAAGTCTTTCTTTTCTTATTTTACTTGGGTAAGGAAGTGGTGGTTGGTATGGTTTAACATAAGGTTTAGCTTTAACTGTGTTATCTTCATTAACCTTTTCAACTACCGGTTCTGATTCCTTCACTTGTTCAGGTTGTGGTGCCTGTGTAGTAGGAATAGCGTCATTAGAAATTACAGGCATTTCAGGTGATTTAAGTGTAATACCACTTCTCGTGGTAATGGTTTTAGCTGTTTCATTCTGGGGGTTAGCATTTGTATCGCTAGGTAGACTTCTCGATTTTTTTTCACCTATCAACCTTGCTAAGTTGCTTACTTCTTGTTCCAGATTTTGAATTGAAGCTTGTTGATTTCTAAATGCTTGAGCATTTTGTTCATTAGTTTGTTTCTGAGATGTGAAAAACTGCGTTTGATATTCAACTAGCTTCGACATCATGTCTTCTAAATTTGGCTTTTTATCATCGGTTTGTGGTGGTTTATTTTGAAAAATAGGTCTTTGTTGATTGTAAGTATTGTTAGATACTTGTTGATTTCTAGGACCTTGTTGGTTGTTGTATGGAACATTTCAGTTATAATTCTGATTTTGATTGTAGTTTGGTCTTGGTGGTTGATAATTATTCTGATAATTATTTCCAGGCCTTTGGTTCATGTATGAAACATTCTCTCGTTGTTCCATTGTTTGTTCAATACTGAGACAATCTTTTATCAAATGTGGTCCTCCACACTGCTCACAACTAATTCGTATTGCGTGAATATCTTTAGTCATCTTTTCCATTCGTCTCTTGAAAGCATCTAACTTTGCGAAAATGGAATCAAAATCATGGCTAGAATCGGCTCTAGCTGCTTTAGATGATCTAACGATGTCTTTTTCTTGATGCCACTCATGTGAGTGGGAGGCAGTGTTATCAATAATTTTGTAAGCTTCAGTTGCGGTTTTCTTCATAATGGAACCACCAGCTGCTATATCGATGTCTTTTCGTGTAGTAATATCGCATCCTTGGTAAAATATTTGTACTATTTGATAAGTGTCTAAACCATGTTGAGGACATCCTCTCAACAACTTTCCAAATCTTGTCCAAGCTTCATATAAAGTTTCATTTGGCTTTTGTGTGAACGTAACAATTTCTCCTTGAAGTCTCACGGCTTTAGATGCCGGAAAGAATTGTTTAAGAAATTTTTCAACTAAGACATCCCATGTATCAATCGCCCCTTCAGGTAACGATTCTAACCAATCTTTGGCTTCTCCCTTTAAAGTCCATGGAAATAACATGAGATAGATCTGTTCATCCTCAACTTCTATGATTTTGAATAGAGTACAGATCCTATTAAAGGTACGAAGATGTTCGTTTGGATCTTCTTTTGGCGCACCACTAAATTGGCATTGATTAGTTACCATGTGTAGGATTTGTCCTTTGATTTCATAATCTGGCGCATTAATGTCTGGTTGAGTAATTGCGTGACCTTGGCCAATGCGTTTAGCTCTCATTCGGTCTTCCATACTTAGAGGTTCCAGATTTTTCATGATTGAATTTGTTGAATCTGAATCACTAGAGGATTCTGAGTTAATGGTTTCTTCCTCGACAATCTCTGGATGAGTGATTTGTGGTTCAGGAGGAATGATTAGTGGTTCAGGATCTCTGAATTGTCCCCGAATATCCTCCGGGTTCTCAATTGTGAGGTCGGGTTCAAAAAATGGATTATTGGAAATTTGAATCGGAGCACTTGGTTGATTAGATGATGATTCTAAAGAAAAATCAACGGCGATAATATTGGCTAGATGTGTTGATCGAGTTACAGGTGGTAAACGTATGAAAGGTGGTGAACGTTTTGCTCGGTGCATTCACTGAATATCCTATTAGTTATAAAGATAAAAATTATATAAGTTATCAAATTAATAGATTTTTCTAATTTTGACCACGTTTCGAATAGCTAATAGATGCAGCAGGTAGCCAGGACCTTTTAAATTTGAAGCCCACAACTCGCCACTAACAAATCCAACTATTACTACGAACCAGAAAATTTTGGATGTCTATCAATTTAACCGCTTAAAATAATTTTTTCGTCGAAGTTTAAAGAAAATAAAGAAAATTCTATGTCCTAAAAACTAGAGCGTAGAAATGAGAAAGAAAAAAAGCGCGTCGAAAAAAGTCGAAAAATAAAAGGCCGAAAAATAAAAATAAGAAAGTAAAGCGTCGAAACTTAAAAGTTTAAAAACTAAATATTAAAAGTAACGTCTAAAGGTATTAACGCTTAAAAGGAATTCTATATCCAAAACGGCAATAACTTAATTAGGCACTAAATTCTATTAAATGTTAAAGCGATAAGTGACGTCGTAAAATTCTAAAGCGCCTAAATCTTAGTCTAAAGAAAAAGTACTTAAGGGATTTTACGGCAAAGCCTAGAAATCTAGAAATATAAAATAACTACGGCAAGAACTAAGTTTAATCTAATTACGAACGATAAAAAAATACAAATTACGAATTAAACGATTATAAATAAAAATACAAAATACAAAAATAAACTAAGTTGATAAAAATACAATTTTACAAAATTATTATTTTTATATTATTATTTTATAAAAGTATTAATTTATATATATTAATAAAACTAATTAACAACTTAAAAATACAAATTAAATAAAACTAAAACTAATTATTATTATATATAAACCTTAATTAACTAATTAATTAATAATAATAATTATTAAAACTAACCCTAATCCGTACCAGCTGAGGTTTCAGGCGTGTCAGATGTAACGACCCGTCAAAATCGCTATTGACGCGGCACGTTAATCATTGATTCCACAGTGAGGTTTTGACCTCTATATGATACGCTTTGATAAAATATTGCATTCATTAAAATAAGTGACTTTCTAAACATAGAAAGTTATAAACATGTGGGCAAGTGCTTAGGTATAAGCAAAACCCCGAAATACATAAGTCTTTAATTTACAGGTTGACATCACAGTCCAATTATTTATTACACAACGCAGTTTTATTTTGAATGCAATAAACTTTGTACAAAGCATGAGAGACTCCATGCAGGCAACAAGCACATCACAGCGGAAGCATTCTAAGGACCTGAGAATAAAACATGCTAAAAAGTCAACACGAATGTTGGTGAGTTATTTGTTTAATTGCTCGAGTCATAAACATATATAAAGATAGACCACAAGATTTCATCAAAAGTTTATCAATAGATTCTACATAACAGAGCACCCTGGTAACTAAACTTAACGCTATAGTGATAATTACCCCATTCGTTTTAATACACGTAAACCAACGTGTCTTAAACTCAAATAACATACGTCCGTTAAAAGGCTAGCGCTCTAGCTCGGACGGGGATGTCAAGCCCTATGGATCCATATACAATTATTCGCGCCCACCAGTCCATATCCTATGTACTGGCAGCTACTAGTTACCAAAGCTAAGGGATTTTCGGTTTAACTCAGTGTAGAATTTAGTATGTACTTGTGTCTTATCGCGTTTAAAATAAATTGCATGTATTCTCAGCCCAAAAATATTTAAAGTATTTAAAAAGGGAGACTATAAACTCACAGTTCAATATTGTGATTCAATATTGTAGGCAAATTGCGTAGACGTAATGATGGTAGACGACTGTATGGTTGGCCTTGGATTCAAGAACAATACCCCGAATAATACCTAATATTTCCTTAGCTTAAAGCGGTTTGAAACCCGAATTAAAAACACCCTCGTATATACCTTATTATTATTAAACTTAAATTTAAAATTATAATTATAATATAAATATAAATATTGAGAGTTAATGTGAAAGAGTTCGTCGAACAAACTGCGTATTTATATTACTTTTCGATTTACTTTAGCTCATGCGATCGCATGAGTTTTCAGTGTTTTTGCCATGCGATCGCATGGCCGCCTTTTCCGTTTTTGTTTGCTAGTTCGTCGACATCAAATAGTGTTACTGTAGCAAATAGTGTTTACTGTAGCAAATAGTGTTTTACTGTAGCAAATAGTGTTTACTGTAGCAAAGTAATTTTTACTGTAGCAACTAGGGTTTTACTGTAGGAAAGTCGTTTTTACTTGTACATATATATATATATATATATATATATATATATATATATATATATATATATATATATATATATATATACATACATATAATTGTTCATGAATCGTTGAGAGTAGTCAAAGGTAATTGTATATATGAAACAGTTCTAAAATTTTGAGACTCAATCTAACAGACTTTGTTTAACGTACCAAAATAATAAATCGTATAGAGAATTGGTTTAAATTAGTCGAAATTTTTCGGGTCATCACAGTACCTCCCCGTTAAAGAAAATTTCGTCCCGAAATTTTGAGTAGTACCTGTTTCATGAGCGATATCAGTGAACAAATGTGGATACTTTTGCTTCATTTGATCTTCACGTTCCCAAGTAAACTCGGGTCCTCGTCTTGCGTTCCAACGAACTCTAACTATCGGTATTTTGCTTTGTTTTAATTGTTTGACCTCACGGTCCATGATTTCAACAGGTTCTTCGACAAAATGGAGTTTATCATTAATTCGTATTTCGTCAAGAGGAATTACGACATCCTCTTCAGCTAAACATTTCTTCAAATTTGACACGTGAAATGTGTCGTGAACACTACTAAGTTCTTGCGGTAGCTTTAATCGATAAGCAACTGCTCTAATTCTTTCGGTGATTTCAAAGGGTCCTACGTACCTAGGACTTAGCTTTCCTCGTTTACCGAATCGTACAACGCCTTTCCAGGGTGACACTTTCAACATGACTTTGTCGCCCACTTGAAATTCTAGCGGTTTTCTTCTTACATCAGCATAACTCTTTTGGCGACTCATGGCCGTTTTCAATCGCTGTTGTATTTGAATGATCTTTTCGGTGGTTTCGTGAATAATTTCTGGTCCAGTAAGTTGTCTTTCTCCTACTTCACTCCAACAGATAGGAGATCTGCACTTTCTACTGTAAAGTGCTTCAAATGGTGCTGCGTTGATGCTCGTATGATAGCTGTTATTGTATGAAAATTCTGCCAACGGTAAGTGTCGATCCCAACTGGTTCCAAAGTCAATCATGCATGCCCGTAACATGTCTTCCAATGTTTGTATTGTTCTTTCACTTTGACCATCTGTCTGTGGGTGATAAGCGGTGCTCATATCTAATCGAGTTCCCAATGCTTTTTGTAATGATTGCCAAAAACGTGATGTGAATCGGGTGTCGCGATCAGATATGATGGAGATGGGTACACCATGCCTGGAAACTACTTCCTTCAAATATAGGCGTGCTAATTTCTCCATACTGTCTGTCTCCTTTATTGGTAGGAAGTGAGCTGATTTAGTTAGACGATCAACTATCACCCAAATAGTATCATGACTACTTGCAGTCCTTGGCAATTTCGTAATGAAATCCATGGTTATTCTTTCCCATTTCCACTGCAGAATTTCTGGTTGTTGCAGTAATCCTGACGGCTTTTGGTGCTCAGCTTTAACCTTTGCACACGTCAAACATTTGCTTACATAAGTAGCAATTTCTGTCTTCATATTAGGCCACCAATAGAACTTCTTGAGATCGTGGTACATTTTCCCATTTCCTGGGTGAATTGAGTACCTCGTTTTGTGTGCTTCATCTAGTACTAGTTGCCTTAGGTTACCATGTCTTGGTACCCATATCCTACCAGCAAAATACAGGGTTCCATCGGCTTTTACTTCAAGTTGTTTTTCTAACCCTTTGCTCATTTCACCTTTTTCGTTTTCTTCTTTTAAAGTTTCTAACTGTGCTGCTTGAATTTGCTTTGTGAGATCAGTACGAATTGTAATATTCAAAGCTCGGACCCTAAGAGGTTTTACTCTTTCTTTTCGACTTAGGGCATCAGCTACAACATTAGCTTTTCCGGGGTGGTAACGAATTTCACAATCGTAATCGTTTAACAACTCTACCCAGCGACGTTGCCTCATATTGAGTTGTTTTTGATCAAAAATATGCTGAAGACTCTTATGGTCGGTGTACACTGTACACTTGGTGCCATATAGATAGTGTCTCCATATTTTGAGTGCAAAAACTACTGCTCCAAGTTCCAAATCGTGCGTCGTATAGTTCTTTTCATGAATTTTTAGTTGTCGTGAGGCATATGCGATAAATTTTGTGCGTTGCATTAATACACATCCTAAACCTTGGCGCGAAGTGTCACAATAGATCACGAAATCATCATTTCCTTCCGGTAATGACAAAATGGGTGCAGACGTTAACTTCTTCTTTAATAACTGGAATGAGGATTCCTGTTCCGTGGACCAATCATACTTCTTTCCCTTTTGAGTCAATGCAGTTAAGGGTTTGGCGATTCTAGAGAAATCTTGAATGAATCTTCGGTAGTAACCAGCAAGACCTAAGAATTGGCGGATTTGTGTTGGAGTCTTCGGTGTTTCCCATTTACTAATGGCTTCGATCTTGGCGGGGTCAACTTTAATTCCATGTTTACTGACAACATGGCCCAAAAATTGAACTTCTTGTAACCAGAAATCACACTTCGAAAATTTTGCGTACAATTCTTCTTTCTTGAGTATCTCTAGTACCAGTCTTAAGTGTTGCTCATGTTCTTCCTTGTTCTTCGAGTAAATCAATATGTCGTCGATAAAAACAATGACAAATTTATCTAAATACGGTCTACAGATGCGATTCATTAGATCCATGAATACTGCTGGAGCATTAGTCAATCCAAAAGGCATGACTAAAAATTCATAGTGACCGTAACGGGTTCTGAACGCTGTTTTAGGAACATCTTCTTCCTTCACTCTCAGCTGATGATATCCGGAGCGTAGATCAATCTTAGAATAAACACTTGATCCTTGCAATTGATCAAACAAATCATCAATCCTCGGTAATGGGTACCGATTCTTGATCGTTAATTTATTTAATTCTCGGTAATCTATGCACATTCTCATAGATCCATCCTTCTTCTTGACGAACAGAATAGGAGCACCCCAAGGTGAAAAACTAGGACGAATAAATCCACGGTCCGATAATTCTTGCAACTGGTCTTGTAATTCTTGCATTTCTGAAGGTGCAAGTCTATATGGTGATCGGGCTACAGGTGCATCTCCTGGTATGAGATCAATCTGGAATTCTACACATCTGTGTGGAGGTAGCCCCGGTAATTCTTCTGGAAATACTCCGGGATATTCTCTTACAACCGGCATGTCATTAATGCTTCTTTCTTCAGTATCGATCTTCTTTACGTGTGCCAGAATAGCATAACAACCTTTTCTTATAAGTTTCTGGGCCTTCATACAGCTGATAAAGTTCAGCTTTGAGTTGCTCTTCTCCCCATAAATCATTAATGACGTTTCATCCTTACGAGGGATGCGGATTGCTTTCTCAGCGCAAACAACTTCCGCTCTTGTTTTGGACATCCAGTCCATGCCAACGATTACGTCAAAACTTCCTAGTTCTACGGGTATCAAATCGATTTTGAAGGTTTCACCAGCGAGATTCATTTCGCAACCATGGCAAATTTTATCGGCTTTTATCAGTTTACCATTAGGTAATTCAATAGTATATTTATCGTCTAGAGGTAATGATGCACATTTTAGTTTAAAACTAAAGTCTTTACACATATAACTTCTATCAGCACCCGTATCAAACATAATAGAAGCTAGTTGATTATTAACGGTAAACGTACCCGTGACAAGATTAGGATCCTCACGTGCTTTACTGGCACTAACATTAAATGCCCTCCCACGTGCGGGTTCTTTGTTCTTCTCCTTATCAGGGCATTGATTTATAAAGTGACCAGACTTCCCGCATCCATAACATTTCTTGACATCGGTCAATTTTGTCTTTACTTCAGAAACGGTGGCATAACAATCTTTCGCCACATGTCCTTTCTTGTTGCACTTATCACAGACCACTTGGCAATAGCCTGCATGATGTGTGTAACACCTTTTGCAGAACGGATGAGGTCCCTTATAGTTTGGACTTGCAGTTGCCCCATCTTGTTTACCTTTAAAAGTTTCTTGTTTCTTCAGGTGAGTACTTTTGCCCTTATAGTCTTCCCATTTCCTCTTTCCTTCAGTTGTCTTGACTTCGGTAATTGGTGCCTTAATCGAACTCTCTGTGATCTGGTCCATGAGTTGGTGTGTCATTGTCATGGCTTCCTGCATCGTATTTGGTTTGGACGATGTAACATTTCCTTTGATATTGATTGATAAACCATCAATATACATTTCTATCTTTCGTTTCTCGTTTGGCACCAATTCGGGACACAACAAGGCTAGTTCCATGAAACGCTTTTCATAGTTATTGAGATTCGCGCCGATAACCTTCAGATTACGTAACTCAGATTCCATCTTTCTGATCTCGTTTCGAGGACAGTACTCCTCGATTAGCATCTTTTTCAGTTCTTCCCAAGAGATATCATATGCCGTATCTATTCCTTCTGCTTTAGCATAATTGTTCCACCAAGTAAGTGCACCGTCTTGCAACGTACACGAAGCATACTTTGACTTGTCTCCGTTCGCACAATTACTGATTTTGAAAACGGACTCCATCTTTTCAAACCATCGGGTTAAACCGACTGGTCCCTCGGTTCCACTAAACGTCTGTGGTTTGCATCCTTGAAAAGTTTTGTATGAGCATCCGTTTCGTGAGTTTGTGTTTACGGCTGCTGCTTTGGCTGCTGCTTCGGCTGTTGCTTTTGCTGCCTCGGCTGCAGCAATTCTTTCATTCACACGTTTCTCGACTAGTTGCTCAAACTCAGCATCCGACATTTGAGACATGTTTCTTCAATAAACACAACAGATATAATTTAATCATATAGAATATTGTAGGTAAAATGAGTTGTCAATAGTTAATCGTAGCATATTAATAATATGAACCGATTATTATAAAAGCCTTTTCTTCTTATTAGCATTTTATAATTATTTCTAGGGTATTACCTACCCGTTAAGTTCATACATAATAGCTAGTACAAGGAATTAACTACTAAAATCCTAATAATATTCCACTATGAAAAATTATAGCGAGTTACTACATTATTATGTAATAATAATAATAAGAAGTAGTAATAATACAAATAATCATTCCATGCATTTATTATTAATAAACCAAAATAATACAATACCATACAATACTGATATTTTACATATGCTTATTTTACATAACAAGATAGAGTAGCACACATAAGCAATAAAATAGCGCATGGAAGATTTATGGTTGCGAGGTCGTTTATTCAGAACTATCAGAAACTTCTTCCCATTTGGTTCTCTCTGCCAATTGTTTGTGTGCACATGGTCCGACAGACATTCCGGCAGTGTATTTTATTTTTGGTTGGGGTTTTGAGGTACCCGTTGCCTCAGTGGGTTTAATACAATAAGGGTGGTTACGGATCGAATGGTCCTGTTCTTTTTTAATAATTAAGGACATTTTATTATTGTGGTTGTTTTTATTATCTATAGCAAGTTGGAATTTCTCCTTAGTGATCTCTTTTATTTCATTAGCGAAATCCTCCTCCTTACTGATCTCGTCTGATGACGAACTGTCTGAGTCATGTGTAGGAGAATATGATGACGAACTGCAAGAATATGTACCGGTGGTCATGAACCGAAATCTGCCAGGCGTAATCGGCACAACCCGCCCGTCGGCGGTATATCTGGACCAATGTCCATATTTGTTTAGAAATGGACGATCCTCGTTTACTCCAGGGATCATGGGTCCATGCCAACGATACTGTGGCTCCGGAAAACTAGAGTTGGGTGGAGCTGGAACCTCCTCTGGGTTTACCGGGAGTTGAGATTCCCCGGCTAACACAATTTCTTCTTTAATAGGTATTGGAACGCCCTTTTCAGTTGTGGATAGAATAGATTCAGTGTCCGATTCCGAGTCGTACAAAATGATAGGATTAGAGGAAGTCATCTATCACATAATTGAAACAACAATTACGTTAGCATATAAATATATTACATATAATGTTTTTGACCAAATGATAAGCAAAAATCAGTAAAAACAAATATGGTCATAGTCCAGACTCACTAATGCATCCTAACAATTACCAGTTAAACACACTAATGTAATTTCTGGTTCCCTATGACCTCAAGCTCGGATACCAACTGTAACGACCCGTCAAAATCGCTATTGACGCGGCACGTTAATCATTGATTCCACAGTGAGGTTTTGACCTCTATATGATACGTTTTGATAAAATATTGCATTCATTAAAATAAGTGACTTTCTAAACATAGAAAGTTATAAACATGTGGGCAAGTGCTTAGGTATAAGCAAAACCCCGAAATACATAAGTCTTTAATTTACAGGTTGACATCACAGTCCAATTATTTATTACACAACGCAGTTTTATTTTGAATGCAATAAACTTTGAACAAAGCATGAGAGACTCCATGCAGGCAACAAGCACATCACAGTGGAAGCATTCTAAGGACCTGAGAATAAAACATGCTAAAAAGTCAACACGAATGTTGGTGAGTTATTTGTTTAATTGCTCGAGTCATAAACATATATAAAGATAGACCACAAGATTTCATCAAAAGTTTATCAATAGATTCTACGTAACAGAGCACCCTGGTAACTAAACTTAACGCTACAGTGATAATTACCCCATTCGTTTTAATACACGCAAACCAACGTGTCTTAAACTCAAATAACATACGTCCGTTAAAAGGCTAGCGCTCTAGCTCGGACGGGGATGTCAAGCCCTATGGATCCATATACAATTATTCGTGCCCATCAGTCCATATCCTATGTACTGGCAGCTACTAGTTACCAAAGCTAAGGGATTTTCGGTTTAACTCAGTGTAGAATTTAGTATGTACTTGTGTCTTATCGCGTTTAAAATAAATTGCATGTATTCTCAGCCCAAAAATATTTAAAGTATTTAAAAAGGGAGACTATAAACTCGCAGTTCAATATTGCAATTCAATATTGTAGGCAAATTGCGTAGAAGTAATGATGGTAGACGACTGTATGGTTGGCCTTGGATTCAAGAACAATACCCCGAATAATACCTAATATTTCCTTAGCTTAAAGCGGTTTGAAACCCGAATTAAAAACACCCTCGTATATACCTTATTATTATTAAACTTAAATTTAAAATTATAATTATAATATAAATATAAATATTGAGAGTTAATGTGAAAGAGTTCATCGAACAAACTGCGTATTTATATTACTTTTCGATTTACTGTAGCTCATGCGATCGCATGAGTTTTCAGTGTTTTTGCCATGCGATCGCATGGCCGCCTTTTCCGTTTTTGTTTGCTAGTTCGTCGACATCAAATAGTGTTACTGTAGCAAATAGTGTTTACTGCAGCAAATAGTGTTTTACGGTAGCAAATAGTGTTACTGTAGCAAATAGTGTTTACTGTAGCAACAGTGTTTTCACTGTAGCACTGTAGCAAAATACGGTTCACTGTATCAAATAGTGTTTTACTGTAGCAAATAGTGTTTTACTGTAGCAAAGTAATTTTTACTGTAGCAACTAGGGTTTTACTGTAGGAAAGTCGTTTTTACTTGTACATATATATATATATATATATATATATATATATATATATATATATATATATATATATATATATATATATATATATATATATATATACATACATATAATTGTTCATGAATCGTTGAGAGTAGTCAAAGGTAATTGTATATATGAAACAGTTCTAAAATTTTGAGACTCAATCTAACAGACTTGTTTAACGTGCCAAAATAATAAATCGTATAGAGAATTGGTTTAAATTAGTCGAAATTTTTCGGGTCATCACATCAGACAACACCATGCGGTCGTATGGGTTTTCTACACTGCAGTCATGCGATCGCATGGGCTGTAGATTCAAATTAAATGCAGGTCGGAAAAAAATGCAGGCTCAGTTTTGTTAAAAAAAAATTTCTGATTTTTAAATTTATATATAAAAAAATTATGTAATAAAAAAACTTATATTTTAAAAAAAAATTACTTCTTAGTTTTAATTTTTAACAAAAGAAAAATAAAAATATAAACTTTTTAATTTAAAAACTTAAAAATGTAAAAATATTTTTTTTTATGTTTTTATATTTTAAAAACTTATATATTTTTACAAAAATAGATTAAAAACTTAATATATATTTTTATAGCGTTTCGCTTTCGGTTCCCCGACAGCGGTGCCAAAAATACTTGATGTGTGCGAGGTGTAGTACGAAATAGTATTATTTTTAATATGAAATACGGCGAAATATGATACAAGTTTTATTTATTTATATAGATGGGATATTCCTAAACCTTGCTACAACACTTATAAGCAGTGTACTAATCGTAGAGTACTGTAGTTTTCAGTAAGTCCGGTTAGTTCCACAGGGATCTGCTGAGTTTAACGCTATATTTTTAAACACTATATTTGTATAATATATATATATATATATATATATATATATATATATATATATATATATATATATATATATATATATATATATATATATATGTATATGTATATATAAGTAGTATTATTATTATTATAAAAGGGGGGTTTTCCCGTTTAATGACCTGTTTGTCGATTTTAAATAAAGCGTAAAGATAAATGACGATAATATAAATGACAAAATTTAAATTGCGATAAAGTAAATTGCAGTAATTAAAATGACAGTAAATAAATGTACGATGAAATATGAAATAAAAGTATTATGCTTATTTAAACTTCTGTAATCATGATGTTTGACGTTTTGATTTTAATTTATTATCCTGGGTTAATTGTCCTTTGTCCTGGATTATTTGATACCTATTTGGTTTTTGTCCATAATAGTCCATCGGTCATAATTATAAAATGCTCGTCAAATTAACCTTATTCTCGAAGTCAAATATTCCAACTAATTAGGGATTTAAACTGTAATAAGGTTTTAATACTTTGTTAATAATTACACCAGGTTATCGACTGTGTGTAATTCAAGGTTTTAATACTTTGTTAACAATTACACCAATTACCCTTGTATGTAATCCACCCCTGTTTTAATTAGTCAATGATATATTAATTTATCCACTTTGCCAAAATTAATAATCAATTACCCAATCCAATTGATTAATTAAATAATTGTAAACGAGGTCGTATAAACGTTACTAAATAGGACATTCGTAATCAATTTAATAATTATTAGATTAACTAATTTGAAGATAGGTTCGACAGGTTCTAATGAGTTGTCATTCAGTTAGACAATGCCCCCTACCTATTAATAGTCAATAGTCCAATGTACACAAGTGTCGGTCTTTTGTCCAAACCCGAATTATGGTACAAAATCCAATAACCCCATCTTAATATTTAGCCCAACATCACAATTGCTTCAGCTCAAATAAGCATAATAATAACTTAGTTACGAGACATTAATTTAAAAAGGAAGAACATAGCTTACAGTGATTATTTATCGCGTAACGTTACACGGACAGAGTTCCGACTTTAAAACCCGTAAAACATTTCTTAAATAACCCAATTATTATTAATCTTAACTTAAACTTAATATTATAAATAATAAATATAAATATAGTTTACCGAAAGAAAGAAAGAAGAGTGTGAAGAGGTGCCCTGAATTCTGCAGAAACTTGTGGCTTTTATAGACTTGGCCAACTTATGATGCCCATGTGGTGGGGTATAAACGGTTCTCCGATAACGATAACGAAAGGCAATCATATATATCAAGGTTATAATTCGAACGAAAAGTCGAAGTTGACTTGCTGGAGCTGTGACAAAATTGGCTAATTTGAAAATGAAGCTAGCACAGATACGTGTTAAATGTTTACTCAGGTTCCGAGTATTTTTCAGGTGCATATCTATATGCATATATCTTTTCTTCCGTAGATGAAGTGCGGTGGGTTCATCCTCTAGATTAAGGTGTTTTCAAGAATTATGAAAGGTGTGAACGTAGATTGTAATCGTCAAGATACAAATGAGGTTTAAGATGAGCTCAAGTGGCAAACTTGAAGAATTATTTAGTTTTATATGTTATAATCAATATTTTAATTCATTTTAATTGTCCAATATTGGTAGTCCACAGTTGATAGTCCACAGTTAGCAGTTCAATAATTTAATATATAATATTCGAATTAATTAATATGTATCGTGACCCGTATACATGTCTCAGACTCGATCACAACTCAAAGTATATATATTATTGTAGAATCAACCTTAACCCTGTATAGCGAACTCGATCATTACAGCATATAGAGTGTCTATGGTTATTCCAAATAATATATATAGATGCGTCGATATGATATGTCAAAACCTTGTATACGTGTCCCGATATTTAAAGTGCGTAAAATAAATAACAAAAATTAAATGACGATAAATAAAATTGCGAGAATATAAATTGCGATAATTAAATTGCGATAAATAAAATGTAATCAGTTAGCTAGGAACAGTTAGCTAGGAACAATTAACGTGGATTCTTAACAAAATTTATCATAGTTAATTTGTTTGTTTCTAACAAATTTTATTTTTCTCAAATGTTTTCTTCACACTTGTTGGATTCTGGTATGTCAAAATCCAAATATGAAATTGAAAGAAAATGGTTATTCTGCGATGAACGGATACGTATATCTGTGGATGTAAGTAGGATAGTAAATGACTGTTGAATCAGATTCGAAGAATGTACAGTGTAACTTATTAATGTGAAATCTAAATATTCCTCGGGTGCGTAGTTCGTTGACTTATTACTTTGGGATGATTGTCGGTAAGAACTGGCGAATAAATAAGGTTTAAAATCTGAGTTATGATATAGTCGTGGCGAGATATTCGGGAAATGAGGGTGAAAATGGTATTTCGGACTGGTTCACCGGTAAGTGCTTCAGGTTCTTCGCCAAGAGGTGAATTTGGTTGATGGAAAGGATCGCCTTCTTTGCGTCTCCATTGATTAAGTCGACTATGAACCCATCCGATGAATTGGGGATGGATGATTGGTTGATTCATTCCGGTTATACTGCTTCCGGAGCTTAGATGAACATCCATGTCGGAATAGTTGTCGGGTTCCGAAGAACTTGAACTAGTGACGAGTTCCATTTCGTACGATTGAGTAAAGGATTTTTCGATATGAAATGATTTTCGGCTATCGGATAGTATTCTAATTACATAGAATATATATATATATATATATATATATATATATATATATATATATATATATATATATATATATAGAACAAAAGATTTCGTAGATTACAGAGGAATTTACGGAATATGTCAGGCAAGATTTACGGTAACAGATACACTAAGATATGAATTAGCAGATACGCTAAGATATAAATTTACAAACATTGCATTCGTTTTTGAAAAGACAATATTTCATTACATCGAAAGTCGACGGCATGCATACCATTTCATAATATATCCAACTATAATTGACTTAATAATAATCTTGATGAACTCAACGACTCGAATGCAACGTCTTTTGAAATATGTCATGAATGACTCCAAGTAATATCTCTAATATGAGCAAATGCACAGCGGAAGATTTCTTTCATACCTGAGAATAAACATGCTTTCAAGTGTCAACCAAAAGGTTGGTGAGTTCATTAGTTTATCATAATCAATCATTT
Source organism: Rutidosis leptorrhynchoides (assembly GCF_046630445.1). Lineage (NCBI taxonomy): Eukaryota > Viridiplantae > Streptophyta > Magnoliopsida > Asterales > Asteraceae > Rutidosis > Rutidosis leptorrhynchoides. The sequence goes on from NC_092336.1 coordinate 487,720,447, forward strand.
CCATAATTTTAATAGACCACAAGATTTTTATTTCTATTTCTCATAAATATACGTCCCATACATAGAGACAAAAATCATTCATATGGATTAAACACCTGGTAACCGACCTTAACAAGATGCATGTAGAATATCCCAATCATTCCGGGACTCCCTTCGGACATGATAAATTCGAAGTACTAAAGCATCCGGTACTTTGGATGGGCCTTGTTGGGCCCAATAGATCTATCTTTAGGATTCGCGTCAATTAGGGTGTCTGTTCCCTAATTCTTAGATTACCAGACTAAAAAGGGGCATATTCGATTCGATAATCCAACCATAGAATGTAGTTTCGATTACTTGTGTCTATTTCGTAAAACAGTTATAAAAGAGCATGTATTCTCAGTCCCAAAAATATATATTGCAAAAGCATTTAAAAAGGGAGCAAATGAAACTCACCATACTGTATTTTGTAGTAAAAATACATATGACGTCATTGAACAAATGTAGGGTTGGTCTCGGATTCACGAACCTATATTATTCATATATCTATTAAAGCATATACTTATAATTGAACAAGTTTAGATATTATTATTAATTGTTATTTCAGTAACTTGTATGTTTCATTAATAATTAAATTAACTATACATTATTTTATATACATTAGATAAATAATTAGTATTTATTATGAAAATATTAATGTTGTTATGTGATATGTTTTAAAAATATTCTTATATAGTTATTTATTTGGTAAAATAATATCAATAATAATAATAAATAAAAATTTGTATCTTTTTATGATGATAATAATAATATTAAAAGTAATTCGATTTAGTAATGATACTGATATTAATAGCTTTGATAACAATACTAAAAATAAAAGTAATGTTAGTAATAATAATAATTTTAATAGAAAAGATAATAATGATAAGATAAAATGTTAGTTTTCATAAAAATAATATTTTAAATAATAATGGTACTTTTAATAAAACTGATGATTTTAATAGAAATTTTAATAGTCATATTAATCATAATAATACTATATATTTTAATAGTAATAATAATAATGATAATAATATTAGTTATACTAAAAGTCTTATTTCTAATATTAGTAATAATAATAATTACTTAATAACAATCAATAATAAATAATAATAACAATAATACTAATAATAATAATGAAATAATAATAATAAGAGTATTAGTAATAACTACCTCAAAGGAGTAATCCTAAAAAAATGCCCAAGTCCGGGTTTGAACCCACGACGTCTCGCTAACCCAACACCCCTTTAACCACTGCCCTATCTGTTACTTTCTGAATAAATTCACAGCTCAAATTTATTTAACCATTATTCGCCTGATTTCTTCTTCTTCATTAGACTAATCGAATAATATTCCTAACCTAATACATTATCATCATCACTTAATCATAAACTTCATAACATCATAATCATCATGATCATAACATTAGCATATTATGATCAATACCACATATCATCATTATCATCCTAACCTCATCACCATAATTATATCATGTATCATATAGCCTCACATCATCTTTACCACGATCACCCATCATCATGCGGCCAACTCATAGAACATAAATCAAACTTCGGCCCAATAATAAAACATAAACGGCCTAACAGTTAAATTAAAATTCATGGCCCAATGACTCACTCAAAGTTCACGGCCTAATTGGTATTTAGAATTTGTAACAGAAAAACATAACCCGCCAATATCTACTCGCCTTTATCATCATATTCATTATAAAACACTAACATCATCATTATAATCGATGCACCCATATATCATCATCATCATCAATATTATACCGTCGCCATTATCATTATCATGATTCCACATCACTCATCATCATACTTATAACCGTTATCATCATCCTCATCATCAATAATTCGTTATCATATTCGTCGTCACCATTATTATTATCAATTTTTTCATATCAATCATCATCATCATAATGTTATCATAATATCATTAGCCTAATATTATTATCATAATATCAATATCAAAACTTAATCATCATCGTGACATATCTTCATCATCATCAATGGGGGTGTGCTCAGTTCGTAAAAGAAACATAAGTGCAGTAGCAGTAGCAGCTTGTTTGTTATACCAATGGATTATGGACCCGATAGAAAAAGGAAAAAAAATAATGCGAGTAAAAACTAGAAAACACCATAGAATAACCTCTGTATCATCATCTATACATATCATTAACATAAATCCGTATCTTTAAATACTTGGAACAATAGCAGAAGTACTACAGTAGCAGTTTAACAGATTTTGTTGAGGTAAGATTAGAATAACAGGAAAAGTAATATGCATATAGCAGAGTAGCAACATGAGCAACACCACAGCAACAAGAGTTAATAGAAAACAGGTAAACAGGAGATAAAGTAGGTGGCTTATGGTGTTTGTTTAGACAGGATATATAGAAGCAGGTGATGACAAGGGTTGCTCATGGTGGATAATTAACTATTAACAGCAGCAGCAGAGCACACGAAACATAGTTGACAAAATATCAAAATTTTTTGATTAAGTTCGTTTCTGATGTTGATATAAACACAAAAGTTGCTTGAAAACATTCACCGAATACTCGACTAACAGATTTAACTCCTGTAAATCATCGATTTGTTCCAATTGATTCGTTGACCACAATAGCTTGAAGTCTGACTTTGAGTTCTAGACCAAATTGTTGTTACTCAATCCGAATTGTTGCTTCTGGAAGCTTTAATTGATGAATAAGAACCTGAAACGAGCTTCAATTGACTCGTAACTAGATTGAATCATTCTAGAGGCTACATAGATGTAGCGACGAACACGAAAAGAAAAACAGAAAAAAAATGGTGAATCGGAGTTAGATTCTTGAGAATAATGATCGATAAACATTTGATTGAGGATGGAAATCGAATACTTTCTCTCCTAACCTGAACTGATCGATTTATAAGGGAAGGAAGACGTCGACCATTTGTCACGGGTAACCAGGAAGAAGAAATCAAAAAGCAGGTTAAAAACAAAAAATAAATACGCGTGATATATATATATATATATATATATATATATATATATATATATATATATATATATATATATCTGTTTCTATGTATATATATTATTTTAATTTTAATAATTAATAATTTTATTAATAATAATAATTTTATTAGTAATAATAAATTATTTATATCGCATTTCATATCTATGTATTATATTTTTAAAATAATTATACTTATAACACTAGTATCGATATTATTATTAAAAGTAATTACAATATTATTATAACAATTATAATTAATATATTAGTATTACAATTTATAGATTATGTACTATAATTATATAATATATTATATAGTAATGAGTATTATATATTTTAATAGTAATAATATCTAATCATAATGATGATATAACAAGTTACATGTTTTCATAATATTAATAATACAGATATTGATATTAGTGATAATAAAAGTAATAATGATAATATTATAATAATTATATTTTTAACTTGTAATTAATATATTATGTGATAATGTATGTTGAATATTTATTTTTTATACATTTTATATATACTACCATAAAATCATAATTAATAATAAGAATCACATATCTTTTCATTTATTTTGATAATATTTAATTATTCTGTTTATTTTTCATTTTGAATTCTTAATTAGTTAAAGTGTATCTATTTTATCTATTTAAAATATTTTTATATTTATTTTTATATATATACATATATATTAAATCTTTATTTATACAAAGTTGTTCGTGAATCGTCGGGAATAGTCAAAGGTTAAACGAAAATATTAAAACAGTTCAAAAACTTTGAGACTCAACTTTACAGACTTTGCTTATTATGTCGAGATAATATTAAGATTAAAGTTTGAATTTGATCGAAAATTTCCGGGTCGTCACAGTACCTACCCGTTAAAGAAATTTCGTCCCGAAATTTGATTAGGATGGACATAGTTGACATTGAATATGTTTTCATGAAGCATACGAGCTGAAAATTAGAATTCTTATATCAACGAGTAATATGGATAATACAATTTGTTTATGTGAAGCGTACGAGTGAATTTATCACAAAAGAGTGAAATGAGTAGCTGCAGGTTCGTCTTACCGAGGATGTAGTCACGGTTGATTTTCGAAAATCAAGGAATTTAGAGAAAATTTTCGTAATAAGATTTCATTCTTCGGTAAATAAGGAAATTAAGATCTTTCTAATTAAATGCGGAGATCTGCCTTGATTTCTTTATCAGATATTTCACTAAAAATTAACTTCTTCCATTCCATTACTTTTACCACTCCTATACTCAATTTCCAAATTCAAAAGATTGGAAAAATGATTAATCCAGTTCTGATTCTTGTCCTTATCCTTACTTTCGCAACAATCATTCTCCTTTTCCAACGACCACCAGAGAAATCTGTTTTCTTCAACTTTACCTTTGGGGTTATACTTTTTTTAATTCTCCCGTGTCTTTATGTTACAATTAACATTGATATACACGGTTTGTGATTTATGTGTTGTTATTGGGCTTTATATTCTCCCTTATATTTCTGAGCTCCAAGCTTTTGTTTTCTCTTCCCGACTTTAAATGAAGCAAGTAATGGTCCAGAATTCATAAGTATGGAATTTCGAATGAACATGACTAATGTCCTAAGAGAGAGATTTTTAATAGCACGATTTTGATTGATTAGATTACCATAATTCAAGGGAAAAGATAGGACTATCAAGAAAATATGTTCTTGATGTGTTTATAGATTAGATAGAATGTAAGAGTCGTATAACATGGCACATGATGACGTTATAGTCTGTGAATCATCACGTCCCATTAGAAACTCAGCATGACTTACTGTAATATAATCACGTTGATCAAGTGTCATTATATTATACTAACTCATGCTTCAGTCCCCAACACTACTTCAAAAACTTTCATAATTTAAATTTGAATTTTTCAGAATTTAGAAACTAAAACAGTTTTCTTTCTGATGTAATATAGATAGCACGAAGAGATGAATAATTTCGGACAAGAATATTTATGAAAATATCCCCAGAAATATCGAATATATTTATGATGATATCGAATATATTTTTTGCCAGCTTTCCAACGACATGTATATCATATACCTTATCTCAGTAGCATATGTATCAAATTCATGATTTATCATAAACTATTTAACGACAAAATTAAACATACAAGCATGCATAATCAAATATACTCGAGCACTAGTCAGGGATACACTTTTAATATATAAAAGATAAGATATGAACGCTCACGTATCAATATTGTGATTCAATATTGCAGAAAAGTACGTAGACGCAACGGAAATGATAAACGCTAGGTTGGCCTCACGAGCTATACCCCTGAACAATACCCATAACCTCCATAGCTATAACCCATAATTTCCTTAGCTCTATTCCGCTCGAAAAACTCGTTTAGAAATAACCCGAACATAACCTCGTCGTAGTATTTTATGTATAATACTAATAATAATACTTATACTACTAATAATAATAAGATTAATATTAATCTTAATAATAATATAAATAATAATATAGATAATAATACAGAGAGAGTAATATATGTGTGTGTGAAGAACAAACTGATTTCGATCGAGTTTTATAGACTTGGCCAGTCCCCCCCCCCCCCCCTTGCCATGCGATCGCATGGGTTCAAGGGCATTTGGCCATGCGATCGCATGGCCCTCTGATCCAGCTGACATCCATTAATTTGAGGCTGCCGACACTATATTTATTATTTATATAATTATATATATAATCTAAATATTATATATATATATATATATATATATATATATATATATATATATATATATATATATATATATATATATATATATATGCATAGTTAACTTGTACTTTTAGTTCCGATGACTTGTACGTTGACGCTCGACTTATGTCCTGGTTCCGGTTTTTCGAACGTTACCTCGTACGCTTTATTAATTTGCATTCTACGCTTCGTGACTCGTACCTTTGTCAAAATATAGACTTAAATCATCAATAAATTATATTACTAGAAGTATAACTTGTACATTTGAGTGTTTTGATCATTTGCTTCATTAAATCATCGCCTCGTTATTAATATATATAGTAGTATTCTTTTAAATCAAAAAGTTTTATAACTAAATTAATATTTTATCACATTGTAAAATATATATATATATATATATATATATATATATATATATATATATATATATATATATATATATATATATATATATATATATATATATATATATATATATATATATTCATTTAGAAATATAAATTTATACATATTATATGTAATTGAAATATTTAATTAATAATATAATATTTAATTTTTCAAAACTAATTATATTTCAAAATTTAATATATATAATTTAAAATCGTTTAAATGATAGAAATTATTATATCACTTAACGTTTACGCTCTAGAACTTAATTTGGTATAATTCATTTACGCGCCAACATTTAAATTTAACTTCTCAAACGTTCTAATTAACATAACTAAATAACAATCGAATCAATAATCGAATATTACTATCGTTTATCTATATACATACATAAACACGTTTTAAATACACGTTGCCAGTTATTTAATTAATATTCCAACTTACTTTATTTAAACAAAGACATTTTAATAATCAAATTCTATTATGTCGAAAAACGTTTTTCGTACATTTGAAAATAGATCAATCGAATATTATGAAATCCAATTCTCCACTAACTTTTGTCTAACTTTCGTTAATTGACACATTTGTTCTTACTTGTAAATCACTTTACCATTTTCCGAATAATGATAAAAAGAACAGATTTCTTAAATCAAAGTAGACCTCACAACAGAGACCCATAATCATATCATAATGTATCTGATAATTCAATCATTTGATATTATCTTTTAATTCCATCGATAAATATATTATACGTATATTGAAACAAATATGTTCATGTAAAGTATTATACATCTAATACTTTGTTAACGTTTTCAATTAATATTACAATATATTATATATACATATCTATATACACATAAATGTTCGTGAATCGTCGATAGCAGTCGAAGGGTAATTGATTATATAAAAGTAGTTCAAAATTTTCAAGACTCAACATTACGGACTTTGCTCATCGTGTCGAAAACATATAAAGATTAAGTTTAAATTTGGTCGAAAATTTCCGGGTCATCACGGTTTTAATATTGTTCAAAAAATCACATCCGCCATACGTCAACTAGCTTATGTCGCTTCGGCCGATGCGTTTGATGAGTATTTGCATATGGGTGAACAAACCTCATATGATTGTTTAAACTGCAAATGTGTTTTCCACTTGTACGGACCCGAATATTTGAGAAAACCAACTGCACAAGATGTGCAACGTTTGACCACTAAACATGCTCAAATACATGGTTTTCCGGGGATGTTAGGAAGTATTGATTGTATGCATTGGGCATGGAGAAATTGTCCGGCACGTTGGAAGGGCCATTATACACGAGGTGACCATGGTTACCCGTCAATTATGCTTGAAGCGGTAGCGTCGTACGATGGATGGTTTTGGCACGCTTTTTTTGGAACTGCTGAATCAAACAATGATATCAATGTACTTGATCAATCCGATTTGTTTAACGACTTATTAGCCGGTGAAGCACCACCATGTACGTATACGGTTAACGGGTGTACGTTTACTAAGGGTTATTATTTGACGGATGGAATTTACCCGGAATGGTCTACATTAATTAAATCGTTCAGAAATTCGATAGACCCGAAACAAAAAAATTTCAAAAGGTATCAAGAATCGGCAAGAAAAGATATTGAACGAGCATTTGGAATACTACAAGGCCGATGGCAAATTGATCAACGTCCGGCACTACCGTATTATATCCGCAAAATTAGAAGAATTTTATTAGCTTGTGTGATATTATATAATATGATAACCGAGGACAACGGCCGTTCCTTTTGTGGACTCGAGGAAAATTATCGTCCGGTTCGACGAACACGGGGATCATTCCAAGAAAGGGTTGATGCGCATATGCGAGTGGACGCGAAAATAAGAGATGTGGGCATTCATCGACTACTACGAGATATGCTTGTAGAACACATACATAATCTTTCACCTAATTATCGAATACGACATGATCCGACAAGAAATCCAAACAATCAAGATGATGTCGGACCTTCACACATTCCCGATGACGAGGATGAAGAAGATCAAGAAGACGACGATGAAGAATAGGACTTTTAATATTAATTATTGTAGTGTTTTTAATTTTTAGTAAAAGTTTAGTTTTATTTATATTTTCATGTAATTTTATTTTTAATTGTATGTTTTATTTTAATGTAATTTTTTTTAATTATTGTAATGTTTTTTAATTTTTAATAAAAAGTTTAATTTTATTTAAATAATTGTAATTATTTGATAATATAAAAAAATTAAAAAAGAAAATAAAAATATGGAAGGAGGAGTGTCATTGTTGGGAGTGTTTAGTCCTGAAAAGAAAATGAGATGAAAGTGCTGATGTGACGCTAAATGGTTGGTTAGTACTAAAAGAAATCCTATCATGGTTTGGACCTCTTATCATATATGAAAAATGTTCGTCTATAAAGGAACTACCTTTATTTATTGAATAAAGCTCATTTACTCTTCAACATTTGCAAGTTTTTAGTTATTGTGACTTTTATGTTACTTTTTTTTTTTGCAATTTGTCCTTATTTTAACCCATAATAATTGCAAAATCCTGTTAAGTCACAACACTAATCCTTACAAGCAATCTGCATTCTCTCGAGTTTTTTTTAATGGAAAGGAAAGAAAATAGACCGATTAAACAATAATAGTGATTCTCGAATTTTTATTTAAGTGGAAAGGAGAGGAGGGTAGCGGATTAGAAAGGATGGTATATTAATATTTTGTTATCAACACACTCTGTCCATATTTGGACGGATTGGAAATGATAGTAAAACACTCTTATCCCCTTTTTTCCATTGTTTTCCGCTGGAAAAAAAAAAAAAAAAAAAACTCGAGAATACAGAGTAGAGATCACACAATTACCATATAGTAACTTGTACAAAATAAAAGTTCTTCATAACACAAACAAACCCCTTTGGGGAATTATAATTAAGCTTCAAGAACCACTAGAAATCATTGAATTATTGCTTCCAGATTTAAGAACTCAGCGATGCAAAATGCAGCCCAAAGAGACACGTGACCGTATTTTGATCATTGAAATTAGGTGCAAGTCAAGATAAAAAGTGCACAAGCGTGTGAATCTACAGATGCTGAGAGCGAATGTAGTAGTGATCCATAATCTTTCCCACTCCAAACCTCTTTGCATGAACACGACTGGAAATTTATGTTTGGGAAAGCCTTTGAAAGATTCGATATAGTCGTGGAAATAGTCGTTCTTGTAGGATTCATATTGAAATAAGCGAGAAACACCTCTCCTAAAGCATGACAAATACAAGTGATTATGACTTATGAGAGTGATTAACTATCCGAAGAATAAAATCAGTTTTAACCCATTCATTCTCGGGTTATATATTTTAACTCGTATTAGAAAAATCAAGAAAACGGGTGAAATTAGTTGAACAAGTTAATACGTCGAAAGTTCTTTAAACCAACGCCTTTCACAAGAATGCATAAAACCCAACAAACCATTTTAACCAAAAGGTTAACAAAACTTCTGTACCTAAGAAACCAATGAGCTAGTAGCTCAATGGTACCCGTTACCTTAGAAGTTAGAACCCGCCATCTGTAAGCCTTTGCCAAAATGGGCGCCGGTTCAAGTCTCAGTCTTGGCAAGGCCAAAATGGGCTCAGGTTCAAGTCTCACTCTAAGCAAGGATTTACAACCCTTAACAAAGTGTGATGATACTTATTCCTGCACATGGGGGTATTTGGTGGAGGTATTATACATGCATCCGGCTCTTACGGGGTGTTTAGTGGGCTTCCAATGGAAACACATGGTTTGGGTGTCTATGGCGACTTACACCTTTGCCAACTTATGTAGCTAAGAAACTTTTGAAGTTACTGTTGTACAAAACACTAGATTATACCAATAATATAACTTCCTAAACCATTATTGACACACTATTTAATATTTTTCAAAAAATATAGGGGTCAACCCAACTCATACAAAAAAAATTTAAGATTTTGACGACTCACCCATTTTCCCCCCTATAAATTTCATCAAAGCAGGAAACTTTACCTTTCCTTCCGGTTGCGATCCATGAACGAATTCCTCCAGGAGTAGTATTAGCTTTCATTACCTTTATAGAAGCACATGAACCGGAATAACTATTCACAAGGGTTCCATTACTGTTTAGCTCCCACATCTAAATAGATATAAAAATGAAAAATAAAATTGACTATAAAAAATTATCAAATAATGCATCATGTTTTTCATTACATAAGTGTAAGTGGTGGAAAATAGGTCAATTGAGGGAGTTGGGCATTTGTTCAAAACCGATTGTCAGGTTTTATGCACTAAAAACATATTTTAAAGTACTTAACGCCACAAGATACGTGGTTGAAATTGCCACCTCAACAAATTTAATGTTAAAGAAGTAGTCGTACTTGGTTAGCATCCAATCTACACTGTGAAAATGATGTTGTCTTATGTTCCTTTGAAGTAAGCTTCCGTTTGGATGATGTATCGAAACATAAGCCTTCTCTATTTCTCGCACGTAGGTGATGTTTTCCCTGATATGCTTCACTATACATACCATCTTCATCTCTATAAAATGATAAATATATCAATAAAAATAAGAGTAAACTACAACCATAAAGTTCTTGATGTTTACATTAAATAATAGTGGCAAAATGTTTTTTCTTTACATTACTTTAAAAAGTATCATTTTTTGTTATACATTTTGGTGACTTCAGAGTTCAGACCTGTTTCCGATTATGTTGAAATACTTATCTGACCATTTGACCCATTAAAGATTAACCACAACCTCAATTAACCCATCTGTACACATGAAGTAATATCAATATAAGAAAAGCTTAGAAATTTACGATTGCAAGTGAGGCTCGGTCTTATATAAACAAAAAGGTTCGAGCATTTTGCTTCTGGCGCCCCATTTCCAACAAACTTGATCAAGATTCGTATCCCCAGCTCGCAAAAACCAACCTTTGGCCTCAAGATTGTGACAACTCAAAAGCCCCAAAGCTAGTTTTTCTGACCCATTCGTATCTTTTGAACTTCGTTTTCGAAAGTTCGGACCTTCCTCTAAAAATTCGGAGTAAGTTGTGCTAGTAATATAAGGAAACTGTAAAAAGTAAATGTCATTGTTAAACCAAGTTTGGCTTTGAGATCAAATGATGTTCTACTTGATTAAAAATTGACATGTAACACTATACTTTACGTATAAAAAAGCTACTTTGCATAAGTGACACCTAATTAAATAGTATTAGAATTATATTGTTGTTAGAGTAAAATATACCTCCTTGTTGTTTGAGCTGAAAGAGTTAATTTCCAATAGAGTCGGGTTCGTGATGAGACTATATGTTGTATCGTCGAGCTTTCTCATATCTCCTCCAAACATCAAAGGAGATCGGGCCATTGACCACAAAGTCATCTGAAAAAAACGCCGATAAAATCAACAACAACGACAACAAGACCCAATCCCACCACTGACGTGGTGTGAGGAGGTAAGATGTAGACAGTCGTACATCGATACAATTAAACAACAAAAAAAGTATATGATTTGACTCTTTACGGTAGTACGCACCAAATCGACGTACCTGAGTCTTTTGCTCATCTAGACTAAGACTTGAATTCCTGTGTGGCCCAACGTTGACTCCTGTATATAAATTTTAATTAATCAACCTGGAATTTTAAACCTATAAGGGTTCAAATTGAAGAATCATACTTGAACAAATGGTAAAATAAGGAACGAAACTCACCTGGTTCAGTGAGCCATCCAAGCGGAAGCATATCCAAATCAGGCCACGAGTTCCCCAGTAAACCATTGCCGCCTATCAGACTAGCAGCTGCAAAATCTCTAGAAATAAAAAGAATTTAAATATCAATTCTAGAATAACACAAACTGATATTTAAGTCAAAACCATAGGGAAAACGGGTCAGGTTGGATCGGTTTGGGTAACGGGTCAAAACGGTTTTGGGTTGAAATGGGTCATCAATTAAACGGGTCATATTGATACATGGGTCCAAATGGGCCAATGTGGGTCGAGTTGGGCAACAGGTCAAAACGAGTCATGGGTCAATTGGGTCCAACGGGCCAGGTCGGACCTATTTTTTACCCCTTTTTTAAATGTGATAGAATAGAATTCTTACAATGAGAATAAATGAGGTACGTAGTTAGTAGATCAAAAATACAATCCATATAACATAAATAAAAAGCAATTTAACATATAATAAAACATGTTTCAAAACAATATGGTTTAACATGTTTGAATAGCAAAACCAAGTAAAAACTAACATAAGGCTCCTATTCAGTCTTCCTCTTCACCTTCATCGGTAGCTTGAAAAAAAAAAAAACTGAAAACTTTACACCAGTCACACAAAGTAACGTAAGTATCAAATGATTTGCGAAACTGGAAACTGAGAACTGAAACGCGAAACTGAAAACTGAAAATTGGAATGCGAAACTGAAAACAAGAAAATGAAGCGCAAAACTGAAAAACTGGAACATGGACCTAAAAACTTATCATTGAAACGTTAAACTGAAAATTGAAAACTGAAATGCGAAACTTAAGGCTGAAATGCGAAACTAATAAAAATAGAAACGCAAAACTAAAGACTAAAAAGCGAAACTAAAAATTGAAAACTTTAAAGCTCGACCCGCTGGACTCATATACAAAACTCGTTGGTCTAATCTCTATTTGTTGGACTTGATAGATTTCGACCCAATTGACCAGTTTCTTTATATTTGTCTAAGACCCAATGGGTTTTGGATAAAAACCCCTTTGATCCATTTTTAGGACTTCGGGTTTACTTTGCCAGGTATAGATACATATGCATGGGTCAAATTGGGTTGTTTATGTTATCTCAAATTTGCCAAACATAAAGGATAGCCGAAATGGGAACAGGTGAAATTCATGCAAAATCTATTAGAGTACAAATAATCTCGTATACGGAGTTTTATTTTATTCAAACATTTATTGATTATAGTATTCAAAATTAATGATTTGATAACACATTAATCTCTTAGAGATACTTCTTAAAAAATGAGAAGAAAGGTATCAACGGGCCAACCCAACTCAGTGACATGCTTTAATACACACCCATTCTGAGTTGTTACCCGCCCACCTTGTCAACTCTAGCAAAATTGCAACATATACTAACCTTGAAACATCAAAATGGGCTGCAACGTCTCCCCAATTATCCCAGTCGTCTCCTGTTACTCTATACATGTTAACAAGTGGTGCAACTTGCTTTGCCATGGCTGGGGTAGCACTAGTCCCCGGTGAGAGTGAATAAAGGATCGGACGATTAAGCCCCTTCAAGATCTACAATTACTTTAATTGTTAAACCCTAAATACGGAAAAAAATAACTAAAATATTAGGTGATAAAGATGAATACCCCTGAAACAACTGTTATTTCATCTGGTTGATAATCATCTCCGAACACACAGTCGTGTTTCACTGTTAAATGCCACAATAAAACCAGATTATTAGGTTGATTATTCCATTATGCTATAGAAATATGAAGATAATTTAACATATAAAAACTAAAAAGTTAAAAGCAAATAGGTCAAGTTTGATCTCAAAATGGAATGAAATGATGTATGATACTGAAAATAGAATGAGAATTACAAAAATCGACGTCCCACTCGGCGTATTGATGATAAAGAGACTTTAAAAACGCTCTTCCCGCTCCCAATGTAGTGTCGACACTCATGAAGCCGTTTTTCATCCAACCACAAGCCTTTTCCTTTTGGCCAATATCTTTTGCATGCCATATCTTTCCAGATTCCACATACGCTTTACCCTATTTATGAAATGTATTACGTAAAAAATATAAGGTAAAGTCGTAAAGATAATAACGATTTGTCCCGTAGTTCCATGAAACGCAAAACTTGACTATGCACATAGTTATTAGGAACGGTTTTATTTACTAGTATTCCAATGATTAAACTATCCTTCATATCTTCAATATTCGTAATATATGTAATCTTTTCGTCCTATATTAGCGCCTGAAAACTGCACAGCTTTGTCCATGAAGATTTGAACCTTCAAGCTTTTAACTCAACAGTTTTAAAGATTTAATTTGACTATTCATCTTGTCTAAAATTTACCCTAATAACAATCGGGTATGGAATCTTTCGAACCAAAATCACTAAGACAAATTTGTGACTAGCATTATGGAATCTCAAAATGGTATGATTAGGACATCTCAAAATAGAAATAGTTTCAATTTTCATGGAATTTGGGACGGAGATCTCATAATGAATGAAGAACAAAGAACTATGTTTCATCATAAGTTTGTAATTTTACAATAAAATGCTAGAAGTTTGCATCATGTAAAGTACAAAGATATGTCTTTTGTGAAACGTCGAGCCATCTACTCGAATGGGTCTATTCGGGTTCTGTTTTATCTCAAACGGGTAGAAACTCAAATTGGTAAAATCCATAACTTTGGCCATAAAGAACATGAAACAAAAGTGATATTTTTGTACTTAAAAAAAGTAATACCGTTGTCACGTCTAAAATTGGTGTGTTTGCGTTCACAGCTTGTGTGCTTATGCCTCTCATAACATGAAATCCAAATTTCAAACCCATGTCATGAACTTTTTTGGCTACGTCCTTGAACCCTTTTCCGCCTTTTGATGAAGGCCACCTACCTGGGTCCGGAATCATCCTCCCCCATTCATCAATTACATCGAACCCAAGTGAATCAACATAAGCACCCGGGACCAATTTTCTATACCAAAGGTAGTCCACCACCGCATACTGCAACAAACAAGAAAATTATCAATGGTAAAGATTTTAACAGAAATGGGAAAGTTTGAATTTTTATGTACTTAAGTAATGAGTAAGACCTCGTAGCCATGAACATGTAATTTTTGTGCAATAAGTTGAGCGTTTTGAAGATATTCTTCCTCGGAGATGGTCCAACAAAACGAATCGTATGAATTCCACCCTCTTGGTGGTAAGCTAGCATGGATTTCTGATAAGGCACTGAAAAAAAATCAAGTGACGAATGACGATACAATCAAATTGCAGCCAAATGATGTACAACTAAACTGAGAAATGTTTTTTACATTATGCTCTTCCTATAGTTAATTTGTCATTGCTATTGGTAGTACTTGATAAACTAACAGTAAGGGCCTGGTTGCTGTCCACTTAATGATTGCTTATGTCAGCTCTTAATTCAGCAAGTAAAATTGCTATTTCTTTGTCACTTAATCTGTCACATAATCTAAAAAATAGGGTTTGTTTCTAGGAGACATAGAATCAAACACACCTCCCAAAACAGAGACAAACGGAAACAGAACTTAATACAGAAAAAAGTTAAACAGCCCCTTATTACAAAATTCAATACTAGATCAACTTGATTTGACTCTTAAAAGTCAAAATTCAAATGCAAATATCATTTTTAGCAAGTACTTCTACTCGAGGAGTAGTAACTTCTAACAGAAAAAACTGGATAAACACAGAGAACTTATTAATGTGTCTACACACTATCTTTAAAGCCAAAAACAAACCGTAATTTAACTAATCAACTTCAAAAGCTAAAGTACTTCTATGTCTTATAAATTTAAATACGCCGTGATATTCTAAAATTGTTCAAAGATTTAAACTTTTTGAAGCTTCTAGCAAAAATAAGAATCTTTACAAAAGAAAATACTATGTTATCCTAGATTGGATAGTAGTTTTAACTAATTAAATGTCAAAAGTAGTGTTTATTACTATTGAATCAGCTAGCATTATTATTCAGTTGAACCTATACCATCCAAACAAAAAGCAAACTAATTAATTTGACTCTTGAAAGTCAAAAGTGACGAATTTTGAACTAAACCCATTCAAATCAATAAAATTGAATTAAAGGGTATTACAATTTTGGGATCATTCATCATATTCATCATAAAACATTAAAACCCATAATTATAAAAAGGATTCTAGCATCAAGCAAATAAAGAAAGTAATCACCTTTTAGATAAAAACCCAAAGATGAAGATAATGATGAAGAATAAAAAGATAAACTTGTTATACGTATTCATTGTGGGTGTGTGTTGACCGATCAAGATTTGGAATAAAAATACGTTAATAGTATATGTATATATAAAGAGATGATAGAGATGGGGTTTTAAAAATGGAAACGACGTCGTAAAATGGGTAAGGGATTTATTGGCGTAATGGGACGGTGGTTGATGGGAAATAGGAAGACATTTTTGTCCGGCAGTGATAGGGTTATTTTAACTTTCCGGCGATGAGTCACTGTCGACGTCAGCAGAAGTATGTAGACATAAGTTGGGACGAAAGTACTGTAATAATAAAAAGCCGCTTCACAAGCTAACCATCGGTACAAATCTTGTAAACACGTGGCGTTTTATCATCATCTGTAGGAGACTTCGAGCACATTATAGTATTATACCGTATGCGTAAACGATACGGAGTATATCTTACTTCTAACACGATAACTAGATTAGATCAGATTTAGATTTTTTTTTTTTTTTTTTTTTTAAGGAGAAAAAAATGTTACTGTACCCAATAATCTGAGTTTTTGTCCGTTTGAGTAATACCTTGTGCTTTTCTTAAAATATTTCTTGTATTAAGTTTTGTTTGTGAGAAAAAAATCATTCATTTTATAAAAAATATTTTACTCGTATAAAAAATCAGTTACCTTTTATATCTAGTTCTAGTTATTACTCTTTACATCTTATTCATCCAGTAATTTTAGTCAAACTTCACTATAATACACTCTTTGTTTTAAATTTTACTATTCTCGGATAAAATATATGCAGTTTAAAGAATATCATTACATTATTGCTTTTATATTTGTTAACTTTTGATTTTACCTTGATTTATTTTTTATTTGTTTACATGCATACATTATAAAAGTAAAAGATCTTTATAATTTAGGACAGTTAAGAATGATATTCCGTAATATTTAGACTTAAGTATTATATATTTCCACCGAGTACAAAAGCTTCCGAACAAAGTTCCCATATATCAACTAGAAGTGTAGAATCGACTCATTACAAAAGCACGTTGCTTTGTCATGTCTCACCGTAGAAAATAAATTATATGAATAATAAGGAGACTCCCATTGGTACCGCCCTGGGGCCGCCCAGGTCACCGCCCACGTCACCGCCCACCTGGGTGCCCGATGGCAGCGTGTCACACCCCTAAAATGGATCAGGGGTAATTGTGACCAATCATATCATAACACAGTTGTATAAGCGAGAACGACTCTAAATGAGACGTTTTATTTATTAAATAAACAGCGAAAGCATTATTCAAAGTTTTACATCATAAGAGTACAGTAAATGGAAAATGTCTTAAACAAAATGATAAATATGAATGATGGACTCCATGCAAGCAGCAAAGCATACATCAATCATCTAGTAGCAAGTAGCAGCTAGCTCAATCATCACCTGAGACAAAACACGCTTAAAGTGTCAACCAAAAAGATTGAGTGAAATTCATAGGTTTATAAATAATATCCAAAGTTTTAGACCACAAGATTTAGTTTAAAGTTGATTGATATAGAAATATCAATCTAAAAGTGTTGCTGCATTTTGTAATATCGCTACTAAACAAGTTTACCCTATGACACCTTGTACTGTCAGTGTCGTGAAATCATTATTATGTAACCAAAGACCAACGGTCGAATGGTTAGAGACGTTACTCTCAATAGGCCTACTCACAATAATTAAGTTTGCATTTAAACGTAGCAATTAACGATATTACGGTAGGGATTTAGCATGAATCAAAGCATGACAGCATAGTTAACAATTTAGTACTTGTGTCTAAGTGTAAAACAGTTATAAAGCAAGCATGTGTCTCACCCCAAAAGTTATAAAACAGTTATGAAACAGTAAAAAGTGGGGCTATGAAGTTCACCTTAGTAGCACACGAAAGAATTGAACGGAAGGACGTGACCGAGATCTCAACCTAGAGATAGAACGTATGATCAGACATTGCCTAACAGACAATAGTATATAGTACTATATTGATAGTAATGGTTCACTAAAGAATTTCCATTTTCGGAAGGTTACTATTTATGGAAAGTTTCCACTTATAGTAATTTTCCAATTTTAGAAAGTTCGGGTTAATCTTTAGCAAGATGTTGTACAACTCTACTCAAACTTCGTTGCTATCAAATAAGTCAGGAATGACCAGATGTAACCGGGGGCCCAGAATTCTTGACCAGAATCTAAGTCATGGCATTCGAGATCCACAAGCTTACCCATAAATGGCAACCTAGACATCATTCACTTACGACCGTGAGTGGCGATGAAGTTCACATGAATTATACATTATCTCTGATTAACCTTCACTTTAGGTGTATACACACAACGAATTATTAATGTACTTAATAATTATATATGTGATAATATAACCTAAGTTTTATTTAATATTTAGTTATTATACCTTAGTATGTCTTATATATATTAAATATAATTACCTTTAAATAAATACCTAAATTACTTCAAAAATAATACTGTTTCATTAATCGAACATTATTCAAAAAATGTCTAAATAATAAATTAAATATCTAAAAATTACATACATAATTTTTATAGTCTTAGTTAATCATATAGATTAGTAGAAAAATTTAAGAAAATGTTTTTATTATATTTTTGTATTTATTTTTGTTTTTACCCTTAATGTATTCACAAAACAATTTTAATTCTACATAATTACTAAATAAATCCAAATAATTATTTTTATAATTTTTATAAGTTTCTATCAGTCTAATAACCTGTAGAAAAATATTAAAATTTTTTTTTATTATTTTATATTTATTCTTAATTTACCTTCGAATTACATAATAATAGAGTTTAATTATATAATAAATACCAATTCGACCCAAGTAATTATTTTTATAATTTTTTCAGATCTATATAAGTTTTAAAACTCAGAAAAAAATTATATATATTTTATTTTTGGTTAAAAGTATTTATTACGAATTTTACATTGTTTTTACGTTTAAACACTACATAATTCGTATTTAATTATAAATAATATTCCATAAATTATCAAAATTATTTTTATGCATCATAACACTTATAATACTAATTATAACATATAAACATAATTAATTTCGAATTTTACAAAGAATATACAATAAATATAAATATAAATGACAATATTGAAAAAAATTAATAAAAATAGAAAGTACCTCAAATTTTCTTCAAGGTTTTGAGAGAATAACTTAAGTTTTTGTGTTTGGCAAGAAAAAATGAATGAGGAGCCATGTATCTATAGGTAAAAAATGGTTGGTGAAAAGAAAAAAAAATAATAAAATAAAGGTGCCAATTTTGACAAAATAATAAAAACATGTTAAAAATGTTTTTAATAAGTTTTTGTTTTTGAAAATATTTAGTCAAAATTCATGGACTCATTATTTAATTTATAAAAAAAATCTTATTTCTTTTTATTTTTATTTTTTTATAAGCTAAAAATATATATATAATGATTAAAATAACTTATCATTTAATTAATAATTATGTTTCATATAGTTTTAAATATAATACGCATTAATATTAATATTAACTAAAGTTATTTTATATAATTAGTGTAAACTTTAGTTAACAAAAAGTGTCGACTAAAAATAAATATTTGATCAATGTCAAATTTAATTATATATTACGTATGGATAACAACCCTATAGTCAAATTAGTCAATTCAGGTATGGAAATATGAGGGTTGTTATACAGCGCGCCGTCCATGGGTCCGCCCAGGGGTCCACCCACACCATCGTCCATTGTTTCCAATGGCGACTCCACTTAGAGTGGAGTGGGGTCAAAGGACCCCATTAGTTAAATTTTTTTATGTATAAAATACTACTAAAATTGTATAGGACACCACTAAATTCATGGATAGGACCCCATATATTTTCAAAATTAGTGATTTTTATGGAAGTAAATAGTCATTCACTAGGAAATTTTTTTACAAAGTATCACTCATATTGTATAGGACCCCATTGAGTTTTGATTCTAGAATCGCCACTGATTGTTTCGCCTTTTTTTTATCATATTTGAGGACGTGAGAAGCGGTCAAAAACTCGACCGTTGGAAGAAATAAAAATTAAATGCAACGGTCATATGGCAGTTTTTATTTTTTATTTTATTTTTTTTCTTTTTTATACACTCTATATAAACCCATATACAATTCATTTTATACATATCAATTCTCAAATATACATCCACTTTCATCATACAATCAAATTCATCATACAAACTCAACAACAAACACCTTATTATCCAAGGCTACGTGACGAGTCGGACGAGGAAGAAGTTCCCGAAACTCCACGCCAAACCGTACCCGACCACGAATCCGAGCCCGAATTTGGAAACTCGAATTTTAGCCGAGCGTTATGTGTACGTTTCCGAACATCCGGATGCGGGAAACGATCAAAATTTTAATTCATTTTGGGGTGAGGTGCGGAAACAATATAATTCGCTCGTTCTGGAGAAAAGATGTGCGGATCAAATTAGTGGAAAATGGGCTAAAATTCAAAGAAATGTTAAGATATTTATTAGTGTTTTTTCGAAGCTCGAGAGGATGTGGCAAAGTGGCAAAGTGGGGCCGCGGGGGAAGATGTTATGAACGCGACTCGAAAACAATTCAAAATTCAAACCAAACGACAATTCGCTTTTGAGGATGCGTGGCAAGTTTTAAGGAATTGCCCGAAGTTTTTAGAAGGTGAAGGTGTAGCGGCTACGAAAAAACGAAAACAAGCCGATGATATACTGATCAATGTTCAAACCGATGCTAGTTCCAACCCCGCACACAAGCTCGAACCCTAACCCAACCCAATTTGAAAATTTACTTAAGAATCACGACCCAATCCGACGTCCTCCAAGTCGAGCTAAAAATCAAAGGGATTCGTACTCATCCGATGCTGCGAGTCGTATGTCTTCCGATGAAGTACGTTTAAAGATTGCTCAATCGACCGAAGCCTCACAACTCGTAGCAAATCGAACCATGAAAAAGCTATGCGAAGATTGCGAATGCAAACAATGTTTAAAGGTTTGAAGCTTCTTTTCAAACCGGTGTCACGTGACTTGCCTCCGGACGAATACGAGGGGTTGATGAGGGCTCGAGCGAGAATTAAGAAACGATATGCAAAGGAAATGGCACATTCGGACGACGATGAGTAGTTTGTTTAGTTTTCTAGTATTTTATTTTAATTTATGTAGCATTTTAATTATCGTCGTAATGTTTTAAACTATTGTAATTTTTTTAATTTTTAATGAAATTTTAGTTTTATGTTATAAATATTTATAACTAGTCCGGTCCGGCTCGCGCGATGCGGCGGGGCTTTCGGCCTGCGTATTCATATTTAACGTAGCTTTATGTATTTACAGAAGAGAAAACGGTCCATGTGTTAAGCGTCGTTGTTGGTGTTGTCGTCTTTACTGTTTTTTAAAATATGTCCGGTTCGAACGTAGTTAGTTTCGTTTTGTTGATAAAATTATTTCGAGTCTAATGGTGCGGGCGAAAAAATATAACTCGCGGCGAGCAGGAAGATACGGGCTGTCGTTGTTTTTAGCGTTTTTTAAAAAGTGTCCGTTTCAAACGTACTTTTTATCGTTTTGTTCATAAAATTATTTCGAGTATGACGGTCATGTCGAAAAAATTTAACTCGCGACGAGCGGAAAGATATGGGCTGTCGTTGTGTTTAGCGTTTTTTGAGAAGTGTCGGTTTCGCGTATAGTTAGTCCCGTTGGGTTCGTGAGTTTTTTTCGAGTTGTACGGTGGTCTCGGAAAAATTTAACTCGCACCGAGCTGGAAGATAAGGCCCGTTATAAATTCGGGTGGAATTAGTTTCTTTTATTTTAATAAAATTATATATTTACACTTTTTACCCCTGAAAAAGTGTAAACTTGAGGGGCCGTTGTGTAAATATAGGCGAAGTTGAGGGATCGGTTGTAATATGAACGCAAACTCAGAACGATAATTCGGTATAACTGAAACTACGTTACCGGTCACCTCTTTTAGTTTGTAAGTATTAGTATTAATATTAATATTAATATTAATATTAATAATTTATAATATATATACATATATATATATATATATATATATATATATATATATATATATATATATATATATATATATTATAATTATTTGATTTTCGAAAAAATATAAAAAAACAATAATAAAAATGGAAGGAATGAGTGTGACTGTTGAGAGTGTTTGGTTCTGGGTTTAGTCCTGAGAAGGAAGTGTTGATGTGACGCTGATGTGGCACTGAAGACTAAGGATAGAGGAACTTCTCTATTTGGAGCACTCTAAGTGTTTGTGTAACCAACGTTAGTTATCTAACATTTTCACTTGTCTAACATTTACAACATATTTGACTGTTCCCTGTTGATTTACTAAAAGCATGTCAATTCAATTCATTGTCATACAAA
Source organism: Rutidosis leptorrhynchoides (assembly GCF_046630445.1). Classification (NCBI taxonomy): domain Eukaryota; kingdom Viridiplantae; phylum Streptophyta; class Magnoliopsida; order Asterales; family Asteraceae; genus Rutidosis; species Rutidosis leptorrhynchoides. The sequence goes on from NC_092336.1 coordinate 487,742,988, forward strand.
CTCCATACGAAAGAGTTTACTTCACGGTTGAAACAACAGAATGCCAACATTTTCCCTTTGTTTTGCTTTACCTATTTTAACTTTTCAACGAAAAATGTCAAAATTGACCGTTTCACACAAACAAAATTAGTTCCTTGCGAAAGATTCCTAGCTAATTGCTTAAAAGTTAGTAGTAAAACCAAACATAACCTCAATGTCCAAACAAATAAATAAATACCACTAAATGTGACATTTTGTAAATCTTTAAACTCTAATCCCTTATTGTAATCCTCGATATTTATAGTTTCTATTAAAATTCTATAATGATGATTTCATTATTAGACTAATTCCTTTGTTAAAAAAAAAAAAATCTAAATCAATTAGATGATGTCAATAATCCTAAGTATTTTATAATTAAAAAATATATACTTATAGTAACTAATTATTTAATAACTTAAATAAATTATTACTCCGTAATTTTCTGTTTCAGATATATAAAACTTTAAAATGATAATGTCATCATTTCACTAACTACCCTTTAATTTTCATACTGTTGATGTCATTATTTTATATTAATATTAATATTAATTCTAATTAAAAAAGATACAAAATAAAAATAAATATAAAGCTCTAAAATGATTATATTATCATTTCACTAATTACACTTTAATTTTTATAATGATGATGTTTTTATTTTATATTAATATTAATTCTAATTAAAAAAGATACAAAATAAAAATAAAAATAAATAAATGCCGATAATATATGAATGTCGATTTGAAAGGCAAAAATAATTAATAAAATATCATTTAATTTCTAATACGGTATTATTGTTTTATAAATATATATCTCGGAGCATCTCCACCATATATTATCACAACTATTTTTCTCAATATGTATAAACATTTACAACTATTTTTCTCGATCTTTGATAATGCTAAAAACGAACATATATTTCATAGCATTATCCCTCAAGAAAGACAAGCTTTTAGTTGCAATTGTTCTATTTACAAATGATATTCATTTAAATAATAAAAGGTGAAGACAAAAGACAGATTCGACGAATTGAAGACGCAAACGACCAAAAAGCTCAAAAGTACAAAGTACAATCAAAGAGGTTCCAATTATTGATGAGAAACGTCTCAAAATTACAAGAGTACAAGAAGCGAAACGCAAAGTACAAGATATTAAATTATACGCAAGGACGTTCGAAAATCCGGAACCGGGACCAGAGTCAACTCTCAACGCTCGACGCAACGGACTAAAAATTACAAGTCAACTATGCACATAAATATAATATAATATCTAAATAATTCTTATAATTATTTATATATATTATATTTATTTAATTAAAACGTCGACAAACAAGAAAACAAGGAACTTTGAGCTGTCACCGACGGCCATGCGATCGCATGGCCTGGAGGAAGAAATCCCATACGATCGCATGGCTAACTTTTCCAGCCCACATGCCTATAAAAATCGCGTTTTTGGTGAACATCAAACACATCTTTTTCTCTTCATTCATCAACGTATATGTATATATATTTATATTATAATTTTAATTTTAATTTCTAATAATAAGGGTATGTTAGCGAATGTTGTAAGGGTGTAAGTCGGAATTCTGTCCGTGTAACGCTACGCTATTTTTAATCATTGTAAGTTATGTTCAACCTTTTTACATTAATGTCTCGTAACTAAGTTATTATTATGCTTACTTAATATCTACAATATATCATATACTGTTTCGCTTAAACAAACCCGTAGTTTCACGGGTCATTTCACTAGTATTTACGATAATACAACTATTGCCACAATAACATAAAATCAATGGGTTGGTCTATCATTATTATCAAAAAACATACGGACTATTTACCTAAGTGCAAAAGTGTTGATACGAGAGGGGATCGGAGACTTAACTCTTCGATTGATTTCCATAATGAAACACTAAAAATTGCGTGAGGGTGGTTAAAGACTAACCGCAAATCAATTTGACGACTATGGAGAAAAGTTGCATGTTAGCTATAAGCGAAAATCAATATGTAAGGTATCGACTTAAAAGAACGTAAGGTATGATTTATGGAGTCCAAGGGGTTATATTAATACGTAAAACCCTAGTTTCAGTAACAGTTGTATTGTTTCTATAACTGACTCCACCTATAGAATTAGAAAAAATAAAAAGCAAAATTTGATCAATTAGAGATTGAATATCAGTTTATTCGATCATTAAATGTCCGCACAGCACAACTATGCGCAATATGTGTAATGAAATATGTGTAATGAAGCATGATGTATTAATGGTGTATTGTCAGCGAAGTGCGCAAATGAGATAACATACTTACATACAACCATTATATATTTGTGCATCATGGTGCAAAGTGGGTGACACGAAGGTTGTTGTCGCCAAGCCTTTATACATGCAATATGCAACTATGCATAAGAGTTAATGTAAGAGACTAACAGCAAACATATTTTCTATCATCGCCAAAATTTAAGTTTTGAATTTTGAAGTTCATTTATGGTAATTTATCTATAAATTTCTTACGTATCAATTAAAAAAAGTGTTGTACGAGTCAGTATTTTTTTTTTTTTTTGTAATGAAGCATGATGTATTAATGGTGTATTGTCAGCGAAGTGCGCAAATGAAATAACATACAACCATTATATATTTGTGCATCATGGTGCAAAGTGGGTGACGCGAGGGTTGCAGACGCCAAGCCTTTATACATGCAATATGCAACTATGCATAAGAGTTAACTAGTTTTGGAGCCCTTGCTTCGCGTCGGGGGCTCTGTTTTGAATTCGAGTAAAAAAAAGTCTTGATCTTTTTTTGTAAAAAAGAATTTTTTTCGACATTTAACATTGAAGGGTTGTTCCTTTTGCGAAAGTTGCTTCTTTTAGCGTTCCTTTTTATTTTTAAGTTAGTTGATCTATATTGTAAAAAGGAATGTTTTTCGACATCTTTTGGTAGCATTGAAGGGTTGTTCCTTTTATGAAAGTTGCCTCTTTTATCGTTGAGGGGGAAGAAAAAAAAAAGGTAGTTGATTTTTTTATAAAAAAGAATTTTTTTCGACATCTTTTGGTAACATTGAAGGGTTGGTTCTTTTACGAAAGTTGCTTCTTTTATCGTTGAAGACAAAAAAAGGTGAAATTATGGAAATACCATTGGTTACTATTGATGAATAGTGAAATAGTGTTTTGTCTTTTAGATAGTATGTAAATGTAAATGTAAGAGACTAACGGCAAACATATTTTCTATTATCGCCAAAATTTAAGTTTTGAATTTTGAAGTTCATTTATGGTAATTTATCTATAAATTTCTTACGTATAAAAAAAAAAGTGTTGTATGAGTCAATTGTGTTAAAATGTAATTTGATTTTTTTTATGTTTAGACTTGATCATGATTCGTCTATCAACTTTTTGTGACTCATTTCATATTATTTTGTGACACCAACTCTTTAAAATTCTAGCTCTACTCTCGATCCCCATTTATGTAATAAGTTATGCAAGCATACAGTCTAACAATTATTTTTTGAATAACAAAACAATCACTCTAGAATTAAATAACTCGAAATAGCAGATAAATATAAAGGTGTGATTGATTAACGTAAAATAAGTAAGATTAAAAAATACAATAAAAAAGAAATTTACACAAAGAGACCATGTCAGACCCCCTTTTCATTTCTAGACATGCGGACCGTCGGCAACGGACAAAATTTTCGGCGGTCCAGCGTATCCACTTACAAATTGACACGTGTATCCACTATTAATCCCACAAGTTTCTGAAACTCTATCGCCCTGAAATGAACGGGGAAAAAAATAAAAAGTACAGGCGATAGCGCCGGAGTGCGTTAATTGGGTCGGCGATAGAGTTTAAAAAATTGTGATCTCTTTCTTCTAGAAATGATTAACCATTTAGTTTTACTTTTCTAATTGACTGCTCTTGTTAGTCACTTTAAGCTACATTTTATGGCAAGAATACCATCTAAACTAACAACAATTATCTCATTCTAAGCTAACTATACCACCAAGCTAATTAACAACAGAAATCACTGTTCATATTTCCTATGTACATAATAAACTAGAAAGAGGTCCGGGGCGCGCGTTGCTGCGCGTTGCCCAACTTTTTTCTATTTGACTTTGATAATATTATATGTACATATGTTGAGAGTGGCTGCTTCTGATGGTTTTACAAAAGAGTGTTATTGTTTTTAACTACAACAGTATCACATAATAAAAGATAACATATTTGGTTGCTATCTTGGTATATAACGTAAAGATCAAACAAAACGATGTTGATGCAGCTTGTTTTACCGCTGTTAATCATTTTTCTTTTTTGCACTTTATGGTTTTTGTCTTCTATAAAACCATTTGTGTTATATATAGGGGCAGGATCAATGGGGAAGTAACCAATCGGGGGGAAGCGGGTGAAGCAAAATATTATTTTTTTTCGTTTTTTTTGAATTTTTTTTTTCGGCATCAAGATCACACAAAAATATGAACATTTAGAAGAGACACTTCGTGACGAATGTTATTATTTAGGCGGGAAAACGATCGACAAAACTAACATTCAAGATAATATTGTTCGTGAAGAATATGAACGTTTTTTTTTTCCATGTTTTGTGAAGTAAAATTTAGCCCGATTTAGAGTTTAGGGTTTAGGGTTTAGGGTTTGGTGTTTTGGGTTTATTCCATAAACCCAAAACACCAAACCCTAAACCCTAAACCCTAAACTCTAAACCGTTCGTGTTAAAAACTCAATCTAAATCCTAAATCTAAACCCTAAATCTAAACCCTAAACCCTAAATTTCTAAACCCTAATATTTAAACCCTAATATCTAAACCCTATAAACCCTAATATGTAAACCCTAATATCTAAACCCCAATAGCTAAAACCTCAAAATACGCTCGAAAAACACGATAATTGTTATATATTACTTCTTCGAGCATTTTCCCGCCAAAATAAAAACATTTATCACAAAGTGTCTCTACTAAATATTCATATTTTCATCTCATCTATAATGTTCGTGAACAAAGTTTTTTCAAAAAACGAAAAAAAAAAGTTTTTGCTTCCCCCCCCGTTTCCCCCCGAATGGTTACTTCCCTCTTGATCCTACCACTATATATATATATATATATATATATATATATATATATATATATATATATATATATATATATATATATATATATATATATATATATATATATATATATATATTACGTATGATCCAAGATGAAAGAGTATTATTTGTTTATCCGGTTCTTTAAATGGGATTCCTTTCATGGTGGATTTTGTGTGTGCTTTGGTCATTCTTTTGCTTCAGTTAGTTGTTTTGTTGGCGGTGTATTTCCTGGCAGCAACAACGATATCATGAAAGCAAATGCAAAACAAATCAGAAACTAATAGAATAAAGTACAGGGACGAAAATCGATAACCATGATAAAGGCAATACCTTTACAAGTTTAAGGCACATAGTTGATGCATTTAAAATTTAAATACGTACCCATATTTTGTATTTATTGGGTTGTTGTTTTCTGTGGTGGTTGTTTTTACTGTCGTTGATTGTCTCTTCTAATATCGTATTTTTTGTCTAACATGAACTCCGCGGTATCACTCAACAATTGTCATCAACTATATAAAATTTTAAATAACATAAATTGGCAAATGTGACAATCAACAAATACATTAATCCGAAAATACAAACCACAACCACTCACAAATATAACAATGCAACAACAATCCAATCGGCGAAGAATCCCGTCAAACGCACCGACGATGATAACATACAAACTACAGAATAGCTTATAACAAAAACGAAAACATATTACAAACTGTAAAAAAAATTATATAGCAAAGTTAAAAACAAATAAAATCGCACCAAGAGTTTGTCCATTTGAAAAAAATCATATTCAATTGAAAACTTATCAAATAACATAAAATTGTTAACTAATCTCTGGATGACCAAATCAATGGAAGGAAAAATACCTGATGTTCTTGAAAGACGATTAATTGCCGCAAACTTAGAGCTTTAATCGGTAACCTAAAAGCCCACGTACACATCAATTGTACGGCAACAACTTACGACTACGACGACAACCTAAAGCTTTAATCGGTGACCTAAAAGGCCATGTACACATAGATTAGACGACGACAAAGTTACGAACTCTGGATACCGCTACGATCAAAATTATTGTCATTAGAGAATTTGGAATGTTTAATATTTGGTAACATAGAAGAGAGAAAGGATTAAGATACAAATGACAGATAATCCCACTGAATCAAATGAAGATTACCAAAATACCCCCAATAGGAACAGTAATCCGTAAGCTAACTCCAAGCCTAAGACCACTCTTAACCATGACGGTCCGTTATGAGATCACTGACTGCCACATTAGCGCCACATCAACACCTTCTTTCCATCACTAACCAACCACTAAATGTTAACAACATGACGTACCCATCACACACTTCCTCACACCCACTAAATTAATTAATTATTTACGGGTACAAGTAATAAAGCTAAATGTACAACAAATTAATACACTTCTTCCGTGATTGAAATTGTCATCCAACGACAAAATGAGGGACGGTGAACCAACCACTAAGCAACCACGGGTTGCTAGTATTGGGGTGATGCAACCACGGATGCAATGACGGGTACAATGACATTGTCGTTACTAGTGCTCTAAGTAACCAATGAAAAGCTACCCAGCCTATCACCACACCATAAAACTACAAAAAACACAACAATTTTTAAAACTGAACGACAACCCTATGTTTGGCTGTTATTAGTATTAGAAATTATTGTACTATTATTTTATATCTATTCATTTATAAATTATGTCATAATATAGTTTATTCATTGTAAATCACCGTAGTAACTAACAACAACAATATCACACTTTACAATAATAGAATTTAAACTCTACCTCCGATACCGCCAGCCCAATTAACACTTTTTTCCCCGTTTCAAGGCGGTAGAGTTTCAGAGAATTTGTGGGACCAACGATAAGGGGATACACGTGTCGATTTATAAGTGGATACCGCCGGACCGCTGAGAATTTTGTTCGTCTCCGACCATATAAAAAGGGGGTTTGACATTGTTTCTATGCGTAAATTTCTCTTAAAAAACTATGGTTATCATGTATATATAGGCCCATTAATATAGTACTCCGTACAATATAAAAACTAGGCCCATTACTATATCTAGCACCATTGCTCTTTTACAACGATCGGCCCAAGTTTTAACCGGATCTCTTACCCGTTTGTTTTTTTTTTTTTTTTTTTTTTTTGGGAAAAACCGTGACCCGTTTGTTTTAGACGATCTGACTGCAAATTCCCAAAAATTGTTCAAACCCTAACTCACAAAATGAACTCCATTTCCAGAAGCTTCACGTCAATCTTTGCACGCCCAAACGTCGGATTAAATTACCGGAGCTCAGATTTGCACCAGTGGCGTGGTATACGCGTGAAAATATTGAACAACAATTTAGAAAGAGGACTAACCTATATGCAACGGATTATGCAATCTAGTGGTATTGAACGTATGATTAAGAACGAACAGCTGTATCACATCAAAAATTCAGAGAAACGAGTTCTTGCTCGTAAGAATCTACAGCGAAGGCTTAAATCACAAGACCTAGCTCGTAAGCTCAAATCGATTCTCGTTAAAAAAGTCAGGTATAGTGATTCAGTTCTAATCGATTTACATTTACGCAATTTTACGATTTGTAGTGTTATTAGTTGGTAAATTAGTGAGCTATGTTTGACTATACGTATTGCTGTAGGATGGTATGTATTTCCATTTCTAGGTTTTAGGCCATACTTGGGGGTGTGTAGGGTTATTTGAGTAGCTTATTGCTTATAAGTAGGATTTTTGAGCTTAATTTGATCGCCTCACAAATAAGCAAATAAGCTTCATATAATGGGTTTGTCCTAACACTTGCAGGTTAGCTTATTAGATAAAAATAAGCATAAGCAAACAAGTATTGTGTGAATTTGAAAATCAGGTTTTTTTTTTTTTTTTTTTTTTTTCAAATACTGTGACTTATCAAACCTGCTTATACCGAGGAAAGTTGGTTAGAAGTTTGATATCAGAAACGTGATAGTGATTAAAATGAATGATCTTAACAAAGAAATATGTAGAAACTTAGCAAATTTTGGGTATTAGATTCAGGTGATGCGTGATTGTTTCATGCTTGATAGTGTGGAAAGGGACATTTTATTGTGTGCCATATTTTTCGTGTCAGCATGAAGACAGAGATAATAGTATATGATTAAACACCTATAACCTGTCAATAGACCATGACTAAATATTGCACAAATTTTGCAGTTTTTCCATCAAGTATTTAATCAATTGTCCAATTGTATTTACTGGCAGGTTTCTTACACTTACGTACCTCAATAATCTTTAATTCATGAATGCAAGTTTTTTTCCTTGATATAAATAAGACATAATCCTTATATGTATATGTTCTTTCTAGCAAAGCACTTATTGTTTAGTAATATTCAGTCTTACTCTGCTGCTGTTGAGTTTTGATACTTCTATTAATGATCAGATTAATTGAACTTTTGTGATAATAAAGCAATATGCAGTCGCCATTGTTTGGGTTCCTTTTTTCTCAAATGCTGTAGTAGTGTAAAGAAGTCATCATCTTATTTAAAAGCTTCTTGAACCGGTATTTGTACCTTCTGTATTACTGTCTAGTGCATAGATGATAGACCAAATTCTGCCAAATGAGAAGCAAAGCCATCTATTTGATGATTAGTATTCCATCTCCATCTGTCCTATGAAAATTTCAACAATTTAGATGTGGTGATCTCAACTCATATTGCTTAAGAACTGGTTGATTTGGGTTATATTTTTCAACATTTAAAGACTTTTTAAGGTTGATAACAATGAGGTTTTTCTTGGATCACAGGCAGTTGCTCATTTTGTTCAAATTTTGGTATTTTTTATATCTTACATGTTGTACTTGTTGGATGCAGGGGTTATTGAGCATATTCCTGGATATCTGGTTATGGACAACTGCAGAAGGTAGTCATTACTGGATATTTGGTTATGGACAACTGCAGAAGGTAGTCATTACGTTACTTCAATCCGATATCTTTTCATAAACATTTTAAGAGTTTAGTTAGTTGTCTTAATACATTTGTTTCATAGTCAATGATACCTGTAAGAATCTATTTTTCCTGGTTTTGATGGATTGAGAACAAATGCTGACAGCGGGTTTGTGTCGCATTCATTTCCAATAATATTCGGTGGCTTCTTTCTTTTCTTTACGCGAGACATGTATAATAAGTCACCAATCAATGAGTAACAACTAACTAGTTCTATTAAAAAAAAAATCGTGTATTACCCTACTCGTGTTTCATGTGGTGTTATCACTCTTTGAAATCGATCAGATCAGATTTATCTAATTTAAGCTTACTAGATTATGGATGTGTGAATTTAATCAGTCAAAATGTGATCTGCATTTCCAATGTTGGATTTAAATTACATTTAAGATCATCAAATCCGTAGGAATCAATAGAAACGGCAGCTCTCTTATGACACATCTGGCTTGGTTAGACTCGGTTATTGATATAGTGCATAAATTTTTCATCGGGCGATTTTCAAAGTTTACCTTATTATATTGTGGAAGTTGATTATATACGTGATACTACGTATTAGCATGTTTGTGTATTGTGTATATTATTTAGGACAATTAGATCAATATACAAGATCAGATTTTTTACACGTTAGCTGCTTTTTTGGCTACTATATTTGTGTGGTAAAAATTTGTTAATTCAATTACATAATCTTGAACCATCTTTTTTTAACAGTAAGTAATTTATTGAAGAACTAACAAGGAACTAGAAAATTATAAAATTGTCATTGAGTTGATTAACTTCAAGACCAATTAATTCTAGATTCCTAAAAAAAAAAATAAAAAAAAAATAAAAAAAAAATAAAGCCATCAACTGTTCACCTGAGGATGCTGTAGGTAAATATGTATATACGAAACTGAGCCAAGCATATAATCAACCAAAAAGAGAAAGTTCAAACGATCTAACCGATTGAAGGGTTGAACCGGGCTTGTGTTTGACACAATTTCCTTAAACAGATTCGACGTCTGTTCTCAGGATACACCGGTCCGAAGCAGCGTACTGCCGGACTTTAACACTTGCCTGAAAGATAACCTAAACAGGAGGCCTTGTTGTGATTGAGATGAAAATCTTAGTGTGTGTTATGGTTTCATTTGTGGTGTATATTTCTTCATACCCATAAGGCTTATTTATAGTGGAAGCACACTCCTTAGGTTTCCACCTACTTTCTAAAAGCCTTTTAAAATTTGCACTAAACGCACTCGATATCTCATTCACCTTTATCCCGTTTTGGACACACTTTAGTTCATTGTAAAGCCCTCGCTAGTGGCTACAAAACTCATTTTTATCATCATTAATATTGACTACTCATCATATATTAATTAGTGTCCAATGTTGGTGAAAACACACTTTTAACCAATTTTTTCCAACAGATGCTTCATCTGGGATCCGGGTAAGCCTGGGGGCTCGGGTACCCGAGGGTTTACCGGTCCGTAGGGCTCCAATGTGGGTGTTGCGGGGCGGGTTCCCTCGTTAACCAAAAAAAAAAAAAAGAATAAAGCCATCAACTGTATAATGTATAGACCAAATTGTGCCAAATCAGGCGAATGAGGTTTTTATAAGCTTTATAGATCAAATTGAATTAACAATTCGAAATATAAGGCGTCATCTTCAGGTTTTTATAAGTTTAAAGATCAAATTGGTGATTTGGATTACGGTACGGGGAAGCAACTCAAAACTTGTTTATGAGAGTAAATAATGTAAGGAAAGATGGTTAAGTGATGCGGTTATGAAAGATGGCTTATCGACAAATGGGGTAGGAAAAATGTCTGAAGAGGCTTTCGCGGCATCCGATAAATTAGTGACATGTATGACTGACAACGAACCGGTTACTGCTAATCTAACTAATTCTAGTGAGATTCTCCGTGTGCCGGTTAATAATAAGAATCAACTAAAATGGAAGAAAAAAATTGGTCCAGGGCGCATAGATGGAAGAATTCGGGGTATTCATGACGGATATTTGAGCTAGGTTCTATCGTTTTCATGTTTACTATAGTACTTCCAATTTCGAGGATCGTTTTTGTTGCTATTTGTATTGGTTCTTGTTAGACAAGGCCCGGCTCGTTTTCTAGGTACTAGCCTCATCGGTGTTTCATTTGTATCCTTTGTTTTTTTTAGCAAAAAATTGAAATTTAAATTAATAAGCTTCTTTTCACGAAATAGTGAAAGAAGGAGAATACATTATAGTATTATACAAGCTGGGTTTACATGACTTGCCCACTTGCTAAAACAGAAATACTAAACCTTAAAAAAACAAAACAGTAGCACACATTTAAAAACCAAACTCTAACTTATGACCCAATTTTTACATAAAATGCAAGGCTGATTGTTCCATATATAATAATTGATAGCTCTCGCAAACTTACGTGTTACTTAACCATTGAAACACCTTTAGCTTTAGCTTGATACGCTCCACCGTCACAAACCAATAAATATAAGAGCCCTTAAAAACTAACTCGATTCTTGCCAACCAAGTCGTCGCCCATATAGAAGCCGGGCCAATTTACTTCCAAAATCGAGCCGCCTTGATGCCCATTCCATTACTCTAATCATGAGAAAAATCGAGAATGGACAAAGGCATAATCTAACTCACATTCCACCAATTAAAAAGAACCGTCCACACGTTGTCATTGTGAGACCATGAACAATGGAGTAGAAAATGATCAATGGACTTGACATATAACAAACAACACCCACACATGTCATCCGTGTCTTCCCTTAAGCAATGCTTATGCCTTAGCACTTCTATAACCGGAAGCGCTAGTCAATGAAAAAAGGCTATCTTTGAAGGAACAAGTTTATTCCACACTACATCCATCCAATCAATTTCAATGTCGATACAAGAAGATATCATAGCTCAAACCCCTTCCGCAACCGTGTAAAACTTATCCACCAAATGAACCCATTGAATCTCGTCATTATATTGATCTAGCCCCGTGTAACTCAATAACATCATTAACTTTTGAAGTTGATAGCTTTCGAACTCACATAAAGAAACAGTGGCAATCTTCATTGTTTGGATTTTTTCGGACGTTCGCTACTATCAAACATCCCCTCAAGAAAGTTTCCGAACACCTCTTTTTCATAAAGATTCTTCCTAGGATTCAAGATCTTGCCATTAACCTTGGTTATGAAACACCTCTTTTGTATCCTTTGTTATGAAAACGTTTTCCGTTTTTATAAATATTTCCGTGTTATAATATATAAATATATATATATAAATGGATAGTCAATTGTTGATACACAAAAGTAATATTATTGTATTACCTAAACTTGTGATATTTTTGCTATAAATAGCCATGAATGCAAGCATTAAACTTGCACCATTTCTCACACTTACAAAGTGTTTCTTTCTTTCTCTCCATTATCATCTTTGTTCTTACACTTCATTATTAGTATTCTTAATCAAGAATCAAATCACTAAAGGTAGTTATAAGCCTACTGAATTATAACATCAAGAATCAAACCACTAAAGGTAGTTATAAGCCTACTGAATTATAACACGTTATCAGCACGATAATCTTAATACTAATTATGGTTGGCTCTGCCACCTAAATGATATATGGTCGGTTATACCACCTGAATAATATATGGTCGACACTGTCGTCTAATTATCATTTATGTTACTAACATTTATATTTCAGTTATCTAACATTTATATGGCCGACACTGTCGCCTAATTATCATTTATGTTACTAACATTTATATTTCTATTATCTAACATTTATATGGCCGACACTGTCGCCTAATTATCATTTATGTTTACTAATATTTATATTTATGTTATATAACATTTATTAATGATTGCTTACATATGGTCGACACTGTCACCTACTTATCATTTATGCTATATTAAATTTATGTTTAATGTTTATATACTTATGAATATAAAGTGACTATAATTTATCATGTTGTTTGTTTTAATAGAAAATGTCGAATCTGGAAAAGCTTAAATTTACTCCTTTAGAATCAACTGGAAACAACTACATGCCATGGGTTATAAAAGTAAAAATGCATCTTAAATCAATGGGCATTCTTGAAACCATAAATGAAAACAACACTTGTTCTGAAAAAGAACAAGCAACGGCATGTTGCTTTATTCATCAACATATTGATGAATGCTTACAAAATAATTATGTGACTGTAGAAGATCCCCATGTTTTATGGGAAGGTCTCAAAAGCATATTCAATAATCAAAGAGAAATTTTACTTCCAGCTGCTATGGAACAATGGAGAACATTAAGGTTCCAAGACTTTAAGAAAGTAAATGAATATAGCTCAGCTCTGTATAATACATGTTCACAACTTAAATTCTGTGGACATGAAATAAGTGATGCAGACATGATGGAGAAAACTTTCTTCACAATGAATGCTGCAAACATCACAGTGCAAAGAAATTTGAGAATACTAAAGTTCAAAACATATCCTGAACTTAATTCATATCTCTTAGTTGCAGAACAAAATGATGAGCTATTAATGAAAAATCAGTAATCCCGTCCTACTGGTACACTTGCAATCCCTGAAGCAAATACTGCAAATAATTATAAACAGGGACAAGGACGCGGGCAAGGTCGTGGTTATAATAACCATCACCATCATCATGCCAAAAGCCATAACTATGGTAGAAACCATCCTTATGGTAATGGTAATGGGCGAGGACGTGGTCGTGGTCGTGGCCGTGGTGGTCAAAGAAATAATAATCCACGAAAATATAAATATCAACCACAAAACAAGCCCACTAAACAAGATGTTGAAGAAAATTCTTCTAAAATTTTTGAAGAATCTTGCTACAGATGTGGTAGAATGGGCCACTGGGCTAATACTTTCCGAACATCTAAACATCTTGTTAAGATGTATCAGGATTCGCTGAAAGATAAAGAAAAGGAAGTAAACTTTGTGGATAACGTCGATCCAACAGTCACTGAGAAACCATCTGATTTATATGAAGATTTCTTGAATGTTTAAGTTGTGTGTCTTTCGAAAAATAAACGATTTAATATCGTCTGTCTTTGTCATTATGTTTGCTAAATGTTTCAGTACTATCTATTTGCGTTTAAAATATTGTGTAATATTAATGTACTCACTATTTATTTCTTATATATGAAGTTCAATATGAATTTTGCTGGAATACAACATCAATCAAGTGGTGGATATCTCTGTATAGCAGACAGTGGAACTACACACACTATACTTAAATTCGAGAAATATTTTATTGATCTAAAACCAACGGAAGGAACTATACATACAATATCAGGACCTGCTAACTTGATAAAAGGGATAGGAAAGGCAAATTTCATACTACCAAATGGTACAAAATTTTTAATAAATGATCCCTTATTTTCTCCCAAGTCAAGCAGAAATTTATTGAGTTTCTCCGACATATACCTTAACGGGTATGATTATCAGTCAGTGACAACAGAAAATGAGAAATATTTAAGTATCACTGACAAGAGTCATGTGGTTGAAAAACTGCCAAAACTTAGTTCTGGATTACATTATACACATATAAATGTACCAGAAATACATATGGTAGTTAACGAAAAATATATTGATCCTGGTGTATTCAGTTTATGGCATAACAGATTAGGCCATCCAGGATCAACAATGATGAAAAGGATTATTGAATGTACTCATGGACATCCACTAAAGGATAGAAAAATCCATCATGATACAATGGTTCCATGTACATCTTGCTCTCTTGGAAAATTGATAACTAGACACTCACCACTTAAGGTTGAGAAAGAATCACCAATGTTTCTTGAAAGAATTCAAGGTGATATATGTGGATCAATTCATCCACCATGTGGACCATTTAGATATTTCATGGTTCTAATAGACACATCTAGCAGATGGTCTCATGTTTGTCTGTTATCAAGCCGTAATGTGGCATTTGCAAAATTTCTTGCCCAAATTATTAAATTGAGAGCTCATTTTCCTGATTACACCATTAAAAGGGTGAGACTTGATAATGCTGGTGAATTTACATCTCAAGCATTTAATGACTATTGCATGTCTATAGGAATTGTTGTTGAACATTCTGTTGCTCATGTGCATACACAAAATGGTTTAGCCGAGTCATTGATTAAACGTTTACAGTTAATCGCTAGACCATTGATAATGAGAACAAAACTCCCTGTATCTATATGGGGTCATGCAATTTTACATGCTGCTGCATTGATTCGCATCAGACCAAGTGCAAGTCATAAATATTCCTCCCTACAACTTGCTTTTGGTCAAGAGCCAAATATTTCCCATCTTAGAACATTTGGTTGTGCAGTGTATGTTCCAATTGCGACACCACAACGTACAAAAATGGGTCCTCAAAGGAGGTTTGGAATATATGTTGGATATGAAACATCTTCAATATTAAGGTATATTGAACCTATGACAGGTGACGTTTTTACAGCACGTTTTGCTGATTGTCATTTTAATGAAACATTGTTCCCTAGATTAGGGGGAGAAATGAAAAATAAAGAAAATGATGTTTCATGGTGTGAACCTCAATTAAAGTATCTTGATCCTCGCACAAAAGAATGCGAGACAGAAGTTCAAAAGATAATGCATATACAAGAACTTGCAAATCAATTGCCTGATGCATTTACAGATACAAAAACGGTGACAAAATCATATATACCAGCAGTAAATACTCCAGCTCGAATTGAAATTCCAAAAGCTGGCAATAACGTCACTCATGAATCTTTGCCACGTCAGAAATGTGGAAGACCAATTGGTTCAAAGGATAAAAATCCTCGAAAAAGAAAACCAGCTGATAATGAAGTAAAAGAAAGTGTTCAAGAAGAACCACAAATCAGTACTCCTACGACAGAGGAGATTGATGATGTCAATACAGAAATTGCAATCAATTATGCATATTCAAAAATATTATGGAACCGAAATGAAATGAAAAATCTTGATGAGAAATTTTCATTTAATGTTGCATATGACATCATGAATAATGATGATGATCCATAACCAACATCTATGGTTGAATGTCAAAATAGACATGATTGGGCTCAATGGAAAGAAGCAATACGAGCTGAATTAGAATCACTCAATAAAAGAAAAGTTTTCGGATCCATCATTCTCACTCCTAAAGATGTGAAACCTGTAGGATACAGATGGATTTTTGTCCGAAAAAGAAATGAGAAAAATGAAGTTACAAGGTATAAAGCTAGACTTGTAGCTCAAAGTTTTTTCTCAAAGACCGGGAATTGATTATGAAGAAACTTATTCCCCTGTTATGGATGCAATTACTTTTAGGTACTTAATCAGCCTGGCAGTTTCTAAAAATTTAGAAATGCATCTCATGGATGTTGTGACTGCTTACCTATATGGATCACTTGATAGTGATATATATATGAAGATACCTGAAGGATTTAAGGTACCAGAAGCATCAAATGCAAAACCCAAAGAAATGTATTCGATTAAATTACAAAGATCTTTATATGGGTTAAAACAATCGGGACGTATGTGGTATAACCGATTAAGTGATTACTTGATAAGCAAAGGGTATACAAATAACCTTACTTGCCCTTGTGTTTTCATTAAGAAAACAACATCCGGATATGTGATCATAGCTGTTTATGTTGATGATCTTAACATCATAGGTACAAATAAAGAGATCTATGAAGCCATTCAACTTCTAAAGAAAGAATTTGAAATGAAAGATCTCGGAAAAACCAAGTATTGCCTTGGTTTACAAATTGAGCATATGCCTAATGGTTTACTTGTACATCAAACAACATATACTGAAAAGATTTTGAAACGTTTCAATATGAACAAGGCAAAACCATTAAGTACTCCTATGGTTGTTAGATCACTCAATGTTGAAACTGATCCATTTCGTCCATGTGAAGATCATGAAGATATTCTTGGACCAGAAGTACCATATCTTAGTGCAATTGAAGCTCTTATGTATCTTGCAAATTGTACAAGACCTGACATTTCTTTTGCAATTAATTTGTTGGCAAGGTTCAGCTCTGCTCCTACCAAAAGACACTGGAATGAGATAAAACACATATTTCGATACCTTCGAGGAACTACTGATTTAGGATTATTTTATTCTAACGAATCAAAACAAGATTTGGTTGGTTATGCTGATGCAGGTTATTTATCTGATCCACATAAAGCTAAATCTCAAACTGGATATGTATTCCTAAATGGAGGTACTGCAATATCATGGCGTTCTAAAAAACAAACACTTGTTGCTACATCATCAAATCATGCCGAAGTGATTGCATTACATGAAGCTACTCGGGAATGTTTTTGGTTGAGATCAATGACACAAATCATTACTGATTCTTGTGGACTAGAATGCGATAAAAGTCCAACAATTATCTATGAAGATAATGCAGCTTGCATAGCACAGATGAAAGAAGGGTATATCAAAAGTGACCGAACCAAACACATACCTCCTAGATTCTTCTCATACACTCAAAATCTCATTAAGGACAACGAGATTGAAATGAGATATGTTCAATCCAGCAAAAACTCTGCTGATCTTTTCACGAAAGCACTTCCAACTGCTATTTTCAGAACACACGTTCATAACATTGACATGAGACATGTTCAAAAGATGTAACAACCGAAGCGATGTCTACTTGAGGGGGAGTCAACTCCATGCTGCACTCTTTTTCCCTTAGCTAAAGTTTTTCCCACTGGGTTTTCTTTAGCAAGTTTTTTAACGAGACAGTAACTTACAGTTGATCTTCAACAAACAAAATTGCTATCCAAGGGGGAGTGTTATAATATATAAATATATATATATAAATGGATAGTCAATTATTGATACACAAAAGTAATATTATTGTATTACCTAAACTTGTGATATTTTTGCTATAAATAGCCATGAATGCAAGCATTAAACTTGCACCATTTCTCACACTTACAAAGTGTTTCTTTCTTTCTCTCCATTATCATCTTTGTTCTTACACTTCATTATTAGTATTCTTAATCAATAATCAAATCACTAAAAGTAGTTATAAGCCTACTGAATTATAACATCAAAAATCAAATCACTAAAGGTAGTTATAAGCCTACTGAATTATAACATTCGGTTATTTTTGGAAAAAATAAAAATGAAAAATTAAGGGCACCCATTTTTATTTTAAGGCCCACACACGTTACAGACCTAGTAGATTAGTGTTCTGGTACATATGCATAAACAAAGGTTTATGATGACAGTGGGGTTTTAGAGCGGTGGTGTACGACGGTCGACGACCGTGTAACAAAATGAAGAAACAATCAATAAGAATTCGAGTTGTATTCGGCGATCGTTCGGTTCTCAGCCAAGCACAACGAGCCAACGGCATGGACCATAGCTGGCTTCTAATCGAACCTAACAAACATCTCAAAATATCTGACGTCAGCACTCATCTTCTCCGCTTATTCAACCTCAGCAGCTCGTGCCCTAATGGCATCCTTCTCTTTGTAATTACTCCCTCTCTACATATCTCCACCTCAATCCCTCAACTTTTATATTGAAAAGGAAAAACCCCTAAATCTATCTATACTGTAAATCACACATCAGTTCTAACATTTGTAATGTGAAAGATGAAGCTGCAATTGGTTGTTTATGATGGACTTTTAGTTTATCTGAATTTTGGAATAGAGATTTTGAAATGGATAGATATATATGTACGCTCACGTATACGTATACATATAGTGAAAGGTTCAGAGCCACAATAGGTTAAATAATAAGTCACTTGAATCTTAAAACTAAACTGATTACAATGAATGTTCTTATACTATTTGTTGTCCTCAACACAAAACTGTAACTTAAATATTGTGAAAAAAAAAAAATGGTTTCCTTCTGTTGTAGCAACATTATGCATATAAAAACATAAGTTTTACAGAAAACTGATGCTGTATAGAGTCATTTTAATGACAAAGAACTTTTTATGTTGACAAGTTAAATCGATATTGTGCATAAATGATCTCATACTGATTGGTAGTAGATATTCTGATTTTGATTTGAGACTAGTGTTTTTCTTATTGCAGATGGAAGGTTTTTTCTTACCGCCATCTGAGTCGACTCAACTTTTGAAGGACAAGGATATTATCTGGTCAGCTTAATTTCTAACTTTTGTGCTTGTATTTTGACTAACATGTAACTAACTATTTGATAAGTCAACAGTGTGAAAAGAAAAGAGTTGGCTTTGACTGAAGCAGCCGATGAGCTAGAATTAAACAGGGCTCAGCCTGTATATAATGGCACACTACTTTTGGCTAATGAAGAGTTTGATAAGGAAACTGGAGAATATGAAAGTGAATCCGAGGATGAAAAGTTGGACGAAGAACCTTCACCTAAAGAAGAAGTTTCTAAGAAAAGAAAAGGCTCTACAAAACTTCGGAGCCCAAAGTATGTTATGGGATTTTTATCTCGTTAGTGATAGTTAAACAATGTTATTAATATGCATCATTAATTGAATTTATTTCATCCCCGTAAAATAATTGGATCTTTTCATCATTGCAAGAAATTTGACAAATGGATTGAATACATTTTTCACTTCTGCATTTTGGGTATATAACTTGTTTGTTACTTTTGGGAATCTTAGAAAGAAGAAGAAAAGATCAATGGTGATGGATGGTGTTGAAGATAAATTTGCAACCGAGGATGAGAACGTTATTAATGATGAATGTTTACCCACAAAAATCATTAGCAGGAAAGGTAAATCAAAGAAGGAAAAGAAGAGTGGTGAAGGTGAAACAATCGTCAGTAAGATTAAATCTCCTTCTAAGGAGAAAAGGTAATCCTTAACAATTCGGTGTAGTATATATTTTTAAATTTATATAATTGGTGCTTTCACTATAAAAGATACCTTACTAAATTTTCGTTTGGGGTCTTTCTGGTTTTTGATACCCGTGTTTGCTTTTGTAAATCATAGGAAAAAGAAGCATCGGTCGGGGGTGGTGAGTGCTGCTGAAGACAAAGTTGTGACGGATGAAATTGGCAACGCTAATAACGCTGATGGAGTCAAACAAGAGTCAACTGCACCCGATGGAGCTAAAAAGGTATTTTTGTACTATATACATATTCAGCTTATGAAATGAATGAGAAGCGTTTTTTCCTGTTGGTCAATTTCTAGTGGTCAATCGGTTCAATAATTTCTCATGTGGCTCCATTTTACAAATAAATATAATTATATATGCTAACATATATATTTCAGCAACGGTAACAATTAGGTTGTGTATACGTGATACTAATTAACTTGTTGGAATTAATTATTAGGTCTCTAGAAGTGCTAGAAGGAAAAAGGCTAAGAGAAAGTGGAGGCGGGAACTTGCTAAAATGTCTCAGAACGTAAGTTGTTTTGTAAACTAACTTATCAAATGAACTGCTATAAAATATCTTTTTTATTTCATCACTTACAATCTCAAATTACAGCCCGGTACACAACTGGAGCAAGAAATACCCGAAGTCCTAAACAAAGAGGCTAATGGCCATCCAGATGGACCCGTAAGTAAGTTTTAGACTAAAATGAATGTATAGGCTATCAAATACGTGCTTTCGTATTCATTAATAAATGCACAAGCTTCTCTAAATTTGCAGATAAAGCAAGACCAGTTGCCTGCAAAACCTGTAATTAAGAATGTGATAGAACAAGAAGAAAGAAATGGTAATGGTAATGGTAATGGTAATGGTAATGGTAATGCAGAGACCAAGCTTGTTCCTTGTGTAGTCAACCCAGGACATATTCGGTTTGAACCTCTTGATGAAGGTATGTAATGTTTAATACTCATATATATCGTGATCATCTACTCGATAAATAAATGTCTTCTATAAATCAAATTGTAATGTAATGCAAGTACTCATGTTTGATTATTATTTACTTGGGGTTCAGTTTTTTATTTGTCATTCCGGCACTAGAATAACGCTTTATTTGTTTCTTGCAGATGAAGATGCCAAGCGTAATGAAGTACCAAATGTATGTTTCTTTTACTTAAACAATCCGAAGCTTATTGCTTTCATAATATCTTTCCGGACTCGTAACCTTTTACATGTGCTTGATGATCAGTCATCTTAATTAACAATTTTATTGGTGAACTTGGTGAGATCAACTTTTTATGGTAAAGTTATATTTTGATGTAGATTTGAGTTATGATTCAGGTAGCTTTTCAGTGGAACGGAATTACCAGCAAGAAGAAGGGTCAAAAGTGGGGTATAGAAAAGTTCTCAACTTTTCAAAGGAATGACTTTCAAAAAGCAGACGATGAACCTTCTACAATGTCGACTGAAGATGCACAACCACCTTCGATTGATCTCAATAAGTTTGATCAGCTACCTTTGTGCAGCTCACCTAAGGTCTTTCTTTCTCTTGACACACACACACACACACACACACACACACAGAATATGTAAATCTAATTGTGTTATTTTTATTAGCAGGAAGGTGATGTCATTGCATACCGTCTTATCGAGTTATCTTCTTCTTGGACTCCCGAGCTCTCTTCGTTTCGGGTAAATCTTTAGCACAAATGAGAACTATTTAAAGAAGACATTGTGTGTGTGTTTTTTTATATTATTATTTATTATGTTAGTTAATAATAAAATTTATTTTCAGGTTGGAAAAGTGTCACATTGTGATAACAATAGCATTGTTCTGGTGCCGGTACCGGATTATCCGATTGTAATTGATAAGATGGATGAAGATGGCCCAGACAACTCTCTTTATAAAGAAGATGGAAGTTTAGAGGTATTTTATTTCTTTGGGCCACTTTGAACTGTTTGACTCATTTGTTATTTTTTTTTTTTTAACTTCTGTTTATACCCCTTTGACTAACAAGAGATAAACATAAGTCAAACTGATTCACCTTAAGGTGAATGGGTTGAAATTATGACCTTGGCATTGTGTCTCACTTAAAAAGTGGTTTCTCTGCAGATTAATTTAGAAGGGCTTCTTGACGTCCGTAGTATTAAGAAAAGCAACTCACATGCGACAAAAGCAGTTAGTAATGTTGTCGTTCAAGCTCCTAATGGTGAAATTAAAGATGATGCGTCGAAGCAATTGTTTAGCAGCAATGACCCAAATCTCTCTAAAACTCCAGGTATTACTTTTTCTCTAACAGTCAAAATGGGTAAAGCTTTAATAAGTGGCTAAATTGAAAACAGCTTGAATGACCCAAATGGGTTGGAACTTGGAAGTTGCTTACAACATACATAAAATATATCAAACCTCTTAATAAACTTCAAAAAAAAAAACAAAACAGAATTAGGTTGTTATTGTAATATTATAAGCTTTTATCATCAACATATTTGAATTTTGAAGAACTAATTATTTTAAAAACTCATTTTGAAGTAATCCATCATTATAAACCGTTACTCAACCTTGTGGTGTGTATACTCGGGGTATTTATTCATAGATTCTCTTATTTCTGGACCAGTTGTCACGAACAAACATGGTAATGCATGGGAAGAACTGAGTGAGGCATTAAGGGAAAAGAAATTAGAGTTAATGGAGATAAATGAAGAGATGAAGAAAGATTCAGGGAGGAACAAATGGTCATATAGAGCTTTAAGAGGTAGTGCACTTGGTCCAACAATGGCTATGCTAAGATCTACTAATAACATATAATCTTGGCGCACTCTGTTTTATATGTTTCACATGATCAGATTTTCTAGACCTATATACCTGCTTGCTGGCTGCTGTACGTTGTAAAAAGTGACCTTGGAATTAAAACTGAGTTTGCCATGGATGCATGTTTTGTTTGTGATCATGCTCATACCCATGATGAATGTCATCATTAAATTTTCCTTTTCTTCAAGATCACCAATTTCATATGGATCTTATAAAAATAAGTATATAATATATAATATAATATATTTTATATTACTATTAATTAAATTTGTATGAGAAATGAAGGTGTAAATAAAAATTTTGTGGCTTGATGCAAGATGTAATGAGTTGTAAGCAAAGTAGTATACTTGTATCGGTTTTTAAGCTAGCGTTCAAATCGCAATACTTTCTTTTAATGGTAAGATTAAACTCAAAATAACTTAATATAAATAATTGAGTGGTCAATCTTTCTTTTAATATTACTAAAAATACTTGTTTGTAGCGAACTGAATACCTTGTCCTCAAATATGTGATCACTCGGCTCAAGTAGTATATTGTACATCTTTCCTATCCTAATGCCCAACAAGTAGAATTGGGACATAACTGAGATAGGCTGAATATTGATTTTAAGAACCTTTTCATCGAAATGTCTTAGAAGATCTGAAATGGGTTGTGATTCTTTCCTAGTTTTATATTCATGTAGCAAAGTTGCATGTATTCCTTTTAGTTGTCACAAATCAAGTTTTAGGCATATTTGTAAAAGAAAGGGAAGTAATCAGAAGAAATTTAAAAAGTTATGGCGTTCCCGAGTTTTTACTACAAGAGAAATAAAATAGTCGAATGATTATAATGTCTAATTTTCCGTCCTACACTTCCTTCCAAATTAAAAAGATCTAATTTCCTTCCTTTTCATCCTCCTTCACTTCACTTCTTTAAGGCTGTATTCTCGAGTTTTTTAAAAGAAAAAAAGGAAGGAGTTGGAAGAAGAAAAGACTAATCATGCATTTTTGAGTTTTTTTATGGAAGGAAAGGGATAGAGATGAAAGGGTTTGAGAGAAGAGTCTATAGTCTTTTTAGTTGGGTTGTAATAAGCTCAATTTAGAGATGATTTGAGTGGATACTATTTTTTATATATTTAATTTAATTTAATTTAATACTCCGATTATTGTATCCCTTATCCATTTTTGACCCATCTAACTTACCGTAGTCCGAGCCGATCTCACATACAGTACTCCTATTCGTAATTTTTACCTACATTTGCAGTTGAAATAATTTATACCCACAATTGTAGTGAAAGTGATTATAACTATCCTAAATATTCATAGAATATTATTATATTAATATTACGTAAATCTATAAAACAACATGTTATTTAAATATTCATTTAAAATTTTGATTGAATGTCCCTGCTATCTTGGCCTTTATTAAAATTTATATATATAATTTTTTTTTCTTTCCTTTCATTTACTCCCCTCTTAACTCAAAAATGCACATAACATATATTATACTACATTCCTTTCATTATTATTCTCTCCTTCCCATTCCTCCCCACTTTTTTCTGCTTTAAAAAAAAACTCGAGAACATATCGTAATTTCTTTGTAACAAAGATGAGCACCACAATGCGTGTTTAAAAACTACATTGATTGAAGCCACATTGGTGGGGTAAAATTGCTACACGATTTTTCTTCGATTAAAAGAGGCTCGATGGTTCTGTCACACATATGATAAATCCCCATATCTCTGCACGCTTCAGTTTTGCACCTCTTATATCCACGGTATAGCATCTGACAGTGTAACGGACTATGATCAGTATAGTATATGCAATTACTCTTGATCATTCCCGAAGTATCCTCTATCCAAAACGATGAACCAAATCCCACAAACAAAGTTTTTTTACCAAGACCATTCACTTTCGACCATTTTCCATTTTCTAAATCATACTCAAAAACATGAAAACTCTTTGTCTCGAAAATGTTCCGCCATAATGGGTACCGCCGTACCTCAAAACCATCTACCTTAACTTCCATTAGTTCGTCTAATAGTTCTCTTATAACAACCAACAACTTTTTCTTTCCGTCATCCACATCATCCAATCCTATAATATAAGCTACTTCAAGATCAATGTTATAGAAACATCTAGGTAGTTGTGAAACATCAACAATGACCGGGTCTTCTCCATAAACATCACACGATCTTATACGAAAGTAATTATCAAGATAATAAACTCGCCCGTCATAACAAGTTATATCGAATATCATCCCACCCGAATCGGTTTCAATAGCTGTCCAATTGCGATCTCCAATACAACAATAACCTAACATACTTCGTCCCCATGACACCACCACCACGGGTGATTCAATGGAGAAGAGTACCTTACGGATTTCAGAATCCGGATCTGTATGTTCTACGAAGCCTGGACAGGTGTCGATCTTTGGTAAATCGATAGTTTCGCGTGATATCGGATTGATAAGTTTTGCAGCTGTATAGTCAAAAGTATCGTCTGACTCTTCAACAATATAGTCTTCAACTGTTAATAGCCACCCAGATGAAGAGATACATGATTTATTTTTACCACATACTTCTGGAAGTCGTATCTTACGGGTGCTCCTGTTTGAAAGGAAAAACAGTCGACGAAATTCGACGTCTTCTTTTTCATCAGTAATAAAAAGGGATGGCAATCGTGAAGGAAGTCCATTGGAGTATGAGACTTTGGTTACAGCTTGCGCCGCAATCGAATGCCAAAACTTGCACACGCCCGAAAAATCGAGATAATCTTCGTAATAAACCATATATTTCTGAGCAACTACATCAAGTAATTCAGGAAACGCCTCCGACCAGTCCATTGTATCTTAATATAACTATTTGGATTATTTTAAACACAACACCTGCAGCAAGAGGATAATTGTTAATTGCTAATTATAGTGCCTAAACGCTTGCACCGGTTTCTATAAATCTGTAATCGGTATCAAACCAAGTATTATGTGTGTAAACACTTATAATCTATTTGGAATGTTAGAATCATAAACTATATCTGGACAAACACCTAAAGACATCGAAGACTAATATTTCTTTACATTAAATATAAAGGAAAAATAGGAAATCATTACCTGTTCTTTGTTAAAATTGAACCCTAGATCGATTGTTTTAAGGCCAAGAATGCAAGCACCGTCTTGAGACCACCTAAAATTGATTCGTGACAATTGTTAATCTCAAAGGGTAAAGTAACTGACTTAAAACCAAGTGTACATCCGTTTCATTTGACACGTATTTATTGTACTGGTTATATGTGCATCAATGTATGGACGTTTTACTTTACTTTGCAACTCAGGCTCTCAAGTTTTGAAGACTTACTAAATCAGCCCTCAAAATATAGAAACTTACAAAACGCGTTACCAATTAAGAATTAACCCTCATTGTAAATAACTTCTATATCTCTCTTAAATTTCTCATATTGTGGAGTATTATTTTTGAGGTGTTACAAAGATTGTCAATTACATTAATCAACTCCTCGTCTATTTATCATAAGCATCAAAATATGAACTCGATTTACTGAATATGAGTCTGAAAAGGTTCCTTTTAAGCTTTTTATTAGTATTATTAATCCGGATCGATCAAAACCCATATCCGAGAACCATGGTTGTTGAGAGAGTCAAAAGGATAGTTTGAATGATTTTTCTCAACAAAAGAAAAAAACGTGGCTAGTGGATTCGAAATACACCCCACGTACTGCCCATGTTCATTAGTTGATAACATGGAGAAATAGATAGATGGTATTAGTCTATTCTTTGTATAAATATTCTATGTATAAAAATAGATAAATGGTATTACTATTTAATATCACTATCATTATTATTATTATATATACATTAAAAGAGAGTCCCCATTATCTAATAAATGTTTTTAAAACCCTCTTAATTACCATTAAATTAGAAAATTACATTACTATACCCTTAATTCAACGGTCCTTAAATCATCCACTAAAAATATTAGCTAATAAATCAATTGTTAAAACACTCATCCCTAAAATACCCTCTTCTAATCTAATAATTAAAAAAAAAAAACACTGGAGAAAAATACTCCGTAACAAAAAAGGGGTTACGTTCATTCAACAAAACCCTAACTTTATACGTTATATTCTAACTCAAAGAAAGCATTTTGCTGGTAATAATGTAGGAAAGTTGCAGCTGATGAGAACACCTGCCATCTACTGTTATTTGAACCCGAGCATTGATGAATACGAATAATCCATCAACGTGTAAGTATTTAACAAGACTTTCTTAAAGCTCCATTAAGTAAACAACTAATAACTATAGAAGTCTTGAACAAAATATTCGTATATATAATTAGTTAAATTTTAAAGGTAATTTTATCTTAATTTGTCTGTTTTTATCAACGAGTTAGAAGGCTATGATTTTGGTAATGTGTTTATGGATACAAGCTGAAAAAGGTATAACATCCTTTATCAGATCCAACATGTTGTGGCATGTTCATAGCACTTAGTATATATACTTCTGTAGGATGCATTTCAAGTATGGTGATGTAAATCATGTGAGAAGACGACTTACTTCTACATTATTAATAATCTTTTGGCATATTTTTATATATGTTAATCCTTTTTTAGTGAAGGTGATTATAATCTTTTTTGGTTTATTATTATTAATCATTTGTTGCAGCAACAAAAACTGACTCACGTTTATCCGGTAATATGCTCTAACCTTCAGATCGGAATGATGTGATGACTATAATGGTTGGGCAATAGTGGAAGAAATTATCAGCCACAAAAACAGAAAAAAAGTATCAACTTTAACTTCTGAAATATGTTAGTTCTAGAAATTTAGTGAATAATGAAATGATTTAGGATAAAAAATGCATATTTTTGTTGGGTAATATATGTTCTTATGTATATGTATCAGGGTTCTCTGCATTAATGTTGTTTGGTATTGGAACCTCATTTGTGGCTTTACTTGCTATTTTGCTCATTTTACTCTATCAAGAAAAGGTAGATATACATATATATTGTCAAATGTAATGAATTGGAAATTGGGTTTGCTTAAAATTAATGTATTGTCATTGTTTTTCAGGTTATATTTTGCGAATTAACAGTCCGTTTCATGTGTACGTTGATAAAAAAAATTGTTGGATTCTAAAGAATTATCGAAGGTGGGTGAAGTTGTCAATGAGCCATTGATTGAAAATGGTCATGTAGAAGCTGGCGTGACAACCGAAGAAGGTAATACGTAGTTTGTTAGGTATTCGTTCATTTTTATACAAAATGCTAACAGGTTGTAAATTTCTGTATTCTGTAGTTTGTTAGCTATTCTTTCATTATGTACTAATTATTTGTTTATTTTAAAGTAGTTGATAATCTAAAGAGGGAAGGAAAGCCTGGAAGGGTGGTTACAGCTTCTGCTGATGCTACTCAACAAGAGGCTATATTGTGGTTAAAGAATTTGAAGGTATAAATGGTCTTTTACTTTTGAAACCCTAATTTTTTTTATTTGTTTCAGAGGTATATATGTATCATTTTGACTTCTTTACATTACATTGAGTGTGGAATGGTTTGCCATTCATCTTTTTTATTATATTTATGTTTGTGTATATCATGTTTTTTAGTCTTCAGCCATTTCAGTTACTGCTTTACAAACCCGCAAAGCCACAAGTCGTAGAACATGCAGGATCATACTGAGCTGGAATGCTAAAGACCTACCAACATGACTTTGAGCTGAAGTTTTGCAAATCTCTTCCAGCTTCACATGTAAATCCTCTCCTTTTGATTCAAAAATAATGGCAGAGTTTATCCATACACTCCTAAGTTTTAAGTTATGCGATTGATAGGCATGTTGTTCTTCCTCCAAAAGTTGTGAAGCTTCTACAGGATAACCATCTTTCATTTGAGGTATATACGTTTTATATTTTTAAGTTCAAAAGTATTTTTGTCTTGGAGTTTACATTAAATTGGTATAAAGAGTTTTATGTGTTCGATTTCTATATGCCATGGATTTAAATCTATTATATGCTATAAGTTTGTTTTGTTATTATAATATATTTTGAAATATAGTCTGACTATATGTTGTGTCTCTGTTTAACAAAAAAGATAACACTAAGTTGAAAAAATAGGCTGTATTGTAGGTTGGAAGGTCATGCTATTTGAAGTGTTAGATGTAGCCAGGTGGTGAAATGGGCAGACAGTAGGTTTGACCAGGTCAGTTGTTTGACCAGGTCAGTTGATCAAAATCAGTCTAGGTCTTAAATCTTATGTTAATTTGGATGGATGCCAATTAGTTTCCGGTTACGGATCTGTCAATTTGAATATAAAAAATTGAGTTATTTAGGGTTTGATTTGTCCATTTTAATCAAATCGATGTAATCTGATCCAAAGTATTGATTGGGTAATCTGTTGTAAAAAGAAATTAAGGCTTTTACTTTGTCCCAATTTTAAAACCGCTTACAAAAAAAATTAGTTTAATTTGTGGAGGAAACCTGTAGTTGCATAGTTAGATGTTATTATGCACTTGAATGACTATGTTGAATTTATGAGATTTGATTTTTGACAAAGTCTTGCCGTGTGTATTTTTTAGATAAGAATATAAAGTTACAAAAAAAGGACGACTTCTTTGACGATTTACCACACCGATGGCTTCGGTAAGTGTGGTACCTGCACCAGCACAGTGAGAGAACCTAATGGAAATACAGTTGCTGCTGAAAGGTTGCCTGATGAGTTAAATGACATGAAAATTAGGGGTGAGAGGGTTAGTGAAAAAGTAACCTAATCATATTTATGTCATAATCTTCTGTTGATTATAATATATTGCAACTATTAAACACAATGTTTTCCGTTTCATACGTATAGGAAGTGGAGCCTGCTATAGTTGATGGCAATGGGGCAGAGACAGGGCATATAATTGTGACAACCATTGGTGGTAGAATTGGGCAGCCGAAACAGGTAAATTTGATTTTGCAGATTCTTTTCGTGGATTGATATTTTAATATATGTTCATTGGTAGTGATGCGATTGTGTTTGTTTTGCTTCAGACTATTAGTTACATGGTTGATCGTGTTGTTGGACATGGATCATTTGGTGTAGTGTTCCAAGTCAATTGCTTAGAAACCGGAGAGCGGCGCCATAAAAAAGGTTCTTCAAGACAAGAGATACAAGAACCGAGAACTACAAACGATGCGTGTATTGGATCACCCAAACGTTGTTGCCTTGAAGCATTGTTTCTTTTCAACAACAGAAAAGGACGAACTGTATCTCAACCTTGTGTTAGAGTATGTTCCCGAGACTGTTCATCGTGTATTAAACACTACATCAAGATGAATCAAAGGATGCCTATGATTTATGTAATACTTTACAGTTACCAGGTAGAATATATTCCTGTAAGATTCCTTTATCTTTTATTGTCACTTTATTTTAGAGAGAATTTCACGATGGTTGGTTATGCTGCACAGATTTTTAGAGCCTTGGCCTACATTCATGGTAGTATTGGAGTGTGTCACAGATATATCAAGCCTAAAAAATTACTGGCAGGCTTCTTTACGTATTTTTGCATTTTCGATATATTGATTGATGTTTCTAAAGAGCAGGTTGGCCAAATATGTAAAAGTCAAATGCATCACATGTGAGGTCATATTTTTTTATCATTGCCAACTTATTATACAGTTATATTGATCTGTGATTGATTAAGGACCAATCATTTTACAGTTAAATTGGTGTTGCTGAATATTTGTTTGACGTTCAGGTAAACCCACATACCACATCAGGTCAATCTATGTGACTTTGGAAGTGCGAAAGTTTTGGTAAGTGATAACCTATATTTAATAGTCTGTTGTTTATATGTTTTTATTATGGTGCGTTGTCTTACTTTAAGGCCTCATATTTTTTTTTATAGGTGAAAGGAGAGCCAAACATTTTGTACATTTGTTCAGGATACTATCGTGCACCTGAATTAATATTTGGAGCCACTAAATACATCACTGCTATTGACATATGGTCTGGTGGATGTGTTTTGGCAGAATTGCTTCTTGGACAGGTAGGGAAATAACTATTTTGTGTTCTCTAACTAACTCCTTTTAACTAACTCCTTTTAGTGTATTTGTTATATTCTTTAGATAGTTATGTTTGTGTCTCATTTCAAATTGGCAGTAAAAAGGTTGATATGCATTTCAGTCCCTTTCAGTTGTGGTTTGAGTTTTTCTATTTGTTTTTGCAGTTTCTTTAGTTTAACGGAAATTCCTAGACTTTCAAATCATATTGCAGTTTCTTTGTTTTTGTTCTATTATGTGTAGCAAGAGTTGCTTAATTGGAAGTGTATGAAACGGCACTGGTTAAAGTGGAATGCCCTTAATATTGTTGAACCACTTATGCCATAGAATCTAAGGATATTATGTAAACAATACTATTTTAAGTCCTTTTTGGTACATGATGTACCAACTGTACGCGTAAAAATTACTTGCTAATGCACTTGATGTTAATGCATATGGAAGGGTAATGATTTTAAATTTATAACACATTTTGTTTGTTACTTGTATATGATGAAAACATGTTTATATCTGAGTTTTATTGAATGATTGGTGATTATTGCTTACATTATGGAGTTTATGTTTTCATGTTGTTGCTAGATAAATAAATATAGTGTTTATGGATATAAACTTAAAATGGCATCCATGTAACATCGTTATCACGTTTATAGTTTTGTTACTGCTAATATAAAACCGAGAGCATGAAATTTTGTATTCATATTTGCCATATTTGTTATTAGTAGGATAAAGAATAAACATCACTAAATCATACTAAATCATATTCGTGTAGCGCGTACCCATTAATCTTGTTTAGTTCATATGGGCAATTTTGAATGTACATTAAATTATAATAGTAAAATGAGTTGGGGATTATAATTGGATAATAAGTTTTCATGTTAAAATGGTTGAGTTATATTATAGGTGTAATAAAAGTGAACAATGATATTAATTGGCTTAAAAGTAAGTTGTGGTTTATTTTATCACAAACTGAAGAAAAGTAACAATAATTGTTTACGATCATTGAGTAAATCTGTCCCTATAACTTGAAATAATACAAAATTTAATATATATATAAAATCTCTATATATAAACGGGAATTCATAAGAGACATGAAAACCGAACATGGCAACCCCGCTCCCCGCGGCAACTGATTATGGAGGCGTGCTTGGTAACATCATCCCTTATACATAATGTAAGTCGCATTATACAATTAACTTTTCATTATTTATTAATTATTTCAAGCCATGGGTTTATTTGTATTTTTAGGGTGTAGGGTTTTGGGTTTAGATTAGGTTTTAGGTTTAGGGTTTTGATTCTAAGGTTTATATTTTAGGGCTTAGGCTTAGGGTTTAGAGTTTTTAGGGTTTAGGTTAGGGTTTAGATTTAGGGTGTAAGATTTAGAGTTTTGGGTTTAGATTTAGGGTTTAGGGTTTAGATTTAGGGTTTAGGGTTTAGGGTTTAGATTTTAGGATTTAGAGTTTAGGTTTAGGGTTTAGATTCTAGAGTGTAGGATTTTGGGTTATTGTTGGGTGTAGGGTTTGGGTTTAGGGTTTAGATTCTAGGGTTTAAGGTTTATATTTTAGGGCTTAGAGTTTAGGGTTTAGGGTTAGGGTTAGGGTTTAGAGTTTTGAGGGTTTAGGGTTTAGATTTAGGGTGTAGGGTTTAGAGTTTAGGTTTAGGGTTTTGGGCTTAGATTTAGAGTTTAGGTTAGGGTTTAGGGTTTTGATTTAGGGTTTAGGGTTTAGAGTTCAGGTTTAGGGTTTTATGGTTTAGGTTTTAGGGCTTAGGTTTAGAGTTTGGATTCTACGGCTTAAGGTTTATATTTTAGGGCTTAGGGTTTAGTGTTTTTAGGGTTTATGTTAGGGTTTAGGATTTAGGGTTTAGGATTTAGGTTTTAGGGTTTAGAATTAGGGTGTAGGGTTTAAAGTTTAGGTTTAGAGTTTTGGGTTTAGATTTAGGGTTTAGGGTTTAGATTTAGGGTTTAGGGTTTAAATTTTAGGGTTTAGAGTCTAGGTTTAAATTTTTGGGTTTAGATTTAGGGTTTAAGATTAGATTCTAGGGTTTAGATTTTGGGGCTTAGGGTTTATGGTTAGGGTTTAGATTTAGTTTTAAATTCAAAGGATTTAGAAGAGTTTAGGGTTTAAGGTGTAGGGTTTAGATTTTATGGTGTAAGGTTTAGATATTATGGTTTAAATTATAGAGTTTAAGGTTTAGGTTAGGGTTACCTAATATTATCATATGAAATCTGTAATCTGTACATTGGTTTTACTAATTAAATCTGTAATCTGTATAAAATGATGTATATTTACTATCATTTTAAGGTATGATTTAACTAATCTTAAATCATGTTGAATATTTAATGTGTTTTTAAAAGTAATGTAACCAGTACATGTAACCTATAGTTTGTGTTTGGTTCTACCTTCTACTAGCTTTTGCAGAATAACT
Source organism: Rutidosis leptorrhynchoides (assembly GCF_046630445.1). Taxonomy (NCBI): domain Eukaryota; kingdom Viridiplantae; phylum Streptophyta; class Magnoliopsida; order Asterales; family Asteraceae; genus Rutidosis; species Rutidosis leptorrhynchoides. The sequence continues at coordinate 487,776,136 of NC_092336.1, forward strand.
TTATTATCTGAACATTACCACGAACAATTAACTTAGTAGTCTCGATGGCGCGTTGAATGTGACTAATATATGATTCACGTTAATTGTATTCAATATGAGCTATTCGGTTTTGTCGACGCTTATCGCCGTGTAAAAAATTATACGATAATTCATAACAAATAGCTCTGTCTTTACACCTATATCATTTCAAACATCACAAATTATTTGATGCACATAATTGAATTTAGTTACTTGTATTGAAAGAAGAAATGAGTTGGTGAATTGATACATGACAGGAGTTTTGAATGAAACGAATTCATTAACCAATTTAGGATCCGCTTCCGATCCAAGAACTTGTTCAAGTTTGATGTTAACGGAAGCATGTATGAACTCAACACCTTCCAAATACAATATAATATGATATTAATAAATGATTTCAACTTTCAAAAATCCCGCGAAACCGCGGGTCTTTAACTAGTTCTATGTATAAATAGATAGATGGTAGGTGGAATACGGGAGGAGCCTCTAGTTTTCTTTTTGTAAGTTTATATGTAAATAAGCTAGAGAGAAATAAAACAACAATAGTTTTAATCCCATATCTATTAGTCTATTCTTTTACATTCTATTCACGGATCCACAAAACAAACACATATTTTTATATCCTTACGAAGAGCGTCGAGTTCATTTCTTTTCGTAACGGATCAAGTAGTGATCCAGGTGGATCCTAACCCGACCCGAGTCCGATAGTCAAGGAAAGTAGTTGCAGTCAAATTGAAACCCACGATTAGTACATGGGAAGTGGCTCAAAGAGATAAAGCCCATGATCCCTAAAAGTGTGCATACACTTGGGGTAATGGAGAAGTGGCCTTGTTTATTTGTTTAATTATATAAATTCATGTAAACAAGAGAATTAGGGGGAAGCCTCTACTTTTACTATCTGAATATAATGGTAAAATATAGAGAATAGAAAAAAAAACAAATAGCCTCTAATTTACTACTTTGAGTAGTCGTAGATTAGAGAGAAAAGAACTAAGCCTCTGTATCACATTTTACATTTTATTGTATTGTAATTCCAAAGAGAAAGAAAACCATAAATACCCCACTTTCTTATGTTCTACATTATATTTAGTTATCTTTTCTTTTATTACATGTTCTACTCATCTATCCACAAAACAAGAAAACAATTATAATATCCGTACGAGATTCGTTGTGTCTCTAATCTCGTAACGGATCAAGTGGTATCAGAGTTGTTCGTTCCTACGTGTGACAAGTTATAAAAATTCCTCTAATTCTCGAAAATCGCATAGGAATGGTGTTGAGTCCCCAAAATAATTAAGGATTTAATTTATGACAAAACTGTAATTTATTTGCACTAAAATGTTATGTACAACCAGCACAAGTTTGTTTATGTATAGACAGCAGATATTGCTGTGTCGAGTGTTTAGTTTGCTGCTTAGTCTACCAGCACAAGGTAGACAGTATTCTTCAATCAGCACATGATATATACTCAGCAATTCAATAATATCAAGTGACTCAGCAATGAAGAACCATCATAGCTGGAATGCAGCTTACTACACAAGACAGCTATGCTCCATTACAAGCATAGTGGTTTTCTGAGTGGTCTACATCAATCGTACTATTCAACAGAAGTCAAAGACAAAGTTGAACAGAAAAGGGCACGCGTCGGCGGCTGACAAGTGACCTTACAAGACCACGTGAGAATGCAGAAGTTTAACGCATGTGCAGACATGTGCTATACTTTGTCAATGCCTAGGGAACACAATATTCTATTTGTTTAAACAAATAGTGGTGCCAAACCGAATTGGGGTGTTCCTGCAAATAGCTACCAAAGAGGAAAGAGGAGAGCACACTCTCTGATGCAGTTGTCCCCACAAATACAGACATCCTATGTACCAGTGGACAATGGAACATTTACACGGATAATAGGACTACTATAAATTGTTGTATCCACTATTGTAACAACTAGTAGTGTGAGTTTGTTTATTTAGAGTCCAAAACGTGTAATAGCTTAGAACACACTCTGTAGCTATACTTAGGTAAATCTGTATCAACCAACTATCATTCCGCCAAGGATAGTTGTAATTCTTTGTGATTTAATCAATAAAGAATAACAGTTGAAAAATTACCTTTGACTCTATTTAATTTACTTGCTTGAATACTAAATTGTGTTTAACTGTTAAGTTAATTAAAGAGAATTGTATTCACTCCCCCCTCTACAATACTCCTGTTGTTTATCAAGGGACCAACAACTGGTATCAGAGCTTCAGTCTTGATAATTTAGTATCTTAGATCTGAATTCTCTCATGGCTGCATACTCAAATACAGGTTACCTTGAAAATGGCTCATCCAATAGACCACCCAAATTTGATGAAGACGAGTATGAAACTTGGAAAGCAAGGTTCATGCTTCACCTGGAGTCTATTGACCCACTCATGCCTGGTATTGCCACAGATGGTCCATTTATCCCAACTGAGACTATTGATAGCATTCCAGCCACTGCTGACACTCCTGCCATTCCTGGCAGAGAGGTTGTTCTCACTCCAGCCAAATGGGATGCTGAGGACAAACATCGTGTTGGACTTGACCCTAAGATCAAAACTTTGTTAGCTATAACTCTACCTAATCACCTTTTCAAACTGATTAAGGGAAAACTGAATGCTAAGCTTATGTTAGACTATCTAGATGTTACTTATGAAGGCATGGATGAGGTTAGGAAGAACAAGATTATTTCTTTGAAAAGAGAGTATGAAATGTTCTTTGCCTATAAGAATGAGACCCTTAAACAAACCTTCATTAGGTTTAACTCCTTAGTTGCTGACCTGCTTACTTTGAAAATCACATATACTGATTTTGAACAAGTAAACAAATTCATTGACTCATTGTATGCTAAATGGAAACCAGTGACTGACCCTCTAAGAACCATCCAGACTTTAAAGAACTTTAACATGTCATCTGTGACGATCGCTCCAAATCCATATGGACTAACACGTCATTCATCGATTTCATTGCGAGGTATTTGACCTCTATATGATACATTTTGTAAACATTGCATTCTTTTGAAAAGGCACACCATAAAAGAATATTTAAATCAAAGGTTTTTGACATCTGATGATTTCTACATATAGACAATCACCGTAAATAATAGTTTACAATAGTACTTCCGTTGACAATGCAGTCAAAATAAGATACATGGTGATGATTTGGTGAATGCAACGTTTCCTTGTAAAAATATGCCATGTAAGACTCCATGCACATAGCTTATCTAACATATAAGAAAACAGTGGAAGACTTCTAGGGAACCTGAGAATAAACATGCTAACAAGTGTCAACACAAAGGTTGGTGAGTTCATAGTTTTAGTATTTCGTATAATCTGTATATAAAAGTGGATCACAAGATTTCAGTTGTTTCATCCAGAAACGTTTATCAAAATATTCTACAAAATTGAGCACCCTGGTAACTAAACTTAACGTATGTATAATTTATACCCTTTGTATAATCATCTTAATAATACACGCAAACCAACGTGTACGCTCCTCAAATAGCATACGTCCATTAAAAGGCTAGTGCTCTAGCTCGGACGGGGATATCAAGCCCTATGGATCCATATACTACTACTCGCGCCCACCAGTTCTTATAACTGGCAGTTAAAAGTTACCAAAGCTAAGGGATTTTCGGTTCAAACTCAGTGTAGAATTTAGTATGTACTTGTATCCATTGCGTTTAAAATAAAGTGCATGTATTCTCAGCCCAAAAATATATATTGCAAAAGCAATTAAAAAGGGATCAATGAAACTCACCTTAGCAGCACATAAGGTCATTTACCAAAAAGTGACCGAAACTCGGAATGCAAAATTAACCGTAGATCTCAACCTATTGAACATATGTTGATCAATACATGTCTAATAAGCTAGGTTGGGTCATAGTGTATCACAATCCTAATGCTCGAGATTGACATACAAAAGTTATCAAAAGTCATTTCAAAAAGTCAACCTGACCCAATATGATCTTTTAAAATCTATACTATAGTTTGAATGATCATGGTAATCTAAAATAGTTTAACATTTCACATGGTTTCCCAATTCTTGAATAATTAGACTATAGTTTTATAAAGCTTTAAAATATGATAAAACAGTCAATTTTGACAATTGTTCAACAAGTCGAGCCGTGCCTTATATAGAAATTCATTTACTCGATTAGTAATATTTGAAAATCCAAATTATCAATCTTATAAACAAGTTGTTTAAATATCAATTGCAGATTCAAAAGCAATTTTAATTAATGTTAATCATAATTCAGTTGTCCATATCTTTTAATTCGTTCATCGAAATTACGCGATCTCTAAATGAAAAGTTTTTGATTTTTCGCCAGCTTTCCAAAAACATGCATATCATATACCTTATATCAGTAATATATGTATTAAATTCGTGATCTATTATAAACTATTTAACGACAAAATTAATCGTACTAGCATGCATAATCCTATATACTCGAGCACTAGTAAGGGATACACTATTAATATATAATAGATAAGATATAAATGCTTACGTATCAATATTGTGATTCAATATTGTAGGAAAGTACGTAGACGCACCGGAGATGATAAATACTAGTTTGACTCACGACCAAAACCCTTGAACAATACCCAAAACCTCTTTAGTAATAACCCATAGTTTCCTTAGCTCTATCCCGCTTGAAAACCCATTTTGAAAGTGACACGCTCATGACCTCGTCGTAGTATTTTAAGTGATATAATTAGTAATAATAATAATACTACTAATAATAATAAAATAAATAATAATAATAATCTTAATAATAATAATAATAATAATAATAATAATAATAATATTAATAATATTAATATATATAATAAATAATAATAATATTACAGAGGGAGTAGTATAAGTGTAAACAAAACTCGAGCAGAAACTGACCTTTTATAGGCAACTTTTTGGAATCTGATGCCCATGCGATCGCATGGATTTTTAGTGTATTTTCCATGCGATCGCATGGCCGCCTGATCCAGCTCAAAATGTTTTTGTTTTCTTGTTTGTCGACATATTATTATATAATATAAATAATTAATTATATATTATATTAAATTCATGTGCATAGTTGACTTGTAATTTTCGTTCCGATGACTCATACGTTGTCACCCGACTTATGTCCCGATTCCGGTTTCTCGAACGCATTTTCGTACGCTTAGAAAACTCGCAATTTACGTTTTGTGACTCGTACCTTTGTCAAAATATAGTCTTAAATTATCAATAAACTATATCATTCAAAGTGTATCTTAAACTTTCGAGTGTTTTGGTCGTTTACTTCTATAAATCATTGTCTCGCTATTTGTTAATATATATATAATAACAAATCGTTTTATGACCAAGTTAATATATATTTTCAACATTCATAAACACGTTTTAAATATACGTCGCAAGTTATTCACATAATTAATATTCCAACTTATCATATATATTCAAATAAATATTTAAACCAATAAGTTTAATGTATGATATCAAACAATTAATACATTGTTACGTTTTCAAGTTATAGTATATATATATATATATATATATATATATATATATATAATCGTCAAGAACAACCGAAAGGTATTTGAATATATGAAAGTAGTTCAAAAATTTTGAGATTCAGTTTTACAGACTTTGCTTATCGTGTCGGAAATGTTAATCATACAAAGATTAAGTTTAAATTTGGTCAGAAATTTTCGGGTCATCACAGTACCTACCCGTTAAAGAAATTTCGTCCCGAAATTTGAGTGAGGTCGTCAAGACTAACAATAAAAATGTTTTCATGACGTATATGTGTTGATAAATAGAGTTTTATCACCGTTGAATAATATGGATAAAATAATCCGATTATTCGAAGCGTATGAGAGAAGTTATCGTAATAAAGTGAAATGAGGGAATAGAGATTCATCTTAACTTTTGATGTATTAACGATTGATTTCCAGAATTTAAGGAATAGAAAATCTTCATAATCTAAATAAGATTTGATTTTTCGGAAATTAAGGAGATTAAGATCTTCTTTAATTAAATGCGTAATCTGCCTCGATTGCTATGTCTGATATTTTACTATAAATTGACCTCTTCCGTTTCATTTATTTTCACCACTCCTATAAGCTTCTTTCTTATTTCAAACTTCCTAATAGATTTTGAAAATGCTTAATCCAGTTCCGATTCTTGATATTTTCTTGGCTATCGTATCCTTCATTCTTCTTTTTCATCTGCCACCAGAGGAGGTTATTTTCTTCTACTATTACCTTGGGGTTATAGTGTTTTTCATTCTCCCGTGTCTTTATATTGCTATACGCATTGATATAGACGATTTGTAATTTCGGGGTTTTTATCGGGCTTTTTATTCTCCATTATATTTCGGAGCTTCATGCTTTTATTTTTCCTTCCCGACTTCAAGTCAAGCGAATAATGGTCCAGAATTCGTAGGTATGGAGTTTTGGATGAACATAGTTATTGTTCTAAGAAGGTAATCATAGTGGCACGATCTTGATTTGTCAAATTACTAGAATATCCGGAAAGATAGAACTATCATGAAGATATGTTCTTAATATGTTTGGAGATTGGGTAGAATGTAAGAGTCGTGTAACATGGCACATGATGACGGTATGATCTGTGAACCTTTATCACGTTCCATTAGAAACTCAGCATGACTTACTGTAATATAATCACGTTGATCAAATGTCATTATATTATACTAACTCATGCTTCAATTCCCAACACTACTTCAAAAACATCCATTTTTCGAAATTTTCAGAAATTAGAAACTAAAATAGTTTCTTTTATGATGTAACACAGATAGCGTGAAGAGATAAATAATTTCGGATGATAATAGTTATGAAGATATCTTCAGAAATATCGAAGATATTTATAATGAAAGATATGATAATATCTTAGAATTTCTAATATCGAAGGATAATGAAGAAGATTTGTTCGTAACGAATTTTGAGTCAGGAGCAAGGTATTCGTTAATGACTTCAGCAGATATTGAATCATTTGTATTCTTTGAAGGCAGTTTTAGTCTATGTGATTTGTCCACAGCCTCCTTCATGGTCTGCTCAATCCGTTTTCAGTTCCAAACCTTCTCTTTTTCGCAGCTTTACCACCATACTATTCTTTATCATCAAACTTTTGACTGTTAAGGTCGTTTACAGTTTTTGCTGCTTCATCAGCATTTTTTCCAAAATTCGGAGGACTAGTTTCGCAGTTTGGGGTGTTTTTCAGAAACTTCACATTCGCAGTTTGTAATTTTCGTTCCGATGACTCATACGTTGTCACTCGACTTATGTCCCGGTTCTGGTTTCTCGAACGCATTTTCGTACGCTTAGAAAACTCGCAATTTACGTTTTGTGACTCGTACCTTTGTCAAAATATAGTCTTAAATTATCAATAAACTATGTCATTCAAAGTGTATCTTAAACTTTCGAGTGTTTTGGTCATTTACTTCTATAAATCATTGTCTCGCTATTTGTTAATATATATATATATATATAATAACAAATCATTTTATGACCAAGTTAATATATATTTTCAACATTCATAAACACGTTTTAAATATACGTCGCAAGTTATTCACATAATTAATATTTTAACTTATCATATATATTCAAATAAATATTTAAACCAATAAGTTTAATGTATGGTATTAAACAATTAATACATTGTTACGTTTTCAAGTTATAGTATATATATATGTATCTATATACATATAATTGTTCGTGAATCGTCAAGAACAACCGAAAGGTATTTGAATATATGAAAGTAGTTCAAAAATTTTGAGATTCAGTTTTACAGACTTTGCTTATCGTGTTGGAAATGTTAATCATACAAAGATTAAGTTTAAATTTGGTCAGAAATTTCCGGGTCATCACATCATCCCTCTATGGTACACTTTGGAAACATAAGAAGGCAGAAGCTAAACTTGAACTAAACTTGAAAGAAAACTTTAAGTCTGCCCCCACCACTTCAAAATCTTCTAAAACAGATGATATTGCTCTTATTGTTGCTGCTAAAAAGAAAGCTCAAAAGGCTTTACTGGTTCAAAAGTTGACAGCAGAAGAAGAGTCATCTGAAGATGATGTGGAGAGTGGTACTGGGTCTGAAGAGAGCAGTGATGATGAAGATGATGTGGAAGGGTTTACTGAAGGTAATAGAACCAGCAAGTCATACAAAGGGAGTAATAAACCAAGTGCTAAGTATAGCAGCAAATCAGTTAAGGGTCCTAAATCTGAGTGTTACAATTGTGGAAATGTTGGACATTTTACTGCTGAATGCATGCCCAGGAAACCTTCAATCTCACATGCTAACTCTTTCTCAAAAGCTGATAAGTACAAGAACAAGTACAAAGCTATGAAAGCTCAGATGAAGGAAAATGCAAAGACTGATAAGAAGGGAAAGAAGCCAGAAAAGGTTCTAGTTGCTGAGCATCATGACTGGAATGAAACCAGCTCTTCTTCATCTTCTGACAGTGATACTGATGATGATGATGCTGGTTATGCTTCTGGTAAAAAGCTGTGTTTGATGGCCAAGGAGGTCGAGGAGTCTGATGAGGATGATAATGGTAGTACATTTATGTCTGATATGAGGGAAGCTGACCTGAAAAAGGATTCACCTCAATGGAAAACTGAAATGCTGTATAAGGTTGATAATTTTCGAACTTATACTGATGATGAAAAAACTGAAATATTTGACTACCTAAGAGTTGATCTATGCAGAGGCAGTAAACGTGAAGAAGTTTTGAAAAATGATAAAAAATCTTTAAATGATAAACTTAAAAGCAAAACTGATGAAATTAAGATCTTGAAGGATGAAATTTCAAAAATTGAAAAACAAAATTTTGCTTTAAAGTCTCTTCACGTTAAGGCAGCAGATGTTAAGAACCAGCTAAACGACCTCAAGAAGGTTGTTGCTTCATGGTGTACATCTGCTCAACGCACAACTATGTGTGTAAATGAGCAGGAGCCTGCCCAAGTTGCAGCCTTCTTTGCTGGTGACTATGCTGCTGCTGCTCTTGCAGAAGTTACTTATATGTACCCCATTCTCGAAACTGATCCTGAAGCTGTCTTGCCCAATACTTTTGCCAAGATAGTTAAGGGTAAAAAGGTCTTAACAAATAAGTTTGTCAGACCTACAGAGACCCCACCACCATCCATGAAAGAAATTTTGGAGGATGAAGTAAAAGCCAAGGAAACCAGTACTTCAATTGATGAAACTACCGATTCCTTAAGCATTTACTATATGACTCCAAAGGAAAGACGCATTAAAAGGAAAATCACTGAAAACAACAAAAAAAAGTAAAAAACAATTGATTCCCCTTCATGTTCAAATTCCACCAATGCTGAGCCAGCTGATGAAAATTGTACTGGTCAACCAGTAGCTGCTGACAAGCTAGCAAAACGCAATACTGGCAAGTCAAAGGCAGCAATCAAGATTCACACGAATCGTTCGATATCAGCTGACGGGTCAGTAACTTCCCACACTGGCTCGTCGAACAACAAAGGCAAATAAGTATACCATGATTATGGTACTGGTTCTAAAAGGAAAGCTGCCCTTAAAGAAAAAGCTAAAGTGAACCAAATTGTGGAATCATGTGCTGAGTCATCTATCACTGAGATAATGAATGTCAATCTTGACCAGCTCATAGCTGCCATATCTGAAAGTAGACCCAATCTTACTGCACCCATTTATTCAGTGTATGACCAGTCACCGATATTAAATGTGAGAAAATGCTACAAGTGTGGCAGCAAGTTTCACTTAGCCAACCGGTGTACTCTAACCCTAACCCTATCTGCTGCTGCCTCTTCAAGCAAATCAGCATACAGGAAGAGATCATCAAAGATGACCCTTCCAGAACCCATCCTTAGATGGGTTCCCAAAAAGAACTAATCTCTTAGCTACTGTGCAGGGCATTCAAAACAAGCAAATCTGGTATCTTGACAGTGGTTGCTCGAGATATATGACCAGAAGTAAGTACCTGCTAATGGACTATCAAGAAAAGGATGGTCCAGTTATTTCATATGGAGATAATTTGTTGGGTTACACAAAGGGTTTTGGTACTTTAACAAATGGGAATGTTACATTCTCAAATGTAGCATATGTCATTGGGCTTAAACACAACATACTCAGCATAAGCCAACTGACAAGCAAAAATACGATAGTTCAATTCAGAAGGAAAATTGGCACTATTTTTGATAAGACAGGGAAGCCAATGCTGACAGCCAAAAGACATGAGAACATGTATCAAATTGACATGAACACAGCAGTCACAACAACTGATACTTGTTTTTATTCTAAGGCAGCAGACAATCTCAAATGGTTATGGCACAAGAGACTCTCACATCTCAACTTTAAAGATATTCACAAATTATCTAGTAAAAGTTTAGTGTCTGGGTTACCCACAATGTCTTATGTGAAGGATAAATTGTGTCCTAGATGTGAAAAAGGGAAGCGTCACCATACCTCATTCAAGTCAAAGCAGATTTCATCTGTTGAGAAACCATTTCACCTACTTCATATGGATCTTTTTGGTCCTGTTAATATAGCCAGCTGTAGTGGAAAGAAGTATACACTGGTGATTGTTGATGAATATTCCAGATACACTTGGGTATTCTTTTTGAAGCAAAAGAGTGAAGCTGCTGATGAAATTATCAATTTTATCAAAAGAATGGAACTACTGAATGGGCAACTGGTGTAGCAGCTTGGAAGTGATCATGGTACAGAATTCAGAAATGTTACATTGGAAGAATTCTGTGCTGACAAAGGTATTTCACAGAAATTTTCTGCTGTGAGAACACCTCAACAGAATGGTGTTGCAGAAAGAAGAAATAGAACTCTCATTGAAGCAGCAAGATCTATGTTGGCTGAGTCTGGGCTGAAAAATTCATACTGGGCAGAAGCTGTGAACACTGCTTGTTTTACCTAGAATAGATCTTTAATAGTGAAAAGACATCAGAAAACTGCTTATGAAGTTCTCAAAGACAGAAGACCCTCAATTTCATTTCTTCATGTATTTGGCACTCACTGTTTCATTCTAAATAATAGGGATCGGCTAGGCAAGTTTGATGCTAAGGCTGATGAAGGTATATTTCTTGGATATTCTAACATGTCAAAGGCATATAGGGTTTTCAATAAAAGAAGGGGTTGTTTTGAAGAATCTATTAATGTTACATTTGATGAAACTGCCCCTACTTCATCTTATGGTCAAGAAGATGAGGAGTTACTATTTGAAGACCCAACTCAGCAAGCTCTAGATGATGAAGAAGAACCAGCAGCAAATCCCTCACCAATCCATGTTGCTGGGTTCTTTGATGATGAGATGGAATACTCTGTTCCATCTGTGTCTAAACCAGGTGGACCTTCTGGCTCTACTGAAGTTTTACAACTTGAGCATAGGTCTACTGATTTTGAAGGATCTCAAGCTGGTACTGGTTACACTCATAATGAACAGCTGTCCCCCAATGCTGCTCATTCCTCTGAGCCAGCTGATGATCAAGATGCTGTGTGTTCTACAACAAGCTCACCTGTTCATAACACTAGATGGACAAAGGAGCATCCAATTGAACAAATTATTGGTAATATGGCTAGTGGTGTTAAAACAAGAAGACACGCAACCAACATTTTTTGTATGCATGTAAAATTTGTATCTACCATTGAACCTACATGTCCTGAAGAAGCAATCAAAGATCCAAGCTGGGCAGGAGCTATGCAAGAAGAGATCTCCCAGTTTGATAGGAATAAGGTTTGGACTTTGGTACCTCAACCTGATGATAAAACTAAAAAGATCATTGGTACCAAGTGGGTTTTCAAAAATAAGATGGATGAAGATGGGATTGTGATCAGAAACAAAGCTAGATTGGTAGCTCAAGGTTTCAAACAGGAAGAAGGATTGGATTATGGAGAGACATATGCTCCAGTGGCTAGGATGGAAGCTCTCAGATTGTTCTTGGCATATGCTACTAAGATGAACTTTAGGGTATTCCAGATGGATGTTAAATCTGCATTTCTAAATGGGAAGCTGCAAGAAGAAGTTTATGTCAAACAGACTCCTGGTTTTGTAAGCAGTAAATATCCAGACCATGTCTACAAACTAGACAAAGCTCTTTATGGCCTCAAACATGCACCAAGAGCATGGTATGAGACACTACATGTGTATCTCACTGGTATAGGTTTTAAAGTTAGAACAATTGATACCACTCTATTCTCAAAAGATATAGATGGTGATCTCTTGCTGGTACAGATATATGTGGATGATATTATTTATGGTTCTAAAAATGAAACACATTTTCAAGAATTTTCAAAACTTATGTCAAAGACATATGAAATGAGTTTACAAAGAGATCTGCAATACTTTCTTGGGTTACAGATTAAACAACTTGATGATAGAATTTTTATAAGTCAAGATAAATATATCAAAGATATGTTAAAGAAATTTGGTCTGACATGTTTAAAAGATATAGGGACCCCAATGGTAGCATCCATTAAAATAGATGTTGATCCCAATGGTGAACCAGTCAATATCACTGAATATAGAGGTATGATTGGATCCCTACTTTATCTCACATTCAGCAGACCAGATATTATGTTTGCCACATGTCTTTGTGCCAGATATCAAGCTAATCCTAAAGAGTCACACTTGTTAGCAGTAAAAAGGATATTTAAGTATCTGAAAGGTACTGCTAAACGTGGTCTTTGGTATCCCAAAGACCAGGATTTTGAGCTAATTGGATATTCAGATGCTGACTTTGCTGAAAGGACCCGTTCATATACATTATAAACTATTCACAATAGTTGATTACATTGTGAGGTATTTGACCTCTATATGATACATTTTACAAACATTGCATTCGTTTTTAAAAGACAATCTTTCTTTACATCGAAAATTGACAGGCATGCATACCATTTCATAATATCCACTATCCAACTATAAATTGATTTAATAATAATCTTTGATGAACTCAATGACTCGAATGCAATGTTCTTCGAAATATGCTATGAAAGACTCCAAGTAATATCTTTAAAATGAGCAAATGCACAGCGGAAGATTTCTTTAACACCTGAGAATAAACATGCTTTAAAGTGTCAACCAAAAGGTTGGTGAGTTCATTAGTTTATCATAATCATTTATTTTCATCATTTTAATAGACCACAAGAATTTCATTTCCAGTTCTCATAAATATACGTCCCATGCATAGAGACAAAAATAATCATTCATATGGTGAACACCTGGTAACCGAAATTAACTAGATACATATAAGAATATCCCCTATCATTCCGGGATCCTCCTTCGGACATGATATAAATTTCGAAGTACTAAAGCATCCGGTACTTTGAATGGGGTTTGTTAGGCCCAATAGATCTATCTTTAGGATTCGCGTCAATTAGGGTGTCTGTTCCCTAATTCTTAGATTACCAGACTTTAATAAAAAGGGGCATATTCGATTTCGATAATTCAACCATAGAATGTAGTTTCAATTACTTGTGTCTATTTCGTCAAACATTTATAAAAGCGCATGTATTCTCAGTCCCAAAAATATATATTGCGAAAGCATTTAAAAAAAGGAACAAATAAAACTCACGCATATAAATATTGTAAAACAGTTAATAAAATATTTGCATGTATTCTCAGCCCAAAAATGTAAAGAGTAAAAGGGATCAAATGAAACTCACCATACTGTATTTCGTAGTAAAAATACATATAACGTCATTGAACAAGTGTAAGGTTGGCCTCGGATTCACGAACCTAAATTATTTATATATATTTATGTATTTGTCAATATTTGTCTAATAAATTAAGTCAAGTCATAGTGTACCACAATCCTAATGCTCGAGTCTAATATGCAAAGGTCGACAAAAATTAGTTTGACTCAAAATAATTTTCAAAATTTAAAAAAAATGATTATCGTCGTTTTCTATTTTAAAAGATTTAATAGAGTAAATAATATAATTCATTTATTAGTAAATACAATTTTATATTAAAGTATACTTTTATATATTTTAAGTAATAAAATTTATAAAGTACATTTAATATCATAAAAATATTGTGATAGATTCTATTGAGATAATTATATACTTTGTATTACATTTTTATTTGATAAACTAGCATTGATAATAATAATAAGTAACAGTCGTGTTATTTTGTAATAATAATAATTATTATTTTATTAATAAAAAATCAATATTTATATTTACTAAAAATGATATTATGGTAAAATGATAATTCTAATTATGATATCTTTAATATTTACGATACTCTTTAATATTAACTTTAAAGTAATAATTTTTATTTAAAATGATAATAATAATGATATTTTATAATAATACTGACGTTTCTATTAAAATGATAATTTTTGAATAAATGATAGTTTTTATACTAACGATACTTTTAATAATAATAATAGTGATAAGAGTAACAAGAACGATAATTTTTTTTTATCTAATTTAATATCTTATTATATTTTAATTTCATCATGATAGTCATACACATTATTTCCTAGTCAAATTATTAATAGTTCTTAAATCATCTCTTATATCGCGTTCATTTCAATGATAATAATAGTAATTATAGTAATTAAAGGTTACTAATATTAGTTTTTAATTATAATAATAATAAAAATTATGATGATAATATTAATAACTATTTTAGATGATATAAATAATAATAACAATACTAATTATAATGTTAACCATAGTAAAAATAACAATCTTTAATGATAATACATTTTATTGATAATGATAATAATAATAATAATAATAATAATAATAATAATAATAATAATAATAATAATAATAATAATAATAATAATAATGATGATAATAATTATAATTATAATAATATTTAGATGAAAACTAGAACGACGGAAATAACGACGATAATGATAATCATTTTTACGAAATTTCAATTGGCTATAACTTCTAATCCGTCCATCGGATCCCCTTGGCATCTAAAGGTAAAGTTATTAATTTTTCACTAGCTTTCCAATGACATGCATATCTTATATCTTATTTCATCCCTAGTATAACAACCTTTAAGATTCAACATAACCTATCTAAGGGCAATATCAATTGTACAAGTATGCATAGTCCTATTTTCTCGAGCACTAGTCAGGGATACACTATTAATATGAAAAATGTATTTTAAGAGTACTCACGTATCAATATTGAGATTCAATATTGCAGGAAAGATACGCAAACGCAACGGAGATGACAAACACTAAATTGACCTCATGAACATACCCTCGAACATTACCCATCACCTCCATAGCTATAACCCATAATTTCCTTAGCTCTATCCCTCTTAAAAACTAGCTTTAAAAATAAGTCGATCATGACCTCGTCGTAATATTTTATGTATAATACTAATACTACTGATAATAAAAATAAAAGATTTATAATAATTTTTAATAAATATTACGGAGTACATTTAATTTGAGAGAGATAGATTAATGAATGTGAATTGAATCCAAAATGCGTTCGATACTTATAAGACATTTATGGGACCCCTTACTCAGAAATTTCGGATTGATAATTGAAAAGGGAACCGCAATTTGCGGATTTATTCCACTTACATGAACGTATCCAAACTTATATCTATATAAAGATTTTATAATATTTTAATTTATATGATTAATTAAATATTATATTTTATTTACGTACATGGTAAAAATATAATTTTTACAAAAATGACACGGACGTGGTCTCACGACTCATGTACCACTTTCGATTTCTCAAGCGCACCTTCGTACGTTTAGAAAACTAGCCTTTTACGTTACGCTACGTGTACCTTTAGTAATAGTTTGATTTATTCATTAATAATTTACTTTATGAAAAATGTAACTTATAAAATTGAGCGTTGTGGTCATTTCCTTCTATAAATCAGGGACTCGTTGTTTATCAAAATATTTTATTTTAAATTAAACATTTTGTGACATGTACCTTTATTAATAACTAGACTTAAATTAATTAAAAACTAACCCACTCAAAGTGTAACTTAATCTTTTGAGTGTTTTGGTCATTTCCTTTTATAATTCATAATCTTGTTATTTATCAAAGCCTATTTATTATTATTAGTTTAAAATCAAAACGTTTTATGACTAATTTAAAATATAGATATATATTTAAAATTTATCTAATAACATACTAGTTAGCTTTTCAAAACCAATTATATTTCAAAGTTTGTTTTATAATCGTTCAGAAAATATTATAACACGTTTTGTTTATTCTTTAAGGCTTTGAATAGATCCAATTTCTTCATGTACTAACGTTTTTAAATATCAACCGCATCACTAAGAGAGTGTTACTATCGTGTGCTTAAAGAATCTAGAAAACATATATTCTAAATACAAGTCGCAGGTTTTCAATATATATGACTAATAATCGAAATACCAACTTACGTTATTTAAATAAATATATTTTAATAACCAGTTCTATTATATCGAAAAACGTTTTCACACGTTTGAAAATAGATCAACCAATGTATTATGAAATTCAATTCTCCACTAACTTTTGTCTAATTCCTCAATGATAACACTTTTGTTCTTATATGTAATTCACTTTTCTAAATTTCCGAATACCGTTAAAAAGTAAGGGTTTCCTAATTCAAAGTGGACCTCATAATAGAGACTCAAACTCAAAATTTAATGTATCTAATAATTCAATCTTATGATATTATCTTTCAATCTTGTCAAAATTATATTAAACTTATATCAAAAATAATACCCTCATGTAAAGTAATATCCATTCATTATTCCATTAATGTCTTCTAGTCGTAAATAGATCTCATAACTTATATTCATATTAACTAAACCGTTAAATGTCTTGATAATATTTTCCAATTTATCAATTACACATATGTATATATTCATACATATCTATTTACATATAATCGTTCGTGAATCATCAGACATGGTCAAAGGGTAATTGATTACATGAATATAGTTTCAAACTTTTCGAGACTCAACATTACAGATTTTGCTTATCGTGTCGGATACATATAAAGATTAAAGTTTAAATTTGATCAGAAATTTCCGGGTCACTACAGTACCTACCCGTTAAAAGAAATTTCGTCCCGAAATTTGATAGAGGTCGTCATGGCTAACAGTAAGGATGTTATTATGACGAATATGAGCTGATACATAGAGTTTTATCATGATTAAGAAATACGGATAAAATAACTCGATTTCTCGAAGCGTATAAATGAAGCCATCGTGAAAGAGCGAAATGAGTAACTATTGTTTTAACTGATGACGTAGTTATGATTGTTTTCCGGAATTCTCGGGATTTAAAGAAAATCTTACGTAATAAGATTTGGTTCTTCGGTGATTTAGGAAATCGGGATTTTCTTTGATTAAATGCGATAATCTGTTTCGATTGCTCTGCCTGATATTTTGCTATAAATCCATCCCCTTCGTTTCCTTATCTTCCACAACTCACACTTTCTATTCCTTCTTCCTTGATTCATCTTTTAAAATACTCATCAATATGCTTCATCCCATTTTGATTCTTGATATACTACTAACTTTTATATCTGTCATACTTCTTTTTCATCTACCACCGGAGGAGGTTACTTACTTCTACCATTACCTTGGGGTTATAGTGTTTTTCATTCTCCCGTGTCTTTATATCGCTATACGCATTGATATACACGGTTTGTAGTTCCTGGGTGGTTGTTGGGTTTTATATCTTCCCTTATACTTCGATGTCCCTGCTTCTGTCTTCTATAATCATTATCACTCATAGTTAATATTCTCTCTTATTTGCTGCAGTTTATGCTCCTATTTCTATTTCGAAGTCTCATTCTTTCGTTTCCTCTTCCCGTCCTCGAGTCAAGCGAGTAATGGTCCAGAATTTGTAGATATGAATTTTGGAATGAACATAGTTTATGTTCTAAGAAGGAAATCGTAATGGTGCGATTTTGACTTGTCAAATTACCAGATTATTCTGGAAAAGACCGAATCATCAAGAAATATATTTTCTTGATATGTTTAAGGATTAGATCGAATGTAAGAGTCGTGTAAATGGCACATGATGATGGTACTGTGAATCGTCACATTCCATTAGAAACTCAACATGAACTATTGTAATATAATGACGTTGATCAAGTGTCATTATATTATACTAACTCATGCATCAGTTCCCAACACTACTTCAAAAACATTCATATTTTAAACTCGAGGGTTTAGAAACTTAACATAGTTTCTTTTATGTTGCAATGCAGATATTGCGGAGAGATAAATGATTTCAGATGAGAATACTTATGAAAATATCTTCAGAAATATCAAGGATATTTATAATGAAAGATACGATGATATCTTAGAATATTCAAGATATGATGATGATAAAGAATATTTGCCTGTGAAGATTTAGAATAAGAAGTATGGTGTTCGCTAACGATTTCAGCAGGCACTGAATCATTTGCATCCTTTGAAGGCAGGTTCAGTTCTTGTGATTTGTCCGCAGCCTCTTTCATACTTTGCTCAATCCGTTTTCCAGTTTCAAACCTTCTCTTTTTCTGAGCTTTTCCAACACGTTATTCTTTATTATCAAATTTCTGACTGTTTAGATTTTCTATAATTTCTGCTGCTTCATCCAGCATTTCCAAATTTCGGAGAACTAGTTTGCAGTTTGGGATGTTTTTCAGAAACTTCACATTTGAAGTGTGTAAGTCTTGGAGATATATGTTATATACATGATTATTGAAGTAGAAATGCTGTGAGATTTCAAAATACTGATTGCTGATTTTCAGTAATTGGTATGGCAATTCTTGTTGCAAGATGCGGATGAGTAACAGGTGGGGTTTCAATGAATAAGTATAGTGACTTTTCAGAGAGGTTTAAGTCGAAGGTTAATGAAGTTGTTGCTAAGTTTACTGTTAATGTGGTGAGATATATAAGATTCCCTGGTAACAAAAGGGTAATCGTATATATCATGGTTATAATGAGGTTACTTCATATGAAAAAGTCGAAATTGCCTTGCTGGGGCTGTGACAAAATTTGCTACTTTGAAAAGGAATCGCAAGGTTGTTTTTGCTAATAAATGATAAAGAATTTGACGCGGTTACGTGTTAAACTATGACTTTGGGTTCGAGAGTTTTTCAGGTACAAGACTTCGGTTAATGTGTGGTTGGATCATCATCCCGATTGTTCATTATTTGAAGTGTCTTTCAAAAAAAAAAATTCAAAGGTTTTAAGTGTATATTGTCATTGTCAATATCCAAAGGATGAAATCGTCATGAATTTCGATTGATTCTCAAATCCTTCTAAATGTTACGAATAAGAGTGATTTCCTATCACAGTTTTGAAGTCAAAGTACAGCTTTGAAATACGTAGGAATGTAAGAGCGATGATTTCGATTTTATCTCGAGTTGAATTCTGAAATTCCAAAATCAGAATATGTAATTAGATTTGAATGAATATGATTGTTTTGATTTCTATAGAAGAATGTACATTATTGTGAAAGTAAGGAGTATTGTTGATGATTGTTAAATCAGAATTGAAGAATATAATACATTAATTGTGAATATCTCGCGGGTATCACCTACCCGTTAAAATATTTTACAATTAATATTTTGTACAAAAGAATTTTTAATCACAATCTTTATGAAAATATATGTACATCTATATTTTCTTCAGATGTAATCATGGATTTAATGAGTCAATATAATATTAGACTCATTTGATTTTCGGTTTGAACTAGAATAAGTAATCTCCCAAAACTATTAAGAATCACATATTCTTCACAGAACATTAATGAAGTTATGGATTAATACCTCATTATTTATTCTTATATATTTCCTTAGTGAATCATGCTGGTGCTCATAAAACTTTTGCTAACTTCGCAAGATACGAATGTTGTTTTCTAGTAAGTTTCGAATATTTCAAGAATGAAAGTGTAAAATCAAACATGTTATTGAATGATACACTTGATTTATTATGAAACGGAGTTCATTGAATTGAAACAGAGATTGTAGTTAACGATGGCTAAGTTGTTTACGAAGGATGTACATTATAGCATATTAATAATATGAATTTAACCGAGTAGTGTCTACCCTTTTTCAATTCATACTTAATAGCTCAGTACAAAAAGATTTATTATAATTCCAGAATTCATATATATAAAATATATAATAGTTCTTCAGAAGGAATGAGTTAATACTATATAACTCGTTGATACATCATACTCGTTGTTGATTCGTAATGATTTCCACAGTGATTCTTGAACTGACGGAATTTGTGATGTCATAAGTGTTGTTGATTCTGATGATGCTGACGTTACTGACTGTACTGGTGATGCTAACGGTACTGTTGCTGCTGATGATACTTCCGGTAACTGCTAGCGATGCTTGTATAACAAGTCTAGTTTGTAAATCGCGCACCATCCTTGTTAGGGTTTTTATTCTTTCTTGAATCATTTTGGTTCACTCATCTGATTTATGGTTAGGGTGGAAATAGATAATCTCTAAGACTTTAGAGATTACATAATCACCGTAGAATGTTCTTCCGATGAAGTTATGAATCAATACTTCATCGTTTGTTGTTGTTGGTACTCCTTGGTATCTATGGTGCGTGTGATGTTGATATCCGAGATACAGTTTATGATGGTGAGGCGTGTGATGCGGATGTGATTGTTGATGGTGGTAATGGTACTGTTGGTATTAATGATGATGATACCGTTGATGCCGGTGATGCTGCTGATATTTTAGGATATCGAGGTTTGCGATGTTGATGTTACTGGTGGTACTGATTATGCCGCTGGTGCTGCTGATGGTGTTTGTAATCCTTGCACCATAAGCTCTAAAGCCGTCACGCGAGCACGAAGTTCGTTAACTTCTGCTAGTATACCGGGATGATTGTCGGTTGGGACAAGCGGGTAAATAAACTTTAGAATTTGATGTAATATATAATCGTGACGAGATACTCTTGAAATGAGAGAGAAAATGGTTTCACGAATAGGTTCGCCGGTAAGTGCTTCAGGTTCATTGCCAATAGGGCAATTTGGTGGATGGAAATGATCACCTTCTTCTTGTCTCCAATAATTGAGGAGGCTACGAACCCATCCCCATTTCATCCAGAATAGATGATGACTGATTGGTTGATCCATTCCGGTTACGCTGCTTTCGGAGCTTGATTGGAATTCCATATCGGCATAACTGTCGGAATCTGAGGAGTTCGAACTAGTTGAGGGATCCATCTCGTATGATCAGAGAAAGAATTTTGGTATGAAATAGATTGTAGAATTTAGATTTGGTATTCTTCAATTACATAATTTGCATATGTATATATAATACCAAAATCCCATAAATTACGGAGAATCTTTGAAAGATGTTAGTCAAAGTTCACAGTAACAGATACGCTAAGATAAGAGTTCGTCTATACACTATTATGCAATAAATGCAGGAAAACGCGTCTAGACTTAAGAATAATAAGCAGGTAATTTCCTACGGATGATAAGTAGATGATTTCCGACTAAAAATGATAAGCAAAACTTTTGACATGCAGACACGGTCGAAGTCCAGACTCATTAATGCATCTTAACAACTATCAGTCAGACACACTAATGCAAGACCTGGTTCGCTAAGACCACCGCTCTGATACCAACTGAAAGGACCCGTTCATATACATTATAAACGATTCACAATAGTTGATTACATTGCGAGGTATTTGACCTCTATATGATACATTTTACAAACATTGCATTCGTTTTTAAAAGACAATCTTTCTTTACATCGAAAATTGATAGGCATGCATACCATTTCATAATATCCACTATCCAACTATAAATTGATTTAATAATAATCTTTGATGAACTCAATGACTCGAATGCAATGTTCTTCGAAATATGCTATGAAAGACTCCAAGTAATATCTTTAAAATGAGCAAATGCACAGCGGAAGATTTCTTTAACACCTGAAAATAAACATGCTTTAAAGTGTCAACCAAAAGGTTGGTGAGTTCATTAGTTTATCATAATCATTTATTTTCATCATTTTAATAGACCACAAGAATTTCATTTCCAGTTCTCATAAATATACGTCCCATGCATAGAGACAAAAATAATCATTCATATGGTGAACACCTGGTAACCGACATTAACTAGATACATATAAGAATATCCCCTATCATTCCGGGATCCTCCTTCGGACATGATATAAATTTCGAAGTACTAAAGCATCCGGTACTTTGGATGGGGTTTGTTAGGCCCAATAGATCTATCTTTAGGATTCGCTTCAATTAGGGTGTCTGTTCCCTAATTCTTAGATTACCAGACTTTAATAAAAAGGGGCATATTCGATTTCGATAATTCAACCATAGAATGTAGTTTCAATTACTTGTGTCTATTTCGTCAAACATTTATAAAAGCGCATGTATTCTCAGTCCCAAAAATATATATTGCGAAAGCATTTAAAAAAAGGAACAAATGAAACTCACGCATATAAATATTGTAAAACAGTTAATAAAACATTTGCATGTATTCTCAGCCCAAAAATGTAAAGAGCAAAAGGGATCAAATGAAACTCACCATACTGTATTTCGTAGTAAAAATGCATATAACGTCATTGAACAAGTGTAAGGTTGGCCTCGGATTCACGAACCTAAATTATTTATATATATTTATGTATTTGTCAATATTTGTCTAATAAATTAAGTCAAGTCATAGTGTACCACAATCCTAATGCTCGAGTCTAATATGCAAAGGTCGACAAAAATTAGTTTGACTCAAAATAATTTTCAAAATTTAAAAAAAATGATTATCGTCGTTTTCTATTTTAAAAGATTTAATAGAGTAAATAATATAATTCATTTATTAGTAAATACAATTTTATATTAAAGTATACTTTTATATATTTTAAGTAATAAAATTTATAAAGTACATTTAATATCATAAAAATATTGTGATAGATTCTATTGAGATAATTATATACTTTGTATTACATTTTTATTTGATAAACTAGCATTGATAATAATAATAAGTAACAGTCGTGTTATTTTGTAATAATAATAATTATTATTTTATTAATAAAAAATCAATATTTATATTTACTAAAAATGATATTATGGTAAAATGATAATTCTAATTATGATATCTTTAATATTTACGATACTCTTTAATATTAACTTTAAAGTAATAATTTTTATTTAAAATGATAATAATAATGATATTTTATAATAATACTGACGTTTCTATTAAAATGATAATTTTTGAATAAATGATAGTTTTTATACTAACGATACCTTTAATAATAATAATAGTGATAAGAGTAACAAGAACGATAATTTTTTTTATCTAATTTAATATCTTATTATATTTTAATTTCATCATGATAGTCATACACATTATTTCCTAGTCAAATTATTAATAGTTCTTAAATCATCTCTTATATCGCGTTCATTTCAATGATAATAATAGTAATTATAGTAATTAAAGGTTACTAATATTAGTTTTTAATTATAATAATAATAAAAATTATGATGATAATATTAATAACTATTTTAGATGATATAAATAATAATAACAATACTAATTATAATGTTAACCATAGTAAAAATAACAATCTTTAATGATAATACATTTTATTGATAATGATAATAATAATAATAATAATAATAATAATAATAATAATAATGATGATAATAATTATAATTATAATAATATTTAGATGAAAACTAGAACGACGGAAATAACGACGATAATGATAATCATTTTTACGAAATTTCAATTGGCTATAACTTCTAATCCGTCCATCGGATCCCCTTGGCATCTAAAGGTAAAGTTATTAATTTTTCACTAGCTTTCCAATGACATGCATATCTTATACCTCATTTCATCCCTAGTATAACAACCTTTAAGATTCAACATAACCTATCTAAGGGCAATATCAATTGTACAAGCATGCATAGTCCTATTTTCTCGAGCACTAGTCAGGGATACACTATTAATATGAAAAATGTATTTTAAGAGTACTCACGTATCAATATTGAGATTCAATATTGCAGGAAAGATACGCAAACGCAACGGAGATGACAAACACTAAATTGACCTCATGAACATACCCTCGAACATTACCCATCACCTCCATAGCTATAACCCATAATTTCCTTAGCTCTATCCCTCTTAAAAACTAGCTTTAAAAATAAGTCGATCATGACCTCGTCGTAATATTTTATGTATAATACTAATACTACTGATAATAAAAATAAAAGATTTATAATAATTTTTAATAAATATTACGGAGTACATTTAATTTGAGAGAGATAGATCAATGAATGTGAATTGAATCCAAAATGCGTTCGATACTTATAAGACATTTATGGGACCCCTTACTCAGAAATTTCGGATTGATAATTGAAAAGGGAACCGCAATTTGCGGATTTATTCCACTTACATGAACGTATCCAAACTTATATCTATATAAAGATTTTATAATATTTTAATTTATATGATTAATTAAATATTATATTTTATTTACGTACATGGTAAAAATATAATTTTTACAAAAATGACACGGACGTGGTCTCACGACTCATGTACCACTTTCGGTTTCTCAAGCGCACCTTCGTACGTTTAGAAAACTAGCCTTTTACGTTACGCTACGTGTACCTTTAGTAATAGTTTGATTTATTCATTAATAATTTACTTTATGAAAAATGTAACTTATAAAATTGAGCGTTGTGGTCATTTCCTTCTATAAATCAGGGACTCGTTGTTTATCAAAATATTTTATTTTAAATTAAACATTTTGTGACATGTACCTTTATTAATAACTAGACTTAAATTAATTAAAAACTAACCCACTCAAAGTGTAACTTAATCTTTTGAGTGTTTTGGTCATTTCCTTTTATAATTCATAATCTTGTTATTTATCAAAGCCTATTTATTATTATTAGTTTAAAATCAAAACGTTTTATGACTAATTTAAAATATAGATATATATTTAAAATTTATCTAATAACATACTAGTTAGCTTTTCAAAACCAATTATATTTCAAAGTTTGTTTTATAATCGTTCAGAAAATATTATAACACGTTTTGTTTATTCTTTAAGGCTTTGAATAGATCCAATTTCTTCATGTACTAACGTTTTTAAATATCAACCGCATCATTAAGAGAGTGTTACTATCGTGTGCTTAAAGAATCTAGAAAACATATATTCTAAATACAAGTCGCAGGTTTTCAATATATATGACTAATAATCGAAATACCAACTTACGTTATTTAAATAAATATATTTTAATAAGCAGTTCTATTATATCGAAAAACGTTTTCACACGTTTGAAAATAGATCAACCAATGTATTATGAAATTCAATTCTCCACTAACTTTTGTCTAATTCCTCAATGATAACACTTTTGTTCTTATATGTAATTCACTTTTCTAAATTTCCGAATACCGTTAAAAAGTAAGGGTTTCCTAATTCAAAGTGGACCTCATAATAGAGACTCAAACTCAAAATTTAATGTATCTAATAATTCAATCTTATGATATTATCTTTCAATCTTGTCAAAATTATATTAAACTTATATAAAAAATAATACCCTCATGTAAAGTAATATCCATTCATTATTCAATTAATGTCTTCTAGTCGTAAATAGATCTCATAACTTATATTCATATTAACTAAACCGTTAAATGTCTTGATAATATTTTCCAATTTATCAATTACACATATGTATATATTCATACATATCTATTTACATATAATCGTTCGTGAATCATCAGACATGGTCAAAGGGTAATTGATTACATGAATATAGTTTCAAACTTTTCGAGACTCAACATTACAGATTTTGCTTATCGTGTCGGATACATATAAAGATTAAAGTTTAAATTTGATCAGAAATTTCCGGGTCACTACATTTGCAGGGTGAAAGATAGACATGAAAAGTACTACTGGTGGTTGCCAGTTACTGGGTGGAAGGCTAGTCAGCTGGACGAGCAAAAAGAAAAATACTGTGTCCACATCCACTGCTGAGGCAGAATATGTTTCTGCTGGTAGTTGTACTGCTCAAGTACTATGAATGCAAAGCCAGTTGAAGGACTATGTTGTTCATGTTACAAAAACTCCAATCTATTGTGACAACACAAGTGCAATTGCTATCACCAACAATCCTGTAATGCATTCTAGAACGAAGCACATTGACGTTCGATATCACTTCATAAGGGATCATGTTCAAAAAGGAGATGTGGAGCTTCACTTTATTTCAACAGACCAGCAGTTAGCAGATCTTTTCACAAAGCCCTTAGATGAGAAACGTTTTAACTATCTCATCTCTGAGCTGGGTATGCTTGAACTCTAAAA
The DNA here is from genome assembly GCF_046630445.1 of Rutidosis leptorrhynchoides. Classification (NCBI taxonomy): domain Eukaryota; kingdom Viridiplantae; phylum Streptophyta; class Magnoliopsida; order Asterales; family Asteraceae; genus Rutidosis; species Rutidosis leptorrhynchoides. The sequence continues at coordinate 487,802,459 of NC_092336.1, forward strand.
TAAAAGACAATTTTGTTGGTGTGCTGGTTCTACAACATGTAGGGCAAACCAGTAAGTCACAAATTCTTTCCTTACTGCCTACATGTCAAACAATCAGCACAACAAGGTCTTTTATGTCATGGTTATTCAAATGTTTGAAATGAAATAATAAATAGTTCATAACACTTAAATGATACCTTAAAACTGAAACTCATTTACTCCCAATGATTTAAAATTCAATTCATGACATATTAAATGCAACAAAGAATTTTTGTATTAAATACAAAATTTATTTTGTGGTTTTTAACTTCATTTTGAATTGAAAGCTACTGCATTTAATGCTTAATGGGAGGTATGAGTGTTCAAGCCGATTAAACGTCATGTCAACAGTCTGTGTCCCCTCGAAAACGTGCCAGTCTGTTACACCTGCCCACGCGCCTTAAGATGACAGTTGTCATTTTCTCTCTCCTGCACTTTTTCCACCAGTCCGAAAGGTTAAATAAGGCAATCCATTTCACATAATAACCTTCGGTTATTAACTCTTCAATTTTCCTTTCAAAAACACACTCTTTTCTCTAAATCCCCAAATTTTAAAATCATTCATACATTCATCTTCAACAAAATCATCAATGGCAGACCAACAACAATCACCACCCATCGAGAACCAACTGGAGGAACAACAGCAACAACAACCAGAACAGAAACCTCCTCCAGTCATGGAAGAATATGTTGAACAGGGACCATTGTTCAATCTTCACCCGAACCTGATCAGGGCTGCTAATGCTCCAGATCCTGCACACATTCGCCTATCCAGAGGTATCACACCCCCAGTTAGGGCCTGGGCGAAATGTGACTTAATACCAAAATATACCAACATATTATAATAACGAGAACAATACTAAATGAGAAAATTAACTTTAATGAGTACGCAGCGGAAAATGAAATGTCGTTACAAAGGAATAATGTAAATGTTTAAATGCAATAGTAAAATATGCGATAATCTCTTGATCCTATGTCCAAGTAGCATCACATAAGCAGTAGATAAGTAAGCTTGAATCAGACAGCACCTGAGACAAAACATGCGAAAGTGTCAACCAAAAAGGTTGAGTGAAGTTCATAAGTTTAACAAAAGTTTGACCGTTGTTTTAGACCACAAGATTTAGTTTGTAAAGTTGATCTCCCGCAGGATCTAAAGTTATGCCAAAGTGTGATATTTAGACTAAACGTTCAAGTTTGCCCCGTGACAAGTTGTGTCTGTCCTTGTCGGTTTTAATTTCATTATCAAGTAATATAAAGACTTAGTCAAATGTATCGGGGACGTTACTCCCGATAGGCCTACCCTCAATAATTAAGCATGCAGGAGCAATTAAAAATATCACTGTAGGGACTTAGTCAGACATAGTCGGGTATAGCATAGTTTAACAGTTTGGTACTTGTGTCTAAAGTGTAAAAAGTAAAAACAGCATGTGTCTCACCCCAAGTAAAGTAAGTAAGTTTGCTAGCAGTAAAGAGGGACTATGAATTCACCTTAGTAAGTAGAGAGAGAGCTAGTTATTCCTCAGAATAGAGTGTTGGATGAGTGAGCAGAAAAGTCAACCTATGACATTTAAGAGTAGTTAAGTGTTTTGCCCATGTTTGAGTTTAAGTACGTGTTTATGTATAGTTTGTTTCACTAAGTTTCTATTCTTAGTAAGTTTCTATTTTTAGAAAGTTTCCTATTTTTAGTAGGTTCCCTATTTTAGTAAGTTTCTATACTTAGAAAATTTCTACTTAAAGAGTGTTTTCCATTTTAGGATACTTGTCGTATTAGATAAGCTTCCAATCACCCCTTTCTTTTCGAATGGCCATTTCAGATCTAGGGGCTTGAGCCATAGGACCCTTTAAATCGGAAATCCAAACCCTCTGCCTAGAGTCTCGTAGAAACCATTCGTTAAGAAAGTTTGAAGATCTATACATCTCTAATACATATCCCAAAAAGGTTTTTATGTGTTACAATATAAGTAGTAGGTTATAGGTGCTAATAATAGTAATAGTGTATACATGTTAATTAATAGTATAGGTAGTATTAGGGTTTCATTAATTAGAGTTAGTTATTTAAAGTAGTATTTAACTAACTAGGGTTTAGTAATTAATGTCCTAGGGTTTCATAAATTAGAGTTTAGTAAATTAGGGTTTTATTTAATGTAGTAATGATTAGGTAATGATTAGGGTTTAATAATTAAAGTGGTATTAATTAATTAGGGTTAGGTTTAATTAATTAGGTTTTTAATAAAACTAGGGTTTTGATTAAAGTAGTATAATTCAAATTAGGGTTTAGGGTTTAGGGTTTTAGTGTATATATATGTATATGATGTCGTGTATATATATATATATATATATATATATATATATATATATATATATATATATATATATATATATATATATACAAAAATTTATTTTTTTACAAGTATATATATATATATATGTCGATTTATATGTATGTATATATAAGTTTATTTTGTTTCCTTAATTAAACACAAACAAATTTCCTAAGTGTATCTAGGGTTTTAAAGATCAAAGTTTCCTTTCTTTTTTTTAGTCGACACACACACACACACATGTGTATATTTATATTTTTTTTTACATGTATAGATCTAGGTTTGTTCTTATGTTTATATGTTTATGAATTTATATGAATATAGATTAAAACAAAGATCAAAGAATGAAGGAAATAGTTTAGGGTTTTATGTTGTACCTTTGAAGATCCAAGAAGATTAACAAAGAAAAGAAGAACTTGATGAAGATGGAAGATCAAAGCCTTGAATATCTTGAAGAACACCTTGAAGATTCTTGAAGAACACGAAGAACGCGAAGAACACTTGAAGATTACTTGGAAATCCTCAAGGATTTCGATGGGTGGTGGTGGATTTCGGTTTTTGGCCGAAATTTAGAGAGGGAGAGAGAGATTTTTAAGTGAGGGATTTGTTTGTGATTTAGTACATGGAATGGTTTAGCCTAGGTCCCTATTTATAGGAGTGTTAGGATTATTCTAGAATTAGGGTTTTATAAGGAATTACTTAGGGAACAAGTTCGACTTGATGAGGAGGTTATGGTGGTGATGGGTGCCAAAAATTTGAGGGGTAAATGGGTAATTTTACCCTTTAAAAATCGGCTAGGGCTTTTAGGTGATTAGGGTTTACATTTTTCACTTTAAACCTTGCACTTTAATTTAGCTTAATAACTCTTAATTATCCAAGTCTATTTATTTTAAATACACAAGTCTTTATAGTTATTTATTTACTCACAAAAGTTATTAACTTATTATTTTTATTAACTTGTACAAAGTGAATTATCGTATTTTATAATTCTTAACGCTTAACTTTTATCGATTAAAGTTTAATTATTAAGTTTAATTGTTTTATTGGGCATTTAATAAGGAAAAGTATAGAATGGAAAAATGAGAAATATAGAATGGAAAAATGAGAGTCGTTATAGTACCTCCCCGTTATTGAAAACTTCGTCCCGAAGTTTTTAGGTAGATTCCTCGTTTGCATCAGAAGTTGAGAAGAGATGGGGATATTTCCGTTTCATGTGGTCTTTGCGTTCCCAGGTATATTCGGGGCCTCTACGCGAATTCCACCGGACTTTAACGATAGGTATGTTGCTTTTACGCGTTTGTTTGACTTCTCCTTCCATGATTTCTATAGGTTCTTCAACGAAGTGCATTTTCTCATTAATGCGAACATCATCCAGAGGAATAACGAGTGTATCATCAGCAAGACACCGTTTAAGATTTGAGACATGAAACACATCATGTACTTGACTGAGTTCGGTTGGTAGTTCTAATCGATATGCCACAGGACCGACTCTTTCAGTGATTGTGAAAGGTCCTACATATCGTGGACTGAGTTTACTTCGCTTACCGAAGCGAACAACACCTTTCCAAGGGGATAGTTTCAACATGACTTTATCTCCAACTTGGTATTCGATGTCTTTTCGTTTCTTATCGGCATAGTTCTTCTGTCGGCTACGGGCAGTTTCTAAACGTTGCTGAATCTGAACGATCTTTTTGGTAGTTTCGTGGATAATTTCAGGACCAGTTAAATGTCTGTCCTCAAGTTCATCCCAACACAGAGGGGATCTACACTTCCGTCCATATAAAGCTTCAAAAGGTACAACTTTAATGCTAGAGTGATAACTGTTATTGTAGGAAAATTCAATCAAAGGTAGGTGTCTATCCCAACCTTTGCCGAAATCGATTGCACAAGCACGTAGCATATCTTCCATGGTTTGAATAGTCCGTTCACTTTGACCATCAGTTTGAGGATGATAAGCTGTACTCATGTCGAGTTGAGTTCCAAGAGCAGATTGTAAAGTTTTCCAGAATCTAGAAACAAATCGACTGTCGCGATCATAAATAATCGAGATAGGAACACCATGACGTGAGATGATTTCTTTAATATAAAGCTGTGCTAATCTCTCCATCTTGTCAGTTTCCTTGATCGGTATGAAATGTGCAGATTTAGTAAAACGATCAACTACAACCCAAATAGTATCGTTACCGTTTGCAGTCTTAGGTAACTTAGTAACAAAGTCCATAGTGATACACTCCCACTTCCACTGCGGAATATAGGGTTGTGTCAACAGACCAGAAGGCTTTTGATGCTCGGCCTTGACCTTCAAACAAGTAAGACACTTACTAACATAAGTAGCAATGTCGGCTTTCATGTTAGGCCACCAGTAGAATTGCTTCACATCGTGATACATTTTACTGGAACCGGGATGAATAGAATATCTAGTCTTATGAGGTTCATCCAAGACTAGTTCACGGAGATTACCGAAACAAGGAACCCAAATTCTGTTGCCAAAGTACCGTATACCATTAGCTTTCACTTGAAGTTGGTTCTCAAAACCAATGGGTCCTTCACCTTCGATAAATGTCAGTTTAATGGCTTCTAATTGAGCTTCACAGATTCGTGAGATAAGATTTGATTTGATTTTTAGATATAGAGCACGAACACGTTTAACATCGTATTTCCAACTAAGGGCATCGACAACTACATTCGCCTTGCCAGGATGATATTTCAGCTCACAGTGATAATCGTTCAATAACTCGAGCCATCGGCTTTGCCTCATGTTCAACTGTTTTTGATCAAAGATGTGTCGAAGACTTTTATGATCAGTGTACACCGTAAAATGGGTACCATACAAATAATGTCTCCATATCTTTAATGCAAATATCACAGCACCTAACTCAAGGTCATGTGTGGTATAGTTCTCTTCATGTTTCTTCAACTGCCTAGATGCGTAGGCAATAACCTTTTCTCGTTGCATTAAAACACAACCAAAGTCTTGCTTCGAAGCATTGCAGTAAACAACAAAGTCATCAGTACCTTCAGGTAAAGATAGAATCAGGGCTGTGGTCAATTTCTCCTTCAGAATCTTGAAAGCAGATGCCTGTTCTCCGGACCACTCAAATTTCTTCCCTTTTTTGAGTTAGCTTCGTAAGAGGTTTAGCAATGAGAGAAAAATCTTTTATGAACCTTCGATAGTAACCGGCAAGTCCCAAAAACTGGCGAATATGTTTCGCAGTCTTTGGTATCTCCCAGTTCCGAATAGCAGCAATCTTAACTGGATCGACATGTATTCCTTCTTTATCAACAACATGTCTAAGAAATTGTACAGTTTTGAGCCAAAACTCGCACTTAGAAAATTTAGCATAGAGTTGTTCCTTTCTTAAGAGTTCAAGAATCATATGCAAATGTTGCTCATGTTCTTTCTCACTCTTGGAATAGATCAAAATATCGTCAATAAACATAATAACGAATTTATCGAGGTAAGGCTTGCAGACATGATTCATAAGATCCATGAATACAGTAGGAGCATTGGTCAAACCAAAAGGCATGCCACAGAATTCATAATGTCCATATCGAGTACCAAAAGCAGTCTTAGGAATATCGGATCCCTTGACTTGGAGTTGGTGATAACCAGATCTCAAATCAATCTTTGAATAGATGCTTGACCCTTGAAGTTGGTCGAATAGATTATCAATACGCGGCAACGGATAACGATTCTTGATAGTAAGCTTGTTAAGTTCACGATAATCTATACACATCCTTAACGTACCATCTTTCTTCTTAACAAACATAATAGGAGCTCCCCATGGGGACGACCTAGGATGAATGAAACCGTTATCCAATAGTTCTTAGAGCTGGTTGGATAATTCCTTCATCTCGGAGGGTGCTAAACGTTACGGCATTTTAGCAATAGGTGCAGCACCAGGAGTTAAATCAATTTGAAATTCAACTTGTCGAGGAGGTGGAAGACCAGGAAGATCTTCGGGAAACACATCGGGAAAGTCTTTAACCATAGGTACATCTTCAATATGCTTCTCTTTCGATTCAATCATCTTAACGTGAGCTAGAATAGCTGGATAACCTTTCATAAGGTATTTGCGAGTTTTAATACAGGAGATGATATTGAGATTGGAACCACTCTTTTCACCTTGAATGATGAGAGTCTCTCCATTTCCCAATGGAACATGAACAGTTTTATCGTAACACATGATACAGCATGTAATAGACGTAACCAATCCATTCCGACTACAACGTCAAAACTTCTGAGCTCGACCGGCAAAAGGTCTATCTTAAATTCCTTATCGGCTAAGATTAAGTTGCAGTTTTTATAGATTTTATCGACTTGCATGATCTTTCCATTGGCTACTTCTACTAATTGTTTAGTTTCTAAGGGTTGAGGCTTTTCAGTAAATAGGGTACAAAAATCACTAGACACATAACTTCGGTCGGCACCAGTATCGAATAAAATAGTTGCATAACAATTATTGACAAGATACGTACCCGTGATGACCTCATCCTCATCTTGGGCTTCAGCAGCAGTGATAACAAACGCACGACCCTTCGCAGCAGTAGCATTAGCTCCAGTAGCAGGATTATCCTTCTTCTTAGGACAATTAGGACTAATGTGTCCTTTTTCTCCACAAGTATAGCAGGTTGGAGGAGCTTTGGCTGGAACAACAGCCTTATCCTTTGGAGGAGTCTTACACGTGTTAGCAACGTGTCCCACTTTCTTACACAACGCACAAACCGCAGTACACTTCCCCGGGTGATGCCTCTCACAACGAATACAGAAGGGATAAGTACCCTTATAATTCGACCTTGTGTTATCCGCAGGCTTCTTATTATCATTCTGAGCCGAACCTTGAGATGGCTCAAACTTCCTCTTACCATCATTACCCTTGGTTTCAACCTGCTTATTGGCCGATGCTCTTCTTCTCTTGGCCAACATCAGATTTTGTGCCATAAGAATCACAGTATCCAGAGTAACCTTCTTGGCAGCTATAATATTCCCTTGAACATCCTCGGGAAGACCTTCTATATATCGCTCAATTCTTCTAGCTTCGGTAGGAAACATCTCAGGACATAGAGTAGAAAGTTCCAAATAACGATTGGTGTAGTACTCAATATCAGTACCCTTGACCTTGAGTTCCCAGAACTCCGCTTCAAGTTTCTGAACTTGACTCTTCGGGAAAAATTTGTTGACCATTATGCTTTTGAGTTCGTCCCATGGAATTGCATTAGCATTATCAATTCCTACGGACTTGGCATGAGCAGTCCACCAAGTTAAAGCATTACCACCCAATGAGCTAGTGACATACTTTACTCGATCGTCATCACCACAGTTACAAATATGGAAAATAGATTCCATCTTCTCGAACCAACGGACTAGTTCAACAGCTTCCTCGGTTCCTTTAAATGCAGGAGGGTGACAGTTTGAAAAATCCTTGTAGGAACAAGGTTTCGGTTAAGGATTAACATTGTTAGCTTGATTGTTGCCTTGTGCGGCAGTGAGTAGTTGTTGGAATTGCTCAGTAGTCAAGACGATATTGTTAACAGTAGGTGCAGCTGGACAAACCATGATGTCGCTACATAAGTAAACATAAGTCGGATAAGTTAACAAATTATAGGGTTGAGCAATTACAAGTAGGAATAAGATAAAGTATTAATATCACATGATATAAATAAAACACTTTATTTTATTAAGGAACGAGGCATTAAATAAGCCCTAATACACGATTCGGAATTAGAAAATGTTTTAAGGCATAGCCTTTACATAGATGGAAAAATAGGAAAGATAACTAAAGAATATTAAGATTGAAATAATCTTCATATTTCTTCTTCTCGTCCTCAAACTGCTTCATCAATTTTTCCATGTTATCCTTCACAAGTTTCTCTAGCCTTTCTGTTTGAGAGTCGAGAGATTCTTGGACAAACTTATCATATCGCTCGTTCTTCCCTTTTTGCTTTTCGTAGAGATATTCGAGATTGTCGTAAAGGTTGGTAACACGACTGTTAACGGCATTGGTGTCATACTCCCTTAGGGCAAGTTGTTTGTCGACTCGGCTTCTCTCCATTTTCATTTGGAAGTTAACATCCTCCTGGAGATGAGCAAGTGATTACTTTCTCCAACGAGTGTTGCGTTCTTCCTCGTACTTTAAGAGCCTTAATTCCTTTCTTAGTTTAACATTTTCCTCCACCAACTTCTTAATTTCGTGGTCCTTCTTATCCATACGGACCTCCACTCTCGCCATGTGGCGAAGCAAACCCTCATACTTAGCAGCATCATTATAAGAAGGAGTCCGGGCTCTCTTCCTTGATGGACTGGCTTCTTCATGACGTTTTCCTTTATCTTCGATTCTCGGAGTTGGATAATATTGAGGACACCTTTGTGAATTTCGTAGAGTATTTGGACTATAGTTTGGTGAAGCAGGACTGTAAGAAGGACTTCGAACAGGTCTTGATGTTTCAGAGTGTCTAACACCTACTTCGGTAGTAGGGTTGTGAGTTGCCTTATTGGGCTTGTTAACGCTTGAGCTTGACATCCTATCATTAGGAAAGAGACTCTGATTAGAATCTTTTAGTCAAGTTTTGGAAAGCATAAATGTTAAGATTATAGGGCAATCCTAAGTGCTTTAAAGTCTAAGGCAGGAAAGGTTATAGTTTCCTAGATTGATAAGGCACCCTAGCTAGCAAATAAGGCACACATAAAGATGCAATTCTGGTTCTCTATAATAGCCTGGTTATGCTCTGATACCAATCTATCACACCCCCAGTTAGGGCCTGGGAGAAATGTGACTTAATACCAAAATATACCAACATATTATAATAACGAGAACAATACTAAATGAGAAAATTAACTTTAATGAGTACGCAGCGGAAAATGAAATGTCATTATAAAGGAATAAAGTAAATGTTTAAATGCAATAGTAAAATATGCGATAATCTCTTGATCCTATGTCCAAGTAGCATCACATAAGCAGTAGATAAGTAAGCTTGGATCAGACAGCACCTGAGACAAAACATGCTAAAGTGTCAATCAAAAAGGTTGAGTGAAGTTCATAGGTTTAACAAAAGTTTGACCGTTGTTTTAGACCACAAGATTTAGTTTGTAAAGTTGATCTCCTGCAGGATCTAAAGTTATGCCAAAGTGTGATATTTAGACTAAACGTTCAAGTTTGCCCCATGACAAGTTGTGTCTGTCCTTGTCGGTTTTAATTTCATTATCAAGTAATACAAAGACTTAGTCAAATGTATCGAGGACGTTACTCCCGATAGGCCTACCCCCAATAATTAAGCATGCAGCAGCAATTAAAAATATCACTGTAGGGACTTAGTCGGACATAGCCGGATATAGCATAGTTTAACAGTTTGGTACTTGTGTCTAAAGTGTAAAAAGTAAAAACATCATGTGTCTCACCCCAAGTAAAGTAAATAAGTTTGCTAGCAGTAAAGAGGGGCTATAAATTCACCTTAGTAAGTAGAGAGAGAGCTAGTTATTCCTCGGAATAGAGAGTTGGATGAGTGAGCAGAAAAGTCAACCTATGATATTTAAGAGTAGTTAAGTGTTTTGCCCATGTTTGAGTTTAAGTACGTATTTATGTATAGTTTGTTTCACTAAGTTTCTATTCTTAGTAAGTTTCTATTTTTAGAAAGTTTTCTATTTTTAGTAGGTTCCCTATTTTAGTAAGTTTCTATACTTAGAAAATTTCTACTTAAAGAGTGTTTTCCATTTTAGGATACTTGTCGTATTAGATAAGCTTCCAATCACCCTTTTCCCTTCGAATGGCCATTTCAGATCCAGGGGCTTGAGCCATAGGACCCTTTAAATCGGAAATCCAAACCCTCTGCCTAGAGTCTCATGGAAACCATTCGTTAAGAAAGTTCGAAGATCTATACATCTCTAATACATATCCCAAAAAGGATTTTATGTGTTACAATATAAGTAGTAGGTTATAGGTGCTAATAATAGTAATAGTGTATACATGTTAATTAATAGTATAGGTAGTATTAGGGTTTCATTAATTAGAGTTAGTTATTTAAAGTAGTATTTAACTAACTAGGGATTAGTAATTAATGTCCTAGGGTTTCATAAATTAGGGTTTAGTAAATTAGGGTTTTATTTAATGTAGTAATGATTAGGTAATGATTAGGGTTTAATAATTAAAGTGGTATTAATTAATTAGGGTTAGGTTTAATTAATTAGGTTTTTAATAAAACTAGGGTTTTGATTAAAGTAGTATAATTTAAATTAGGGTTTAGGGTCTTAGTGTATATATATGTATATGATGTCGTGTATATATATATATATATATATATATATATATATATATATATGTATACAAAAATTTATTTTTTTACAAGTATATATATATATATATATGTCGATTTATATGTATGTATATATAAGTTTATTTTGTTTCCTTAATTAAACACAAACAAATTTCCTAAGTGTATCTAGGGTTTTAAAGATCAAAGTTTCCTTTCTTTTTTTTAGTTGACACACACATGTGTATATTTATATATATTTTTTTACATGTATAGATCTAGGTTTGTTCTTATGTTTATATGTTTATGAATTTATATGAATATAGATTAAAACAAAGATCAAAGAATTTAGAAAATAGTTTAGGGTTTTATGTTATACCTTTGAAGATCCAAGAAGATTAACAAAGAAAAGAAGAACTTGATGAAGATGGAAGATCAAAGCCTTGAATATCTTGAAGAACACCTTGAAGATTCTTGAAGAACACGAAGAACGCGAAGAACACTTGAAGATTACTTGGAAACCCTCAAGGATTTCGATGGGTGGTGGTGGATTTCGGTTTTTGGCCGAAATTTAGAGAGGGAGAGAGAGATTTTTGAGTGAGGGATTTGTTTGTGATTTAGTACATGGAATGGTTTAGCCTAGGTCCCTATTTATAGGAGTGTTAGGATTATTCTAGAATTAGGGTTTTATAAGGAATTACTTAGGGAACAAGTTCAACTTGATGAGGAGGTTATGGTGGTGATGGGTGCCGAAAATTTGAGGGGTAAATGGGTAATTTTACCCTTTAAAAATCGGCTAGGGCTTTTAGGTGATTAGGGTTTACATTTTTCACTTTAAACCTTGCACTTTAATTTAGCTTAATAACCCTTAATTATCCAAGTCTATTTATTTTAAATACACAAGTCTTTATAGTTATTTATTTACTCACAAAAGTTATTAACTTATTATTTTTATTAACTTGTACAAAGTGAATTATCGTATTTTATAATTCTTAACGCTTAACTTTTATCGATTAAAGTTTAATTATTAAGTTTAATTGTTTTATTGGGCATTTAATAAGGAAAAGTATAGAATGGAAAAATGAGAAATATAGAACGGAAAAATGAGAGTCGTTATAAGAGGCAATGCTGCTCATGCCCTTTCAATTCCAAAATCCAAAGCCAACATAGGTTATGACACACTCATCGCTTACATAAGGTAATCACCTCTGGCTCGAGCAATTACCAGTGTTCCCTCTCATCTGTATCCAGCCTGCTTAGCATGATTCTGGTACACTGCTACCATGGCCACCACTCAAGAGAATGCTCCATGTATTCGTGGCATGGTTACTGAAACCCTAAACTGTTCAATCACTGTTGATGCCATTCGACGAGCCCTTCAACTGCTAAGTGGACCATTTGTTAATTCACCAACAAGTGATGAATTCAGAAGGGAGGTCCTTGAAATTATTGGGTTTAATCGACCAGTGGCCCATACGCCTTTAAGGAAGCATATGCCACCTCATTGGTATTACTTCTTTAGATTGCTGACACAATGCATCAGCCAGAAGTCTGGTAGTTTTGACCAATGCTAAGATTTTGAGCTGAAGATTGGTCATGGGTTGCTGTTCAATCGAAATATTGATTATGCCAGTGAAATCTTCTTGAGACTAAGGGAAATGGTGCTTGCACCCAAAAGAACACACTTAATCCCCTTTCCAAGGTTTTTGAGCCTTATGTTTGAAAATGAGCTGGGTGATACTTACCAGCAGATTACTGATGAATCGGTCGACCTGCCCGTGAAATAAGGGGGAATGACCAAAGATGCTCCTACTGCTCCATATGCTGCCTTGACGCTAGGCATGCTCGAGTATCTTGCTGCTCAGGGTGGAGTTCACCAATCGACTGCCTCTGGTGTTGCATCAGCTGAGGGGGAGGGACCTCAGTGTAAGTCAGTTGTTAAAAGGAAAAAGCCAGCTACCTCAACTAGTACAGCCACCGTCTCATATACAGGTAAAGCAGTAATGGTATTAGAATCTAGTGCTCTCTGATAATAAAGAACAGCCCTAGTCTTATATACTGACTAGCCACTTCTAGTATTGGAATCCTTTGCTTATCAATTTCTTGGTAACAAGCAAATCCAAACGAGCTAAAGCTGGCTCCAAGCAAACCACAGGGGAGATTTCCCCAGTCTCAACTGATGCTTCTGAAAAGAAGGCTGCTATGGAACCTGGTGCGTCTCTAGACCAAACAGCAGAAATCTCTAACTTAATTAAAAATATTTTAACTGCTGACTTGAAAAATGAAAGTGGAGTTAAAGGCACAACTTTGGCTCCCAAGCTGTCTGGTTTTAATACTAGTGTTAAGAAGAGTAGCATCCCATATTCTTCTATCTAGGCACTTTCACAATTTTCAAAATTATCCTTCAAGAAATATCCTCTGCTGACAGTACAACCAGCAGAGAACATAACTGACCCCCAAAGCAGACTGGAGCTAGCTCCTCATCGTGCTGAGTCAGCTCAGGCTACTGCACAGCCTAAATGTTACTTGGATCATGATAAGAGTCACACTCCTACATCATTACCAGCCAGAATTCTTACACAATCTGGGTCAACATGTGTTGTCAATGAGTCAGCAGAATCACAGCTGCACTTACAGACACCTTACTCTGTCTCAATCAAAAGGCTGACTAAATCACCAGTCTGTCCCCAGAGACCAACAACAGATGTAATTGTTGAGTCAAATTTATTTGGTTCTACAGTTGTTAACATAAAATGTTCTCTTGTTTCAGTTCTTAGCAGGGTAGATGAACAGGCAGAGGGGGAGCAAGAAAAGGATGTTATTGTTTCTACTGATGAGCTCTCTGTTTCTACTACTGGTGTTGGTGCTATTGATTTGTCTACTGGTGGTGCTGATACTAGTGTTGTTGCCTCTACTACTGCTGGCTCTACTGGAGACATGGTGGCTACTGGGTCCACTGATCTTACTATTAATAAGGAGCTAGCTACTGCTGATATTTCTGCTACTCCTCCTACTATCTCCGGTATTGCTACTTCAACCACTGATTCTGAAGTGGTTGATGAGATGATAATGGAACCTCCTCCTGTACTCGAAAAGGTTATTGATAACATTGATAAGGAGGTTCTTGCTTTTGATACTGCTGGCACTACCACTGTTCCTCCTCCAACTGCTTCTACTGAAGAAATTACTACAGGTGGTGACCCGGATGACGTGGTGCTTACTGATGAGCTTATCGCAGCAAATGCTGCCTATTATGCACATGTCACTGGTTCTACGGAACCTACTTTGAATGCTGGTACCTCTGCCACTGCAACAACTGATTCTACTCATTCTTCTGTTTCTGCTGAGAAGAAACCATATGTGTGCCAGGTACCAGATCCTGATGAAGTTGTGCCTAACTTCATCTACAGGGGAGCCTCTATTACTCCCAAGATTTCCTTGCTAGTGGATCAGCTGATGATTGATCCTTAAAGTGCTTTGGTATCAGCTAGCAAACTACCCAGAGAGGAGCTAACTGAACTACTATCTCAGCTTGATCGCCCAGCACGTGAAGAAGTATATGAGGGGCTGGCTACTCTCCAACAGGTTAATGAGCAGCTGATAATGCTAAAAATGAACATATATTTCATAGCATTATCTCTCAAGAAAGACAAGCTTTTAGTTGCAATTGTTCTATTTACAAGTGATATTCGTTTAAATAAAAAAGGTGAAGACAAAAGACAGATTCGACGAATTGAAGATGCAAACGACCAAAAAGCTCAAAAGTACAAAGTACAATCAAAGTGGTTCAAATTATTGATGAGAAACGTCTCGAAATTACAAAAGTACAAGTTGCAAAACGCAAAATACAAGATATTAAATTGTACGCAAGGACGTTCGAAAATCCGAAACCGGGACCAGAGTCAACTCTCGACGCTCGACGCAACGGACTAAAAATTATGAGTCAACTATGCACACGAATATAATATAATATTTAAATAATTATATAAATTATTTATATATTATATATATTTAAAAATAACGTCGACAAGCTTGAAAACAAAATTATGTGAGCTGGTACCTACCTCCATGCGATCGTATGGCCTGTAGGCATATTATCCATGCGATCGCATGGGCCACTTTTTGTGGCCACATGCCTATAAAATTCGCAGTTGGTGATCGAATAACATACCTTTATCTATCTCTCTATCTCACTCGTATAATATATATATATATATATAATAATTTTAATTTTAAATTCTAATAATAAGGGTATGTTAGCGAATGCTGTAAGGGTGTAAGTCGAAATTCTGTCCGTGTAACGCTACGCTATTATTAATCATTGTAAGTTCAACCTTTTTAAATTAATGTCTCGAAGCTAAGTTATTATTATGCTTATTTAAATCGAAGTAATCATGATGTTAGGCTTAAATATTAAAATTGGGTAATTGGGCTTTGTACCATAATTGGGGTTTGGACAAAAGAACGACACTTGTGGAAATTAGACTATGGGTTATTAATGGGCTTTATATTTGTTTAATTAAATGATAGTTTGTTAATTTAATATAAAGATTTACAATTAAACGTACCTATAAATAACCATATACACTCGATCGGACATGATGGACGGGATATTTATAAGTACTAATAATCGTTCATTTAACTAGACACGGAAATGGATTAATAGTCAATGGACTTATTAAGACAGGGGTGAATTATATACAAGGAAAATTGGTGTAATTATAGTTTAAGTCCCCAATTAGTTGGAATATTTGACTTCGGATATAAGGATAATTCGACGAGGACACTCGTACTTTATATTTATGACTGATGGACTGTTATAGACAAAAACCAGACGGACATATTGAATAATCCAGGACAAAGGACAATTAACCCATGGTAATAAACTAAAATCAACAAGTCAAACAACATGATTACGGAAGTTTAAATAAGCATAATTCCTTTATTTCATATTTAATTGCACTTTTAATTATCGCACTTTAATTTATTATCATTTTAATTATCGTACTTTTTAATTATCGCAATTTTATTTATTTTCATTTTAATTATCGCACTTTTATTTATCGCACTTTAATTATTTGACATTTACTTTACGCTTTAAATTAAGTCTTTTATATATTTAATATTTTACATTAGGTTTTAACTGCGACTAAAGTTTTGAAATCGACAAACCGGTCATTAAACGGTAAAAACCCTCTTTTATAATAATAAAGCTACTAATATATATATTTATATTTATACAAATATAGTTTAAAAATATAGCGTTAAACTTGGCTAACTCCCTGTGGAACGAACCAGACTTACTAAAAACTACACTACTGTATGATTAGGTACACTGCCTATAAGTGTTGTAGCAAGGTTTAGGTATATCCATTCTATAAATAAATAAATAACTTATGTAAAATTGTATCGTATTTAATAGTATTTTGTAGTAAAAATATAACTATTTCGTATACACCTCTACGCACATCAAGTATTTTTGGCGCCGCTGCCGGGGAAAGTTAAACGCCGAAAGCGCAATGCTATATAAAAAAAAAAAGAAAAAAATTTTTAGTTTACTTTTGTAAAATTACGCTTTTGTAAAAATACGTTTTAAAAATTAAAGATACAAAAATATAAAAAGAAAAGAAAAACAAAAATTATATATTTTTAATAGTTTGTTAAAATTATAAAATTATAAAGTTTTTATTTTTATTAAAAAAAATTAAGTTTTTATTTAATTTTTATATATATTTTGTATAAATTTAAATCACAAAACAGAAAAAAAAAAATTAAAACAATCGGCCTGGTACTGTAGCAGCCCAAATCTGGCTCGAAACCCTATTCCCTGCGACGCATGGATATATAACATGAAGACCATGCGATCGCATGGCCCTGTCTGACACGCCAGAGTTGACTGGTAACAGCATTAATTATGGAGTATATTATTATTATTATTATTATTAAAACCCTAATTAGGGTTTAGTTTTTAATTATTTAGTTTAGTTATTTATTTAATTTTTATTTTTAGTTTAATTAGTTTTATTAATATATAAAATTAATAGTTTTATAAAATAAATAATATAAAAATAATATTTTTATAAAAATTGTACTTTTTTACAACTTTAAGTTTATTTTTATATTTTATAAATTTTTATTTGTTTTAGCGTAATATTTGTATTTTTCGCTCGTATTTAGTTTTAAGATATAGTTTTTGCCATAGTTATTTTTATTTTTAGATTTTTAGGCTATCCCGTAAAATCCCTTAAGTACTTTTTCTTTAGACTAAGATTTAGGTGCTTTAGAATTTTACGACGCCGTTTTAATATTTTAGTACCTTTTTAAGTTTATACTGTTTTGGATATAGAATTCCTTTTAAGCTTTAATATTTTTAGACGCAACTTTTAATTCTTAGTTTTTAGACTTTTAAGTTTCGACGCGCTACGTTCTTTTTATTATTTTTCGACCTTTTATTTTTCGACGTTTTTCGACACGCTCTTTTTCTTTCTTATTTCTCGACGCTCTAGTTTTTAGTACTTAGAATATTTTCTATTTCTTCTCTAAAATTTCTTTAAATTTCAACGAAAAATTATTTTAAGTGGTTAAATTGATAGACATCCAAAATTTTCTGCTTCGTAGTAATAATTGGATTTGTTAGTGGCTGAGTTGTGAGCTTCTGATTTAAAGGGTTCTGGCTCCCTGCTACATCTTTTGGCTATTCGAAACGTGGGCAAAAGCAGAAAAATCTATTAATTTGATAACTTATATAAGTTTTATTTTTTTTAACTAATAGGATATTCAGTGAATGCACCGAGGAAAACGTTCACCACCTTTTGTACGTTCACCATCTATAACTCGATCAAGACATCTAGCAAATATTGTCGCCGTTGATTTTTCTTTAGAATCGTCATCCAGTCGACCAAGTACTCCAATTCAAATTTCCGATAATCCATTTTTTGAACCCGACCTCACAATTGAGAATCCGAAGGATATTCAGGGACAATTCAGAGATCCTGAACCATTAATCTTTCCTACGGAACCACCAATCATTCAAACAGAAATTGTCGAGGAACCAACCATTAAATCAGAATCCTCTAGTGATTTAGATTCAACAAATTCAATCATGGAAAATCTGGAACCTCTAAGTATGGAAGACCGAATGAGAGCTAAACACACTGGCCAAGGTCACACAATTACTCAACCAGACATTAATGCGCCAGATTATGAAATCAAAGGACAAATCCTACACATGGTAACTTATCAATGCCAATTTAGTGGTGCGCCGAAGGAAGATCCAAATGAACATCTTCGTACCTTTAATAGGATCTGTACACTATTTAAAATAAGAGAAGTGGAGGATGAACAGATATATCTCATGTTATTTCCCTGGACTTTAAGGGGAGAAGCCAAAGATTGGTTAGAATCGTTACCTGAAGGGGCGATTGATACATGGGATGTTTTAGTTGAAAAATTTCTTAAACAATTCTTTCCGGCATCTAAAGCCGTGAGACTTCAAGGAAAATTGTTACGTTCACACAAAAACCAAATGAAACTTTGTATGAGGCGTGGACAAGATTTGGAAAGTTATTAAGAGGATGTCCGCAACATGGTTAAGACACCTGTCAAATAGTACAAATATTCTACCAAGGATGCGACATCACTACAAGGAAAGACATCGATATAGTAGCTGGTGGTTCCATTATGAAGAAAACAGCAACTGATGCTTACAAAATTATTGATAACACTGCTTCCCACTCACATGAGTGGCATCAAGAAAAAGATATCGTTAGATCATCTAAAGCAGCTAGATCCGATTCTAGTCATGACTTCGATTCCATTTCTGCAAAGATAGATGCTGTCGAAAGATGAATGGAAAAGATGACTAAAGATATTCACTCAATAAGAATTAGTTGTGAGCAGTTTGGAGGACCACATTTGATAAAAGATTGTCTCAGTATTGAACTAACAATGGAACAAAGAGAGAATGTTTCATACATAAACCAAAGGCCTGGAAATAATTATCAGAATAATTATCAACCGCCAAGACCAATCTACAATCAAAATCAGAATTATAACCGAAATGTTCCATACAACAACCAACAAGGTCCAAGCAATCAACAAGTACCTAATAATACTTACAATCAGCAAAGACCTATTTTTCAAAATAAACCACCACAAACCGATGATAAAAAGCCAAATTTAGAAGACATGATATCGAAGCTAGTTGAATCTCAAACTCAATTTTTCACATCTCAGAAACAAACCAATGAACAAAATGCTCAAGCATTTAGAAATCAACAAGCTTCTATTCAAAATCTGGAACAAGAAGTGAGCAACCTAGCAAGGTTAATAGGTGAAAGAAAATCGAAAAGTTTACCTAGTGATACAAATGCTAACCCCCGAAATGAAACAGCTAAAGCCATTACCATGAGAAGTGGTATTACACTTAAACCACCCGAAATACCTGTAATTTCTAATGAAGCTATTCCTACTCCACAAGAACCACAGTCTGAACAAGATAAGAAAAAAGAACCTGTAGTTGAAAAGGTTAATGAAGATAACACAGTTAAGGCTAATTCTTATGTTAAACCATACTAACCACCACTTCCTTACCCAAGTAAAATGAGAAAAGAGAGACTTGAAGCTGAGCAATCCAAATTCTTGGATATGTTTAAACAGATAAATGTTAATCTTCCTTTCATTGATGTGATTTCAGGAATGCCTAGATATGCTAAATTTCTGAAAGATCTAATCACTAATAGAAAGAAAATGGAAGAACTCTCGGCTGTTATAATAAATGCTAATTGTTCCGCAGTGCTATTGAATAAGATACCAGAAAAATTATCAGATCCAGGAAGTTTCACAATTCCATATTTTCTGGGTAGTCTTAGTTCAATAGAAGTATTGGCAGACTTAGGTGCTAGTATAAATTTAATGCCATATTCACTATATGCTAAACTAGACCTTGGAGAATTGAAACCAACACGAATAAGTATACAACTAGCAGATAGATCAGTAAAATATCCTAGAGGGATAATGGAGAACATGCTAGTTAAAGTTGGTACTTTAGTATTTCCAGTAGATTTTATTATTCTGGACATGGAAGAAGATTCTCGAGTTCCTCTCATATTAGGAAGACCATTCTTAAACACGGCTAAAGCAATAATAGACGTCTTTGGTAAGAAACTGACCCTAAGTATAGAGGATGAGAGTGTTACCTTTTCAGTGGATAGAGCCATGCAACAACCGCAATCTGCAGATGATACATGTTATTATATTCAAATTATAGATTCACATGCAGAATTGTTAGAAGAATTTCCAGAATTACAAGGAACAGGAGAATGTTCTTTAGGAGAAGGAACTGAACCAATTGATGAAACTGAAATATTAGCTACACTTATGGCTAATGGATATGAACCAACAACAGAAGAAATTCAAATGCTAAAAGAAGAAGACAGATATCGATATAAATCATCGATAGAAGAACCACCGACATTAGAATTAAAGCCACTTCCAAACCATTTGGAATATGCTTATTTACATGGTGAATCTGAATTACCTGTAATAATATCGTCTTCTCTTACTGAAAATGAAAAATCTCAACTCATTTATGTGCTAAAAGCTCATAAACCAGCTATTGCATGGAAAATTCATGATATTAAAGGAATAAGTCCTTCGTATTGCACACATAAAATCCTTATGGAAGAAGGTCATAAAACATATGTGCAACGCCAAAGAAGACTAAATCCTAATATGCAAGATGTTGTTAAGAAAGAAATTATTAAACTGCTAGATGTAGGTTTAATTTATCCAATCTCTGATAGTCCATGGGTAAGCCCAGTTCAATGCGTACCTAAGAAGGGTGGCATGACTGTCATCACAAATGAGAAAAATGAGCTTATTCCTACTAGGACTGTAACAGGATGGCGTGTTTGTATTGATTATAGAAAATTAAATGACGCCACCAGAAAAGATCACTTTCCCTTACCTTTCATTGATCAAATGTTGGAAAGATTAGCCGGAAATAGTTACTATTGTTTTCTTGATGGTTTTTCCGGATATTTTCAAATTCTAATAGCACTCAAAGATCAAGAGAAAACCACATTCACGTGCCCTTATGGTACTTTTGCTTACAAACGCATGCCATTTGGACTTTGCAACGCCCCTACAACCTTTCAAAGGTGCATGATGGCAATTTTTCACGACATGATAGAAGAATGCATGGAAGTTTTCATGGATGACTTTTCAGTCTTCGGTGATACATTTGAATCATGTCTAATTAATCTTGAACGAATGCTTATTAGATGCGAACAATCAAATCTAGTTCTTAATTGGGAGAAATGTCATTTCATGGTTAAAGAAGGCATCGTTCTTGGTCATAAGATTTCAAAGGAAGGAATTGAAGTGGATAGAGCTAAAGTAGATGTAATTGCTAAACTTCCACATCCCACCAATGTTAGAGGAGTTAGGAGTTTTCTAGGACATGCCGGTTTTTATCGACGTTTCATAAAAGATTTTTCTAAAATTGCCACTCCTATGAATTAACTCCTAGAAAAGGATGCTCCGTTCATCTTTTCAGATGAATGCATCAAATCTTTTAATATTCTTAAAGAGAAACTCAATAATGTGCCGATCATGATAGCTCCAAATTGGAATCTACCGTTTGAACTTATGTGCGATGCAAGTGATTTTGCAATGGGAGCCGTTTTAGGACAAAGGATTGAAAAACGATTTCAACCTATTTATTGCGCTAGTAAGACATTATAAGGAGCACAAACGAATTACACAAATACTAAAAAATAACTCCTTGCCATTGTCTTTGCTTTTGACAAATTTCGTTCATATCTCGTTCTAGCTAAAACGGTGGTCTATACCGACCATTCTGCTCTTAGATACTTATTTTCGAAACAAGATGCTAAACCACGATTAATCCGTTGGATATTACTCTTACAAGAGTTCGATATTGAAATCCGAGACAAAAAGAGAGCAAAAAATCTCGCCGCTGATCATCTTTCTCGTCTTGAAAATCCCGAATTAGAAGTTCTAAATGAATCGGCCATACAAGATAACTTTTCTGATGAATATCTATTGAAGATAGATTATAATGAAATTCCATGGTTTGCAGACTATGCAAACTATTTAGTATGTGGATTCGTTAAAAAAGGGTTGTCGTACCAAAAACGAAAGAAATTCTTTAGTAATATAAAACACTATTTCTGGGAAGATCCACATTTGTTTAAAAGTTGTCCCGATGGAATAATACGCCGATGTGTATTCGGGGATGAAGCTAGTCAAAATTAAACCATTGTCACACAGGACCAACAAGAGGGCATTATGGGCCTCAACTTATAGCAAGAAAAGTTTACGATGCTGGATTCTATTGGCCTACAATTTTCAAAGACGCACACCTTCTTTGCAAATCCTGTGATGCTTGTCAAAGGGCCGGAAAAATAAGTCAACGTGATGAAATGCCACAAAATGTCATTCAAGTATGTGAAGTATTTGACATTTGGGGTATTGACTTTATGGGTCCATTCCCAAAATCTCATAATAATCTATACATTCTCGTTGCCATTGATTATGTATCTAAATGGGCGGAAGCACAAGCTCTCCCAACTAACGATGCACGAGTTGTAGTCAACTTTTTAAATCGTCTTTTTGCAAGGTTCGGAACACCGAAAGCTTTAATAAGTGATCGGGGTACTCATTTTTGTAATAATCAACTTGAGAAAGTTCTCAAAAGATATGGAGTAACTCATAAAATCTCAACCGCTTATCATCCACGAACAAGTGGACAAGTTGAAAATACCAACCGAGCTTTAAAACGTATTCTAGAGAAAATCATAGGATCAAATCTGAAGGAATGGTCCATAAAATTGGAGGATGCACTCTGGGCTTTTAGAACAGCCTACAAAACTCCAATTGGAACCACACCTTTTAGACTCGTTTGCGGAAAAGTATGTCATCTTCCAGTAGAAATTGAACACAAAGCATTTTCGGCTTTGAAGACATGTAATCTTGATTTACATGAAGCTAGACGTCTACGATTAAGTCAACTAAATGAATTAGAAGAATTAAGACAAGAACCATACAAAAATTCGTTAATATATAAAGAAAGAACGAAGAAATGGCATGATAAAAGAATCAGAAGTTCAAAAGAATTTAAAGAAGGAGACAGAGTTCTTCTTTTCAATTCAAGATTCAAGCTATTTCCTGGAAAATTGAAATCAAGATGGTCTGGACCATTCATAGTCAAAAGAGTTTTCCCGTACGGAACAATAGAGTTAATAAATTCAAATGGAATTGAATTTAAGGTTAATGGTCACAGATTTAAACATTACATAGATAGTCCGATGGAAATTGACAACAAAGTTAATCACAATTTCGTCACCACAGCTAACTAAGTGTGGGGAGAATCTTTTTAGGGTTATATGTATTTCTGTTAGAGTTAGATATTCTGTTTTCGTGTAGTTACCGAGAATGGAATCCGAATGGTCTTTCCCTAGCAGACCCTAAAGAACTAGTCTTCTCCCCCCATTCTGAATTTTTATTTTTTTTAGGTTTACGAGATGAAGAATTCCTTTGATCTGAACCATGGACTAATGCTACACGCTTTGATTACTAAACGTAATAATGACACACTCCCGAGTGACCTGGTATCAGTAATAAGAGCCAAATTGGATGGAGTAATAAAAGAACTCAGAAACGATCATAATAAGTTACATTTTGGTAAAGGAAAATCAAAATCCGCAGCGAAAAGAAGAGCACGACACCTTGAAAGATGTCACAAATGAGGAAAATGGTCACACCAAGGAAAATGCTCGACGAATCAGACATATTCCAATACCGAGTTCGTTACTTTATGCAGAGAAGGACCGTTCATATGTTTCGAAGAAAAATCATTGAATGCTCGAGGTTATGCCTATGTAGCTATGGAAAACCAATTAGTCCGACTATCTTATGAGTGGGCTAAAGCAGGCCACTGAGAATTCTATCTCACAGGTAAGTATGTACAGTTTTTATTTTATTTTATTGCTTTTAACCTTTTAATAATAAACGCTAAATCGTTCGCTATAAAGTATTAAATTGATACTCAATAAATTAGGTTTTGCGACCGAAATTATTGATATCATACAAAAATTTATTACATCACTGCGAAATTTATCGTTTATTCTTAAGGTATAAATATCTTTAATCAATCAACCTAAAATATTTCAGAAATTCGCCAGGAGTAAAACTAGGTAATATAGCCGAAATTACTTTACCGAAAAGAGGGGCGTATATTTTTGATAATATTTGATTGATTAAAGTGGGATAAAAGACCAAAAAGATTTTTAATTTTTATTTTTACTTTGTTTTTAATTAATATATTAATATTAAATTATTATTGTAAAATTTTTAAATTAATATATTTAAGTTTGTAAATATTTGAAAAATTTATGTTTTTAATATAAGTTTGTATGTATAAAAACAAAATTATAATATAAATTTGGTGTGAATTTTTAAATTTTAATAATATGAATTTTTAATTTTATGCATTTTAAATTTAAGTTTGGTGTGAATTTAAAAACAAAAATTTACTTTATTTCACTAAGTTAAAAAATTGATTTTTAAAATTCGTCGTGAGTTGAAAACTAGGTCATTGAACCGAAATTGCTCTACCCAAGGGAGGGATGAGAATTTTTATTATCATCATTTTTAATCTTATTGAATTAAAGTATGCCAAAAACATTTAAAAA
The DNA here is from genome assembly GCF_046630445.1 of Rutidosis leptorrhynchoides. Taxonomy (NCBI): domain Eukaryota; kingdom Viridiplantae; phylum Streptophyta; class Magnoliopsida; order Asterales; family Asteraceae; genus Rutidosis; species Rutidosis leptorrhynchoides. The sequence continues at coordinate 487,826,760 of NC_092336.1, forward strand.
ACTCAAAAATCTTTGCTTTTAAAACCGCGCTTTAAAAAAAAAAGATGACAAATTTTAAAATTTTGTCGAGGGACGGACTAGGACGACGATCCGAAACGCCCTCATCCTAAAAAACAAAATTTTAATTTTTAATATATATGTTTTATTAGTAAAGGTTTCATAAAAAAAAAAGGGGACCTCATGCGATCGCATGAGGCTGGAATTCAGGTCAGGAACAAAAGCTCCAGCGAGCTGTGTTCTGTCTCCACTCCACACATACACAAACACACGAACACATACACACATATCACCCTAAAATCACCAATTTTTCACCAAAATCAACCAAATTTCTCGCTATAATCCGCTCTAAACATGAATTTGATAAGAAGTTTATCAAGAAGGGTAACAATTTCAACCCTAAACCTCTTTAAATTTGATTTTTAGTGTTCTTGAGCTATATTTTTTCTAATTTGATTTTGTTAATTTCTAGTGTAATTAGAGTTAAATTGTTAGTATATTATGCATGTATAACCTAGATTGATGCTATTTAACATGATTTGAAGCCAAAAACTTCAAAATTTTTAGGAATCTAGGGTTTGTGTTTTTGAGCAATTTGGGGCTTTTTGATATAAACAGGTTATGACCGATTTTTGTCATAAATTATTGCTAAATTAAGTAGTGTAAGATGTTTAGGTAGCTAAATGATCCAAACTTTGATCCTAAACATGATTTTTGAGAATTAAAGTGGACTTTTTAGGTATAAAATTCATGAACTTGATTAAATTGATGTAAAGGTCATTTGAAACTTGTTTAATTACTAGTAATGGTTGTCTTAACATGTTATTTGAGTTAAATGCTTATGAACTTTGTAAACATTTTCATATATGCTTATTTGAAAAAATGTAGAATTGTAAAAATTGTGAAAATGTGTATAAGTTTAATTTTGATTTAACATATTATTGTAATTGTTTCAGTTTGTTATTTTGCTAACACTAATGCATATTTGGATGTACAAATTTTGTGTTTAATGTGTTTTGCAGAGATTTACAGATACTGATGGTGCAACATCATCATCCAGGCAACCTGCTCCAGAACCTGAACCAGAAATGCAATATGAACCTGAACCGGAGCAACAACAGGAACCACAACAACAACCTGATGAACACGTACCTTATTATGATCCGCTACAATTTGTTGATGCCTTCATAGTATTTTCGATGCATCCGCCAGTAGAATACCCAACGATTCCTGAACACACGTTGCATCCTAATCTGAGATTCGATAGAAGCTGGAGAGATTACCCAACATATCAAAGTAACAAATTCAAACTGATACCGAAAAATGTAGAAGTGCCGAGGGTAATCGATTGGGAGCCTTTGGAAAGGGTCCAACTTGCTAACTCATTTAGACAGCATTTGAATCAAAGGTATGGCAGCTCTTCTTTTCATGATTGAGAACGTTTATTCACCATTCGTAGACCTGTATATAAGGAATGGTGCATTGAGCTTATGAGTACTATAGCGTTAAATGCAGATGTAGATAGATTAGATGATAGAAGTTTTCTTAGATTTATACTTGGCCGTAGGATGTACAGGATGTCCATGCTGGACATGGCTAGGGCTTTGCAGATATATACTCCTAGTGAATTACTACTACCCGATTGTATGAATTTGATTTATCGTGTTGAAAGGGTAGATAGGAATTTTGACGCGAACGCCGTCTAGAGGCGTATGTCAGATTATAATGTTTTTACGCTGGGAGGAAAACACTCCTACTTACATATTAAGAAAGCCGAGCTTCGTATAATTCATAGATTTTTGGCTAACTTGATTACACAGAGAGGTCACAATAAGGAGAAAATGACCTTACATGATTTATTTGACCTAAAGTGTATTCGAGACCCAAGAGGCTTTGTTAATATCCCTTACTGTGTTGGTTTTTATTTGTCTAAGATGGTGGAAGGAATACAGGAAGGGGGGATAATAGAAGGAGGTATTTTTGTTACTCTCATTGGAGAGTATTTGGGTGTAGATAGGGACTAAGGGGGTCCACTTTTGGAATGTAGGGAATAGGTTGAGCCTTTAGGATTGAAGGTCTATCAGGGTGCTAAGGTATTAAAGAGCAGACGAAACCAGGCAGTACCCTATGAAGGTCGTCATCCACAGGTAGAGAGAGGATCAGATGAGGAAATGGAGGAAGTGGATGACATTAGGGATGTCATTAGGGAGGCTATGACTGACGCCTACCAGCGTGTAGATGAGGTGAAAATGACAAACGAGGATAGATTTGGTCGGATGGAGCAGTGGCAAGCCCGGAATGATTACGAGCATTCCAGGCAATGATAGTATGATAGATGGGACTATCATCAGCGTCAGATCATGAGCCGACTATCACCTCAGGATCACTACGTACCTACCCGACCCGCTTACTATCCTCCACACCAGCCCGAGATGAGACCACCATATACTCTCTACGACCCTAACCAGGCCTACCAGTACACCTATCACCAACCATGGAATCCGACCGACGACATGAACTGGAACCCCTATCCAGATTGATATAGTTCATGTTGGTGATTTTTATGATTTTTATCTTTTTATGATTTTTATTTATTTATGTTTAAACATATGATATTGTGATACATTAATGTATTGTTTAAAATTTTTATTATTTTGTACTAATATTTCATATTTGATTTGAAAGTGGGATTTTAAGTCCCATTTCAAATTACCATGCATGTTTATATTTGTATGTATGTATATTGTCAATTGTACACAACAGGGTAAAACAACGCATTTTAAAAGACTGACGTTAAGTTCAGCAAAAGCTACTAATTTTGACGATAAAACAAAAAACAAATGTGATGTAACAACAAGACGGAATGAACAAATGATGTGCACCATTTATCATTTAACAAGCAAACGCCAATATGTTTGGAAACTTTGGTAAAATTTAATCATTTTTTCTACGCTAATCACCCTCAATAATTTAAATTGTTACTGATTTCTTGCAAATGAGGGCATTGCAAGATCTTAAGTGTGGGAAGGGGTTAAATTCTTTCGGATTTTTAAAAATTTTAAATTTAAACACTTGGTTACCATTAAAAATACTAGTAATGCAGTAGTTATATTAGAATCTAGTGCTCTCTGATAATAAAGAACAACCCTAGTCTTATATACTGACTACCCAATTCTAGTAAAATTTTCAAAATTTTCAATTAAATGAATTCAAAATCATGTTTATACATATTTATGAGCGATAAAACTAGGTATTAACACCGAAATTATTGTTACCTCGGAAAGGACATAAATTGAGAAACAACCCAAAATGTTAGAATTCATTACAATAAAAAGGCAAAGAAAGGAAAATAAAAGCCAAGTGTGGGAAAAATTTACCAATTTATTTAAAACATATATCACATATTTTTGTAACAAATAATTGAAGATACTTTTGCTTTGGACTAAACTAATCTATTTTACCTGGAAAACTGTAATATATTTGAAAGAAAGATGGATCTACACGATGAATCAATTTTATTATTAAAAGGAAGTAAAGTCTTTCGAAAAAGAAACGCGCTTCTTAATTTAGGTCATGAAGTTGTCGTCCAGACCAGTTGTAGAGTCTACGAAAAACCTTGAAAAGTTTTCTCAAAAATCAGCTGGAAATTCACGGACCTCAGCATCAAACAGGGTCGCCAAGTGGTCAGACTTATCCTAACCATGAGAGGATCTGTCTAGTAAAATGGGGAGGACGCCTTGCAAATTAGCTTGATAAGACTAATGAATCAGACCCCCAGAAAAGGATAATCTCCTTAAAGATTAAAAATCAGCTTTTAAGCCTGATATTACTCAATCCTAGAGATTGACCTTAAAGATTGAGAATTACAAACTCATGGAATTCGATGATATCTAAACTCGAGCTTGAACGAGAAAATATTTTGATCAAATTACAAACCGATTTGTTTTCTGAAAACCCATTTTTAATGTGTTCATTACCATTGAACGTAAAATCCTAGGAATTCACCTGGAATTCATTAGGTCACCTGAACCAAATCGGGTGTCAACCGTAAGAACGATGGTTGCATACCTTGGTCGAAGACAGGACCTTATGCCAGACCGAAAAACTATAGGGCGAGCTTTACTATTGCTCCTACAAAGGATAGTAATTGCATCCGACACATTATAGACCATAATTAAAAGCATGTCAGGGGACATTGCCTTAACAGTTGCTTGTTCAACGCTTTCCTTTACAACCGGACGGTAGTTTATCGAAAGGTAATATACAGAGCAAGTATACTGGACGTGTTGCTTTCTCAATACAAGGTTAGCAAATGGGTGACACAAAACCGCAAGTTTTGAGCTAAAATTTTCAAAATCTGAAACCCACCAAACCCAGAAAAACATTTTGCAAACACCGGTGAAGGGTTATTCCGGAAAACTTATCTAGGGTAAAAGCTAGATTTAATTTTTAAAAAAAGATCAAATGTTTTCATAAAGATCCAATTTCCTAAAGGATCTAAATTTTTATAGTCATGTGGGGCTGTAAACCACATCGTTACTATCATTGTTCGTACTGCCGTATAGAAATCACTGATGTACAAAGTGTGAAGAATAAAGAAGTGATTCTAGTATTTTTATTTCAAGACTATATTGCTTGAGGACAAGCAACGCTCAAGTGTGGGAATATTTGATAATGCTAAAAACGAACATATATTTCATAGCATTATCCCTCAAGAAAGACAAGCTTTTAGTTGCAATTATTCTATTTACAAGTGATATTCGTTTAAATAATAAAAGGTGAAGACAAAAGACAGATTCGATGAATTGAAGACGCAAACGAGCAAAAAGCTCAAAAGTATAAAGTACAATCAAAGTGGTTCAAATTATTGATGAGAAACGTCTCGAAATTTCAAAAGTACAAGTTGCAAAACGCAAAATACAAGATATTAAATTGTACGAAAGGACGTTCGAAAATCCGGAACTGGGACCAGAGTCAACTCTCAATGCTCGACGCAACGGACTAAAAATTATGAGTCAACTATGCACAAGAATATAATATAATATTTAAATAATTATATAAATTATTTATATATTATATATATTTAAAAATAACGTCGACAAGCTTGAAAACAAAATTATGTGAGCTGGTACCTACCTCCATGCGATCGCATGGCCTGTAGGCATATTATCCATGCGATCGCATGGGCCACTTTTTGTGGCCACATGCCTATAAATTTCGCAGTTGGTGATCGAATAACATACCTTTATCTATCTCTCTATCTCACTCGTATAATATATATATATATATATATATATATATATATATATATATATATATATATATATATATATATATATATATATATATATATATATATATATATATATATATATTATAATTTTAATTTTAATTTTAATTTTAAATTCTAATAATAAGGGTATGTTGGCGAATGTTGTAAGGGTGTAAGTCGAAATTCTGTCCGTGTAACGCTACGCTATTATTAATCATTGTAAGTTATGTTCAACCTTTTTAAATTAATGTCTCGTAGCTAAGTTATTATTATGCTTATTTAAATCGAAGTAATCATGATGTTAGGCTTAAATATTAAAATTGGGTAATTGGGCTTTGTACCATAATTGGGGTTTGTACAAAAGAATGACACTTGTGGAAATTAGACTATGGGCTATTAATAGGCTTTATATTTGTTTAATTAAATGATAGTTTGTTAATTTAATATAAAGATTTACAATTGAACGTACCTATAAATAATCATATACACTCGATCGGACACGATGGGCGGGATATTTATAAGTACTAATAATCGTTCATTTAACCGGATACGGAAATGGATTAATAGTCAATGGACTAATTAAAACAGGGGTGAATTATATACAAGAAAAATTGGTGTAATTATAGTTTAAGTCCCCAATTAGTTGGAATATTTGATTTCGGATATAAGGATAATTTGACGAGGACACTCGCACTTTATATTTATGACTGATGGACTATTATGGACAAAAACCAGACGGACATATTGAATAATCCAGGATAAAGCAAAATTAACCCATGGTAATAAACTAAAATCAACACGTCAAACATCATGATTACGGAAGTTTAAATAAGCATAATTCCTTTATTTCATATTTAATTGCACTTTTAATTATCGCACTTTAATTTATTGTCATTTTAATTATCGTACTTTTTAATTATCGCAATTATATTTATTATCATTTTAATTATCGTACTTTTATTTATCGCACTTTAATTATTTGACATTTACTTTACGCTTTAAATTAAGTCTTTTATATATTTAATATTTTACATTAGGTTTTAACTGTGACTAAAGTTTTGAAATCGACAAACCGGTCATTAAACAGTAAAAACCTCCTTTTATAATAATACTACTACTAATATATATATTTATATTTATACAAATATAGTTTTAAAAATATAGCGTTAAACTTGGCTAACTCCCTGTGGAACGAACCGGACTTACTAAAAACTACACTACTGTACGATTAGGTACACTGCCTATAAGTGTTGTAGCAAGGTTTAGGTATATCCATTCTATAAATAAATAAATAACTTATGTAAAATTGTATCGTATTTAATAGTATTTTGTAGTAAAAATATAACTATTTCGTATGCACCTTTACGCACATCAGCAGCCATACTATCACTATTTTGGTATGGCTCCAGCTGCTTCTCCATGGACTGGTACATGGAGGCCTCTCAAGTTCATCATCGATCATGTCACTAAAAAGTGTGTGAAGCAGAATGTTCCTGATTCGCCAGTACCTTATGATTCGTCAGCTTCTTCCTCATCATCTTATTCATCTGATGATGATGCTGATAAAGGTACTGGTAAGGACTAGCCAGTCACTCATGATAATGTGACTGGTTCCAAAGACACACTAGTGGATCTTACTGATGATGCTGATAATGATGCTGACAAGGATACTAGTGGTTCTAAACCTTCGGGTGAAGGTAAAAATGATGGTGATCATGGTGATGAGTCAGATTCTGACCTTCCACCTCCACCACCCCATGGAGGTAATCCTATTGTCGCTGCTAGTGATCGCCCCTCAACCAGTAGCTTTGATCCTACTGAGGTGGCTGCCATTTCCACATTGGCTGTTTATCGTACAGTAGCCAGAATCACACCAGATCTACAAAGAACCATTCACACTACTCTTGTCAATCGAATGACTAAAGCTATACGCAGAGCTAGATAGGTTACAACTTCAACTATTGAAGCCCAGCTCAAACAAGTATGTGAAATGTCCCGTTCATATTGATTATAAACGTTCCATATTAATGGATTTCGTTGCGAGGTTTTAACCTCTATATGAGACGTTTTTCAAAGACTGCATTCATTTTTAAAACAACCATAACCTTTATTTTATCTATAAAGGTTTAAAAAGCATTACGTAGATTATCAAATAATGATAATCTAAAATATACCGTTTACACACGACCATTACATAATGGTTTACAAAAAGAATATATTACATCAAAAATAAGTTTCTTGAATTCAGTTTTTACATAATATCATACAAGCATGGACTCCAAATCTTGTCCTTATTTTAGTATGCAACAGCGGAAGCTCTTAATAATCACCTGAGAATAAACATGCTTAAAACGTCAACAAAAATGTTGGTGAGTTGATAATGCTAAAAACAAACATATATTTCATAGCATTATCCCTCAAGAAAGACAAGCTTTTGGTTACAATTGTTCTATTTATAAGTGATATTCGTTTAAATATTAAAAGGTGAAGACAAAAGACAGATTCGACGAATTGAAGATGCAAACGACCAAAAAGCTAAAAAGTACAAAGTACAATCAAAGTGGTTCAAATTATTGATGAGAAACTTCTAAAAGTTACAAGAGTACGAGCCGCGAAACGCAAAGTACAAGATATTAAATAGTACGAAAGGACGTTCGAAAATCCAGAACCGGGACCAGAGTCAACTCTCAACGCGCGACGCAACGGACCGAAAATTACAAGTCAACGGAGTACAAGAATATAATATAATATATAGTTAATTATATATAATTAATTATATTATATTATAAATATTATAAAAATCTAGCAGCCCACGTTTTGGAATCTTTGTGAGCTGGAAAAGCAGGCCATGCAATCGCATGGCCAGAAGGCACAATTTCCATGCGATCGCATGGCAGTGAAAGGCTGGCCACATCTATAAATTTCGCAGTTTTTGGTCGAATGTTTGACACCTTTCTCTAATCTATATCTCACTCTTACGATATATATATATATATAATTTATAATTTTAATTTAATAATAATAAGAGTATGTTAGCGAATGTTGTAAGTGTGGAAGTCGAAATTCTGTCCGTGTAACGCTATGCTATTATTAATCATTGTAAGTTATGTTCAACCTTTTTAAATTAATGTCTCGTAGCTAAGTTATTATTATGCTTATTTAAATTGAAGTAATCGTGATGTTGGGCTAAAATATTAAGACGAGGTAATTGGGCTTTGTACCATAATTGGGGTTTGGACAAAAGAACGACACTTGTGGAAATTAGACTATGGGCTATTAATGATCTTTATATTTGTTTAATTGAATGATAGTTCGTTAATTTAATATAAAAATTACAATTGAACGTACCTATAAATAACAACATACACTCGATCGGACACGATGGGCGGGATATTTTTAAGTACTAATAATCGTTCATTTGACCGGACACGGGAATGGATTAATAGTTAATGGACTTATTAAAACAGGGGTGAATTACATACAAGGAAAATTGGTGTAATTATAGTTTAAGTCCTCAATTAGTTGGAATATTTGACTTCGAATATAAGGATAATTTGACGAGGACACTCGCACTTTATATTTATGACTGATGGACTGTTATGGACAAAAATCAGATGGACATATTGAATAATTCAGGACAAAGGACAATTAAACCATGGTAATAAATTAAAATCAACACGTCAAACATCATGATTACGGAAGTTTAAATAAGCATAATTCCTTTATTTCATATTTACTTTTATTTACTGTCATTTTATTTATTGCACTTTTAATTATCGTACTTTTTAATTATCGCAATTTTATTGTCATTTTATTTATCGCACTTTAATTTATCGTTATTTATTTTACGCTTTAAATTAAGTTATACATATTTTTAATATTTTACATTAGGTTTTAACTGCGACTAAAGTTTTAAAATCGACAAACCGGTCATTAAATGGTAAAAACCCCCTTTTAAAATAATAATACTACTTATATATATATATTTATTTTTATACAAATATAGTTTTAAAAATATAGCGTTAAACTTGGATAGCTCCCTGTGGAACGAACCGGACTTACTAAAAACTACACTACTGTACGATTAGGTACACTGCCTATAAGTGTTGTAGCAAGGTTTAGGTATATCCACTCTATAAATAAATAAATAACTTGTGTAAAATTGTATCTTATTTAATAGTATTTCGTAGCAAATATATAACTATTTCGTATACACCTCTACGCACATCAAGTATTTTTTTGGCTCCGCTGCCGGGGACTCCTAAACGCCGAAAGCGCAATGCTATAAAAAAGAATTTTTTTTAGTTTTAATTAAGTTTTTGTATTAAATATAAGTTTTAAAATTTTTTTTTAAAAAAAAATACAAAAAAATACAAAAACAAGAAAAAGAAAAATATATCTATATTTTAAAGTTTAGTTAAATTAAAAAGTTTATATTTTTTATTTATTGTGAAAAGTTATAAAAATTAATAAGTAACAATTTTTTTTATTTACTAATAATTTATATTTATATTTTATATATATTAAAAACAGAAAGAAAAAATATAAAAATCAATCGGGCCCGAGAACTGTAGCAGCCCAATTTTTGAACCGGATCCGAGGCTCATGCGATCGCATGAGATTTTAACTATCAACTCATGCGATCGCATGGTTTGAGTTGACAGCCCTGAAACCTTTGACTGCCGAATAGGTTTAGGGTTTAATATTAATTATTATTATTAATTAAAACCTAATTTGGGTTTTATTTATTTATTAATTAGTTTTAGTTTTGTTATTTTGTATTTTTAGTTTTAAACTAGTTTTATTAAATTATAAAATTAATACTTTTATAAATAAATAAGTTAAAAATAATATTTTTTATAAAAATTGTATTTTTATAACTTTAAGTTTTTTTTTTTATATTTTCGCATATTTTTAATCGTTTAATTCGTAACTTTTATAATATTTATCGTTCTTAATTAATTTTAAGTTATAGTTTAGTTAAAGCCATAGTTTATTTTTATATTTTTAGGCTTTGCCGTAAAATCCCTTAAGTGCTTTTTCTTTAGACTAAGATTTAGATGCTTTAGAATTTTGCGACGCCGTTTTAAGATTTTAGTACTTTTTAAGTTATTGCCATTTTGGATATAGAATTCCTTTTAAGCTTTAATACCTTTAGACGTAAGTTTTAATTCTTAGTTTTTAGACTTTTAAGTTTCGACGCGCTACGTTCTTTTTATTGTTTTTCAACCTTTTATTTTTCGACGTTTTTCGACGCGCTCTTTTTCTTTCTTATTTCTCGACGCTCTAGTTTTTAGGACATAGAATTTTCTATTTCTTCTCTAAAATTTCTTTAAACTTCAACGAAAAATTATTTTAAGCAGTTAAATTGATAGACATCCAAAAATTTTCTGGTTCGTAGTAATAGTTGGATTTGTTAGTGGCGAGTTGTAGGCTTCTGATTTAAAGGGTCCTGGTTACCTGCTGCATCTATTGGTTATTCGAAACATGGGCAAAATCAGAAAAGTCTATTAATTTGATAACTTATATAATTTTTATCTTTTATAACTAATAGGATATTCAGTGAATGCACCGAGCAAAACGTTCTCCACCTTTCATACGTTCACCACCTGTAACTCGATCACGACATCTAGCCAATATTGTCGCCGTTGATTTTTCTTTAGAATCGTCATCAAGTCGACCAAGTACTCCAATTCAAATTTTCGATAATCCATTTTTTGAACCCGACTTCACAATTGAGAACCCGGAGGATATTCAGGGACAATTTAGAGATCCTGAACCACTAATCATTCCTCCTGAACCACAAATCACTCATCCAGAGATTGTCGAGGAAGAAACCATTAAATCAGAATCCTCTAGTGATTCAGATTCAACAAATTCAATCATGGAAAATCTGGAACCTCTAAGTATGGAAGACCGAATGAGAGCTAAACGCACTGGCCAAGGTCATGCAATTACTCAACCAGACATTAATGCACCAGATTATGAAATCAAAGGACAAATCCTACACATGGTAACTAATCAATGCCAATTTAGTGGTGCACCGAAGGAAGATCGAAACGAACATCTTCGAACCTTTAATAGGATCTGTACTTTATTTAAAATCCTAGAAGTGGAGGATGAACAGATATATCTCATGTTATTTCCCTGGACTTTAAAGGGAGAAGCCAAAGATTGGTTAGAATCGTTACCTGAAGGGGCGATTGATACATGAGATGTCTTAGTTGAAAATTTTCTTAAACAATTTTTTCCGGCATCTAAAGCCTTGAGACTTCAAGGAGAAATTGTTACGTTCACACAAAAGCCAAATGAAACTCTGTATGAGGCGTGGACAAGATTTGGAAAGTTATTGAGAGGATGTCCGCAACATGGTTTAGATACTTATCAAATAGTACAAAAATTCTACCAAGGATGCGACATAACTAAAAGAAAAGACATCGATATAGCAGCTGGTGGTTCCATTATGAAGAAAACCGCAACTGAAGCTTACAAAATTATTGATAACACTGCTTCCCACTCACATGAGTGGCACCAAGAAAAAGATATCGTTAGATCATCTAAAGCAGCTAGAGCCGATTCTAGCCATGACTTTGATTCCATTTCTGCAAAGATAGATGCTGTCAAGAGACGAATGGAAAAGATGACTAAAGATATTCACTCAATACGAATTAGTTGTGAGCAGTGTGGAGGACCACATTTGTCAAAAGATTGTCTCAGTATTGAACAAACAATGGAACAAAGAGAGAATGTTTCATACATGAACCAAAGGCCTGGAAATAATTATCAGAATAATTATCAACCGCCAAGACCAATCTACAATCAAAACTAGAATTATAACCGAAATGTTCCATAAAACAACCAACAAGGTCCTAGCAATCAACAGGTATCTAACAATACTTACAATCAGTAAAGACCTATTTTTCAAAACAAACCACCACAAACCGATGATAAAAAGTCAAATTTTGAAGATATGATGTCGAAGCTAGTTGAATCTCAAACGCAGTTTTTCACATCTCAGAAACAAACGAATGAACAAAATGCTCAAGCATTTAGAAATCAACAAGCTTCTATTCAAAATCTGGAATAAGAAGTAAGTAACCTAGCAAGGTTGATAGGTGAAAGAAAACCAGGAAGTCTACCTAGTGATACAAATGCTAACCCCCGGAATGAAACAGCTAAAGCCATTACCACAAGAAGTGGTATTACACTTAAACCACCTGAAATACCTGTAATTTCTGATGACTCTATTCCTACTCCACAAGAACCACAATATGAGGAAGATAAGGAAACATAACCGGTAGTTGAAAATGTTAATGAAGATAACACAGTTAAGGCTAAACCTTATGTTAAACCATACCAACCACCACTTCCTTACCCGAGTAAAATGAGAAAAGAAAGACTTGAAGCTGAGCAATCCAAATTCTTGGATATGTTTAAACAAATAAATGTAAATCTTACTTTCATTGATGTGATATCAGGAATGCCAAGATATGCTAAATTCTTGAAAGATCTAATTACAAATAGAAAGAAAATGGAAGAACTCTCGGCTGTTACTATGAATGCAAATTGTTCTGCAGTGCTATTGAATAAGATACCAGAAAAATTATTAGATCCAGGAAGTTTCACAATTCCATGTTTTCTGGGTAGTCTTAGTTCAATAGAAGCATTGGCAGACTTAGGTGCTAGTATAAATTTAATGCGGTATTCACTATTCGCTAAACTAGACCTCAGAGAATTGAAACCAACACGAATAAGCATACAACTAGCCGATCGATCAGTAAAATATCCTAGAGGGATAATGGAAAACATGCTAGTTAAAGTTGGTACTTTAGTATTTCTAGTAGATTTTGTTATTCTGGACATGGAAGAAGATTCTCGAGTTCCTCTCATATTAGGAAGACCATTCTTAAACATGGCTAAACCAATAATAGACGTGTTTGGTAAGAAACTGACCCTAAGTATAGAGGACGAGAGTGTTACCTTTTCTGTGGATAGAGCCATGCAACAACCGCAATATGCAGATGATACATGTTATTATATTCAAACTATAGATTCACATGCAGAATTGTTAGAAGAATTTCCAGAATTACAAGGAACAGGAGAATGTTCTTTAGGAGAAGGAACTGAACCAATTGATGAAGCTGAAATGTTAGCTACACTTATGGCTAATGGATATGAACCAACAACAGAAGAAATTCAAATGCTAAAAGAAGAAGACAGATATCAATATAAATCATCGATAGAAGAACCACCAACATTAGAGTTAAAGCCACTTCCAAACCATTTGAAATACGCTTATTTACATGGTGAATCTGAATTACCTGTAATAATATCGTCTTTTCTTACTGAAAATGAAAAATCTCAACTCATTTCTGTGCTAAAAGCTCATAAACCAGCTATTGCATGGAAGATTCATGACATTAAAGGCATATGTCCTTCGTATTGCACACATAAAATTCTTATGGAAGAAGGTCATAAAACATATGTGCAACGCCAACGAAGACTAAATCATAATATGCAAGATGTTGTTAAGAAAGAAATTATTAAACTGCTAGATGCAGGTTTAATTTATCCAATTTCTGATAGTCCATGGGTAAGCCCAGTTCAATGCGTACCTAAGAAGGGTGGCATGACTGTCATCACAAATGAAAAAAATGAGCTTATTCCTACAAGGACTGTAATAGGATGGCGTGTTTGTATTGATTATAGAAAATTAAATGACGCCACCAGAAAAGATCACTTTCCCTTACCTTTCATTGATCAAATGTTGGAAAGATTAGCCGGAAATAGTTACTATTGTTTTCTTGACGGTTTTTCCGGATATTTTCAAATCCCAATAGCACCCGAGGACCAAGAGAAAACTACGTTCACGTGCCCTTATGGTACTTTTGCTTACAAACGCATGCCATTTGGACTTTGCAACGCCCCTGCAACCTTTCAAAGGTGCATGATAGCGATTATTCACGACATGATAGAAGAACGCATGGAAGTTTTCATGGATGACTTTTCAGTCTTCGGTGATACTTTTGAAACATGTCTAGTTAATCTTGAACGAATGCTTATTAGATGCGAACAATCAAATCTAGTTCTTAATTGGGAGAAATGTCATTTCATGGTTAAAGAAGGCATCGTTCTTGGTCATAAAATTTCAAAGGAAGGAATTGAAGTGGATAGAGCTAAAGTAGATGTAATTGCTAAACTTCCACATCCCACCAATGTTAGAGGAGTTAGGAGTTTTCTGGGGCATGCCGGTTTTTACCGACGTTTCATAAAAGATTTTTCTAAAATTGCCACTCCTGTGAACAAACTCCTAGAAAAGGATGCTCCATTCATCTTTTTAGATGAATGCATCAAATCTTTTAATATTCTTAAAGAAAAACTCACTAATGCACCGATCATGATAACTCCAAATTGGAATTTACCATTTGAACTTATGTGCGATGCAAGTGATTTTGCAATGGGAGCCGTTTTAGGACAAAGCATTGAAAAACGATTTCAACCTATTTATTACGCTAGTAAGATGTTACAAGGAGCACAAACGAATTACACAACTACTGAAAAAGAACTCCTTGCTATTGTCTTTGCTTTTGACAAATTTCGTTCATATCTCGTTCTAGCTAAAACGGTGGTCTATACCGACCATTATGCTCTTAGATACCTATATTCGAAACAAGATGCCAAACCAAGATTAATCCGTTGGATCTTACTCTTACAAGAATTCGATATTGAAATCCGAGACAAAAAGGGAGCAGAAAATCTCGCAGCTGATCATCTTTCTCGTCTTGAAAATCTCGAATTAGAAGTTCTAAATGAATCAGCCATACAAGATAACTTTCCTGATGAATATCTATTGAAGATAGATTATAGTGAAATTCCATGGTTTGCAGACTATGCAAACTACTTAGTATGTGGATTCCTTGAAAAAGGGTTGTCGTACCAAAAACGAAAGAAATTCTTTAGTGATATAAAACACTATTTCTGGGAAGATCCACATTTGTTCAAAAGTTGTCCCGATGGAATAATACGCCGATGTGTATTCGGAGATGAAGCTAGTCAAATCTTAAACCATTGTCACACAGGACCAACAGGAGGGCATTATGGGCCTCAGCTCACAGCAAGAAAAGTTTGCGACGCTGGATTCTATTGGCCTACAATTTTCAAAGACACACACCTTCTTTGAAAATAATGCGATGCTTGTCAAAGGGCCAGAAAAATAAGTCAACGTGATGAAATGCCACAAAATGTCATTCAAGTATGTGAAGTATTTGACGTTTGGGGTATTGACTTTTTGGGTCCATTTCCAAAATCTCATAATAATCTCTACATTCTCGTTGCCATTGATTATGTATCTAAATGAGCTAAAGCACAAGCTCTCCCGACTAACGATGCACGAGTTGTAGTTAACTTCTTAAAATGTCTTTTTGCAAGGTTCGGAACACCGAAAGCTTTAATAAGTGATCGGGGTACTCATTTTTGTAATAATCAACTTGAGAAAGTTCTCAAAAGATATGGAGTAACTCATAAAATCTCAACCGCTTATCATCCACAAACAAGTGTACAAGTTCAAAATACCAACCGAGCATTAAAACATATTCTAGAGAAAACCGTAGGATCAAATCCGAAGGAATGGTCCATGAAATTGGAGGATGCACTCTGGGCTTTTAGAACAGCCTACAAAACTCCAATTGGAACCACACCTTTTAAACTCGTTTACGGAAAAGCATGTCACCTTCCAGTAGAAATTGAGCAAAAAGCATTTTGGGCTTTGAAGACATGTAATCTTGATTTGCATGAAGCCGGACGTCTACGGTTAAGTCAATTAAACGAATTAGAAGAATTAAGACATGAAGCATATGAAAATTCGTTAATCTATAAAGAAAGAACGAAGAAATGGCATGATAAAAGAATCAGAAGTTCAAAAGAATTTAAAGAAGGAGACAGAGTTCTTCTTTTCAATTCACGATTCAAGCTATTTCCCGGAAAATTGAAATCAAGATGGTCTGGACCATTCATAGTCAAAAGAGTTTTCCCATATGGAACAATAGAACTAATAAATTCAAATGGGGTTGAATTTAAGGTTAATGGTCACAGAGTTAAACATTACATAGATAATCCAATGGAAGTTGACAACGAAGTTAATCACAATTTCGACACCACAGCTAACTAAGTGTGGGGAGAATCAAGTCTTTTAAGGATAATATTTATTTATGTTAGAGTTAGATATTCTGTTTTCGTGTAGTTCTCGAAAATGGAATCCGAATGGTCTTTCCCTAGCAGACCCTAAAGAACTAGTCTTCTCCCTCCATTCTGAATTTTTATTTTTTTTAGGTTTTACGAGATGAAGAATTCCTTTGATTTGAACCATGGTCTAATGCTACACGCTTTGATTACTAAACGTAATAATGACACACTCCCGAGTGACCTGGTGTCAGTAATAAGAGGCAGATGTGAAGAAGTAAGGAAAGAACTCAGGAAAGATCATCATAAGACACATTTTGGTAAAGGAAAATCAAAATCCGCAGCAAAACGAAGAGCACGACACCTTGAAAGATGTTATAAATGCGGAAAATGGTCACACGAAGGTAAATGTTCAAATAATCAAACATATTCAAATACCAAATTTGTTACTCTATGCAGAGAATGACCGTTTATATGTTTAGAAGAAAAGATATTGAAGAATAGAGGTTATGCTTACGTAGCTATGGAGAACTAAATCACACGACTCTCCTATGAGTCAGCTAAAGCATGTCTCTGAGAATTCTATCTCATAGGTAAGTATGTACAGTTTTTATTTTTATTTTTATTTATTGATTTTAACCTTTTGATAATAAACGCTGAATCATTCGCTATAAAGTATTAAATTGATATACAATAAAATTAGGTATGCGTAACCGAAATTATTGATATCATACAAAAATTTATTACATCACTGCGAAATTTACCGTTTATTCTTAAGGTATAAATATCTTTAATCAATCAACTCAAAATATTTCAAAAATTCGTCAGGAGTAAAACTAGGTTATGGAACAGAAATTACTTTACCGAAAAGATGTGATGACCCGGGAATTTCCGACCAAATTTAAACTTAATCTTTATATGAATTCGACACGATGAGCAAAAAGTCCATAACATTGAGTCTCAAAAATTTTGGAACTATGTTCATATATTTAATTACCCTTCGACTATTCTCATCGATTCACGAACAATCGCTTGTAAATAAATATGTATATATATATATATATATATATATATATATATATATATGAATGTAAGTATATATATAATAGTTTGAAATTATAAAATATAAATTAAACATTAAAATTTAATATGTAAAATAGGATACAATATAATTAAGTGTATTTTGAAATAAATCTATATATAAATATATATGAATTTTATGTAATATATAAATTTATTAATATTAAATATTCAATATATGTTATTATATAATATATATTATATGATTCGTAAATAGTGTATAATTAATTAATTGTAAAATTAATATATGAAATTATAATTTAAAATATGGTTATGATATTATTACTAATACATCCATTAAAATAAATATTAAGATTAATATTGATTTCAATTTTTTTAATATTTGTACAATTATAATATAGTAATACAAAAAGTTGTTACATGTAATTGGTTACATTATTATTTGTATGATTATTATTATCATTATTGTTGATTAACAATATTATCATATTATTATTTTTATTATCTTTAACAATATTATTATTACTATTATTAATATCATTATTATTTTTATAGTTATTATTAGTAGAAAGTAATACAATGTATTATTATTAACAATAATATAATTATTATCATTCTTATGAATTTTTAGTATCATTATTGTTTATTATCAACTTTACTATTATTAATTTCATTCCGTTATTATTAGTATAACTTTTGATAAAAATTATTATTAATACTATTATTAATAATTCCATTATTATTAGTATTTTTACTAAAAATTAATAATATTAATGGATTTTAATAATAAATTCATATCCAAAATTTATTTAATTAGTATATATATAAATACTTATATGCTCCGTATATATATACGTAATACAGATATACTTTTGTATATATAAGTAAATACAGATATTATGTAATGTGTTTCAAGTCTCTATCGGGCTGTTAATTTTTCTAGCTAACTGGTAAATTCAGTCTACCTCAATTCACGGATATTTTTCCAAATCAGTTTCATGTTGATGTCAAGTTGCAATACCAAACAAAACCAGTTAAATCAAATTATTGGTTATTTTTATGTTATTTTTATTTTTTTGTCTGATGTATCAAACTGTCGAATTCCTTTATGATAATATAGCCTATTAATCCATATTATTAGATAACCCCTTTTATCCTCTCCAACCTCTGTATCAATTACAGACACTTTTAAACAGAATCCAAATTGTAAATCAATGAGTTATCTTATTTTTTTTTTCGAAACCCATGTTCTTTCATAATTTCGGCCAAATCACGAACTCGAATGAAACTCAAAATGTGTTAATACAATTGTGTTAGGAATCTATTACTCCATCTTTCTGCAAAACTCGAAGTTCCAATTCTTTATATCAAGAACGAATTTTCGAGTCAAAGATTGATTTTAAAAAGTCAACGTATTTGTTCAACATTAAATTCGTGTTGGTTTCAATGTTTTAAGTTAAATTGATGGTTCAGATAGTTTCTAATAAACATTTAGAATCTTTTTCATGTAGAAATAATTAGCTAAAACGTTATAGAAATCAAAAGGCTATATTAATTTTTTTTTTTTCAAACCGACGAACTGTTACAGCAGGGTGTTGGATTACATTTTTTTTTTATCTAAACCTATTTTAAACGATCCTGTTTTAAAAGCCAAAATGATTTTTGGTAACACAATTTGATGGATATTGAATTAATTTTGGTACCTGGTCGTTCCAAGGATTGAAGAAGAAGAACAGAAAGCTTATCGAGTTAGATATATTTAGTTTGGGATACAAACAGATAAATAGAATCAGTCGAGTGGTTAAGGGATTTGCGGGTTAACGGGAGGTCTCGGGTTCGAACCCTGGCTGGGTCACCATTTTTCTTTTGGGCCGATTTTAGAGAGGTAGTTATTTTTATATTTATTATTATTATTATTATTATTATTATTATTATTATTATTATTATTATTATTATTATTATTATTATTATTATTATTATTATTATTATTATTATTATTATTATTATTATTATTATTAGTTGTTATTATTATTATGATAATTGTTGTTACTCCTAAAATGTTAGAAGTATTATTATTATTGTAATTACATTAAGAGTTATTATTATTGTAATTATTAATATAAGTATTATAGTTACAATTACAATTAGGATTTTTATTATTGTTATTACTAACATTATTATCTTTATTAGTAATATCATTATGTAGTATCATTATAAATACTAACATTAATGATAAAAAGATTGTTGTTATTATTATTATGAACATTACGTATTATGTATTTTTTTTATTATCAAAAGTATTATTTTTGTTACTATTATTATCAAACTTTTCGTTACATTTAAAAACTACAGTTATTATCTTTATTATTAATAAGGTTATTATTATTATTAGTAGATCATTATTTTTTTTTATTATCAAAAACTATCTTTTCAAATAGATAATTATTTCATACATAAATATACTCTTTACATATACCATAATTATAATAAAACTTCATATAACTATATATATCAAATTTAATAAGAATTTGTATATAAATACTTACAAATGACAAACTATTGATTTTAAATGTAACACTAAATAATTAAGTATATAAATATGGACATATTAATATAACTATACAAATAATACATCAATTGGAATAAATACACAAATCAACTATACATAATATATAAATTAAAATGTAATAAAAATTATTTATTCGATTACTATTTTATATATATATATATATATATATATATATATATATATATATATATATATATATATATATATATATATATATATATATTAATGAATATACAAATGATATAGGTTCGTGAATCCGAGACCAACCCTGCATTGTTCAATGTCGTCATATGTATTTTTACTACAAAATACAGTACTGTGAGTTTCATTAATCCCTTTTTAAATGCTTTCGCAATATATATTTTGGGACTGAGAATACATGCGCTGCTTTGATAACTGTTTTACGAAATAGACACAAGTACTTAAAACTACATTCTATGGATGGATTATTAAACCGAATATGCCCCTTTTTATTAAGTCTGGTAATCTAAGAATTAGGGAACAGACACCCTAATTGACGCGAACTCTAAAGATAGATCTATCGGGCCTAACAAGCCCCATCCAAAGTACCGGATGCTTTATTACTTCGAAATTTATATCATGTCCGAAGGAGGATCCCGGAATGATGGGGATATTCTTATATACAAATTGTGAATGTCGGTTACCAGGTGTTCAATCCATATGAATGATATTTTTGTCTCTATGGGACGTATGTTTATGAGTAATGGAAATATGAAATCTTGTGGTCTATTAAAATTATGAAATGATTATTTATGATAAACTAATGAACTCACCAACATTTTGGTTGACACTTGAAAGCATGTTTATTCTCAAGTACGAAAGGAATCTTCCGCTATGCATTTGCTCATTTTAAAGATATTACTTGAAGTCATTCATGACATATTTCAAAAGACGTTGCATTCGAGTCATTGAGTTCATCAAGATTATTATTAAGTCAATTATAGTTAGATATATTATGAAATGGTATGCATGCCATCAACTTTCGATGTAATGAAATATTGTCTTTTCAAAAACGAATGCAATGTTTGTAAAATGTATCATATAGAGGTCAAGTACCTCGCGATGTAATCAACTATTGTGAATCATTTATAATCGATACGGACTTCATTCGGATGGATTAGGATGGGTCCTTTCAGTTGGTATCAGAGCGGTGGTCTTAGCGAACCAGGTCTTGCATTAGTGTGTCTAACTGATAGTCGTTAGAATGCATTAGTAAGTCTAGACTTCGACCGTGTCTGCATGTCAAAAGTTTTGCTTATCATTTTTGTCGAAAATCATCTGCTTATCATCCTAGGGAAATTACCTGCTCATTATTCTTAGTCTAGACACGTTTACTGCATTGACGGTATGAATAGTGTATAGACAAAAATTCATATCTTAGCGTATCTGAGAATTCATATCTTAGTGTATCTGTTATTATAGACCTTGCCTGATATCTCTCGTAAATTTCTCCTTAATTTAAGGGATCCTGGTACTATATATATCTATGTAAATTATGCATTGAGAATACCATCTAATTATCAATTACTGTCACTAAACTCTTCATATCAAAAATCTTTTCTGAGATCGCGTAAGATGGCCTCTACGAATCGACCAAGTTCCTCTGACTCCGAAGACAGTGTGACAGGAGCACACCAACCAATCAACTATCGTGATTACTGGAGAAAATGGGGGTGGGTTTGCGACATACTCACCCTATGGAGAAGGGAAGAAGGTACTCCATATCATGAACCGAATCTACCACCTAATCTTGGAGTACTTGACCCGCTCACCGGCGAACCCGTTCGCAATACTGTTTATACCCTTTTTGCAAGAATTTTTCGTCTTGAGGCTATCATTAACGGAAATAGAGGAGATATCCGACCTCTACCTCACACTGATAACCAACCAGGGTTAGTAGAAGAAGTTAGAGAACTCCGAGCTCGAGTATTAACTTTAGAGAGCATGGTACACAATTTGCAAGCACCAGCAGTATCACCAACACCAGTAACATCCCCAGCCTCAGCACCAACGACACCAGTACCACCAATAACCCAAGTCTCAACAATCCCTGCCTCAACATCTCATTCTGTACCCCGAGTATAATCATCGTTCTACGTATCGTTCTACATTGATTATCTTCGTTCTTCATAACGATTAAATAATCTCTAAATGTTTTAGAGATTTTGTATTTTAATTCTAACAGTAAACCAAATGAGTTTAATATCATATTAACTCAATGAATCCATGATTACATCTGAAGAAAATATATATGTATATATGTTTTCATAAAGATTGTAATTAAAAGTCTTTTGTACAAACTGTTAATGGTAAAAATATTTTAACGGGTAGGTAATACCCGAAGAATATTCAGATTTCACATTAATAAGTTACAATGTACATTCTACGAATCTGATTCAACTGTTATTTACTATCCTACTTACAACCACAGCTATACGAATCCGTTCACCACAAAATAACCATTTTCATTCAATTTCATATTTGGATTTTGACCTATCAGAATCCAAGAAGTGGCATAATGAAGAAATAATGGACACAATAAAAATCGATTAGAAACAGACTAATTAATAATATGAAATTCGGTTAAGAATCCACGCTAACAAAATCCTAGCTAACTGTTCCTAGCTAACTGTTAATTCCATATTACATTTTATTTATCGCAATTTAATTATCGCAATTTAATTATCGCAATTTAATTTATCGCAATTTATATTCTCGCAATTTTATTTATCGTCATTTAATTTCTGTTATTTACTTTATGCATTTAATTTATCGTCATTTAATTTCTGTTATTTATTTTACGCACTTTAAATATCGGGACACGTATACAAGGTTTTGACATATCATATCGACGCATCTATATATATTATTTGGAATAACCATAGACACTCTATATGCAGTAATGATCGAGTTCTCTATACAGGGTTGAGGTTGATTCTATAATAATATATATAATTTGAGTTGTGATCGAGTCTGAGACATGTACACGAGTCACGATATGTATTAATTAATTCGAATTTTATATATTAAACTATATATGAATTATTGGACTGTTAACTGTGGACTATCAACATTGGACAATTAAAATGAATTAAAATATTGATTATAACATATGAAACTAAACAATTCTTCAAGTTTGCCACTTGATTTCATCTTAAACCTCATTTGTATCTTGACGATTCCAATCTGCGTTCAAACCTTTCATAATTTTTGAAAATACCTCAATCGAGAGGATGAACCAACCGCACTTCATTTACGGGAGAAAAGATTGATTCATATAGTTATGCACCTGAGAAACTCTCGGCAACTGAGTAAAAGTTTAACACGTAGTCGCGTCAAATCCTTTGGCAATTATTAGCAAAAATAACTTTGCGATCCCTTTTCAAAGTAGCCAATTTTGTCACAGCTCCAGCAAGTCAACTTCAACTTTTCATTCGAAGTAGCCTTACTATAATCCTGATATATACGATTACCCTTTTGATACCGGAGAATTCTTTTATATTCCACCATATTACCAGCAGACGTACCAACAACCTCGTTGCTTCTTGGCTTAAATCTCTCAGACAAATCATTATATTTATTCATTGAAACCCCATTATATAATCATCCGCATCTTGTAACGAGAACTGCCATACCAATTACCGGGAATCAGCAATCAGTACTTTGAAAACTTACAGCATATCTACATCAACAGTTATATATATGATATTTATCTCTTAGAATTATGATATCTTATTCTGAAATTCTAAAAAACACTCAGTCACAAATCGATACTCTGAATGTTGAAAAAGCTGAATGAAGCAGCAGAAACTATAGACAACCGTAAACGACCTTAATCATCGGAAGTTTGATGATAAAGAATAGTATGTTGGAAAAGCTCAGAAAAGTTGGAATTGAAAAACGGATTGAGCTAACCGTGAAGGAGACCAAGGACAAATACAAGGACCAAACCCTATATTCAAAGAATCCAGATAATTCTGGATCCGTTGAAATCTTTAGAGAATATCTTGCCCCGAAGTCATGTTAAAATCTTGTGAAAAATCTTTCTCCATCAACCATCGAACTTAGAAATTCCAAAATATCATCAACAATATCTTCGATATTTATGAGGATATTTTCATAAATATTCTCGTCCGAAATTATATACCTCTTCGTGCTTTCTGTGTATCATTATATTGGAAACATTCAAGAGAAAATTTAGTATCGAAAAGCAGATTATGCGAAACTATGAAGAACGCCGTGGACAAATCACAAAGAATAAGTTTGACTTCAAAGAATCCAAATGATTCAATGTCTGCTAAAGTCTTTAGTGAATATCTTGCTCCTTATTCTAAACCCTTGCAGACAATAGTTTCTATCATTCGTTGATCTTAGATATTCCGAAATATTATCGTATCTTTTATTATAAATATCCTCCATATTTCTGGAGATATTTTCATAACTATTCTTATCTGAAATCATTAATCTCTTCATGATATAAGTGTTACATCATATAGAAACTGTTAGTTTCTATATTCTGTAAACTTTCGAGCTTAAAATATGAATGTTATTGAAGTAATGTTGGGAACTGATGCATGAGTTAGTATAATATAATTGTGACAACCCGGAAATTTCCAACCAAATTTAAACTTTAATCTTTATATGTTTTCGACACGATAAGCAATATTTGTTAAGTTAAATTGCAAAAATTTTAAACTATGTTCATACATTCATTCAACCTCGACCAAGTTCCAACGATTCAGGAACCATTAAACGAATATGATTATATATGTATATGTGTATATATATTATAACTTGAAACGTAAACAAAATATTAGATTAAATACTTTATATGATTGTATCTGTTTCAAAATATTTATCAATGGAATTAGAAGATAAGATCAAATGATTGAATTATCAGATATATTGAATTATGATTACAAGTCTCTGTTGAAAGGCCCACGTTGATTTGAGAAATCTTTCCGTTTTAACAATATCCGGAAAATGGTAAAGTGATTTATAAATAAGAACAAATTGTCAATCATTGAGAACTAGACAAAGGATAGTGGAAGATTGAATCTCATAAAGACTCGATTGATCTACTTAGTTTCAAACGTACAAAAATGTTTTCAGTTTAAAAAGAACTTTATTATTAAAAAGTATATAACTTTTATAAATATCTAGAACCACTTTTGACAACTCATTACTTAACTAGTATGATAAAGATAACGATATTTATATTTTATTTTATTAAATATATATAACGATTTATATTAATATTATATATATTTATACGCGTATTATACGTACATAGTTTTATACTTTTACTATACTTAAACTTTACCTTTACTTTATTTTTGCTTTACTTTAACTTTAATAATTTATTTTAATAATTCATCCTTTAATAATTCACTTTAATAATTCATACTTTAATAATTCACTTTAATAATTCATACTTTAATAATTCACTTTAATAATTCATACTTTAATAATTCACTTTAATAATTCAAAAATCTATTATAAATAGAATTCAATAGGTTTCATTATTTCATAGAAACTTGAAAATATTTTTCTCTAAACTCTCTCAATCGATTTACATATATATATTTACTCCGTATTATTTCAAGATATTATTAGTATACATAAAATATTACGACGGAGTGCTGTCCGAGTGATTTCGAAATTGTTTTTCGAGTAGGATAGGATTAAGGAAATTATGGGTTATAGCTATGGAGGTGATTGAGTATGGTTCATGGGTATGCTCGTGAGGTCAATATAGTGTTTATCATTTCCGTTGCGTCTACGTACCTTTCCTGCAATATTGAATCTCAATATTGATACGTGAGTACTCATAATTTAACTTTTACATACTAATAGTGTATCCCTGACTAGTGCTCGAGTATTTAAGATTATGCATGCTTGTACTTTTGATATTGCCCTTAGACAGGTTAGGTTGAATATTGAATTAGTTACACTTGCGGTTGAGATAAGGTATAAGATATGCATGTCCTTGGAAAGCTAGCGAAAAATTAAGGACTTTTCCTTTAGATATCGAATGGTTTCGATGAACGGATTAGAAGTTATAATCAATTGAATTTTCGATATTTTTATTAAAAATGATTATTATTATTATCGTCATTTTTATCGTCGTTCTAGTTTTATCTTATTATTATCATTATTATTATCTTTATCAATAAAAGGGATTTATTATTAAAAATTGTTATTTTTTATTATTATTACTATCGTTATTATCGTTAAAGTTATAATTAGTATTATTATTATTATCCAATTATTATTATTATTATTATTATTATTATTATTATTATTATTATTATTATTATTATTATTATTATTATTATTATTATTAGTATTATTATTATTATTATCATTATTAATATATATATCATTATTTAAAAATGGATATTGTCATTGTTATTATTATTATTACTATATTATCATTAAGATAATTATTAGTATTATCGTTAAAAATGTTATATTAACTATCATTATTAATATTAGTGTAATTAAAACAAATATTTGTAACACCTAATTATTTTGATTACTATTATTATCATTATTATGAACACGATATAAAAGACGATTAAAAGCTATTAAACGAAACGATTAGGAAATAATGAGTAAGAGTATCATGATGAAATTAAAATATTATAAGATATTGATTTAGATAAAATTATCGTTCTTATTATTTTTATCATTACTATTATTATTAAAAATATCGTTAGTATTAAAACTATCATTTTAACAAAAATTATCATTTTAATAGAAATGTCATTGTTACTATAAAATATCATTATTATTATTATTTTAAATAGAATTATTATTTTAAAGATAATATTAAAAATTATCGTAAATATTAAAGTTATCATAATTAGAATTATCGTTTTATCATAATGTCATCTTAGTAATTATAAATATTGATATTTTTATAATAATAATAATTATTACAAAATAATACAACTTTTACTTACTATCATTATAGATATTATTTTATCAAATAAATATGTAATACAAACATATTTTACTACGTGTAATAACTTACTTTAATAATACCTATCATATTATCTTTATGATATTAAATGAACCCTATAAATTTTATTACTTAATATATATAAAAGTATATTATATTATATAAATTTAATATAAAATTTTATTTATTAATAAATAAATTATATTATTTACTCTAATAAATCTTTTAAAAATATTTAAAAATATAAAACGACGATATTTAAACTATATATTAATCATGTATAGATTTTTGGAAATTATTTTGAGTCAAATTTACTTTTGTTGACTTTTGCATATTAGTCTCGAGCATTAGGATTGTGGTACACTATGACTTGACCTAATTTGTTAGACAAATATTGACCAACACATAATTATATATAATTAATTTAGGTTCGTGAATCCGAGGCCAACCTTGCACTTGTTCAATGACGTTATATGTATTTTTACTACGAAATACAGTATGGTGAGTTTCATTTGCCTTTTTACCCTTTATATTTTTGGGACTGAGAATACATGCGCCTTTATAAATGTTTGACGAAATAGACACAAGTAATTAAAACTACATTCTATGGTTGAATTATCGAAATCGGATATGCCCCTTTTTATTAAAGTCTGGTAATCTAAGAATTAGGGAACAGACACCCTAATTGACGCGAATCCTAAAGATAGATCTATTGGGCCTAACAAACCCCATCCAAAGTACCGGATGCTTTAGTACTTCAAAATTTATATCATGTCCGAAGGAGGATCCCGGAATGATAGGGGATATTCTTATATGTATCTAGTTAATGTCGGTTACCAGGTGTTCACCATATGAATGATTATTTTTGTCTCTATGCATGGGACGTATATTTATGAGAACTGGAAATGAAATTCTTGTGGTCTATTAAAATGATGGAAATAAATGATTATGATAAACTAATGAACTCACCAACCTTTTGGTTGACACTTTAAAGCATGTTTATTCTCAGGTGTTAAAGAAATCTTCCGCTGTGCATTTGCTCATTTTAAAGATATTACTTGGAGTCTTTCATAGCATATTTCGAAGAACGTTGCATTCGAGTCATTGAGTTCATCAAAGATTATTATTAAATCAATTTATAGTTGGATAGTGGATATTATGAAATGGTATGCATGCCTGTCAATTTTCGATGTAAAGAAATTTTGTCTTTTAAAAATGAATGCAATGTTTGTAAAATGTATCATATAGAGGTCAAATACCTCGCAATGTAATCAACTATTGTGAATCATTTATAATGTATATGAACGGGTCCTTTCAATAATGACACTTGATCAACGTGATTATATTACAGTAAGTCATGCTGAGTTTCTAAATGGGACATGATGATTCACAGATTATAACGTCATCATGTGCCATGTTACATGACTCTTACATTTTATCTGATATATAAACATATCAAGAACATATTTTCTTGATAGTTCTATCTTTCCCGGTCATTCTGGTAATTTGACGAATCAAGATCGTGCTATTACCATTTCTTTCTTAGAACATTAACTATGTTCATTTCGGAATTCATATCTAGGAATTCTGGACCGTTTCTCGCTTTATTAGAGGTCGAGAGGATAATAAAAAGGCAAAGAGATCCAAAATATAAGAGAAAATATAAAGTCCAATGACAACACCGAAATTACAAACCGTGGATATCAGTACGTATGGCAATATAAAGACACGGGAGGATTATAAATACAATAATCCCTAGAGCATAACATAAATAAACAGATTCTTCAGGTGAGAATTGGAAAATAAGAACGATCATTACGATAGTTAGAATAAGAACAAGGATCAGAACAGGGTTAAGCATTTTCATAAATCTTTTGAATTTGGGAATTGAGTATAGAAGTGGTGAAAACTAATGGATCGAAAAAGGTAAATTTATAATGGAAATATCCGACAGAGCAATCAAGGCAGATGATCGCATTTAAATATAGAGATCCTAATTTCCTTAAATCTCGAAGAATCAAATCTTATAGATTTTGAAGATCTTCTTTTAAATTCCTTGAATTCCGGAATTCAACTAAGACAACATCAAAAGTTAAGGCGCACCTTGTTTTCTAAATTCAATCGCGACTACGTCAAAAGTTATGGAAAATCTCCATTTCTTCATTTCGATCTTTTGTGTTAGCTTCACTCGTACTCTTCAAATAATCGAATTGTTGTATCCATTTTACTTAGTGATGATAAAACTCTATTTATCAACACATATTCGTCATGAAAACATTTTTAATGTTAGCCATGACCACCTCACTCAAATTTCGGGACGAAATTTCTTTAACGGGTAGGTACTGTGATGACCCGGGAATTTCCGACCAAATTTAAACTTAATCTTTATATGAATTCGACACGATGAGCAAAAAGTCCATAACATTGAGTCTCGAAAATTTTGGAACTATGTTCATATATTTAATTACCCTTCGACTATTCTCATCGATTCACGAACAATCGCTTGTAAATAAATATGTATATATATATATATATATATATATATATATATATATATATATATATATATATATATATATATAATATATATATATGAATGTAAGTATATATATAATAGTTTGAAATTATAAAATATAAATTAAACGTTAAAATTTAATATGTAAAATAGGATACAAAATAATTAAGTGTATTTTGAAATAAATCTATATATAAATATATATGAATTTTATGTAATATATAAATTTATTAATATTAAATATTCAATATATGTTATTATATAATATATATTATATGATTCTTAAATAGTGTATAATTAATTAATTGTAAAATTAATATATGAAATTATAATTTAAAATATGGTTATGATATTATTACTAATACATCCATTAAAATAAATATTAAGATTAATATTGATTTCAGTAATTTTAATATTTGTACAATTATAATATAGTAATACAAAAAGTTGTTACATGTAATTGGTTACATTATTATTTGTATGATTATTATTATCATTATTGTTGATTAACAATATTATCGTATTATTATTATTATTATTATCTTTAACAATATTATTATTACTATTATTAATATCATTATTATTTTTATAGTTATTATTAGTAGAAAGTAATACAATGTATTATTATTAACAATAATATAATTATTATCATTCTTATGAATTTTTAGTATCATTATTGTTTATTATCAACTTTACTATTATTAATTTCATTCTATTATTATTAGTATAACTTTTGATAAAAATTATTATTAATACTATTATTAATAATTCCATTATTATTAGTATTCTTACTAAAAATTAATAATATTAATGGATTTTAATAATAAATTCATATCCGAAATTTATTTAATATAGTATATATATAAATACTTATATGCTCCGTATATATATACGTAATACAGATATACTTTTGTATATATAAGTAAATACAGATATTAGGTATTGTGTTTCAAGTCTCTATCGGGCTGTTAATTTTTCTAGCTAACTGGTAAATTCAGTCTACCTCAATTCACGGATATTTTTCCAAATCAGTTTCATGTTGATGTCAAGTTGCAATACCAAACAAAACCAGTTAAATCAAATTATTGGTTATTTTTATGTTATTTTTATTTTTTTGTCTGATGTATCAAACTGTCGAATTCCTTTATGATAATATAGCCTATTAATCCATATTATTAGATAACCCCTTTTATCCTCTCCAACCTCTGTATCAATTACAGACACTTTTAAACAGAATCCAAATTGTAAATCAATGAGTTATCTTATTTTTTTTTTCGGAACCCCTGTTCTTTCATAATTTTCGCCAAATCACGAACTCGAATGAAACTCAAAATGTGTTAATACAATTGTGTTAGGAATCTATTACTCCATCTTTCTGCAAAACTCGAAGTTCCAATTCTCTATATCAAGAACGAATTTTCAAGTCAAAGATTGATTTTAAAAAGTCAACGTATTTGTTCAACATTAAATTCGTGTTGGTTTCAATGTTTTAAGTTAAATTGATGGTTCAGATAGTTTCTAATAAACATTTAGAATCTTTTTCATGTAGAAATAATTAGCTAAAATGTTATAGAAATCAAAAGGCTATATTAAATTTTTTTTTTCAAACCGACGAACTGTTACAGCAGGGTGTTGGATTACATTTTTTT
Organism: Rutidosis leptorrhynchoides; assembly: GCF_046630445.1. Classification (NCBI taxonomy): domain Eukaryota; kingdom Viridiplantae; phylum Streptophyta; class Magnoliopsida; order Asterales; family Asteraceae; genus Rutidosis; species Rutidosis leptorrhynchoides. The sequence continues at coordinate 487,857,969 of NC_092336.1, forward strand.
TTTTATCTAAACCTATTTTAAACGATCCTGTTTTAAAAGCCTAAATGATTTTTAGTAACACAATTTGATGGATATTGAATTGATTTTGGTACCTGGTCGTTCCAAGGATTGAAGAAGAAGAACAGAAAGCTTATCGAGTTAGATATATTTAGTTTGGGATACAAACAGATAAATAGAATCAGTCGAGTGGTTAAGGGATTTGCGGGTTAACGGGAGGTCTCGGGTTCGAACCCTGGCTGGGTCACCATTTTTCTTTTGGGCCGATTTTAGAGAGGTAGTTATCTTTATATTTATTATTATTATTATTATTATTATTATTATTATTATTATTATTATTATTATTATTATTATTATTATTATTATTATTATTATTATTATTATTATTATTATTATTATTATTATTATTATTATTATTATTATTATTATTATTAGTTGTTATTATTATTATGATAATTGTTGTTACTCCTAAAATGTTAGAAATATTATTATTAATTACATTAAGAGTTATTATTATTGTAATTATTAATATAAGTATTATAGTTACAATTACAATTAGGATTTTTATTATTGTTATTACTAACATTATTATCTTTATTAGTAATATCATTATGTAGTATCATTATAAATACTAACATTAATGATAAAAAGATCGTTGTTATTATTATTATGAACATTACGTATTATGTATTTTTTTTATTATCAAAAGTATTATTTTCGTTACTATTATTATCAAACTTTTCGTTACATTTAAAAACTACAGTTATTATCTTTATTATTAATAAGGTTATTATTATTATTAGTAGATCATTATTTTTTTTTATCAAAAAACTATCTTTTCAAATAGATAATTATTTCATACATAAATATACTCTTTACATATACCATAATTATAATAAAACTTCATATAACTATATATATATCAAATTTAATAAGAATTTGTATATAAATACTTACAAATGACAAACTATCGATTTTAAATGTAACACTAAATAATTACGTATATAAATATGGACATATTAATATAACTATACAAATAATATATCAATTGGAATAAATACACAAATCAACTATACATAATATATAAATTAAAATGTAATAAAAAATATTTATTCGATTACTATTATATATATATATATTAATGAATATACAAATGAAATAGGTTCGTGAATCCGAGACCAACCCTGCATTGTTCAATGTCGTCATATGTATTTTTACTACAAAATACAGTACTGTGAGTTTCATTAATCCCTTTTTAAATGCTTTCGCAATATATATTTTGGGACTGAGAATACATGCACTGCTTTGATAACTGTTTTACAAAATAGACACAAGTACTTAAAACTACATTCTATGGCTGGATTATTAAACCGAATATGCCCCTTTTTATTAAGTCTGGTAATCTAAGAATTAGGGAACAGACACCCTAATTTGTAGTGACCCGAACTTTTCCATGTTTATATATATATTAAATAAAATTGTTATTTACATGATTAAGTGTTTCCAACATGTTAAGTAATCAAACTTGTTAAGACTTGATTAATTGAAATAGGTTTCATATAGACAATTGACCACCCAAGTTGACCGGTGATTCACGAACGTTAAAACTTGTAAAAACTATACGATGACATATATATGGTTATATATATAGTTAACATGATTTTATTATAAGTATGTATCTCATTAGGTATTTTAACAATGAGTTATATACATAAAAATGAGACTATTAATTTAAGAAACTCGAAAACGATATATATAACGATTATCGTTATAACAACGTCTTACTAGGTACATATGAATCATATTAAGATATTGATACACTTGGTTAATTATGTTAAATGATAAGTAAATATATTATTAAGTGTATTAACAATGAAATACATATGTAAAAATAAGACTACTAACTTAATGATTTCGAAACGAGACATATATGTAACGATTATCGTTGTAACGGCATTTAACTGTATATATATATATATTACTAAGATATATTATATATCATAATATCATTATAATATAACAATTTAACATCTCATTTGTTATAATAAACAATGGGTTAACAACATTCAACAAGATCGTTAACCTAAAGGTTTCAAAACAACATTTACATGTAACGACTAACGATGACTTAACGACTCAGTTAAAATGTATATACATGTAGTGTTTTAATATGTATTCATACACTTTTGAAAGACTTCAATACACTTATCAAAATACTTCTACTTAACAAAAATGCTTACAATTACATCCTCGTTCAGTTTCATCAACAATTCTACTCGTATGCACCCGTATTCGTACTCGTACAATACACAGCTTTTAGATGTATGTACTATTGGTATATACACTCCAATGATCAGCTCTTAGCAGCCCATGTGAGTCATCTAACACATGTGGGAACCATCATTTGGCAACTAGCATGAAATATCTCATAAAATTACAAAAATATGAGTAATCATTCATGACTTATTTACATGAAAACAAAATTACATATCCTTTATATCTAATCCATACACCAACGACCAAAAACACCTACAAACACTTTAATTCTTCAATTTTCTTCATCTAATTGATCTCTCTCAAGTTCTATCTTCAAGTTCTAAGTGTTCTTCATAAATTCCAAAAGTTCTAGTTTTATAAAATCAAGAATACTTCCAAGATTGCAAGTTTACTTCCAAGTTTTCTAAATCCATTCCAAGTAATCATCCAAGATCAAGAAACTTTTGTTACTTACAGTAGGTTATATTTCTAATACAAGGTAATAATCATATTCAAACTTTAATTCAATTTCTATAACTATAACAATCTTATTTCGAGTGGAAATCTTACTTGAAATTATTTTCGTGTCATGATTCTACTTCAAGAACTTTCAAGCCATCCAAGGATCCTTTGAAGCTAGATCTATTTTTCTCATTTCCAGTAGGTTTATCCAAGGAACTTGAGGTAGTAATGATGTTCATAACATCATTCGATTCATACATATAAAGCTATCTTATTCGAAGGTTTAAACTTGTAATCACTAGAACATAGTTTAGTTAATTCTAAACTTGTTCGCAAATAAAAGTTAATCCTTCTAACTTGACTTTTAAAATCAAATAAACACATATTCTATATCTATATGATATGCTAACTTAATGATTTAAAACCTGGAAACACGAAAAACACCGTAAAACCGGATTTACGCCGTCGTAGTAACACCGCGGGCTGTTTTGGGTTAGTTAATTAAAAACTATGATAAACTTTGATTTAAAAGTTGTTATTCTGGGAAAATGATTTTTATTATGAACATGAAACTATATCCAAAAATTATGGTTAAACTCAAAGTGGAAGTATGTTTTCTAAAATGGTCATCTAGACGTCGTTCTTTCGACTGAAATGACTACCTTTACAAAAATGACTTGTAACTTATTTTTCTGACTATAAACCTATACTTTTTCTGTTTAGATTCATAAAATATAGTTCAATATGAAAGCATAGCAATTTGATTCACTCAAAACGGATTTAAAATGAAGAAGTTATGGGTAAAACAAGATTGGATAATTTTTCTCATTTTAGCTACGTGAAAATTGGTAACAAATCTATTCCAACCATAACTTAATCAACTTGTATTGTATATTATGTAATCTTGAGATACCATAAACACGTATACAATGTTTCAACCTATCATGTCGACACATCTATATATATTTCGGAACAACCATAGACACTCTATATGTGAATGTTGGAGTTAGCTATACAGGGTTGAGGTTGATTCCAAAATATATATAGTTTGAGTTGTGATCAATACTGAGATACGTATACACTGGTTCGTGGATTGATTCAAGATAATATTTATCGATTTATTTCTGTACATCTAACTGTGGACAACTAGTTGTAGGTTACTAACGAGGACAGCTGACTTAATAAACTTAAAACATCAAAATATATTAAAAGTGTAGTAAATATATTTTGAACATACTTTGATATATATGTATATATTGTTATAGGTTCGTGAATCAACCAGTGGCCAAGTCTTACTTCCCGACGAAGTAAAAATCTGTGAAAGTGAGTTATAGTCCCACTTTTAAAATCTAATATTTTTGGGATGAGAATACATGCAGGTTTTATAAATGATTTACAAAATAGACACAAGTACGTGAAACTACATTCTATGGTTGAATTATCGAAATCGAATATGCCCCTTTTTATTAAGTCTGGTAATCTAAGAATTAGGGAACAGACACCCTAATTGACGCAAATCCTAAAGATAGATCTATTGGGCCTAACAAACCCCATCCAAAGTACCGGATGCTTTAGTACTTCGAAATTATATCATATCCGAAGGGTGTCCCGGAATGATGGGGATATTCTTATATATGCATCTTGTTAATGTCGGTTACCAGGTGTTCACCATATGAATGATTTTTATCTCTATGTATGGGATGTGTATTGAAATATGAAATCTTGTGGTCTATTGTTACGATTTGATATATATAGGTTAAACCTATAACTCACCAACATTTTTATTGACGTTTAAAGCATGTTTATTCTCAGGTGAATACTAAGAGCTTCCGCTGTTGCATACTAAAATAAGGACAAGATTTGGAGTCCATGTTTGTATGATATTGTGTAAAAACTGCATTCAAGAAACTGATTTCGATGTAACATATTTGTATTGTAAACCATTATGTAATGGTCGTGTGTAAACAGGATATTTTAGATTATCATTATTTGATAATCTACGTAAAGCTTTTTAAACCTTTATTTATGAAATAAAGGTTATGGTTTGTTTTAAAAATAAATGCAGTCTTTGAAAAACGTCTCATAAAGAGGTCAAAACCTCGCAACGAAATCAATTAATATGGAACGTTTTTAATCAATAAGAACGGGACATTTCATAATTGACGCGAACTCTAAAGATAGATCTATCGGGCCCAACAAGCCCCATCCAATGTACCGGATGCTTTAGTACTTCGAAATTTATATCATGTCCGAAGGAGGATCCCGGAATGATGGGGATATTCTTATATACATATTGTGAATGTCGGTTACCAGGTGTTCAATCCATATGAATGATATTTTTGTCTCTATGTATGGGACGTATGTTTATGAGTAATGGAAATATGAAATCTTGTGGTCTATTAAAATTATGAAATGATTATTTATGATAAACTAATGAACTCACCAACTTTTTGGTTGACACTTGAAAGCATGTTTATTCTCAGGTACGAAAGGAATCTTCAGCTGTGCATTTGCTCATTTTAAAGATATTACTTGAAGTCATTCATGACATATTTCAAAAGACGTTGCATTCGAGTCATTGAGTTCATCAAGATTATTATTAAGTCAATTATAGTTAGATATATTATGAAATGGTATGCATGCCGTCAACTTTCGATGTAATGAAATATTGTCTTTTCAAAAACGAATGCAATGTTTGTAAAATGTATCATATAGAGGTCAAGTACCTCGCGATGTAATCAACTATTGTGAATTGTTTATAATCGATACGGACTTCATTCGGATGGATTAGGACGGGTCCTTTTAGTTGGTATCAGAGCGGTAGTCTTAGCGAACCAGGTCTTGCATTAGTGTGTCTAACTGATAGTCGTTAGAATGCATTAGTAAGTCTGGACTTCGACCGTGTCTGCATGTCAAAAGTTTTGCTTATCATTTTTGTCGAAAATCATCTGCTTATCATCCTAGGGAAATTACCTGCTCATTATTCTTAGTCTAGACACATTTACTGCATTGACGGCAAGAATAGTGTATAGACAAAAATTCATATCTTAGCGTATCTGACAATTCATATCTTAGTGTATCTGTTACTGTAGACCTTGCCTGATATCTCTCGTAAATTTCTCCTTAATTTAAGGGATCCTGGTACTATATATATCTATGTAAATTATGCATTGAGAATACCATCCAATTATCAATTACTGTCACTAAACTCTTCATATCAAAAATCTTTTCTGAGATCGCGTAAGATGGCCTCTACGAATCGACCAAGTTCCTCTGACTCCGAAGACAGCGTGACAGGAGCACACCAACCAATCAACTATCGTGATTACTGGAGAAAATGGGGGTGGGTTCGCGACATACTCACCCTATGGAGAAGGGAAGAAGGTACTCCATATCATGAATCGAATCTACCACCTAATCTTGGAGTACTTGACCCGCTCACCGGCGAACCCGTTCGCAATACTGTTTATACCCTTTTTGCAAGAATTTTTCGTCTTGAGGCTACCATTAACGGAAATAGAGGAGATATCCGACCTCTACCTCACACTGATAACCAACCAGGGTTAGTAGAAGAAGTTAGAGAACTCCGAGCTCGAGTATTAACTTTAGAGAGCATGGTACACAATTTGCAAGCACCAGCAGTATCACCAACACCAGTAACATCCCCAGCCTCAGCACCAACGACACCAGTACCACCAACAACCCAAGTCTCAACAATCCCTGCCTCAACATCTCATTCTGTACCCCGAGTATAATTATCATTCTACGTATCGTTCTACATTGATTATCTTCGTTCTTCATAACGATTAAATAATCTCTAAATGTTTTAGATATTATGTATTTTAATTCTAATGGTAAACCAAATGAGTTTAATATCATATTAACTCAATGAATCCATGATTACATTTGAAGAAAATATATATGTATATATGTTTTCATAAACATTGTAATTAAAAGTCTTTTGTACAAACTGTTAATGGTAAAAATATTTTAACGGGTAGGTAATACCCGAAGAATATTCAGATTTCACATTAATAAGTTACAATGTACATTCTACGAATCTGATTCAACTGTTATTTACTATCCTACTTACAACCACAGCTATACGAATCCGTTCACCACAAAATAACTATTTTCATTCAATTTCATATTTGGATTTTGACCTATCAGAATCCAACAAGTGGCATAATGAAAAAATAATGGACACAATAAAAATTGATTAGAAACAGACTAATTAACAATATGAAATTCGGTTAAGAATCCATGCTAACAAAATCCTAGCTAACTGTTCCTAGCTAACTGTTAATTCCATATTACATTTTATTTATCGCAATTTAATTATCGCAATTTAATTTATCGCAATTTATATTCTCGCAATTTTATATATCGTCATTTAATTTCTGTTATTTACTTTATGCATTTAATTTATCGTCATTTAATTTCTGTTATTTATTTTACGCACTTGTAATATCGGGACACGTATACAAGGTTTTGACATATCATATCGACGCATCTATATATATTATTTAGAATAACCATAGACACTCTATATGCAGTAATGATCGAGTTCTCTATACAGGGTTGAGGTTGATTCTATAATAATATATATAATTTGAGTTGTGATCGAGTCTGAGACATGTACACGAGTCATGATATGTATTAATTAATTCGAATTTTATATATTAAACTATATATGAATTATTGGACTGTTAACTGTGGACTATCAACATTGGACAATTAAAATGAATTAAAATATTGATTATAACATATGAAACTAAACAATTCTTCAAGTTTGCCACTTGATTTCATCTTAAACCTCATTTGTATCTTGACGATTCCAATCTGCGTTCAAACCTTTCATGATTTTTGAAAACACCTCAATCGAGAGGATAAACCAACCACACTTCATTTATGGGAGAAAAGATTGATTCATATAGTTATGCACCTAAGAAACTCTCAGCAACTGAGTAAAAGTTTAACACGTAGCCGCGCCAGATCCTTTGGCAATTATTAGCAAAAATAACATTGTGATCCCTTTTCAAAGTAGCCAATTTTGTCACAGCTCCAGCAAGTCAACTTCGACTTTTCATTCGAAGTAGCCTTACTATAATCCTTATATATACGATTACCCTTTTGATACCGTAGAATTCTTTTATATTCCACCATATTACCAGCAGACGTACCAACAACCTCGTTACTTCTTGGCTTAAATCTCTCTGACAAATCATTATATTTATTCATTGAAACCCCATTATATAATCATCCGCTTTAATCATGAATTTGTTAAGAAGTTTTTCAAGAAAGGTAACAATTACATCCCTAAAACTCTTTAAATTTGAATTTTAGTGTTCTTGAGCTAAATTTTACCTAATTTAATTTTGTTAATTTCTAGTGTAATTAGAGTTAAATTGTTAGTATATTATGCATGTATAACCTAGATTGATACTATTTAACATGATTTGAAGCCAAAAACTTTAAAATTTTTAGAAATCTAGGGTTTGTGTTCTTGAGCAATTTGGGCTTTTTGATATAAACATGTTATGGCCTATTTTTGTCATGAATTATTGCTAAATTAAGTAGTGTAACATATTTAGGTAGCTAAATGATCCAAACTTTGATCCTAAACATGATTTTTGAGAATTAAAGTGAACTTTTTAGGTCTAAAATTCATTAACTTGATTAAATTGATGTAAATGCCATTTGAAACTTGTTTAATTGCTAGTAATGATTATTTTGACATGTTATTTGAGTAGAATGCTTATGAACTTTGTAAACATTTTCATATATGCTTATTTGAAAAAGTATAGAATTGATAAAAATGTGAAAATGAGCATGAGTTTAATATAGATTAAACATGTTATTGTAATTGTTTCAAGTTGTTATTTTGCTAACACTAATGCATATTTGGATGCACAAATTTTGTGATTAATGTGTTTTGCAGAGATATACCGATATTGATGGTGCATCATCATCATCTAGGCAACCTGCTCCAGAACCCGAACCAGAAATGCAATATTATTCGGAGCAACAACAGGAACAACAACAACCTGATCAACACGTACCATACTATGATCCACAATAAGAATATGTTAATGCCTACGTACAATTTCCGATTCATCCAATAATAGAACACCCAACGATTCATGAAGAACAGTTGCATCCTAATTTGAGATTTGATCGAAGCTGGAGAGATTACCCGACGTACCAAAGTAACAAATTTAAACTGGTAACGAAAAATGTAGAAGTACCGAGGGTAATTGATTGGGAGCCTTCGGAAAGGGTCCAACTAGTTAACTCAGTTAGGCAGCATATGATTCAAAGGTATGGGAACTCTTCTTTTCCCGATTGGGAACGTTTATTCACCATTCGTAGGCCTGTATATAAGGAATGGTGTGTTGAGCTTATGAGTACTATATCACTTAATGCGGATGTAGTTAGGTTAGATGATAGAAGTTTTCTTAGATTTTTACTTGGCCGTAGGATGTACAGGATGTCCATGCTGGACATGACCAGGGCTTTACAGATTTACACTCCTGGTGAATTACTACTACCCGATTGTACAAATTTGATTTATCATGGGGAGCGGGTAGATAGGAATTTTGACGCGGATGCCGTCTGGAGGCATATGTCAAATTATAATGTTTTTACGCTGGGAGGAAGACACTCCTATTTAGATTTAACAAAGCAGAGCTACGTATTATACATAGATTTTTAGCTAATTCGATTACACAAAGAGGTAAAAATAAGGAGAAGATGACCTTACACGATTTATTTTACCTTAAGTGTATTCGAAACCCTAGAAGCTTTGTTAATATCCCCTACTGTGTTGGTTTTTATCTGTCTAAAATGGTGGCAGGAATACAGGATGGGGGAATAATAGGAGGAGGTATTTTTGTTACTCTCATTGGAGAGTATTTGGGTGTAGATAGGGATCAAGGGGGTCCACTGATGGTATGTAGGGAACAGGTTGACACTTTAGGATTGAAGGTCTATCGGGGTGCTAAGGTATTAAAGAGCAGACGCAATCAGGCAGTACCATATGATGGTCGTCATCCACAGGTAGAGAGAGGTTCAGATGAGGAAATGGAGGATGCGGATGACATTAGGGATGTCATTAGGGAGGCTATGACTGACGTCTACCAGCGTATAGATGAGGTAGAAATGACAAACGAGGCTAGACATAGTCGGTACGAGCAGTGGCAAGCCGAGAATGTGTACGAGCATTTCAGGCAACGACAGCATGATAGATGGCACTATCATCAGCATCAGATCATGAGCCAGCTATCACCTCAGGTACCACATAACTACGTACCGACCCGACCTGCTTACTATCCTCCACACCAGCCCGATATGCGACCACCATTTACTCTCTACGACCCTAACCAGGCCTATCAGTACACCTATAACCAACCGTGGAACCCGCCCGACGACATGAACTGGAACCCCTATCCAGATTGATATAGTTCCGTTGGTTTTTTTTATCTTTTATTATTTTTATTTATTTATGTTTAAACATATAATATTGTGATACTTTTATGTAAGTTTTAACATTTTTATTATGTTGTACTAATATTTCATATTTGATTTGAAAGTGGGATGATAAGTCCCATTTCAAATTACCATGCATGTTATTATTTGTATGTATGTATATTGTCAATTGTACACAACAGGGTAAAACAGCGAACTTTCAAAGACTGGCATTAAGTTCAGCAAAAGCTACTAATTTTGACGAAAAAACGAAAAACAAATGTGATGTAACAACAAGACGGAATGAACAAATGATGTGCACCATTTATCATTCAACAAACAAACGCCAATATGTTTGGAAACGTTGGTAAAATTTAATCATTTTTCTACACTAATCTCCCTCAATAATTTAAATTGTTACCGATTTCTTGCAAATGAGGGCATTGCAAGATCTTAAGTGTGGGAAGGGGTTAAATTCTTTCGGATTTTTAAAATTTTTGACTTATACACTTAGTTACCATTAAAAATACTAGTAACGCAGTAGTTGTATTAGAATCTAGTGCTCTCTGATAATAAAGAACGGCCCTAGTCTTATATACTGACTACCCAATTCTAGTAAAATTTTTCAAAATTTTCAAATAAATGAACTCAAAATCATGTTTATACAAATTTATGAACGATAAAACTAGGTGTTAACACCGAAATTATTGTTACCTCAGAAAGGACATAAATTGTGAAACAACCTAAAATGTTAGAATTCATTTAAAATGGAATAGAGGAAAATAAAAAGGCAAAGAAAGGAAAATAAAAGCCAAGTGTGGAAAAAATTTACCAAGTTATTTAGAACATATGTCACATATTTTTGTACAAATAATTAAAGATACTTTTGTTTTGGACAAAATTAACTGTTTTACCAGGTAAATTGTAATATATTTGAAAGAAAGATGGATCTACACGATGAATCAATTCCATCATTAAAAGGAAGTAAAGTCTTCCGAAAAAGAAATGCGCTTCTTGATTTAGGTCAAGAAGTTGTCGTCCAGACCAGTTGTAGAGTCTACGAAAAACCTTGAAAAGTTTTCTCGAAAATCAGCTGGAAATCCACGGACCTCAGCATCAAACAGGGTCGCCAAGTGGTCAGACTTATCCTAACCATGAGAGGATCTGTCTCGTACAATAGGGGGCACCGTGCAAATTAGCTTATAAGACTAATGAATCAGATCCCCAGAAAGGATAATCTCCTTAAAGATCAAAAATCAGCTTTTAAGACTGATATTACACAATCCTTGAGATTGACTTTTAAAGATTGAGAATTACAAAACTCATGGAATTCGATGATATCTAAACTCGAGCTTGAACGAGAAAATATTTTGATCAAAATTACAAACCGATTTGTTTTCTAAAAACCCATTTTTAATGCGCTCATTACCATTGAACGTAAAATCCTAAGAATTCACCTGGAATTCATTAGGTCACCTGAACCAAATCGGGTGTCAACCGTAAGAACGGTGGTTGCATAGCATGGTCGAAGACAGGACCTTGTGCCAGACCAAAAAACTATAGGGTGATCTTTACTATTGGTCCTACAAAAGATAGTAATTGCATCCGACATGTTATAGACCATAATCAAAAGCATGTCACGGGACATTGCCTCAATAGTTGCTTGTTCAACGCTTTCCTTTACAACCGGACGGTAGTTTACCAAAAGGTAATATACGGAGCAAGTAAACTGGACGTGTTGCTTTCCCAATACAAGGTTAGCAAGTGGGTGACACAAAACCGCAAGTTTTGAGCTAAAATTTTCAAATCTGAAACCCACAAAACCCACAAAAACATTTTGCAAACACCGATGAAGGGTTATTCCGAAAAACTTATCTAGGGTAAAAGCTAGATTTAATTTTCAAAAGATCAAATGTTTTCATAAAGATCTAATTTCCCAAAGGATCTAAATTTTCATAGTCATGTGGTACTGTAAACCACATCGTTACTACCATTGTTCATACCGCCGTATAGAAATCACTGATGTACAAAGTGTGAAGAATAAAGAAGTGATTCTAGTATTTTTATTTCAAGACTATATTGCTTGAGGACAAGCAACGCTCAAGTGTGGGAATATTTGATAATGCTAAAAACAAACATATATTTCATAGCATTATCCCTCAAGAAAGACAAGCTTTTAGTTACAATTGTTCTATTTACAAGTGATATTCGTTTAAATATTAAAAGGTGAAGACAAAAGACAGATTCGACGAATTGAAGACGCAAATGATCAAAAAGCTAAAAAGTACAAAGTACAATCAAAGTGGTTCAAATTATTGATGAGAAACGTCTAAAAGTTACAAGAGTACGAGCCGCGAAACCCAAAGTACAAGATATTAAATAGTACGAAAGGACGTTCAAAAATCCGGAACCGGGACCAGAGTCAACTCTCAACGCGCAGCGCAACGGACCAAAAATTACAAGTCAACGGAGTACAAGAATATAATATAATATATAATTAATTATATATAATTAATTATATTATATTATAAATATTATAAAAATCCAGCAGCCCACGTTTTGGAATCTTTGTGAGCTGGAAAAGCAGGCCATGCGATCGCATGGCCATGCGATCGCATGGCCAGAAGGCACAATTTCAATGCGATCGCATGGCAGTGAAAGGCTGGCCACATCTATAAATTTCGCAGTTTTTGGTCGAATGTTTGACACCTTTCTCTAATCTATCTCTCACTTTTACGATATATATATATATATATATATATATATATATATATATATATATATATATATATATAATATATAATTTTAATTTTAATTTAATAATAATAAGGGTATGTTAGCGAATGTTGTAAGTGCGTAAGTCAAAATTCTGTCCGTGTAACGCTACGCTATTATTAATCATTGTAAGTTATGTTCAACCTTTTTAAATTAATGTCTCGTAGCTAAGTTATTATTATGCTTATTTAAATTGAAGTAATCGTGATGTTGGGCTAAAATATTAAGATGAGGTAATTGGACTTTGTACCATAATTGGGGTTTGGACAAAAGAACGACACTTGTGGAAATTAGACTATGGGCTATTAATGATCTTTATATTTGTTTAGTTGAATGATAGTTTGTTAATTTAATATAAAAATTACAATTGGACATACCTATAAATAACCACATACACTCGATTGGACACGATGGGCGGGATATTTTTAAGTACTAATAATCATTCATTTGACCGGACACGGGAATGGATTAATAGTTAATGGACTTATTAAAACAGGGGTGAATTACATACAAGGAAAATTGGTGTAATTATAGTTTAAGTCCCCAATTAGTTGGAATATTTGACTTCGGATATAAGGATAATTTGACGAGGACACTCGCACTTTATATTTATGACTGATGGACTGTTATGGACAAAAATCATATGGTCATATTGAATAATTCAGGACAAAGAACAATTAACCCATGATAATAAATTAAAATCAACACGTCAAACATCATGATTACGAAAGTTTAAATAAGCATAATTCCTTTATTTCATATTTTATCGCACTTTTAGTTACTGTCATTTTATTTATTGCACTTTTAATTATCGTACTTTTTAATTATCACAATTTTATCGTCATTTTATTTATCGCACTTTAATTTATCGTTATTTACTTTATGCTTATATTAAGTTATATTTATGTTTAATATTTTACATTAGGTTTTAACTGCGACTAAAGTTTTAAAATCGACAAACCGGTCATTAAACGGTAAAAACCCCCTTTTAAAATAATAATACTACTTATATATATATATATATATATATATATATATATATATATATATATATATATATATATATATATATACAAATATAGTTCTAAGAATATAGCGTTAAACTTGGCTAGCTCCCTGTGGAACAAACCGGACTTACTAAAAACTACACTACTGTACGATTAGGTACACTGCCTATAAGTGTTGTAGCAAGGTTTAGGTATATTCACTCTATAAATAAATAAATAACTTGTGTAAAATTGTATCGTATTTAATAGTATTTCGTATCAAATATATAACTATTTCGTATACACCTCTACGCACATCATGAGTTATAGGTTTAACCTATATATTATCAAATCATAATAATAGACCACAAGATTTCATATTTCAATATACATACCATACATAGAGATAAAAATCATTCATATGGTGAACACCTGGTAACCGACATTAACAAGATGCATATAAGAATATCCCCTATCATTCCAGGATATCCATCGGACATGATAAAACAACATCGAAGTACTAAAGCATCCGCTACAATGGATGAGGTTTGTTGGGCACAATAGATCTATCTTTAGGATTCGCGTCAATTAGTAGACTGGTTTACTAATTCTTAGGTTACCAAGTAAAAGGGGCATATTCAGCTTCGATCGTTCAACCATAGAAAGTAGTTTCATGTACTTGTGTCTATTTTGTAAAACATTTATAAAGTTGCATGTATTCTCATCCCAAAAATATTAGATTTTAAAAGTGGGACTATAACTCACTTTCACAGATTTTTACTTCGTCGGGAAGTAAGACTTGGCCACTGATCGATTCACGAACTTATAACAAATATGTACATATATATCAAAGTATGTTCAAAATATTTTTACAACATTTTTAATACGTTTTTAAGTTTATTAAGTCAGCTGTCCTCGTTAGTAACCTACAACTAGTTGTTCACAGTTAGATGTACAGAAATAAATTGATATATATTATCTTGACCCAATTCACGACCCATTGTATACACGTCTCAGGCTAGATCACAACTCAAAGTATATATATTTTGGAATCAACCTCAACCATGTATAGCTAACTCCAACATTACTGCATATAGAGTGTCTATGGTTGTTCCAAATAATATATATAGATGGGTCGATATGATATGTCAAAACATTTCCATACGTGTCTATGGTATCCCAAGATTACATAATATATTAGAATACATGTATAATACAATATGAGTTAGCTATGATATGATTAATATAGATTTGTTACCAATTTTCACGTAGCTACAACAATCAAAAAATATCCAATCTTGTTTTACCCATAACTTCTTCGTTTTAAATCCGTTTTGAGTGAATCAAATTGCTATGGTTTCATATTGAACTTAAGTTTATGAATCTAAACAGAAAATGTATAAGTTTATAGTCGGAAATACAGGTTACAAGTCATTTTTGTAAAGGTAGTTATTTCAGTCGAAAGAACGACGTCTAGATGACTATTTTGAAAAACATAATTCCACTTTGAGTTTAACCATGATTTTTGGATATAGTTTCATGTTCATAATAAAAATCATTTTCCCAGAAGAACAACTTTTAAATCAAATTTTATCATAGTTTTTAATTATCAAACCCAAAACTGCCTGCGGTGTTACTACGACGACGTATATCCGATTTTACGGTGTTTTTCGTGTTTTCAGGTTTTAAATCATTAAGTTAGCATATCATATAGATATAGAACATGTGTCTAGTTGATTTTAAAATTCAAGTTAGAAGGATTAACTTTTGTTTGCGAACAAGTTTAGAATTAACTAAACTATGTTCTAGTGATTACAAGTTTAAACCTTCGAATAAGGTAGTTTTATATATGAATCGAATGATGTTATGAACATCATTACTACCTCAGGTTTTGTGGATAAAGCTACTGGAAATGAAAAAAATAGATCTAGCTTCAAAGGATCCTTGGATGGCTTGAAAGTTCTTGAGGCAAAATCATGACACGAAAACAAGTTCAAGTAAGATTTCCACTCGAAATAAGATTGTTAAAGTTATAGAAATTGAATCAAAGTTTGAATATGAGTATAAACTTGTATTAGAAAGATATCTTACTATAAATAAGAAAGATTTCTTGAGGTTGGATGATCACTTTACAAGATTGGAAGTAAGCTAGCAAACTAGGAAGTATTCTTGATTTTATGAAACTAGAACTTATAGAATTTATGAAGAACACTTAGAACATGAAGATAGAACTTGAGAGAGATCAATTAGATGAAGAAAATTGAAGAATGAAAGTATTTGTAAGTGTTTTTGGTCGTTGGTATATGGATTAGATATAAAGGATGTGTAATTTTGTTTACATGTAAATAAGTCATGAATGATTACTAATATTTTTGTAATTTTATGAGATATTTCATGCTAATTGCCAAATGATGGTTCCTACATGTGTTAGGTGACTCGCATGGGATTCTAAGAGCAATAGTACATACATCTAAAAGCTATGTATTGTACGAGTACGAATACGGGTGCATACGAGTAGAATTGTTTATGAAACTGAACGAGGATGTAATTGTAAGCATTTTTTTAAGTAGAAGTATTTTGATAAGTGTCTTGAAGTCTTTCAAAAGTGTATGAATACATATTAAAACACTACATGTATATATATTTTAACTGAGTCGTTAAGTCATCATTAGTCGTTACATGTAAATGTTGTTTTGAAACCTTTAGGTTAACGATCTTCTTAAATGTTGTTAACCCATTGTTTATTATATCTAAAGAGATTTTAAATTATTACATTATTATGATATCATGATATATTAATATATCTTAGTATGATATATATACAGTTAAATGTTATTACAACGATAATCGTTACATATATGTCTTGTTTCGAAATCATTAAGTTAGTAGTCTTGTTTTCACATATGTAGTTCATTGTTAATACACTTAATGACATGTTTACTTATCATTTATCATGATTAAACATAGTGTATCAATATTTTAATATGATTCATATGTATTTAGTAAGACGTTGTTATAACGATAATCGTTATATATATCGTTTCGAGTTTCTTAATTCAATAAACTCAATTTTATATATATAACTCATTGTTAAAATACCTAATGAGATACTTACTTATCATAATATCATGTTAAATATATATATAATCATACATATGTCATCATATAGTTTTTACAAGTTTTAACGTAAATGAATCACCGGTCAACTTGGGTGGTCAATTGTCTATATGAAACCTATTTCAATTAATCAAGTCTTAACAAGTTTGATTGCTTAACATGTTGGAAACACTTAATCATAACAATTTCATTTAATATATATATATATATATATATATATATATATATATATATATATATATATATATATATATATATATATATAACATGGAAAAGTTCGGGTCACTACAGTACCTACCCGTTAAATAAATTTCGTCCCGAAATTTTAAGCAGTTGGAGGTGTTGTCGTATCTTCTGGAAATAAATGCGGGTATTTATTTTTCATTTGATCTTCTCGTTCCCAGGTGAACTCGGGTCCTCTATAAGCATTCCATCAAACCTTAACAATTGGTATTTTGTTTTTCTTAAGTCTTTTAACCTCACGATCCATTATTTCGACGGGTTCTTCGATGAATTGAAGTTTTTCGTTGATTTGGATTTCGTCTAACGGAATAGTGAGATCTTCTTTAGCAAAACATTTCTTCAAATTCGAGACGTGGAAAGTGTTATGTACAGCCGAGAGTTGTTGAGGTAACTCAAGTTGGTAAGCTACTGGTCCGACACGATCAATAATCTTGAATGGTCCAATATACCTTGTATTTAATTTCCCTAGTTTACCAAATCGAACAACACCTTTCCAAGGTGCAACTTTAAGCATGACCATCTCTCCAATTTTGAATTCTATATCTTTTCTTTTAATGTCAGCGTAGCTCTTTTGTCGACTCTGGGCGGTTTTCAACCGTTGTTGAATTTGGATGATCTTCTCGGTAGTTTCTTGTATTATATCCGGACCCGTAATCTGTCTATCCCTCACTTCACTCCAACAAATCGGAGACCTGCACTTTCTACCATAGAGTGCTTCAAACGGCGCCATCTCAATGCTTGAATGGTAGCTATTGTTGTAGAAAAATTCTGCTAACGGAAGGTGTCGATCCCAATTGTTTCCGAAATCAATAACACATGCTCGTAGCATGTCTTGAAGCGTTTGTATCGTCCTTTTGCTCTGCCCATCAGTTTGTGGATGATAAGCAGTACTCATGTCTAGACGAGTTCCTAATGCTTGCTGTAATGTCTGCCAGAATCTTGAAATAAATCTGCCATCCCTATCAGAGATAATAAAGATTGGTATTCCATGTCTGGAGATAACTTCCTTCAAGTACAGTCGTGCTAACTTCTCCATCTTATCATCTTCTCTTATTGGCAGGAAATGTGCTGATTTGATGAGACGATCAATTTTTACCCAAATAGTATGAAAACCACTTGCAGTCCTTGGCAATTTAGTGATGAAATCTATGGTAATGTTTTTCCATTTCCATTCCGGGATTTCGGGTTGTTGAAGTAGACCTAATGGTTTATGATGCTCAGCTTTGACCTTAGAACACGTCAAACATTCTCCTACGTATTTAGCAACATCGGCTTTCATACCCGGCCACCAAAAATGTTTCTTGAGATCCTTGTACATCTTCCCCGTTCCAGGGTGTATTGAGTATATAGTTTTATGAGCTTCTCTAAGTACCATTTCTCTCATATCTCCAAAATATTGGTACCCAAATTCTTTCAGCCCTATACCGGGTTCCGTCTTCCCGAATATTAAGATGCTTCTCCGATCCTTTGGGTATTTCATCCTTTAAATTTCCCTCTTTTAAAACTCCTTGTTGCGCCTCCTTTATTTGGGTAGTAAGGTTAGTGTGAATCATTATATTCATAGCTTTTACTCGAATGGGTTCTCTGTCCTTTCTGCTCAAGGCGTCGGCTACCACATTTGCCTTCCCTGGGTGATAACGAATCTCAAAGTCGTAATCATTCAACAATTCAATCCACCTGTGCTGCCTCATGTTCAGTTGTTTCTGATTAAATATGTGTTGAAGACTTTTGTGGTCGGTATATATAATACTTTTGACCCCATATAAGTAGTGCCTCCAAGTCTTTAATGCAAAAACAACCGCGCCTAATTCCAAATCATGGGTCGTATAATTCTGCTCGTGAATCTTTAACTTTCTCGACAATTAAGCAATTACCTTCGTTCGTTGCATTAATACACAACCGAGACCTTGCTTTGAAGCGTCACAATATATCACAAAATCATCATTCCCTTCAGGTAATGACAATATAGGTGCCGTAGTTAACTTTTTCTTTAACAATTGAAACACTTTCTCTTGTTCATCCTTCCATTCAAATTTCCTCCCTTTATGCGTTAATGCAGTCAATGGTTTTGCTATTCTGGAAAAATCTTGGATGAACCTTCTGTAGTAGCCAGCTAGTCCTAAAAATTGGCGTATATGCTTCGGAGTTTTTGGGATTTTCCATTTTTCAACGGTTTCAATCTTTGCTGGATCCACCTGAATACCTTCTTTGTTCACTATGTGACCGAGGAATTGAACTTCTTCCAACCAAAATGCACACTTTGAAAACTTACCGTACAGTTTTTCTTTTCTCAGCAACTCTAGCACTTTTCTTAAATGTTCTTCATGCTCTTGATCATTCTTCGAGTAAATAAGTATGTCATCGATGAAAACAATGACAAACTTGTCAAGATATGGCCCACACACTCGGTTCATGAGGTCCATGAACACAGCTGGTGTGCTCGTCAATCCAAACGGCATAACCATAAACTCGTAATGACCGTAACGCGTCCTAAAATTAGTCTTTGGAATATCATCCTCCTTCACCCGCATTTGATGATATCCAGAACGTAACTCGATCTTCGAATAAATTGACGAGCCTTGTAGTTGATCAAATAAGTCGTCGATTCTCGGTAATGGGTAACGGTTCTTGATGGTAAGTTTGTTCAACTCTCGGTAGTCGATACACAACCTGAATGTACCATCTTTCTTCTTGACAAACAGAACAGGAGCTCCCCATGGTGATGTACTTGGTCGAATGAAACCACGCTCTAAAAGTTCCTGTAACTGACTTTGTAATTCTTTCATTTCACTGGGTGCGAGTCTGTATGGAGCACGAGCTATTGGTGCAGCTCCTGGTACAAGGTCTATTTGAAATTCAACGGATCGATGTGGGGGTAATCCCGGTAATTCTTTCAGAAATACATCGGAAAATTCTTTTGCGACGGGAACATCACGGATGTTCTTTTCTTCAGGTTTAACTTCCTCGATGTGTGCTAGAATGACGTAACAACCTTTTCTTATTAGTTTTTGCGCCTTCAAACTACTAATAAGATTTAACTTCGCGTTGTTCTTTTCTCCGTACACCATTAAAGGTTTTCCTTTTTCACGCATAATGCGAATTGCATTTTTGTAACAAACGATCTCTGCTTTCACTTCTTTCAACCAGTCCATACCGATTATCACATCAAAACTCCCTAACTCTACTGGTATCAAGTCAATCTTAAATGTTTCGCTAACTAGTTTAATTTCTTGATTCCGACATATATTATCTGCTGTAATTAATTTACCGTTTGCTAATTCGAGTAAAAATTTATTATCCAAGGGCGTCGGTGAACAACTTAGTTTAGCACAAAAATCTCTACTCATATAGCTTCTATCCGCACCCAAATCAAATAAAACATAAGCATATTTATTGTCAATGAGAAACGTACCCGTAACAAGCTCCGGGTCTTCCTGCGCTTCTATCGTATTAATATTGAAAACTCTTCCGCGGCCCTGCCCATTAGTATTCCCCTGATTCGGGCAATTTCTACTAAAGTGGCCCGGTTTTCAACATCCAAAACAAACTATGGCGGTATTATTTGTTCCGACATTATTTGTTCCGACATTATTTGTTCCTTTAGTTCTGTTATGCATTGGTCCGTAGATTTCGCACTTCTTCGCGCAATGACCATTTCTTTTACACCTGTTGCAAAATGTCGTGCAGAACCCCAGGTGATGCTCTTCACATCTTTGGCATGGCTGTTTTTGGTTTTTATTGCCATTGTTGTTATTGAGATTGTTGTTGGGATTGTTATTGTTATTGTTGTTGTTGTTGTTGTTGTTGTTGTTGTTGTTGTTGTTGTCGTTATTGTTGTTGGGCCGGTTATTATAGTTGTTGTTGGGACGTTTGTTGAAGTTGTTGTTGCGATTGATGTTGCGGTTATTGGGATAGTTGTTGCGATTGTGGTTATGATTGTTGTTGTTGTATTGGTGACTCTTGTCATTGGTTTCTTCTCACTTTCTCTTGACTTGTTTCATGTTAGCCTCTTCGGTCGCCTGCTCTTTAATCCTTCCTTCGATCTGGTTCACTAATTTGTGAGCCATTCGACTTGCCTTTTGTATGGAGGCGGGCTCGTGTGAACTCACATCTTCTTGAATTCTTTCCGGTAACCCTTTAACAAATGCATCGATCTTCTCTTCTTCGTCTTCAAATGTTCTGGGACACAATAGGCACAATTCTGTAAAATCGTCGTTCGTACGTGGTGATATCGAAACCTTGCTTTCGTAATCCTCTAAGCTCTACCTTGAGCTTATTGACCTCGTTCCTGGTGTAGTGACCCGAACTTTTCCAGGTTTATATATATTAAATGAAATTTTTATTTACATGATTAAGTGTTTCCAACATGTTAAGAAATCAAACTTGTTAAGACTTGATTAATTGAAATAGGTTTCATATAGACATTTGACTATCCAAGTTGACCGGTGATTCACGAACGTTAAAACTTGTAAAAACTATATGATGACATATATATGGATATATATATAGTTAACATGATATTATGATAAGAAAACATATCATTAAGTATATTAACAATGAACTACATATGTAAAAACAAGACTACTAACTTAATGATTTTGAAACGACACATATATGTAACGATTATCGTTGTAACGACATTTAATGTATATATATATATCATATTAAGATATATTAATACATCATTATATCATGATAATGTAATATTTTAACATCTCATTTGATTTAATAAACAATGGGTTAACAACATTTAACAAGATCGTTAACATAAAGGTTTCAAATCAACATTTACATGTAACGACTAACGATGACTTAACGACTCAGTTAAAATGTATATAAATGTAGTGTTTTAATATGTATTCATACACTTTTGAAAGACTTTAAGACACTTATCAAAATACTTCTACTTAACAAAAATGCTTACAATTACATCCTCGTTCAGTTTCATCAACAATTCTACTCGTATACACCCGTATTCGTACTCGTACAATACACAGCTTTTAGATGTATGTACTATTGGTATATACACTCCAATGATCAGCTTTTAGCAGCCCATGTGAGTCACCTAACACATGTAGGAACCATCATTTGGCAACTAGCATGAAATATCTCATAAAATTACAAAAATATGAGTAATCATTCATGACTTATTTACATATAAACAAAATTACTCATCCTTTATATCTAATCCATATACCAACGACCAAAAACACCTACAAACACTTTCATTATTCAATTTTCTTCATCTAATTAATCTCTCTCAAGTTCTATCTTCAAGTTCTAAGTGTTCTTCATAAATTCTACAAGTTCTAGTTTCATAAAATCAAGAATACTTCCAAGTTTGCTAGCTTACTTCCAATCTTGTGGAGTGATCATCCAACCTCAAGAAATCTTTCTTATTTACAGTAAGATATCTTTCTAATACAAGGTAATACTCATATTCAAACTTTGATTCAATTTCTATAACTATAACAATCTTATTTCGAGTGGAAATCTTACTTGAACTTGTTTTCGTGTCATGATTCTACTTCAAGAACTTTCAAGCCATCCAAGATCCTTTGAAGCTAGATCATTTCTTGTCACTTGTAGTAGGTTTACCTACTAAACTTGAGGTAGTAATGATGTTCATAACATCATTCGATTCATACATATAAAACTATCTTATTCGAAGATTTGAACATGTAATCACTAGAACATAGTTTAGTTAATTCTAAACTTGTTCGTAAACAAAAGTTAATCCTTCTAACCTGACTTTTAAAATCAACTTAACACATGTTCTATATCTATATGATATGCTAACTTAATGATTTAAAACCTGAAAACACGAAAAACACCGTAAAACCGGATATACGCCGTCGTAGTAACACCGCAGGCTGTTTTGGGTTAGTTAATTAAAAACTATGATAAACTTTGATTTAAAAGTTGTTATTCTGGGAAAATTATTTTTCTTATGAACATGAAACTATATCCAAAAATTATGGTTAAACTCAAAGTGAAAGTATGTTTTCCAAAATGGTCATCTAGACGTCGTTCTTTCGACTGAAATGACTACCTTTACAAAAATGACTTGTAACTTATATTTCAGACTATAAACCTATACTTTTTCTGTCTATATTCATAAAATAGAGTTTAATGTAAAACCATAGCAATTTGATTCACTCAAAACGGATTCAAAACGAATAAGTTATGGGTAAAACAAGATTGGATATTTTTTCTTGTTGTAGCTACGTGAAAATTGGTAACAAATCTATATTAATCATATCCTAGCTAACTTATATTGTATTATACATGTATTCTAATATATTATGTAATCTTGAGATACCATAGACACGTATGCAAATGTTTTGACATATCATATCGACCCATGTGTATATATTATTTGGAACAACCATAGACACTCTATATGCAGTAATGTGGGAGTTAGCTATACAGGGTTGAGGTTGATTCCAAAAATATATATACTTTGAGTTGTGATCTAGCCTGAGACGTGTATACACTGGGTCGTGGATTGATTCAAGATAATATATATCAATTTTTTTCTGTACATCTAACTTTGGACAACTAGTTGTAGGTTACTAACGAGGACAGCTGACTTAATAAACTTAAAACATCAAAATGTATTAAAAGTGTTGTAAATATATTTTGAACATACTTTGATATATATGTACATATTTGTTATAGGTTCGTGAATCGACCAGTGGCCAAGTATTACTTCTCGACGAATTAAAAATCTGTGAAAGTGAGTTATAGTCCCACTTTTAAAATCTAATATTTTGGGATGAGAATACATGCAGTTTTATAAATATTTTACGAAATAGACACAAATAATTAAAACTACATTATATGGGTGAATGATTGAAGCCGAATATGCCCCTTTTGCTTGGTAACCTAAGAATTAGTAAACCGATCTACTAGTTGACGTGAATCCTAAAGATAGATCTATTGGGCCTAACGAACCCCATCCAAAGTACCGGATGCTTTAGTATTTCGAATTCGTTTTTATCATGTCCGAAGGATTTTCCTGAATGATAGGGGATATTCTTATATGCATCTTGTTAATGTCGGTTACCAGGTGTTCACCATATGAATGAATTTTATCTCTATGTATGGGATGTATATTGAAATATGAAATCTTGTGGTCTATTATTATGATTTGATAATATATAGGTTAAACCTATAACTCACCAACATTTTTGTTGACGTTTTAAGCATGTTTATTCTCAGGTGATTATTAAGAGCTTCTGCTATTGCATACTAAAATAAGGACTAGATTTGGAGTCCATGCTTGTATGATATTATGTAAAAATTGCATTCAAGAAACTTATTTTTGATGTAATATATTCTTATTGTAAACCATTATGTAATGGTCGTGTGTAAACGGTATATTTTAGATTATCATTATTTGATAATCTACGTAATGCTTTTTAAACCTTTATAGATAAAATAAAGGTTATGGTTGTTTTAAAAATGAATGCAGTCTTTGAAAAACGTCTCATATAGAGGTCAAAACCTCACGACGAAATCAATTAATATGGAACGTTTATAATTAATATGAACGGGACATTTCACCTGGGACGATACTGCTCGTTCATCAATTGCTTGAATGCTGACCATGGTAGTGCGTAAGCAGCATCTTGTCCTACCTGCTCGAGATAGGTATTCCACCACGTTAACGCCGTACCTATGAAGGTATGCGTAGCGTACTTAACTTTGTCCTCTTCAGTACACTTTTTATGGCAAACACCGATTCGATCTTCTTGGTCCACCGTTTCAATCCAATTGGTCCTTCGGTTCCATCAAATTCCAAAGGTTTGCAGGCAGTGAATTCTTTGTAGGAGCATCCTACACGATTTCTTGTGAAATTAGTTCCACTGCTAGATCCAGAGTTATTGTTATTTGGCATTGCAGCCTGTACTGCGGCTATTTTGCTGCAAGGAAAACACGGAAGTCTTCCTCACTCATGTTCAAGTTCTGACGAGTCGCCGGTGCCATTTCCTTCAAAATAGTCAAAAGAATTGAGTTAATCATATAGAATTTAAGAGTAGTCAATAGTATTTCATCGCATAATATGAACTTATTTATAAAAGCTTTTTCTTCATATTAGCATTTTATAGTTTTAATTCGAGTAGTACCTACTCGTTAAGTTCATACTTAGCAGCTATTATACAATTCAACTACTACGATTCTATATGAAAAACTTATTACAATAATATTTCGTGTTCAAACTTTATACAATATTTTACAAACTTACAATACCGCTATAATACATATAGGATGAAATATATCACATAATAACTTTGCTACTCGGCAGCTATGAAGGCAATTCTAGTTAATACGTAAGTTGTTCAGCAAAAGAAATAAAGACAGGTAATTCATAAGTCCAGAAACAAGTCATGCATTCAGGTTTTACTAAGACGACTTCCTATCCTTGATCGAATGGAAAGTAACCGTTATGACCATTGGCTAGGTAGTATGTTGTAATGTAATCAAAAGGACGAGGGTTTCGTAATGTCCAACAGCCCCGTAATAATCTAAAAACCTTGTTTCTCACCCCAACTACTGAATCCGTCACTTGTGGGAACGTTTTATTTAAAAGTTGTAATCCAATGTTCTTTTTCTCACTTTGGTAAGAAGCGAACATTACTAATCCGTAAGCATAACATGCTTCTTTATGTTGCATGTTAGAAGCTCTTTCTAACTCATGAAATCCTATGTTGGGATATGTTGAGTCAAAATAGGTTCTTAACCCGTAGCGTAAAATTGCATTTGGGTTCCCCGCATTTAACGCTTTAAAGAAAACACGACGTAACTTACGGTCTCCCCAATGTAATATACCCCACCTATCAAAGGAAAGCCTTTTATAAACTAAGGCATTTCTGGAAATTCTTTCAAATGTTTGACAAGTTAATTTCGCCATAACTAAATGTGCTGATGAATTCTGACCGACTCTAGACAAGATTTCCTCAATCATATCCTCTGGTAGGTCTTCTAAAATATTCGGTTGTCTACCCTTAACGTCCATTTTGTTTTTATACTGTAAAATAGACAAGGATTAAATTCGTAAAAGATAATTAACAACAATACAAGCAATTTTTACATAGAACATAAAAGTACAAGCACACTACAATACATATAATACACAACATGATTACAACCCTCTAATCTGAATCACTGGTTTCTTCTTCTTCGGACTTGGTTCGTTTTCCTAATTTTCTAGGGATATATGGCGTTCCTCTAATATGAGCCATCGTTTTCCACAATGGTTTAGAAAAACCTGGTGGTTTAGAGGTTCCCGGGTTATTGTTACACTTTAAGAAATACGGACATTGTCGATACATATAAAGTTCATCGGGGTTGGAATCAGGTTTCTCTATTTTTATACATTTTCCCTTATTATTTTCTTTTGCTTTATTAAATTGGGTCGAGGTAATTTCTATAACATCATCGGAATCCGATTCATCAGAAAATTGGTAATCTTCCCAATATTTTGCTACCTTGGCGGAAACACCATTGACCATTATTGACTTTGGTCCGTTGGTTGAGGATTTTCTTTTATTTGATCGATTTACAGTAGGTATCAATATTTCTTCCTCTGGAACCTCTTCTTCTTTCGGTTCCTCCTCTTCCGGTTCCTCCTCTTCCGGTTCCTCTTCTTCCGGTTCCTCCTCTTCCGGTTCCTTTTCGGGAATTTGTGAATCTTCCCAAAGTATATTCGACTCTTCATTATTATTAGGTGAGTCGATGGGATTTGTAGTAGTGGTAGACATCTATCACACAATATCAAACACATTAAGAGGTTAATATATCACATAATATTTACATGTTAATAATATATATAGTTTCCAACAAAAGTGTTAAGCAATAGTTTTTAGAGAAAACACGGTCGAAGTCCAGACTCACTAATGTATCCTAACAAACTCGATAAGACACACTAATGAAAATTTCTGGTTCTCTAAGACCAACTCTCGGATACCAACTGAAATGTCCCGTTCATATTGATTATAAACGTTCCATATTAATTAATTTCGTTGCGAGGTTTTGACCTCTATATGAGACGTTTTTCAAAGACTGCATTCATTTTTAAAACAACCATAACCTTTATTTTATCTATAAAGGTTTAAAAAGCATTACGTAGATTATCAAATAATGATAATCTAAAATATACTGTTTACACACGACCATTACATAATGGTTTACAATAAGAATATATTACATCAAAAATAAGTTTCTTGAATGCAGTTTTTTACATAATATCATAGAAGCATGGACTCCAAATCTTGTCCTTATTTTAGTATGCAACAGTGAAAGCTCTTAATAATCACCTGAGAATAAACATGCTTAAAACGTCAACAAAAATGTTGGTGAGTTATAGGTTTAACCTATATATTATCAAATCATAATAATAGACCACAAGATTTCATATTTCAATATACATCTCATACATAGAGATAAAAATCATTCATATGGTGAACACCTGGTAATCGACATTAACAAGATGCATATAAGAATATCCCCTATCATTCCGGGATATCCATCGGACATGATAAAACAACATCGAAGTACTAAAGCATCCGCAACAAAGGATGGGGTTTGTTGGGCCCAATAGATCTATCTTTAGGATTCGCGTCAATTAGTAGACTAGTTTACTAATTCTTAGGTTACCAAGTAAAAGGGGCATATTCGGCTTCGATAATTCAACCATAGAAATTAGTTTCATGTACTTGTGTCTATTTTGTAAAACATTTATAAAACTGCATGTATTCTCATCCCAAAAATATTAGATTTTAAAAGTGGGACTATAACTCACATTCACAGATTTTTACTTCGTCGAGAAGTAAGACTTGGCCACTGGTCGATTCAAATATGTACATATATATCAAAGTATGTTCAAAATATTTTTACAACATTTTTAATACGTTTTAATGTTTTTAAGTTTATTAAGTCAGCTGTCCTCGTTAGTAACCTACAACTAGTTGTCCATAGTTAGATGTACAGAAATAAATTGATATATATTATCTTGACCTAATCCACGACCCAGTGTATACACGTCTCAGGCTAGATCACAACTCAAAATAAATATATTTTTGGAATCAACCTCAACCTTGTATAGCTAACTCCAACATTACTGCATATAGAGTGTCTATGGTTATTCCAAATAATATATATAGATGGGTCGATATGATATGTTAAAACATTTGCATACGTGTCTATGGTATCCCAAGATTACATAATATATTAGAATACATGTATAATAAATATGAGTTAGCAAGGATATGATTAATATAGATTTATTACCAATTTTCACGTAGCTACAACAATCAAAAAATATCCAATCTTGTTTTACCCATAACTTCTTCGTTTTAAATCCGTTTTGAGTGAATCAAATTGCTATGGTTTCAAATTGAACTTAAGTTTATGAATCTAAACAGAAAAAGTATAAGTTTATAGTCAAAAATACAGGTTGCAAGTCGTTTTTGTAAAGGTAGTCATTTCAGTCGAAAGAATGACGTCTTGATGACCATTTTGAAAAACATACTTCCACTTTGAGTTTAACCATGATTTTTGGATATAGTTTCATGTTCATAAGAAAAATCATTTTCCCAGAAGAACAACTTTTAAATCAAAGTTTATCATAGTTTTTAATTAACTAACCCAAAACAGCCTGCGGTGTTACTACGACGGCGTATATCCGGTTTTACGGTGTTTTTCGTGTTTTCAGGTTTTAAATCATTAAGTTAGCATATCATATAGATATAGAACATGTGTCTAGTTGA
This sequence comes from Rutidosis leptorrhynchoides, assembly GCF_046630445.1. Lineage (NCBI taxonomy): Eukaryota > Viridiplantae > Streptophyta > Magnoliopsida > Asterales > Asteraceae > Rutidosis > Rutidosis leptorrhynchoides. The sequence goes on from NC_092336.1 coordinate 487,887,046, forward strand.
TTTTAAAAGTCAGATTAGAAGGATTAACTTTTGTTTACGAACAAGTTTAGAATTAACTAAACTATGTTCTAGTGATTACATGTTCAAATCTTCGAATAAGATAGTTTTATATGTATGAATCGAATGATGTTATGAACATCATTACTACCTCCAGTTTCGTGGATAAACCTACTGAAAATGAGAAAAATAGATCTAGCTTCAAAGGATCCTTGGATGGCTTGAAAGTTCTTGAAGCAAAATCATGACACGAAAACAAGTTCAAGTAAGATTTTCACTCGAAATAAGATTGTTAAAGTTATAGAAATTGAATCAAAGTTTGAATATGAGTATTACCTTGTATTAGAAATATATCTTACTGTAAATAAGAAAGATTTCTTGAGGTTGGATGATCACTTTACAAGATTGGAAGTAAGCTAGCAAACTTTGAAGTATTCTTGATTTTATGAAACTAGAACTTATAGAATTTATGAAGAACACTTAGAACTTAAAGATATAACTTGAGAGAGATCAATTAGATGAAGAAAATTGAAGAATGAAAGTGATTGTAGGTGTTTTTGGTCATTGGTATATGGATTAGATATAAAGGATGTGTAATTTGGTTTACATGTAAATAAGTCATGAATGATTACTAATATTTTTATAATTTTATGAGATATTTCATGCTAATTGCCAAATGATGGTTCTCACATGTGTTAGGTGACTCACATGGGATGCTAAAAGCTGATCATTGGAGTGTATATACCAATAGTACATACATCTAAAAGCTGTGTATTGTACGAGTACGAATACGGGTGCATACGAGTAGAATTGTTGATGAAACTGAACGAGGATGTAATTGTAAGCATTTTTGTTAAGTAGAAGTATTTTGATAAGTGTCTTGAAGTCTTTCAAAAGTTCATGAATATGAAATGTCCCGTTCTTATTGATTAAAAACGTTCCATATTAATTGATTTCGTTGCGAGGTTTTGACCTCTATATGAGACGTTTTTCAAAGACTGCATTCATTTTAAAACAAACCATAACCTTTATTTCATCAATAAAGGTTTAAAAAGCTTTACGTAGATTATCAAATAATGATAATCTAAAATATCATGTTTACACACGACTATTACATAATTGTTTACAATACAAATATGTTACAACGAAATAAGTTTCTTGAATGTAGTTTTTACACAATATCATACAAGCATGGACTCCAAATCTTGTCCTTATTTAAGTATGCGACAGCGGAAGCTCTTAATAATCTCCTGAGAATAAACATGCTTAAAACGTCAACAAAAATGTTGGTGAGTTATAGGTTTAACCTATATATATCAAATCGTAACAATAGACCACAAGATTTCATATTTCAATATACATCCCATACATAGAGATAAAAATCATTCATATGGTGAACACCTGGTAACCGACATTAACAAGATGCATATATTAGAATATCCCCATCATTCCGGGACACCCTTCGGATATGATATAAATTTCGAAGTACTAAAGCATCCGGTACTTTGGATGGGGTTTGTTAGGCCCAATAGATCTATCTTTAGGATTCGCGTCAATTAGGGTGTCTGTTCCCTAATTCTTAGATTACCAGACTTAATAAAAAGGGGCATATTCGATTTCGATAATTCAACCATAGAATGTAGTTTCACGTACTTGTGTTTATTTTGTAAATCATTTATAAAATCTGCATGTATTCTCATCCCAAAAATAATAGATTTTAAAAGTGGGACTATAACTCACTTTCACAGATTTTTACTTCGTCGGGAAGTAAGACTTGGCTACTGGTCGATTCACGAACCTATAACAATTATGTACATATATATCAAAGTATGTTCAAAATATATTTACAACATTTTTAATACGGTTTAATGTTTTAAGTTTATTAAGTCAGCTGTCCTCGTTAGTAACCTACAACTAGTTGTCCACAATTAGATGTACAGAAATAAATTGATATATATATTATCTTGAATCAATCCACGACCCAGTGTATACACGTCTCAGGCTAGATCACAACTCAAACTATATATATTTTTGGAATCAACCTCAACCCTGTATAGCTAACTCCGACATTACTGCATATAGAGTGTCTATGGTTGTTCCAAATAATATATATAGATGGGTCGATATGATATGTCAAAATATTTGCATACGTGTCTATGGTATCCCAAGATTACATAATATATTAGAATACATGTATAATACAATATAAGTTAGCTAGGATATGATTTGTATAGAATTGTTAATATTTCCCGTAGCTACTAAAATCAAAAAATATCCAATCTTGTTTTACCCATAACTTCTTCATTTTAAATCCGTTTTGAGTGAATAAAATTGCTATGGTTTCATATTGAACTCTATTTTATGAATCTAAACAGAAAAAGTATAGGTTTATAGTTGTAAATATAAGTTACAAGTCGTTTTTGTAAGAGGTAGTCATTTCAGTCGAAAGAACGACGTCTTGATGACAATTTTGAAAAACATACTTCCACTTTGAGTTTAACCATGATTTTTGGATATAGTTTCATGTTCATAAGCAAAATTATTTTCCCAGAAGAACAACTTTTAAATCAAAGTTTATCATAGTTTTTAATTATCAAACCCAAAACAGCCCGCGGTGTTACTACAACGGCGTATATCCGGTTTTACGGTGTTTTTCGTGTTTTCCGATTTTAAATCATTAAGTTAGCATATCATATAGATATAGAACATGTGTTTAGTTGATTTTTAAAAGTCAAGTTAGAAGGATTAACTTTTTTTTGCGAACAAGTTTAGAATTAACTAAACTATGTTCTAGTGATTTCAAGTTTAAACCTTCGAATAAGATAGCTTTATATGTATGAATCGAATGATGTTATGAACATCATTACTACCTCAAGTTTTCTGGATAAAACTACTGGAAATGAGAAAAATGGATCTAGCTTCAAAGGATCCTTGGATGGCTTGAAAGTTCTTGAAGCAGAATCATGACACGAAAACAAGTTCAAGTAAGATTTCCACTCAAAATAAGATTGTTATAGTTATAGAAATTGAATCAAAGTTTGAATATGAGTATTACCTTGTATTAGAAAGATATCTTACTGTAAATAAGAAAGATTTCTTGAGGTTGGATGATCACTCTACAAGATTAGAAGTAAGCTAGCAAACTTGGAAGTATTCTTGATTTTATGAAACTAGAACTTGTAGAATTTATGAAGAACACTTAGAACTTGAAGATAGAACTTAAGAGAGATCAATTAGATGAAGAAAATTGAAGAATGAAAGTGTTTGTTGGTGTTTTTGGTCGTTGGTGTATGGATTAGATATAAAGGATATGTAATTTTGTTTTCATGTAAATAAGTCATGAATGATTACTCATATTTTTGTAATTTTATGAGATATTTCATGATAGTTGCCAAATGATGGTTCCCACATGTGTTAGGTGACTCACATGGGCTGCTAAGAGCTGATCATTAGAGTGTATATACTAATAGTACATACATCTAAAAGCTGTGTATTGTACGAGTACGAATACGGGTGCATACGAGTAGAATTGTTGATGAAACTGAACGAGGATGTAATTGTAAGCATTTTTGTTAAGTAGAAGTATTTTGATAAGTGTCTTGAAGTCTTTCAAAAGTATATGAATACATATTAAAACAATATATGTATATACATTTTAACTGAGTCGTTAAGTCATCATTAGTCGTTACATGTAGGTGTTGTTTTGAAACCTTTAGGTTAACGATCTTGTTAAATGTTGTTAACCCAATGTTTATAATATCAAATGAGATTTTAAATTATTATATTATCATGATATTATGATGTAATAATATCTCTTAATATGATATATATACATTAAATGTCGATACAACGATAATCGTTACATATATGTCTCGTTTCAAAATCATTAAGTTAGTAGTCTTGTTTTTACATATGTAGTTCATTGTTAATATACTTAATGATATGTTTACTTATCATAATATCATGTTAACTATATATATAACCATATATATGTCATCATATAGTTTTTACAAGTTTTAACGTTCGTGAATCACCGGTCAACATGGGTGGTCAATTGTCTATATGAAACCTATTTCAATTAATCAAGTCTTAACAAGTTTGATTGCTTAACATGTTGGAAATACTTAATCATAACAATTTCATTTAATATATATATATATATAAACATGAAAAAGTTTGGGTCACTACAGTACCTACCCGTTAAATAAATTTCGTCCCGAATTTTTAAGCAGTTGGAGGTGTTGACGTATCTTCTGGAAATAAATGCGGGTATTTCTTCTTCATCTGATCTTCTCGTTCCCAGTTGAACTCGGGTCCTCTACGAACATTCCATCGAACCTTAACAATTGGTATCTTATTTTGCTTAAGTATTTTAACCTCACGATCCATTATTTCGACGGGTTCTTCGATGTATTGAAGTTTTTCGTTGATTTGGACTTCATCTAACGGAATAGTGAGATCTTCTTTAGCAAAACATTTCTTCAAATTCGAGACGTGGAAAGTGTTATGTACAGCTGCGAGTTGTTGAGGTAACTCAAGTCGGTAAGCTACTGGTCCGACACGATCAATAATCTCGAATGGTCCAATATACCTTGGATTTAAATTCCCTCGTTTACCAAATCGAACAACGCCTTTCCAAGGTGCAACTTTAAGCATGACCATCTCTCCAATTTTAAATTCTATATCTTTTCTTTTAATGTCAGCGTAGCTCTTTTGTCGACTTTGGGCGGTTTTCAAACGTTGTTGAATTTGGATGATCTTCTTGGTAGTTTCTTGTATTATCTCCGGACCCGTAATCTGTCTATCCCCCACTTCACTCCAACAAATTGGAGACCTGCACTTTCTACCATAAAGTGCTTCAAACGGCGCCATCTCAATGCTTGAATGGTAGCTGTTGTAGGAAAATTCTGCTAACGGTAGATGTCGATCCCAACTGTTTTCGAAATCAATAACACATGCCCGTAGTATGTCTTCAAGCGTTTTTATCGTCCTTTTGCTCTACCCATCAGTTTGTGGATGATAGGCAGTACTTATGTCTAGACGAGTTCCTAATGCTTGCTGTAATGTCTGCCAGAATCTTGAAATAAATCTGCCATCCCTATCAGAGATAATAGAGATTGGTATTCCATGTCTGGAGATGACTTCCTTCAAATACAGTCATGCTAACTTCTCCATCTTGTCATCTTCTCTTATTGGCAGGAAGTGTGCTGATTTGGTGAGACGATCAACTATTACCCAAATAGTATCAAAACCACTTGCAGTCCTTCGCAATTTAGTGATGAAATCCATGGTAATGTTTTCCCATTTCCATTCCAGGATTTCGGGTTGTTGAAGTAGACCTGATGGTTTCTGATGCTCAACTTTGACCTTAGAACTCGTCAAACATTCTTCTACGTATTTAGCAACATCGGCTTTCATACCCGGCCACCAAAAATGTTTCTTGAGATCCTTGTACATCTTTCCCGTTCCAGGATGTATTGAGTATCTGGTTTTATGAGCTTCTCTAAGTACCATTTCTCTCATATCTCCAAATTTTGGTAACCAAATCCTTTCAGCCCTATACCGGGTTCCGTCTTCCCGAATATTAAGATGCTTCTCCGATCCTTTGGGTATTTCATCCTTTAAATTTTCCTCTTTTAAAACTCCTAGTTGTGCCTCCTTTATTTGAGTAGTAAGGTTATTGTGAATCATTATATTCATAGATTTTACTCGAATAGGTTTGATGTTATGCGAGGTGTATATGAAATAGCTTATATTTTACAACGAAATACTATTAAATACGATAAAATTTTACACAAGATATTTATTAATTTATAGAATGGATATACCTAAACCTTGCTACAACACTTATAGGCAGTGTACCTAATCATACAGTAGTGTAGTTTTTAGTAAGTCCGGTTCGTTCCACAGGGAAAATCTTTTAAACAAAGCTTAACGCTATATTAGTTTTATTTTATAAAAATACAAGTATATATATAAGTAATATTATTATTATAAAAAGGGGGTTTTTACCGTTTAATGACCGGTTTGTCGATTTTTAAAACTTTAGTCGCAGTTAAAACCTAATGTAAAATATTAAATAAATAAAAGACTTAATTTAAAGCGTAAAGTAAATAACGATAATGAAATTGCGAATAAATAAAAGTGCGATAAAATAAAATTACGATAATTAAAGAGTACGAACATATATTTCATAGCATTATCCCTCAAGAAAGACAAGCTTTTAGTTGCAATTGTTCTATTTACAAGTGATATTCGTTTAAATAATAAAAGGTGAAGACAAAAGACAGATTCGACGAATTGAAGATGCAAACGACCAAAAAGCTCAAAAGTACAAAGTACAATCAAAGAGGTTCCAATTATTGATAAGAAACATCTCAGAATTACAAGAGTACAAGATTCAAAACGCAAAGTACAAGATATTAAATTGTACGCAAGGACGTTCGAAAATCTGGAACCGGGACCAGAGTCAACTCTCAACGTTTGACGCAACGGACTAAAAATTACAAGTCAACGGAGTACAAGAATATAATATAATATAATATATATATATAATTAAATTTAATTATATATATTATATTTTATAATAAATAAATAAGCAGCCCACGTTTTTAAAGACTTTTGAGCCTCCCCAGCTGGCCATGCGATCGCATGGCCTTGAAGGGCAAAGCCCATGCGATCGTATGAGGCCCTTTTCCAGCCCACATGCCTATAAAAGTCGCAGTTTGGTGCATCATATATATCAATCCATCTCTCTCTCTCTCTATATATATATATATATATATATATATATATATATATATATATATGTATATATATATATATATATATATATATTTATATATATATTTATATTATAATTTTAATTTTAATTTTAATTTTAATTTTAATTTCTAATAATAAGGGTATGTTAGCGAATGTTGTAAGGGTGTAAGTCAAAATTCTGTCCGTGTAACGCTACGCTATTTTTAATCATTGTAAGTTATGTTTAACCTTTTTACATTAATGTCTCGTAGCTAAGTTATTATTATGCCTATTTAAAACAAAGTAATCATGATGTTGGGCTAATTACTAAAATTGGGTAATTGGGCTTTGTACCATAATTGGGGTTTGGACAAAAGAACGACACTTGTGGAAATTAGACTATGGGCTATTAATGGGCTTTATATTTGTTAACTAAATGATAGTTTGTTAATTTTAATATAAAGATTTACAATTGGATGTACCTATAAATAACCACATACACTCGATCGGACACGATGGGCGAGATATTTATATGTACGAATAATCGGTCATTTAACCGGACACGGGAATGGATTAATAGTCTATGGAATTATTAAAACAGGGGTGAAATTATGTACAAGGACACTTGGCATAATTGATAACAAAGTATTAAAACCTTGGGTTACACGCAGTCGATAACCTGGTGTAATTATTAAACAAAGTATTAAAATCTTGTTACAGTTTAAGTCCCCAATTAGTTGGAATATTTGACTTCGGGTATAAGGATAATTTGACGAGGACACTCGCACTTTATATTTATGACTGATGGACTGTTATGGACAAAAACCAGACGGACATATTAAATAATCCAGGACAAAGGACAATTAACCCATGGGCATAAAACTAAAATCAACACGTCAAACATCATGATTACGGAAGTTTAAATAAGCATAATTCCTTTATTTTCATATTTAATTGCACTTCTAATTATCGCACTTTTATTTATTGTTATTGTATTTAATTGCACTTTTATTTATTGTCATTGTATTTAATTGCACTTTTAATTTTCGTACTCTTTAATTATCGTAATTTTATTTTATCGCACTTTTATTTATTCGCAATTTCATTATCGTTATTTACTTTACGCTTTAAATTAAGTCTTTTATTTATTTAATATTTTACATTAGGTTTTAACTGCGACTAAAGTTTTAAAAATCGACAAACCGGTCATTAAACGGTAAAAACCCCCTTTTTATAATAATAATATTACTTATATATATATATATATATATATATATATATATATATATATATACTTGTATTTTTATAAAATAAAACTAATATAGCGTTAAGCTTTGTTTAAAAGATTTTCCCTGTGGAACGAACCGGACTTACTAAAAACTACACTACTGTACGATTAGGTACACTGCCTATAAGTGTTGTAGCAAGGTTTAGGTATATCCATTCTATAAATAAATAAATATCTTGTATAAAATTGTATCGTATTTAATAGTATTTCGTTGTAAAATATAGGCTATTTCATATACACCTCGCATAACATCAAGTATTTTTGGCGCCGCTGCCGGGGAACAATTTCTGCTTAAACGCCAGAAGTGCAACGCTATATAAAAAAAAATTTATTTTTAAGTCTACTTTTATAAAAAATACGCTTTTGTAAAAATACGTTTTAAATATTCTAAAATATAAAAAGAAAAACAAAAATATAAATATTTTTAAGAGTTTGTTAAATATTTAAGTTTTATAAAGTTTCTTTATTTCTATTTTTAGTTTGTAAAAATATAAGTTTTATTTAATTTATATAAATATATTATATATATATATTTTAGCAAAACAGAAAAAAAAATATAAATAAATTCGAGTCCAGTACTGTAGCAGCCCAGTCACTGGCCCGAAACCCTAGCCCATGCGATCGCATGGCCGGGTAACTTAGGAATCATGCGATCGCATGAGCCCTGCTGACACGCCACAGTTGACATCGTACTGCATTAATTACGGGGTATTATTTATTATTATTATACTTTAACCCTAATTAGGGTTATACTTTTAATATTAATTAATTTTAGTTTTTAATTTGTTTTATTTTAGTTTAATTAGTTTTAAAATTAATAGTTTTATAAAATAAATAATATAAAAATAATATTTTTATAAAAATTGTACTTTTTACAACTTTTAGTATATTTTTATATTTTGTCCCTTTTTATTCGTTTTAGCGTAATATTTGTATTTTTCGTTCGTATTTAGTTTTAAGACATAGTATTAGCCATAGTTATTTTTATTTCTAGATTTTTAGGCTTTGCCGTAAAATCCCTTAAGTGCTTTTTCTTTATACTAAGATTTAGGTGCTTTAGAATTTTGCGACGCCTTTTTAAGTTTTAGTTCCTTTTTAAGATATTGCCATTTGGGATATAATATTTCTATTAAGCTTTAATATTTTTAGACGCAACTTTTAATTCTTAGTTTTTAGTTCCTTTTTAAGTTTCGACGCGCTACTTTCTTATTTTTATTTTTCGACGCCTATTATTTTTCAATCTTTTATTTTTCGACCTTTTTCGACGCGCTCTTTTTTTTCTTATTTCTCGCCATTCTAGTTTTTAGGACTTAGAATTTTCTCTATTTCTTAACTAATATTTCTTTAAATTTAAAACGAAAAATTATTTTAAGCGGTTAAATTGATAGACATCAAAATTTTCTGGTTCATAGTAATAGTTGGATTTGTATGTGGACCGGGTTATTGGAGCCAAATAGTACTCAATTATATTGAGACCAAACGAATCCTGCCCCTCTGCTGCATCTTTTGGCTATTCGAAACGTGGACAAAATCAGAAAAGTCTATTAATTGGATAACTTATATAATTTTTCTTTCTTTAAAAAAAAACTAATAAGATATTCAGTGAATGCACCGAGCAAAACGTTCACCACCTTTTGTACATTCACCACCTGTTACTCGATCAAGACATCTAGCAAACATTGTCGCCGTTGATTTTTCTTTAGAATCGTCATCCAGTCGACCAAGTACTCCAATTCAAATTTCCGATAATCCATTTTTTGAACCCGACCTCACAATTGAGAATCCGGAGAATATTCAGGGACAATTCATAGATCCTGAACCATTAATTTTTCCTCCGGAACCACCAATCATTCAAACAGAGATTGTTGAGGAACGAACCATTAAATCAGAATCCTCTAGTGATTCAGATTCAACAAATTCAATCATGGAAAATTTGGAACCTTTAAGTATGGAAGACCGAATGAGAGCTAAACGCACTGGCCAAGGTCACGCAATTACTCATCCAGACATTAATGCGCCAGATTATGAAATCAAAGGACAAATCATACACATGGTAACTAATCAATGCCAATTTAGTGGTACGCCGAAGGAAGATCCAAATGAACATCTTTGTACCTTTAATAGGATCTGTACACTATTTAAAATAAGAGAAGTTGAAGATGAACAGATATATCTCATGTTATTTCCCTGGACTTTAAAGGGAGAAGCTAAAGATTGGTTAGAATCGTTACCTGAAGGGGCGATTGATACATGGGACGTTTTAGTTGAAAATTTTCTTAAACAATTCTTTCCGACATCTAAAGCCGTGAGACTTCAAGGAGAAATTGTTACGTTCACACAGAAACCAAATGAAACTCTATATGAGGCATGGACAAGATTTGGAAAGTTATTGAGAGGATGTCCGCAACATGGTTTAGACACCTGTCAAATAGTACAAATATTCTACCAAGGATACGACATCACTACAAGGAAAGACATCGATATAGCAGCTGGTGGTTCCATTATGAAGAAAACAGAAACTGATGCTTACAAAATTATTGATAACACTGCTTCCCACTCATATGAGTGGCACCAAGAAAAAGATATCATTAGATCATCTAAAGCAGCTAGAGCCGATTCTAGCCATGACTTAGATTCCATTTCCGCAAAGATAGATGCTATTGAGAGACGAATGGAAAAGATGACTAAAGATATTCACTCAATACGAATTAGTTGTGAGCAGTGTGGAGGACCACATTTGACAAAAGATTGTCTCAGTATTGAACTAACAATGGAACAAAGAAAGAATGTTTCATACATAAACCAAAGGCCTGGAAATAATTATCAGAATAATTATCAACCGCCAAGACCAATTTACAATCAAAAACAGAATTATAATCGAAATGTTCCATACAACAACCAACAAGGTCCTAGAAATCAACAAGTGTCCAATAATACTTACAATAAGCAAAGACCTAATTTTCAAAACAAACCACCACAAACCGATGATAAAAAAGCCGAATTTAGAAGATATGATGACGAAGCTAGTTGACTCTCAAACTCAATTTTTCACATCTCAGAAACAAACCAAAGAACAAAATGCTCAAGCATTTAGAAATCAACAAGCTTCTATTCAAAATTTGGAACAAGAAGTGAGCAACCTAGCAAGGTTAATAGGTGAAAGAAAACCGGGAAGTCTACCTAGTGATACAAATGCTAACCCCCGGAATGAAACAGCTAAAGCCATTACCACAAGAAGTGGTATTACACTTAAGCCACCTAAAATACCTATAATTTCTGAGGAAGCTATTCCTACTCCACAAGAACCACAACCTGAACAAGATAAGGAAAAAGAACTGGTAGTTGAAAAGGTTAATGAAGATAACACAGTTAAAACTAAACCTTATGTTAAACCATACCAACCACCACTTCCTTACCCGAGTAAAATGAGAAAATAGAGACTTGAAGCCGAGCAATCCAAATTCTTGGATATGTTTAAACAGATAAATGTAAATCTTTCTTTCATTGATGTGATTTCAGGAATGCCTAGATATGCTAAATTTCTGAAAGATCTGATCACAAATAGAAAGAAAATGGAAGAACTCTCGGCTGTTACTATGAATGCTAATTGTTCAGCAGTGCTATTGAATAAGATACCAGAAAAACTATCTGATCCAGGAAGTTTCACAATTCCATGTTTTCTGGGTAGTCTTAGTTCAATAGAAGCATTGGCAGATTTAGATGCTAGTATAAATTTAATGCCGTATTCACTATACGCTAAACTAGACCTTGGAGAATTGAAACCAACACGAATAAGCATACAACTAGCCGATCGATCAATAAAATATCCTAGAGGGATAATGGAAAACATGCTAGTTAAAGTTGATACTTTAGTATTTCCAGTAGATTTTGTTGTTCTGGACATGGAAGAAGATTCTCAAGTTCCTCTCATATTAGGAAGACCATTCTTAAACACGGCTAAAGCAATGATAGACGTGTTTGGTAAGAAACTGACCCTAAGTATAGAGGACGAGAGTGTTACCTTTTCAGTTGATAGAGCAATGCAACAACCGCAATCTGCAGATGATACATGCTATTATATTCAAACTATAGAATCACATGCAGAATTGTTAGAAGAATTTCCAGAATTACAAGGAACAGGAGAATGTTCTTTAGGAGAAGGTACTGAACCAATTGATGAAACTAAAATGTTAGCTACACTTATAGCTAATGGATATGAACCAACAACAGAAGAAATTCAAATGCTAAAAGAAGAAGACAGATATCGATATAAATCATCGATAGAAGAACCTCCGACATTAGAGTTAAAGCCACTTCCAAACCATTTGGAATATGCTTATTTACATGGTGAATCTGAATTACCTGTAATAATATCGTCTTCTCTTACTTAAAATGAAAAATATCAACTCATTTCTGTATTAAAAGCTCATAAATCGGCCATTGCATGGAAAATTCATGATATTAAAGGAATAAGTCCTTCGTATTGTACACATAAAATCCTTATGGAAGAAGGTCATAAAATGTATGTGCAACGCCAACGAAGACTAAATCCTAATATGCAAGATGTTGTTAAGAAAGAAATTATTAAACTGCTTGATGCAGGTTTAATTTATCCAATTTCTGATAGTCCATGGGTAAGCCCAGTTCAATGCGTACCTAAGAAGGGTGGCATGACTGTCATCACAAATGAGAAAAATGAGCTTATTCCTACTAGGACTGTAACAGGATGGCGTGTTTGTATTGATTATAGAAAATTGAATGACGCCACCAGAAAAGATCGCTTTCCCTTACCTTTCATTGATCAAATGTTGGAAAGATTAGCCGGAAACAGTTACTATTGTTTTCTTGATGGTTTTTCCGGATATTTTCAAATTCCAATAGCACCCGAAGACCAAGAGAAAACCACATTCATGTGCCCTTATGGTACTTTTGCTTACAAACGCATGCCATTTGGACTTTGCAACGCCCCTGCAACCTTTCAAAGGTGCATGATGGCAATTTTTCACGACATGATAGAAGAATGCATGGAAGTTTTCATGGATGACTTTTCAGTCTTCGGTGATACATTTGAAATATGTCTAGTTAATCTTGAACGAATGCTTATTAGATGCGAACAATCAAATCTAGTAATTAATTGGGAGAAGTGCCATTTCATGGTTAAAGAAGGCATCGTTCTTGGTCATAAAATCTCAAAGGAAGGAATTGAAGTGGATAGAGCTAAAGTAGATGTAATTTCTAAACTTCCACATCCCACCAATGTTAGAGGAGTTAGGAGTTTTCTAGGGCATGCCGGTTTTTACCGACGTTTCATAAAAGATTTTTCTAAAATTGCCACTCCTATGAATAAACTCCTAGAAAAGGATGCTCCATTCATCTTTTCAGATGAATGTATCAAATCTTTTAATATTCTTAAAGAAAAACTCACTAATGCGCCGATCATGATAACACCAAATTAGAATCTACCGTTTGAACTTATGTGCGATGCAAGTGATTTTGCAATGGGGTCCGTTTTAGGACAAAGGATTGAAAAACGATTTTAACCTATATATTATGCTAGTAAGATGTTACAAGGAGCACAAACAAATTACACAACTACTGAAAAAGAACTCCTTGCTATTGTCTTTGCTTTTGACAAATTTCGTTCATATCTCGTTCTAGCAAAAACGGTGGTCTATACCGACCATTCTGCTCTTAGATACCTATTTTCGAAACAAGATGCTAAGCCAAGATTAATCCGTTGGATCTTACTCTTACAAGAGTTCGATATTGAAATCCGAGATAAAAGAGGAGCAGCAAAATCTCGCCGCTGATCATCTTTCTCGTCTTGAAAATCCCGAATTAGAAGTTCTAAATGAATCGGCCATACAAGACAACTTTCCTGATGAATATCTATTGAAGATATATTATAATGAAATTTCATGGTTTGCAGACTATGCAAACTACTTAGTATGTGGATTCCTTGAAAAAGGATTGTCGTACCAAAAACGAAAGAAATTCTTTAGTGATACAAAACACTATTTTTGGGAAGATCCACATTTATTTAAAAGTTGTCCAGATGGAATAATACGCCGATGTGTATTCGGAGATGAAGCTAGTAAAATTTTAAACCATTGTCACACAGGACCAATAGGAGGGCATTATGGGCCTCAGCTCACAGCAAGAAAAGTTTATGATGCTGGATTCTATTGGCCTACAATTTATAAAGACGCATACCTTCTTTGCAAATCCTGTGATGCTTGTCAAATGGCCAGAAAAATAAGTCAACGTGATGAAATGCCACAAAATGTCATTCAAGTATGTGAAGTATTTGACATTTGGGGTATTGACTTTATGGGTCCATTTCCAAAATCTCATAATAATCTCTACATTCTCGTTGCCATTGATTATGTATCTAAATGGGCGGAAGCACAAGCTCTCCCGACTAATGATGCACGAGTTGTAGTCAACTTTTTAAAACGTCTTTTTGCAAGGTTTGGAACACCGAAAGCTTTAATAAGTGATCGGGGAACTCATTTCTGTAATAATCAACTTGAGAAAGTTCTTAAAAGATATGGAGTAACTCATAAAATCTCCACTGCTTATCATCCACGGACAAGTGGACAAGTTGAAAATACCAACCGAGCTTTAAAACGTATTCTAGAGAAAACCGTAGGATCAAATCCGAAGGAATGGTCCATTAAATTGGAGGATGCATTCTGGGCTTTTAGAACAGCCTACAAAACTCCAATTGGAACCACACATTTTAAACTCGTTTACGGAAAAGCATGTCATCTTCTAGTAGAAATTGAACACAAAGCATTTTGGGCTTTGAAGACATGTAATCTTGATTTACATGAAGCTGGACGTCTACGGTTAAGTCAATTAAACGAATTAGAAGAATTAAGACATGAAGCATACGAAAATTCGTTAATCTATAAGGAAAGAACGAAGAAATGGCATGATAAAAGAATCAGAAATTCAAAAGAATTTAAAGAAGGAGACAGAGTTCTTCTTTTCAATTCACGATTCAAGCTATTTTCTAGAAAATTGAAATCAAGATGGTCTGGACCATTCATAGTCAAAAGAGTTTTCCCATACGGAACAGTAGAATTGATAAATTCAAATGGGATTGAATTTAAGGTTAATGGTCACAGAGTTAAACATTACATAGATAGTCCGATGGAAGTCGACAACGAAGTTAATCACAATTTCAACACCACAGCTAACTAAGTGTGGGGAGAATCAAGTCTTTTAAGGATAATATGTATTTCTGTTAGAGTTAGATTTTCTGTTTTCGTGTATTTCTCGAAAATAGAACCCGAATGGTCTTTCCCTAGCAGACCCTAAAGAACTAGTCTTCTCCCCCCATTCTAAATTTTTATTTTTTTTTAGGTTTTACGAAATGAAGAGTTCCTGTGAATTAAACCATGGTCTAATGTTACACGCTTTGATCACTAAATGTAATAATGACACCCTTCCAAGTGAAATAGTATCATTAATCAGAAGTAAATTGGACGGAGTAAGAAAAGAATCCAGATGCGAAAATAATAAGTTACAATTTGGTAAAGGAAAATCAAAATCCGCAGCAAAAAGGAGAGCACGACACCTTGAAAGATGTCACAAATGCGGAAAATGGTCACACGAAGGTAAATGTTCAAATAATCAAACCTATTCAAACACCGAATTTGTTACTTTATGCAGAGACGGACCGTTCATATGTTTAGAAGAAAAAACGTTAAATGCTCGAGGTTACGCCTATGTAGCCATGGAAAACCAATTAGTCCGACTATCTTATGAGTGGGCTAGAGCATATCACTAAGAAATCTATTTCACAGGTAAGTTTGTACAGTTTTCATTTTTATTTTTATTTTTATTTTTAACCTTTTGATAATAAACGTTAATTTGTTCGCTATAAAGTATTAAATTGGTATTCGATTAAATTAGGTCTTGCGACCGAAATTATTGATATCATACAAAAATTTATTACATCACTGCGAAATTTAACGTTTATTCTTAAGGTATAAATATCTTTAATCAATCAACCCAAAATTATTTTTATTTTGTTTTTAAAATTAATATTAAAATAATATTGTAAACTTGTTAAAATTAATATATATTTAAAATTGTAAATATTTGAAAAATTAATATTTTTAATATAAGTTTGTATGTATAAAAAGAAAAATATAATTTAAGTTTGTTGTGAATTTTTAATATTATGCATTTTTAATTTAAGTTTGGTGTGAATTTAAAAACAAAAATTTACTTTATTTCGTAAGTTAAAAATATGATTTTTAAAATTCGTCGTGAGTTGAAGACTAGGTCATTGAACCGAAATTGTTTTACCCAAGGGAAGGACGAGAACTTTTATTATCATTATTTTTAATCTTATTGAATTAAAGTATGCTAAAAACATTAAAAAAAAACCCAAAAATCTTTACTTTTAAAAACCGCGCTTTGAATTGACAAATTTTAAAATTTTGTTGAGGGACAGACTAGGACGTCGATCCGAAACGCCCTCATCCTAAACAGAAACAAATTTTTAAAATTTTATTAATAATATGTTTAATAAAGTTTAAGGTTATATATATAAAAAAAAATGAAAGTACTGTACCCGGGACTCCATGCGATCGCATGGAGTTTGCCCTTTGCATCCATGCGATCGCATGGGGAGAAAAATCAGGCCAGGTTCAAAAGTAGTCGCCTGTTCTGCCTCACACCACAACACACACACATACACGAAACTCTTTCAAAATCTCACCAAATTTCACCAAAATTCACCGTAATTCATCAAATTTTTCGCTCTAATCATGCCTAGATTCGCATTCTTCAGCAAAAAGGTAAAAATTACACCCCTAAACTCTATAAATTCCTAGTTTTTGTGATAATTACCAATATTTTACCTAATGCAATTTTGTTGATTTTTAGTGTAATTAGTGTTAAATTGTTAGAATGTTATGCATGTATAACCTAGATTGATGCTATTTAACATGATTTGAAGCCAAAAACTTCAAAATTTTTAGAAATCTATGGTTTGTGTTCTTGAGCAATTTGGAGCTTTTTGATATAAACAGGTTATAGCCGATTTTTGTCATGAATTATTGCTAAATTGAGTAGTGTAACATGTTTAGGTAGTTAAATAATCCAAACATTGATCCTAAACATGATTTTTGAAGATTAAAGTGGACTTTTTAAGTCCAAAATTCATGAACTTGATTAATTTGATATATTTGCCATTTGAGACTTGTTTAATTGTTAGTAATGACTATTTTGACATGTTATTTGAGTTAAATGCTTATGAACTTTGTATACATTTTCATATGTGCTTATTTGGAAAAGTGTAGAATTGTGAAAAAATTGTGAAAATGTGTATAAGTTTAATTTTGATTTAACATGTTATTGTGATTGTTTTAAGTTGTTATTTTGCTAACACTAATGCATATTTGGATGCACAAATTTTGTGTTTAATGTGTTTTGCAGAAAGCCGATACTGGAGGTTCAGGATCATCATCATCTAGACGACCTGCTCCAGCACCAGAACCAGAACCAGAAATGCAACACGAGCCAGAACCCGAACAAGAACCACAACAGGAACCACAACAACAGCCTGATCAACACGTACCTTATTATGATCCGGTACAGTCTGTTAATGAATTCATAGTATTCCCGATGAGGCCGCCAGTAGAATACCCAAAGATTCCTGAGCACACTTTGCATCCTAATCTGAGATTTGATAGAAGATGGAGAGATTACGAGACATATCAAAGGAACAAATTCAGATTGGTAACTAAAAATGTAGAGGTGCCAAGGGTAATCGATTGGGATCCTTTGAAAGAGTTCAGCTAGCTAATAGAGTCAGACTGCTACTGATTCAGAGGTACGGGAACTCTTCTTTTACAGATTGGGAACGTCTTTTCACCATTCGTAGACCTGTATATAAGGAATGGTGTGTTGAGCTCATGAGTACAGTATCACTTGATACAAATATAGTTAGAATAGATGATAGAAGATTTCTTAGGTTTATCCTTGGTGGTAGGATGTACAGAATGTCCATGCTGGACATGGCCAGGGCTTTACAGATATATACTCCTGGTGAGTTGCTACTACCCGATTGTACAAATTTGACTCATTATGGTGAAAGGGTAGATAGCAACTTTGACGCTGACGCCATTTGGAGGCATATGTCACATTTTGATGTTTTTACACGAGCGGGAGGACACTCCTATACACATATTGACAGAGCCGAGCTTCGTATCATTCATAGATTTTTGGCTAACTCGATTACACAAAGAGGTAACAATAAAGAAAAAATAACCTTACATGATTTATTCTACCTAAAGTGTATTCGGGATCCTAGAAGCTTTGTCAATATCCCTTACTGTGTTGGTTTTTATTTATCTAAAATGGTAGAAGGAATGCAGGACGGGAGTATAATAGGAGGAGGTATTTTTGTTACTCTCATTGGAAAGTATTTAGGTGTTGATAGGAACCAAGGGGTCCATTACAGCTTTGTAGAGAACAGGTTGAGCCTTTAGGATTGAAAGTTTATGTGGGTGCTAAGGTATTGAAAAGTAGACGCAACCAGGCAGTACCCTATGAGGGCCCTCATCCTCAGGTAGAGAGAGGCTCAGATGAGGAAATGGAGGAAGCGGAAGACATTAGGGATGTCTTTCGAGATGCTATTCTTGACGTCCACGTTCATATAGATGAGGAAGCAATGACGAGCGTGGCCAGACATAGTATGTATGAGCAGTGGAACTCAGAGCGAGTATACGAGGATTATAGGCGATGCCAACACGATAGCTGGTTAGTTCATCAGCACCAAATCATGAGCCAGCTATCATATCAGGTACCAAATAATTATGTGCCTACTCGACCTGCTCATTTTCCGCCACACAGCCCCGACATCCGACCACCCTTTAACCGGTATGACTATAACCAAGCCTATCAGGACACCTATAACCAACAATGGAACCCACCTGACGAGATGAACTGGAACCCCTATCCAGACTGATTTAGTTCCATTGGTTATTTTTTTGATTTTTATGTTTTTATCTTTTTAATTATTCATGTTTAAACTTATGTTATTGGATATATTTATGTAATTTTTATCATTTTTATTATTATTGTGTACAAATATTTCACATTTAGGATTTGAAAGTGGGATATTAAGTCCCATTTCAAATTGCCATGCATGTTTATATTTGTATGTATGTATATTGTCGATTGTACAAAACAAGGTAAAACAGCGCATTTTCAAAGACTGGCATTAAGTTCAGCAAAAGCTAGTACTTTAGACGACAAAACGAAAAACAAATGTGATGTACCAACAGACGGAATGAACAAATGATGTGCACCATTTATCATTCAGCAAACAAACGCCAATATGTTTGGAAACTTTGGTAAAATTTAATCATTTTTCTACGCTAATCACCCTCAATAATTTAAATTGTTACTGATTTCTTGCAAATGAGGGCATTGCAAGATCTTAAGTGTGGGAAGGGGTTAAATTCTTTCGGAATTTAAAAAAAAAAATTAACTTAAAACACTTGGTTATCATTAAAAATACTAGTAACGCAGTAGTTGTATTAGAATCTAGTGCTCTCTGATAATAAAGAACAGCCCTAGTCTTATATACTGACTACCCAATTCTAGTAAAATTTTTCAAAATTTTCAATTAAATGAATTCAAAATCATGTTTATACATATTTATGAACGATAAAACTAGGTGTTAACACCGAAATTGTTATTACCTCGGAAAGGACATAAATTGAGAAACAAACCAAAATGTTAGAATTCATTTAAAATGGAATAGAGGACAATAAAAAGGCAAATAAAAGAAAATAAAAGCCAAGTGTGGGAAAATTTACCAAGTTATTTTAAACATATGTCACATATTTTTGTACAAATAACTGAAGATACTTTTGCTTTGGACTAAAATAAAAAGTTTTACCCGATTTACTGTAAGAAAGATGGATCTACACGATGAATCAATTCCATTATTAAAAGGAAGTAAAGTCTTCCGAAAAAGAAATGTGCTTCTTGATTTAGGTCATGAAGTTGTCGTCCAGACCAGCTGTAGGTTGACGAAAAATCTAGAAAAGTCATCTCTAAAATCAGCAGGAAATCCACGGACCTCAGCATCAAACAGGGTCGCCAAGTGGTCAGACTTATCCTAACCATGAGAGGATCTGTCTTGTAAAATGGGGAGGACGCCGTGCAAATTAGCTTGATAAGACTAATGAATCAGATCCCCAGAAAGGATAATCTCCTTAAAGATCAAAAATCAGCTTTTAAGACTGATATTACTCAATCCTTGAGATTGACCTTAAAGATTGAGAATTACAAACTCATGGAATTCAATGATATCTAAACTCGAGCTTGAACGAGAAAATATTTTGATCAAAATTACAAACCGATTTGTTTTCTGAAAACCCATTTTCAATGCGTTCATTACCATTGAACGTAAAATCCTAGGAATTCACCTGGAATTCATTAGGTCACCTGAACCAAATCGGTTGTCAACCGTAAGAATGGTGGTTGCATAGCATGGTCACAGACATGACCTTGTGCCAGACCGAAAATTATAAGGGTGAGCTTTACTATTGCTCCTACAAAGGATAGTAATTGCATCCGACACGTTATAGACCATAATTAAAAGCATGTCAGGGGACATTGCCTTAACAGTTGCTTGTTCAACGCTTTCCTTTACAACCGGACGGTAGTTTATCAAAAGGTAATATACGGAGCAAGTAAACTGGACGTGTTGCTTTCCTAATACAAGGATAGCAAGTGGGTGACACAAAACCGCAAGTTTTGAGCTAAAAATTTCAAATATGAAACCCACCAAATCCACAAAAAGAATTTGCAAACACCGGTGAAGGGTTATTCCGGAAAACATATCTACGGTAAAAGCAAGATTTAATTTTCAAAAGATCAAATGTTTTCATAAAGATCCAATTTCCTTAAAGGATCTAAATTTTATAGTCATGTGGGACTGTAAACCACATCGTTACTACCATTGTTTATACCGCCATATAGAAATCACTGATGTACAAAGTGTGAAGAATAAAGAGGTGATTCTAATATTTCAAGACTATATTGCTAGAGGACAAGCAACACTCAAGTGTGGGAATATTTGATAATGCTAAAAATGAACATATATTTCATAGCATTATCCCTCAAGAAAGACAAGTTTTTAGTTGCAATTGTTCTATTTATAAGTGATATTCGTTTAAATAATAAAAGGTGAAGACAAAAGACAGATTCGACGAATTGAAGACGGAAACGACCAAAAAGCTCAAAAGTACAAAGTACAATCAAAGAGGTTCCAATTATTGATAAGAAACGTCTCAGAATTACCTGAGTACAAGATTCAAAACGCAAAGTACAAGATATTAAATTGTACGCAAGGACGTTCGAAAATCCGAAACCGGGACCAGAGTCAACTCTCAACGCTCGACGCAACGGACTAAAAATTACAAGTCAACGGAGTACAAGAATATAATATAATATATATATAATTAAATTTAATTATATATATTATATTATATAATAAATAAATAAGCAGCCCACGTTTTTAAAGACTTTTGAGCCTCCCCAGCTGGCCATGCGATCGCATGGCCTTGAAGGGCAAAGCCCATACGATCGCATGAGGCCCTTTTCCAGCCCACATGCCTATATAAAGTCGCAGTTTGGTGCATCATATATATCAATCCATCTCTCTATCTCACATACGATATATATATATATATATATATATATATATATATATATATATATATATATATATATATATATATATATATATATATATATATATATATATATATATATATATATATATTATAATTTTAATTTTAATTTTAATTTCTAATAATAAGGGTATGTTAGCGAATGTTGTAAGGGTGTAAGTCGAAATTATGTCCGTGTAACGCTACGCTATTTTTAATCATTGTAAGTTATGTTCAACCTTTTTACATTAATGTCTCGTAGCTAAGTTATTATTATGCTTATTTAAAACGAAGTAATCATGATGTTGGGCTAATTACTAAAATTGGGTAATTGGGCTTTGTACCATAATTGGGGTTTGGACAAAAGAACGACACTTGTGGAAATTAGACTATGGGCTATTAATGGGCTTTATATTTGTTAACTAAATGATAGTTTGTTAATTTTAATATAAAGATTTACAATTGGATGTACCTATAAATAACCACATACACTCGATCGGACACGATGGGCGGAATAATTATATGTACGAATAATCGTTCATTTAACCGGACACGGGAATGGATTAATAGTCTATGGAATTATTAAAACAGGGGTGAAATTATGTACAAGGACACTTGGCATAATTGATAACAAAGTATTAAAACCTTGGGTTACACGCAGTCGATAACCTGGTGTAATTATTAAACAAAGTATTAAAATCTTGTTACAGTTTAAGTCCCCAATTAGTTGGAATATTTGACTTCGGGTATAAGGATAATTTGACGAGGACACTCGCACTTTATATTTATGACTGATGGACTGTTATGGACAAAAACCAGACGGACATATTAAATAATCCAGGACAAAGGACAATTAACCCATGGGCATAAAACTAAAATCAACACGTCAAACATTATGATTACGAAAGTTTAAATAAGCATAATTCCTTTATTTTCATATTTAATTGCACTTCTAATTATCGCACTTTTATTTATTATTATTGTATTTAATTGCACTTTTATTTATTGTCATTGTATTTAATTGCACTTTTAATTTTCGTACTCTTTAATTATCGTAATTTTATTTTATCGCACTTTTATTTATTCGCAATTTCATTATCGTTATTTACTTTACGCTTTAAATTAAGTCTTTTATTTATTTAATATTTTACATTAGGTTTTAACTACGACTAAAGTTTTAAAAATCGACAAACCGGTCATTAAACGGTAAAAACCCCCTTTTTGTAATAATAATATTACTTATATATATACTTGTATTTTTATAAAATAAAACTAATATAGCGTTAAGCTTTGTTTAAAAGATTTTCCCTGTAGAACGAACCGGACTTACTAAAAACTACACTACTGTACGATTAGGTACACTGCCTATAAGTGTTGTAGCAAGGTTTAGGTATATCCATTCTATAAATAAATAAATATCTTGTTTAAAATTGTATCGTATTTAATAGTATTTCGTTGTAAAATATAAGCTATTTAATATACACCTCGCATAACATCAGGGTTCTCTGTCCTTCCTCCTTAAGGCGTCGGCTAACACATTTGCCTTCCCCGAGTGGTAACGAATCTCAAAGTCGTAATCATTCAACAATTCAATCCACCTACGCTGCATCATATTCAGTTTTTTCTGATTAAATATGTGTTGAAGACTTTTGTGGTCGGTATATATAATACTTTTGACCCCATATAAGTAGTGCCTCCAAGTCTTTAATGCAAAAACAATCGCGCCTAATTCCAAATCATACGTCGTAAAATTTTGTTCGTGAATCTTCAATTGTCTAGACGCATAAGAAATTACTTTCGTTCGTTGCATTAATACACAACTGAGACCTTGCTTTGATGCGTCACAATAAATCACAAAATCATCATTCCCTTCAGGCAATGACAATATAGGTGCCGTAGTTAGCTTTTTCTTCAATAACTGAAACGCTTTTTCTTGTTCATCCTTCCATTCAAATTTCTTCCCTTTATGCGTTAATGCAGTCAAGGGTTTTGCTATTCTGGAAAAGTCTTGGATGAACCTTCTGTAGTAACCAGCTAGTCCTAAAAACTGGCATATGTATTTCGGAGTTTTCGGGGTTTCTCACTTTTCAACGGTTTCTATCTTTGCCGGATCCACCTTAATACCTTCTTTGTTCACTATGTGACCGAGGAATTGAACTTCTTCCAACCAAAATGCACACTTTGAAAACTTAGCGTACAATTCTTCCTTCAACAATACTTCTAACACCTTTCTCAAATGTTCACCGTGTTCTTGGTCATTCTTTGAGTAAATAAGTATGTCATCAATGAAAACAATGACAAACTTGTCAAGGTATGGTCCACACACTCGGTTCATAAGGTCCATGAACACAGCTGGTGCATTAGTTAAACCAAACGGCATGACCATAAACTCGTAATGACCGTAACGTGTTCTGAAAGCAGTCTTTGGAATATCATCTTCTTTCACCCGCATTTGATGATACCCGGAACGTAAGTCAATCTTTGAATAAACAGACGAGCCTTGTAGTTGATCAAATAAGTCGTCGATTCTCGGTAGTGGGTAGCGGTTCTTGATGGTAAGTTTGTTCAACTCTCGGTAGTCGATACACAACCTGAATGTACCATCTTTCTTCTTGACAAACAAAACAGGAGCTCCCCACGGTGATGTGCTTGGTCGAATGAAACCACGCTCTAAAAGTTCTTGTAATTGGCTTTGCAGTTCTTTCATCTCGCTGGGTGCGAGTCTGTAAGGAGCACGAGCTATTGGTGTAGCTCCTGGTACAAGATCTATTTGAAATTCAACGGATCGATGTGGGGGTAATCCCGGTAATTCTTTCAGAAATACATCGGGAAATTCTTTTGCGACGAGAACATCATTGATGCTCTTTTCTTCAGTTTGTACTTTCTCGACGTGTGCTAGAACAGCATAGCAACTTTTTCTTATTAGTTTTTGTGCCTTCAAATTACTAATAAGATGTAGCTTCGTGTTGCCCTTTTCTCCGTACACCATTAAGGGTTTTCCTTTTTCTCGTATAATGCGAATTGCATTTTTGTAACAAACGATCTCTGCTTTCACTTCTTTCAACCAATCCATACCGATTATCACATCAAAACTCCCTAACTCTACTGGTATCAAGTCAATCTTAAATGTTTCGCTAACCAGTTTAATTTCTCGATTCCGACATATATTATCTGCTGAAATTAATTTACCACTTGCTAATTCGAGTAAAAATTTACTATCCAAAGGCGTCAATGGACAACTTAATTTAGCACAAAAATCTCTACTCATATAGCTTCTATCCGCACCCGAATCAAATAAAACGTAAGCAGATTTATTGTCAATAAGAAACGTACCCGTAACAAGCTCCGGGTCTTCCTGTGCCTCTGCCGCATTAATATTGAAAACTCTTCCGCGGCCTTGTCCATTCATATTCTCCTGGTTCGGGCAATTTCTAATAATGTGGCCCAGTTTTCCACATTTATAACAAACTACATTGGCACTACTTGCTCCGCCATTACTCGTTCCGACACCATTTGTTCCTTTCGTTCTGTTAACCCCTGGTCCGTAGACCTCACACTTCGCCGCGCTATGACCATTTCTTTTACACTTGTTGCAAAATTTAGTGCAGATCCCCGAGTGATACTTTTCACACCTTTGGCATAGCTGCTTCTGATTGTTGTTGTTGCTGCGGTTGTTATTGTTGTTGGGATGATTGTTGTAGTTGTTGTTGTTGTTGTTATTGTTTTGCCGTTTGTTGTAGTTGCGATTGATGTTGCGATTGTTGGGATAGTTGTTGTTGTTTTGGTGACTCTTATCACCGTTTTCCTCCCACTTTCTTTTGACTAGCTTCACGTTGGCCTCTTCGACCGCCTGTTCTTTAATTCTTCCCTCAATCTGGTTCACTAGTTTGTGAGCCATTCTACATGCCTTTTGTATGGAGGCAGGCTCATGTGAACTTATATCTTCTTGGATTCTCTCCGGTAACCCTTTCACAAACGCGTCGATCTTCTCTTCCTCATCTTCGAACGCTCTCGGACACAATAGGCACAATTCTGTGAATCGTCTTTCGTACGAAGTAATATCGAATCCCTGTGTTCGTAACCCTCTAAGTTCTGACTTGAGCTTATTGACCTCGGTTCTGGGATGGTACTTCTCGTTCATCAAGTGCTTGAATGCTAACCATGGTAGCGCGTAAGCAGCATCTTGTCCCACTTTCTCTAGATAGGTATTCCACCATGTTAACGCACTACCTGTGAAGGTATGCGTAGCGTTCTTCACTTTGTCTCCTTCAGCACACTTACTTATGGCAAACACCGATTCAACTTTCTCGGTCCACCGTTTCAATCCGATTGGTCCTTCGGTCCTATCAAATTCTGAAGGTTTGCAGGTAGTGAATTCCTTGTAGGAGCATCCTACACGATTTCTTGCGCTGTTAGCTGTATTGCTAGATTCAAAGTTATTGTTGGTATGTAGCGCGGCCTGTACTGCGGCTATGTTTGAAGCAAGAAAGGCACAAAATTCCTCTTCGCTCATATTCAAGGTGTGTCGAGTAGTCGGTGCCATTTCCTTCAAAATAGTCAAATGAAACAATTTAATCATACAGAATATTAAGAGTAGTCAATAGTATCTCGTAGCATAATATGAACTCATTTATAAAAGCTGTTTCTTCATATTAGCGTTTTATAAGTTTAAATTCGGGTATTACCTACCCGTTAAGTTCATACTTAGTAGCTAATATACAATTCAACTACTACAATTCCATATGAAAAACTGATTATAATAATATATCACATACAAATATTCTTCAAACTTACAACTTCGCTATATTACATATAACATGAAATATAGTACACTATGATACAGGACAGTTTTGAAGATAAATCTAGTTAATACGCAAGTTGTTCAGCAAAGGAAATAAAGACACGTAATTCATAAGTCCAGAAACAAGTCATGCATTCTGGTTTTACTAAGACGACTTCCCATCCTTGGTCTTGTGGAAAATAACCGTTATGACCATTAGCTAGGCAGCATGTTGTAATGTCGTCAAAAGGACGAGGGTTTCGTAATGACCAACAGTCTAGTAGTAACCTAAAAACCTCATTTCTTACCCCAATTACCAACTCCGTCACTTGTGGGAACGTTTTGTTTAATAGTTGTAGCCCGATGTTCTTGTTCTCACTTTGGTGAGAAGCGAACATTACTAACCCGTAAGAATAACATGCTTCTTTATGTTGCATGTTAGCCGCTTTTTCTAAATCACGAAGTCCTATATTCGGATATATTGAGTCAAAATAATTTCTTAACCCATTGCGTAAAATAGCATTTGGGTTCCCCGCAATATATGCGTCAAAGTAAACACATCGTAACTTATGGATTTCCCAATGTGATATCCCCCATCTTTTGAACGAAAGCCTTTTATAAACCAAGGCATTCTTAGAACGTTCTTCGAATGTCTTACAAACTGATCTCGCCTTAAATAGTTGTGCCGAGGAATTCTGACCGACTCTAGACAAGATTTCATCAATCATGTCTCCGGGTAGGTCTCTTAAAATATTGGGTTGTCTATCCATTTTGTGTTTTTATACTGTAAAATAGACAAGAGTTAGATTCATAAAAAAATAATTATTAATACAAGCAATTTTTACATATATCATAAAGTATAAGCACACTATATTACATATATTACACCACACGAATACAACTATCTTATTCCGACTCACTCGTTTCTTCTTCTTCGGTTTTGGTTTGTTTTGCCAAGTTTCTAGGGATATATGATGTTCCCCTAATACGATTCGTCGTTTTCCACATTGGTTTAGAAAAACCCGGTGGTTTAAAGGTTCCCGGGTTTTTGTCACAACTTAAGAAATACGGGTGTTGACGATACATATAAAGGTCATCGGGTTTGGAATCAAATTTCTCTATTTTTATACCCTTTCCCTTATTGTTCTCTTTTGCCTTATTAAATTGTGTTGGGGTAATTTCTATAACATCATCGGAATCCTTGTCGGGATCCGATTCATCGGAGAATTGGTAATCCTCCCATTACTTTGCTTCCTTGGCGGAAACACCATTGATCATAATTAACTTTGGTCGGTTGGTTGAGGATTTTCTTCTACTTAACCGTTTTATTATTTCCCCCACTGGTTCTATTTCTTCTTTCGGTTCTGATTCTTCTTCCGGTTCCTCTTCGGGAACTTGTGAATCAGTCCACGAATCATTCCAATTTACATTTGACTCTTCATTATTATTAGGTGAGTCAATGGAACTTGTTCTAGAGGTAGACATCTATCACATAATATCAAACACGTTAAGAGATTAATATATCACATAATATTTACATGTTAATAATATATAGTTTTCAACAAAAATGTTAAGCAATCATTTTTAAAGAAAATACGGTCGAAGTCCAGACTCACTAATGCATCCTAACAAACTCGATAAGACACACTAATGCAAATTTTCTGGTTCTCTAAGACCAACGCTCTGATACCAACTGAAATGTCCCGTTCTTATTGATTAAAAACGTTCCATATTAATTAATTTCGTTGCGAGGTTTTGACCTCTATATGAGACGTTTTTAAAAGATTTCATTCATTTTAATACAAACCATAACCTTTATTTCATCAATAAAGGTTTAAAAAGCTTTACGTAGATTATCAAATAATGATAATCTAAAATATCTTGTTTACACACGACTATTACATAATTGTTTACAATACAAATATGTTACAACGAAATAAGTTTCTTGAATGCAGTTTTTACACAATATCATACAAGCATGGACTCCAAATCTTGTCCTTATTTAAGTATGCAACAGCGGAAGCTCTTAATAATCTCCTGAGAATAAACATGCTTAAAACGTCAACAAAAATGTTGGTGAGTTATAGGTTTAACCTATATATATCAAATCGTAACAATAGACCACAAGATTTCATATTTCAATATACATCCCATACATAGAGATAAAAATCATTCATATGGTGAACACCTGGTAACCGACATTAACAAGATGCATATATTAGAATATCCCCATCATTCCGGGACACCCTTCGGATATGATATAAATTTCGAAGTACTAAAGCATCTGGTACTTTGGATGGGGTTTGTTAGGCCCAATAGATCTATCTTTAGGATTCGCGTCAATTAGGGTGTCTGTTCCCTAATTCTTAGATTACCAGACTTAATAAAAAGGGGCATATTCGATTTCGATAATTCAACCATAGAATGTAGTTTCACGTACTTGTGTCTATTTTGTAAATCATTTATAAAATCTGCATGTATTCTCATCCCAAAAATAATAGATTTTAAAAGTGGGACTATAACTCACTTTCACAGATTTTTACTTCGTCGGGAAGTAAGACTTGGTCACTGGTCAATTCACGAACCTATAACAAATATGTACATATATATATCAAAGTATGTTCAAAATATATTTACAACATTTTTAATACGTTTTAATGTTTTAAGTTTATTAAGTCAGCTGTCCTCGTTAGTAACCTACAACTACTTGTCCACAATTAGATGTACAGAAATAAATCGATATATATTATCTTGAATCAATCCACGACCCAGTGTATATACGTCTCAGGCTAGATTACAACTCAAACTATATATATTTTTGGAATCAACCTCAACCCTGTATAGCTAACTCCGACATTACTGCATATAGAGTGTCTATAGTTGTTCCAAATAATATATATATATATATATATATATATATATATATATATATATATATATATATATATATATATATATATATATATATATATATATATATATATATATAGGTCGATATGATATGTCAAAACATTTGCATACGTGTCTATGGTATCCCAAGATTACATAATATATTAGAATACATGTATAATACAATATAAGTTAGCTAGGATATGATTTGTATAGAATTGTTAATATTTCCCGTAGCTACTAAAATCAAAAAATATCCAATCTTGTTTTACCCATAACTTCTTCATTTTAAATCCATTTTGAGTTAATCAAATTGCTATGGTTTCATATTGAACTCTATTTTATGAATATAAACAGAAAAAGTATAGGTTTATGGTTGGAAATATAAGTTACAAGTCATTTTTGTAAGAGGTAGTCATTTCAGTCGAAAGAACGACGTCTTGATGACCATTTTGAAAAACATACTTCTACTTTGAGTTTAACCATGATTTTTGAATATAGTTTCATGTTCATAAGAAAAATAATTTCCCAGAAGAACAACTTTTAAATCAAAGTTTATCATAGTTTTTAATTATCAAACCCAAAACAGCCCGCGGTGTTACTACAACGGCGTATATCCGGTTTTACGGTGTTTTTCGTGTTTTTCAGTTTTAAATCATTAAGTTAGCATATCATATAGATATAGAACATGTGTTTAGTTGATTTTTAAAAGTCAAGTTAGAAGGATTAACTTTTGTTTGCGAACAAGTTTAAAATTAACTAAACTATGTTCTAGTGATTTCAAGTTTAAACCTTCGAATAAGATAGCTTTATATGTATGAATCGAATGATGTTATGAACATCATTACTACCTCAAGTTTTCTGGATAAAACTACTGGAAATGAGAAATATGGATCTAGCTTCAAAGGATCCTTGGATGGCTTGAAAGTTCTTGAAGCAGAATCATGACACGAAAACAAGTTCAAGTAAGATTTCCACTCGAAATAAGATTGTTATAGTTATAGAAATTGAATCAAAGTTTGAATATGAGTATTACCTTGTATTAGAAAGATATCTTACTGTAAATAAAAAAGATTTCTTGAGGTTGGATGATCACTCTACAAGATTAGAAGTAAGCTAGCAAACTTGGAAGTATTCTTGATTTTATGAAACTAGAACTTGTAGAATTTATGAAGAACACTTAGAACTTGAAGATAGAACTTGAGATAGATCAATTAGATGAAGAAAATTGAAAAATGAAAGTGTTTGTAGGCATTTTTGGTTGTTGGTGTATGGATTAGATATAAAGGATATGTAATTTTGTTTTCATGTAAATAAGTCATGAATGATTACTCATATTTTTGTAATTTTATGAGATATTTCATGCTAGTTGCCAAATGATGGTTCCCACATGTGTTAGGTGACTCACATGGGCTACTAAGAGCTGATCATTGGAGTGTATATACCAATAGTACATACATCTAAAAGCTGTGTATTGTACGAGTACGAATACGGGTGCATACGAGTAGAATTGTTGATGAAACTGAACGAGGATGTAATTGTAAGCATTTTTGTTAAGTAGAAGTATTTTGATAAGTGTCTTGAAGTCTTTTAAAAGTGTATGAATACATATTAAAACACTACATGTATATACATTTTAACTGAGTCGTTAAGTCATCGTTAGTCGTTACATGTAAGTGTTGTTTTGAAACCTTTAGGTTAACGATCTTGTTAAATGTTGTTAACCCAATGTTTATAATATCAAATGAGATTTTAAATTATTATATTATCATGATATTATGATGTACGAATATCTCTTAATATGATATATATACATTAAATGTCGTTACAACGATAATCGTTACATATATGTCTCGTTTCAAAATCATTAAGTTAGTAGTCTTGTTTTTACATATGTAGTTCATTGTTAATATACTTAATGATATGTTTACTTATCATAATATCATGTTAACTATATATATAACCATATATATGTCATCATATAGTTTTTACAAGTTTTAACATTCGTGAATCACCGGTCAACTTGGGTGGTCAATTGTCTATATGAAACCTATTTCAATTAATCAAGTCTTAACAAGTTTGATTGCTTAACATGTTGGAAACACTTAATCATAACAATTTCATTTAATATATATATATAAACATGGAAAAGTTCGGGTCACTACAGAATACATATTAAAACACTACATGCATATACATTTTAACTGAGTCGTTAAGTCATCGTTAGTCGTTACATGTAAATGTTGTTTTGAAACCTTTAGGTTAACGATCTTGTTAAATGTTGTTAACCCATTGTTTATTATATCTAAAGAGATGTTAAATTATTACATTATCATGATATTATGATATATTAATATATCTTAGTATGATATATATACAGTTAAATGTTGTTACAACGATAATCGTTACATATATGTCTTGTTTCGAAATCATTAAGTTAGTAGTCTTGTTTTTACATATGTAGTTCATTGTTAATACACTTAATGACATGTTTACTTATCATTTATCATGATTAAACATAGTGTATCAATATCTTAATATGATTCATATGTATTTAGTAAGACGTTGTTATAACGATAATCGTTATATATATCGTTTCGAGTTTCTTAATTCAATAAACTCAATTTTATGTATATAACTCATTGTTAAAATACCTAATGAGATACTTACTTATCATAATATCATGTTAACTATATATATAATCATATATATGTCATCATATAGTTTTTACAAGTTTTAACGTTCGTGAATCACCGGTCAACTTGGGTGGTCAATTGTCTATATGAAACCTATTTCAATTAATCAAGTCTTAACAAGTTTGATTGCTTAACATGTTGGAAACACTTAATCATGTAAATAACAATTTCATTTAATATATATAAACATGGAAAAGTTAGGGTCACTACAGTATGTGCTTTTGCAGATCTTGCGGTGGATGTCATTGTCCAACACCATGAAGAAGAGGAGGATCTCAAAAGGCGAATCATCTCTCACAATGAATATACTGAGCATATTGTCCATCTTCAAGCTGATCTTGATTCTTCTAATAGAAGGATTCTCTTTCTTAATGAGGAGAATAAGGTTTTAGAAGAGAGATTGGATTCGCAAGAACAGCAAATGGCTACAATGGTTCCTGCCTCTGCTTATGTTCAAATGGTGGAGACTATGCAACGAATGGCTGCCCTACAAGCTGATGTTAGGGCCACTGTTGATCAAATGGCCATGGGTGTTGCAAAGAATGAAGTCCGAACTTCAAACCTATGTCTCAGGTAATATGGTGTAGATCCTGGTGCCCATCTATCTCCTGCTGATGCTGACTGGAACAGCTTTGCTTATTCAGTTCCTGAATCAGATAGTGACCTTCATGCACAGGTCTCCCCTGCTCATCCTTCTGCCTCTGCTGATGACAAAAAGGGGGATAAGAAGTCTAAAAAGAAGTCTAAAAAGAGAAAACAATCTGAGGGGGAGCATGAGCATGAAAAGGCTCCAAAACAGCAAAGGAGGGATGGTGATGATGGTGGTGATGGTACTGGTCAAGGTACTGGCACTAAGCCCAGTAACGCTCATACTGAAGTAGGTGTCAAGATTGCTGGTGAATCTCAACCCAGTGTGTATGCCACATCTGTGGATGATATTGGTACTGGCAGTAAGCCCAGTGATGTTTCTGAACTGGCTATAGCTAAATATTTTGCTGTCTCTCAAACTATTGAACAAAAAATGAAAAGAAAACTAGAGAGGCATCAGAAGAGACAGCAGGAACTAGATGCTGCTTTCAACGCTAAATTTGAGGCATATGCTGCTCTGAAACGACATAAAATTGAGCATATACGATCCCTCGATCCTGAAAAGCGTGAAATTCATGATGAACTTCTCAGCATTAATGAACACAAAAGGGCTGCTTTGAAAAGAAATGCTAAGTTCATGGTGAAATATGATAGAAAGAAAGCAAAGTTGTATGCTGAGCGAGCAGACAGAATTAAGAAGATGACTCCTGAAGAGATGAAAGATTACTTAGCTTCTACTGAGTCAGGAGGAGTTAGGGCTGACGTATTCATGAAGTGGCTTGATGCTATATTAGAAACCAGCCAATCCTCTCGATCTGCATATACTGCTCAACCAGCTACACAATCACAGCCAGCAGATATCATCAACCTTGATGATGATGATGATGATGATGATAAACCAGCAGAAACTGATGTGTCTACTACTGTGGGGGAGCACTTAGCAATTGTTCCCTATCTTCCTCTATAAGAACCAGTATCAACACAAGAACCATCAGCTGAACCCATGCCTATCGATAAACAAAGGATAAAATCTGCTCCTAGGGACAACCAGCCCTTAAGGAAAGGACCCTTATTTGAGGCATCTGATGAAGATACTGTGGCAGTTGTGCCAGCTGATACTAACCAGTCAGCTGGTACCGAAGACACAGCAAGGAGTCCTGTGATTGAAGACCGAGCCAGAAGTGTGCGGCTGGGTGTAACAAGTGATGAAGACCCATCAAAGGTGGATGAGCTGGGTGCTAACAAAGATACTGATTCTGTTGATGCTACTGATTTCACAGTCTGGGGCAGAGGGAGTTCAACATTTATTCAATCACCTATTCCTGCCCGGAATCTTGCTTACTTTGACAGGACACTGGATGAACGTATTAACTTTTATTCAGTGGGTTCTTCTGGCATAGCAGAATCACGTATGTATCCTCCATCTTCCCCAAAACGTCATGATAAACACTCTACTTGGGAAGATGATCCAGCTGCACAGGGTGAGCCAGACATAAGAAAGATGAATTCAGACGAAAGAGAGGCTTACATGCTGGAGATCACTGTTCCAGAACTGCTTGAACAACAAGCATAAGCTAAACCTGAAAGGATATGCCACATCAGATTGTTGTACCATCCACTTGATCAGCAATTCTACATCAATGCTTTGGAATTCAGCATTGAAGTTGGTGTGTATCTATACAACAGTGGTCAAAGGCTACATACTGATGCTGAAAAAGCTCTCTTTTATGAGGCTCTGCAGCTGGACATGGATCTAAAGAAATACTGTGATGCCATGACTACTGATGAAGGCAGACAGATGATTGTTACTGCAAAATCCCTCAACATCACTGCCAATGATTATCTATTAAGTGTTTAACTTGACAGGCAAAGAAGGGAGGATGCTGATGTTGAATATGCTGAGAGGCTGAGGCGTCAGGAAGAAGAAGCTAAGTTGGCTGCTGATAGAAAATAAGAGGCTGAGTCCCTCAAGTTAGCTAAAGCCATTGTTAAAGAACAGGATAAGGCATTCGATGTACTGGAAGCTGCTGAGAAAGCACCTGCTGCTGCCCCTATAGAAACTGAACGAACAATAGAATTATCTGATCATTACTATAGGAGTAAATATGGTGATGTGTTAACCAGAAGATCAAATCCAAGCAAGATCATCAAGGTGCATAAAGGCACAAAAAGGGCTTTCTTTGTCAGCGGGGAGGGTAATGTTCAGGAAAGAATAGACTACACTGAATTGAGAACCTTAGGGTTCAGTGAATGGATGGAGATACTTCAGTACTTTATTGGCAAAGGTAAAAGTGGTATCAAAGATACACTGAAACCTGAACTTTAAGAGCTCTTCAACAAAGCAGTAAAGTATGGGAATGCACCAGTAGTGAATGTAGAAGAAGTTCTTTCTCAAAAGCCTAGAGGTAAGAAAACTACTGGTGAAGGCCCACACAGAAGAGATCCCATCATTCTACCTCCTCAGATTCCAGTATTCGACCCTGCTGAAGTGCCTTACTTGTTTCCTGAAGCCTGGGCAGCCCTCAAAGTGAAAGAAGAAGAGCTGTCTGAAGATGAAAAAGATAAAGATAAAGATAAAGACAGATAGCCTTCTAGTGATATAATTGTATCTTTTGTTACTTTCATTCTTCATTATACTATTTTGTAAATGTCTGTATATACTCTCTTGTAATGAAAATGAAATGAGTTTATCTTCAAAATCATATCTGAAATGTCCCGTTCTTATTGATTGATAATACTAAAAACGAACATATATTTCATAGCATTATTCCTCAAGAAAGACAAGCTTTTAGTTGCAATTGTTCTATTTACAAGTGATATTCGTTTAAATAATAAAAGGTGAAGACAAAAGACAGATTCGACGAATTGAAGACGCAAACGACCAAAAAGCTCAAAAGTACAAAAGACAATCAAAAAGGTTCCAATTATTGATAAGAAACGTCTCGAAATTACAAGAGTACAAGATTCAAAACGCAAAGTACAAGATATTAAATTGTACGCAAGGACGTTCGAAAATCCGGAACCGGGACCAGAGTCAACTCTTAACGCTCGACGCAACGGACTAAAAATTACAAGTTAACTATGTATATAAATATAATATAATATATAATTAATTATATTAATTATATATATATTATATTTATAAATAAAAACCGTCGGCAGAGAAAGACTCCAAGGGACTGAGCTGTAATTTCATTCTCCGCGACTTGCGGAGTTTGAAGGCCAAAATGGCCGCGAGTCGCGGAGCCCCCAGTTTTGAAACTCCCTATAAAGCAAACCGAAATCTGATCATTTTCATCATCTTTTTCTTCTTCTTATCATACGTAAATTATATATATATATATTTATAATTTATATTTTAATTTTAATTATAATTCTAATAATAAGGGTATGTTAGCGAATATTGTAAGGGTGTAAGTCGAAATTCTGTCCGTGTAACGCTACGCTATTTTTAATCATTGTAAGTTATGTTCAACCTTTTTACATTAATGTCTCATAGCTAAGTTATTATTATGCTTATTTAATCCGAAGTAATCATGATGTTGGGCTAATTACTAAAATTGGGTAATTGGGCTTTGTACCATAATTGGGGTTTGAACAAAAGAACGACACTTGTGGAAATTAGACTATGAGCTATTAATGGACTTTATATTTGTTTAACTAAATGATAGTTTGTTAATGTTAATATAAAGATTTACAATTGGGCGTCCCTATAAATTACCATATACACTCAATCGGACACGATGGGCGGGGTATTTATATGTACGAATAATCGTTCATTTAACCGGACACGGGAATGGATTAATAGCCACTAGAATAATTAAAACAGGGGTGAAATTACATTCAAGGGTAATTGGTGTAATTGTTAACAAAGTAGTAAAATCTTGGTTTACACGCAGTCGATAACCTGGTGTATTCATTAAACAAAGTATTAAAACCTTGTTACAATTCGAATCCCCAATTAGTTGGAATATTTAACTTCGGGTATAAGAATAATTTGATGAGGACACTCGCACTTTATATTTATGACTGATGGACTGTTATGGACAAAAACCAGACGGACATATTAAATAATCCAGGACAAAGGACAATTAACCCATGGGCATAAAACTAAAATCAACACGTCGAACATCATGATTACGGAAGTTTAAATAAGCATAATTCTTTTATTTCATATTTAATTTCCTTTATTTTATATTTAATTGCACTTCTAATTATCGTACTTTTATTTATTGTTATTTAATCGCACTTTTAATTATCGTACTTTTTAATTATCGCAATTTTATTTTATCGCACTTTTATTATTCGCAATTTCATTATCGTTATTTACTTTACGCTTTAAATTAAGTCTTTTATTTATTTAATATTTTACATTAGGTTTTAACTGCGACTAAAGTTTTAAAATCGACAAACTGGTCATTAAACGGTAAAAACCCCCCTTTATAATAAAATTACTTAGATATATGTTTGTATTTTTATAAAAGTAAATTAATATAGCGTTAAGCTTTGTTTAAAGATTTCCCTGTGGAACGAACCGGACTTACTAAAAACTACACTACTTTACGATTAGGTACACTACCTATAAGTGTTGTAGCAAGGTTTAAGTATATCCATTCTATAAATAAATAAATATCTTGTGTAAAATTGTATCGTATTTAATAGTATTTCGCACTAAAAATAATACTATTTTGTATACACCCCCTACGACATCAAGTATTTTTGGCGCCGCTGCCGGGGACACTCTTAAACGCCGGAAGCGCAAAACTAATATAAAAAAAAAAGATTTTTAGTTAACTTTTATTAAAATTCGTTTTTGTAAAAATACGTTTTAATTATTCAAAAATATAAAAAGAAAAACAAAAATATAAGTATTTTTAAGATTTTGTTAAATATTTAAGTTTTATAAGTTTCTTTATTTTTATTTTAGTTTATAAAAATATAAGTTTTATTTAAATATCTTTTATTTATATAAAAACAGAAAACAGAAAATAAAAAAAAAATAAATAAAGCAAAACGCGTCGAATTTAATAAGCTGTCATCTGAATTTCTGAACCCCGCGACTCGCGGGGTTTTCTTTATAAATTACCGCAACTCGCGGAGTTTCTCTGACACCGACAGAAACCCTAAACTGCATTTATTACGGATTATTATTAATTATAATTATTATTAACCCTAATTATTATTAATATTATAATTAAGTTTTATTTTAATTTAAGTTTTATTTAATTTATATTTTAGTTTATTAAGTTTAATTAAATTGTAAAATTAATAGTTTAATAAAATAAATAATATAAAAATAATATTTTTATAAAAATTGTAATTTTTACAACTTTTTGTATATTTTTATAGTTTGTCCCTTTTTAATCGTTGTAGCATAACTTTTGTATTTTTAGCTCATATTTAGTTTTAAACTTAGTTTTTGCTATAGTCATTTTTACTCCTAGATTTTTAGGCTTTGCCGTAGAATTCCTTAAGTGCTTTTTCTTTAGACTAAGATTTAGGTACTTTAGAATTTTGCGACGCCTTTTTAAGTTTTAGTTTCTTTTTAAGTTATTTCCATTTGGGATTTAGTTTTTCCTGTAAGCTTTAATATTTTTAGACGACTTTTACCTATGTATCAATTATCATTCCAATTAGTAATTTCAATTTGCGATTATAATTTTAAGTTAGTTGTAGTAATAAGGTTAGGTTAGTCAAGTATTTTTAAGTTTTTATAAGTTTCTTTTATTTTTCCATCACCTTTTATTTTTCAACCATTTTTTCTTTTTCGACCTTTTTCGACGAACTCTTTTTCTTTCTTATTTCTCGCTATTCTAGTTTTAGGACATAGATTTTTATTCTACTTCTTATCTAAATTTCTTAAAATTACGAAAATTTATTTTAAGTGGTTAAATTAATAGACATCAAAATTTTCTGGTTCGTAGTAATAGTTGGATTTGTACGTGGACCGGGTTATTGGAGCCAAACAGTCCTCAATTATATTGAGACCAAACGAATCCTGCCCCTCTGCTGCATCTTTTGGCTATTCGAAACGTGGGCAAAATCAGAAAAGTCTATTGATTGGATAACTTATTATAATTTTTCTTTCCTTTTAAAAACTAATAGGATATTCAGTGAATGCACCGAGCAAGACGTTCATCACCTTTTGTACGTTCACCACCTGTAACTAGATCAAGACATTTATCAAATATTACCGCCGTTGATTTTTCTTTAGAATCGTCATCCAGTAGACCAAGTACTTCAGTTCAAATTTTCGATAATCCATTTTTTGAAACCAACCTCACAATTGAGAATCCGGAAAATATTCAGGAACGGTTCGTAGATCCTGAACCATTAAACTTTCCTCCGGAACCACCAATCATTCAAACAGAGATTGTTGAGGAACGAACCATTAAATCAGAATCATCTAGTGATACCGATTCAACAAATTCAATTATGGAAAATCTGGAACCTTTAAGTATGGAAGACCGAATGAGAGCTAAACGCACTGGCCAAGGTCACGCAATTACTCATCCAGACATTAATGCACCAGATTATGAAATCAAAGGACAAATTCTACACATGGTGACTAATCAATGCCAATTTAGTGGTGCGCCTAAGGAAGATCCAAATGAACATCTACGTACCTTTAATAGGATCTGCACACTATTTAAAATCCGAGAAGTGGAGGATGAACAGATATATCTCATGTTATTTCCCTGGACTTTAAAGGGAGAAGCCAAAGATTGGTTGGAATCATTACCTGAAGGGGCGATATATACATGGGACGTTTTAGTTGACAAATTTCTTAAACAATTCTTTCCTGCATCTAAAGCCGTAAGACTTCAAGCAGAAATTGTTACGTTCACACAGAAACCAAATGAAACTCTATATGAGGCGTGGACAAGATATGGAAAGTTATTAAGAGGATGTCCGCAACATGGTTTAGAC
This sequence comes from Rutidosis leptorrhynchoides, assembly GCF_046630445.1. Classification (NCBI taxonomy): domain Eukaryota; kingdom Viridiplantae; phylum Streptophyta; class Magnoliopsida; order Asterales; family Asteraceae; genus Rutidosis; species Rutidosis leptorrhynchoides. The sequence goes on from NC_092336.1 coordinate 487,926,667, forward strand.
ACCTGTCAAATAGTATAAATATTCTACCAAGGATGCGACATCACTACAAGAAAAGACATATATATAGCAGCTGGTGGTTCTATTATGAAGAAAACCGAAACTGATGCTTACAAAATTATTGATAACACTGCTTCCCACTCACATGAGTGGCACCAAGAAAAAGACATCATTAGATCATCTAAAGCAGCTAGAGCCGATTCTAGCCATGACTTAGATTCCATTTCCACAAAGATAGATGCTGTGGAGAGACGAATGGAAAAGATGACTAAAGATATTCACTCAATACGAATTAGTTGTGAGCAGTGTGGAGGACCACATATGACAAAAGATTGTCTCAGTATTGAATTAACAATGGAACAAAGAGAGAATATTTCATACATAAACCAAAGGCCTGGAAATAATTATCAGAATAATTATCAACCGTCAAGACCAATTTACAATCAAAACCAGAATTATAACCGAAATATTCCATACAACAACCAACAAGGTCCTAGCACTCAACAAGTATCCAATAATACTTATAATCAGCAAAGACCTAATTTTCAAAACAAACCACCACAACAAACCGATGATAAAAAGCCGAATTTAGAAGATATGATGACGAAGCTAGTTGAAACTCAAACGCAGTTTTTCACATCTCAGAAACAAACCAATGAACAAAATGCTCAAGCATTTAGAAATCAACAAGCTTCTATTCAAAATCTAGAACAAGAAGTAAGTAACCTAGCAAGGTTAATAGGTGAAAGAAAACCGGGAAGTTTATCGAGCGATACAAATGCTAACCCCCGAAATGAAACAGCTAAAGCCATTACCACAAGAAGTGGTACAACACTTAAACTTCCTGAAATACCTGTAACTTCTGATGAAGCCATTCCTACTCCACAAGAACCACAACCTGATCAAGATAAGGAAAAAGAACCGGTAGTTGAAAAGGTTAATGAAGATAACACAGTTAAGGATAAACCTTATGTTAAACCATACCAACCACCACTTCCTTACCCGAGTAAAATGAAGAAAGAGAAACTTGAAGCCGAGCAATACAAATTCTTGGATATGTTTAAACAGATAAATGTAAATCTTCCTTTCATTGATGTGATTTCAGGAATGCCAAGATATGCTAAATTCTTGAAAGATCTAATCTCAAATAGAAAGAAAATGGAAGAACTCTCGGCTGTTACTATGAATGCTAATTGTTCAGCAGTGCTGTTGAATAAGATACCAGAAAAATTATCTGATCCAGGAAGTTTCACAATTCCATGTTTTCTGGGTAGTCTTAGTTCAATAGAAGCATTGGCAGACTTAGGTGCTAGTATAAATCTAATGCCGTATTCACTATACACTAAACTAGACCTTGGAGAATTGAAACCAACCAGAATAAGCATACAACTAGCCGATAGATCAATAAAATATCCTAGAGGGATAATGGAGAACATGCTAGTTAAAGTTGGTACTTTAGTATTTCCAGTAGATTTTGTTGTTCTGGACATGGAAGAAGATTCTCAAGTTCCTCTCATATTAGGAAGACCATTCTTAAACACGGCTAAAGCAATGATAGACGTGTTCGGTAAGAAACTGACCCTAAGTATAGAGGATGAGAGTGTTACCTTTTCAGTTGATAGAGCAATGCAACAACCACAATCTGCAGATGATACATGTTATTATATTCAAACTATAGATGCACATGCAGAATTATTAGAAGAATTTCCAGAATTACAAGGAACAGGAGAATGTTCTTTAGGAGAAGGTAATGAACCAATTGATGAAGCTGAAATGTTAGCTACACTTATAGCTAATGGATATGAACCAACAACAGAAGAAATTCAAATGCTAAAAGAAGAAGACAGATATCGATATAAATCATCGATAGAAGAACCTCCAAAATTAGAGTTAAAGCCACTTCCAAACCATTTGGAATACGCTTATTTACATGGTGAATCTGAATTACCTGTAATAATATCGTCTTCTCTTACTGAAAATGAGAAATCACAACTCATTTCTGTGTTGAAAGCTCATAAACCAGCCATTGCATGGAAGATTCATGATATTAAAGGAATAAGTCCTTCGTATTGCACACATAAAATCCTTATGGAAGAAGGTCATAAAACGTATGTGCAACGCCAACGAAGACTAAATCCTAATATGCAAGATGTAGTTAAGAAAGAGATTATTAAACTGCTAGATGCAGGTTTGATATATCCAATTTCTGATAGTCCATGGGTAAGCCCAGTTCAATGCGTGCCTAAGAAGGGTGGCATGACTGTCATTACAAATGAGAAAAATGAGCTTATTCCTACTAGGACTGTAACAGGATGGCGTGTATGTATTGATTATAGAAAATTAAATGACGCCACCAGAAAAGATCACTTTCCCTTACCTTTCATTGATCAAATGTTGGAAAGATTAGCCGGAAATAGCTACTATTGTTTTCTAGATGGATTTTCCGGATATTTTCAAATTCCAATAGCACCCGAGGACCAAGAGAAAACCACATTCACGTGCCCTTATGGTACTTTTGCTTACAAACGCATGCCATTTGGACTTTGTAACGCCCCTGCAACCTTTCAAAGGTGTATGATGGCGATTTTTCACGACATGATAGAAGAATGCATGGAAGTTTTCATGGATGACTTTTCAGTCTTCGGTGATACATTTAAATCATGTCTAGTTAATCTGGAACGAATGCTAATTAGATGCGAAAAATCAAATCTAGTACTTAATTGGGAGAAATGCCATTTCATGGTTAAAGAAGGCACCGTTCTTGGACATAAAATTTCAAAAGAAGGAATTGAAGTGGATAGAGCTAAAGTAGATGTAATTGCTAAACTTCCACATCCCACCAATGTTAGAGGAGTTAGGAGTTTTCTAGGGCATGCCGGTTTTTACCGACGTTTCATAAAAGATTTTTCTAAAATTGCCACTCCTATGAATAAACTCCTAGAAAAGGATGCGCCATTCATCTTTTCAGATGAGTGTATCAAATCTTTTAATATTCTTAAAGAGAAACTCACTAATGCACCGATCATGATAACACCAAATTGGAATCTACCATTTGAACTAATGTGCGATGCAAGTGATTTTGCAATGGGAGCCGTTTTAGGACAAAGGATTGAAAAACGATTTCAACCTATATATTATGCTAGTAAGACGTTACAAGGAGCACAAACAAACTATACAACTACTGAAAAAGAACTCCTTGCTATTGTCTTTGCTTTTGACAAATTTCGATCATATCTCGTTCTAGCAAAAACGGTGGTCTATACCGACCATTCTGCTCTTAGATACCTATTTTCAAAACAAGATGCTAAACCAAGATTAATCCGTTGGATCTTACTCTTACAAGAGTTTGATATTGAAATCCGAGATAAAAGAGGAGCAGAAAATCTCACCGCTGATCATCTTTCTCGTCTTGAAAACCCGAATTAGAAGTTCTAAATGAATCAGCCATACAAGACAACTTTCCTGATGAATATCTATTGAAGATAGATTATAAAGAAATCCCATGGTTTGCAGACTATGCAAACTACTTAGTTTGTGGATTCCTTGAAAAAGGATTATCGTACCAAAGACGAAAGAAATTCTTCAGTGATATAAAACACTATTTCTGGGAAGATCCACATCTGTTTAAAAGTTGTCCCGATGGAATAATACGCCGATGTGTATTTGGAGATGAAGCTAGTAAAATTTTAAACCATTGTCACACAGGACCAACAGGAGGGCATTATGGGCCTCAACTAACAGCAAGAAAAGTTTATGAAGCTGGATTCTATTGGCCTACAATTTACAAAGACGCACACCTTCTTTGCAAATCATGTGATGCATGTCAAAGGGCCGGAAAAATAAGTCAACGTGATGAAATGCCACAAAATGTCATCCAAGTATGTGAAGTATTTGACATTTGGGGTATTGACTTTATGGGTCCATTTCCAAAATCTAATAATAATCTATATATACTCGTAGCCATTGATTATGTATCTAAATGGGCGAAAGCACAAGCTCTCCCAACTAACGATGCACGAGTGGTAGTCAACTTTTTAAAACGTCTTTTTGCAAGGTTTGGAACACCGAAAGCTTTAATAAGTGATCGGGGTACTCATTTCTGTAATAATCAACTTGAGAAAGTTCTTAAAAGATATGGAGTAACTCATAAAATCTCCACCGCATATCATCCACAAACAAGTGGATAAGTTGAAAATACCAACCGAGCTTTAAAACGTATTCTAGAGAAAACCGTAGGATCAAATCCGAAGGAATGGTCCATTAAATTGGAGGATGCACTCTGGGCTTTTAGAACAGCCTACAAAACTCCAATTGGAACCACACCTTTTAGACTTGTTTATGGAAAAGCATGTCATCTTCCAGTAGAAATTGAACACAAAGCATTTTGGGCTTTGAAGACATGTAATCTTGATTTACATGAAGCCGGACGTCTACGATTAAGTCAACTAAACGAATTAGAAGAATTAAGACATGAAGCATACGAAAATTCGTTAATCTATAAAGAAAGAACGAAGAAATGGCATGATAAAAGAATCAGAAGTTCAAAAGAATTTAAAGAAGGAGACAGAGTTCTTCTTTTCAATTCACGATTCAAGCTATTTCCTGGAAAATTGAAATCAAGATGGTCTGGACCATTCATAGTCAAAAGAGTTTTCCCATACGGAACGATAGAATTAATAAATTCAAATGGAATTGAATTTAAAGTTAATGGTCACAGAGTTAAACATTACATACATGGTCCGATGGAAGTCGACAGCGAAGTTAATCACAATTTCGACACCACAGCTAACTAAGTGTGGGGAGAATCAAGTCTTTAAAGGATAATATGTATTTCTGTTAGATGTAGATTGTCTGTTTTCGTATAGTTCTCGAAAATGGAACCCGAATGGTCTTTCCCTAGCAGACCCTAAAGAACTAGTCTTCTCCCCCCATTCTGAATTTTTATTTTTTTTAGGTTTTTACAAAATGAAGACTGCCTGTGAACTAAACCATGGTCTAATGCTACACGCTTTGATCACTAAACGTAATAATGACATACTCCCGAGTGAATTAGTATCAGTAATCAGAGAAAGAATGGACGGAGTTAGAAAAGAATCCAGATGCGAAGATAATAAGTTACAATTTGGTAAAGGAAAATCAAAATCCGCAGCGAAAAGAAGAGCACGACACCTAGAAAGATGTCACAAATGCGGAAAATGGTCACATGGAGGTAAATGTTCAAATAATCAAACCTATTCAAATACCGAATTTGTTACTTTATGCAGAGACGGACCGTTTATATGTTTAGAAGAAAAGACACTGAATGCTCGAGGTTACGCCTATGTAGCCATGGAAAACCAATTAAACCGACTATCTTATGAATGGGATAGATCATATAACTAAGAAATCTATTTCACAGGTATGTATGTACAGTTTTTATTTTTATTTTTAACCTTTTGATAATAAACGCTAATTTGTTCGCTAAAAAGTATTAAATTGGTATTTAATAAAATTAGGTTTGGCGACCGAAATTATTGATATCATTCAAAAATTTATTACATCACTGCGAAATTTAACGTTTATTCTTAAGGTATAAATATCTTTAATCAATCAACCCAAAATATTTCAAAAATTCGTCATGAGTTAAATTAGGTCTTGGAACCGAAATTACTTTACCGAAAAGAGGGGCGCATATTTTTGATAATATTTGATTGATTAAAGTGGGATAAAAAGCCAAAAAGATTTTTAATTTTATTTTTACCATGTTTTTAAAATTAATATTTAAATCTTAAATTAATATTGTAAACTTTGTAAAAATAATATTTTTAAAATTGTAAATATTTGAATTTTTAAATTAAGTTTGGTGTGAATTTTTAATTTTTAAAATATGAATTTTTAATTTTATGCATTTCAAATTTTAAGTTTGGTGTGAATTTTTAATATTAATTTTGAATTTTATATTTAAGTTGTGTGAATTTAAAAACAAAAATTTACTTTATCTCATTAAGTTAAGAATATGATTTTTAAAATTCGTCGTAAGTTGAAGACTAGGTCTTTGAACCGAAATTGCTTTATCCGAGGGAGGGACGAGAACTTTTATTATCATTATTTTTAATCTTATTGAATTAAAGTATGCCAAAAACATTGAAAAAACTCAAAAATCTTAGCTTTTAAAACAATCGCTACAAAAAGACAAATTTTAAAATTTTGTCGAAGGACGGACTAGGACATCGACCCGAAACGACCTCGTCCTAAATAACAAGGGAAACAAAATTTTAAAAATTAAGTACTTAATTGTTTTATAAGTTAATGATTATAAATAAAAATATATATATATATATATATATATATATATATATATATATATATATATATATATATATATATATATATATATATATATATATATATATATATATATATATATATATCAAACTCCGCGACTCGCGGAGTTTGAAGGGTTATTCACCGCGAGTCGCGGAGGGACTAAAAATCAGAAAAAAATATACCCGCAGAACAGATCAGTCCCCAACTCAAAACAAAAACATACTGCGAATTCTGCACGAAAAAACCCGAGAAAAAAACCCCAAAATCACAATTTTTAACCGTTAATCATCAAATCTTTTGCTAAAATCATGTTGAGAAGGATGCTATCTAAGAATTACTCAAGAAAAACGGTAAATTTCTACACCTAAACACCATTTAATCCGAAATTTGGTGTTCTTAAGTCATTTTTTTCCCAATTTGATTTTGATGCTTTTTAGTGTAATTAGGCTTAAATTATTTATGTATTATGCTTGTATAACCTAGATTGATGCTGTTTAACATGATTAGAAGCCTTAAACTTCAAATTTTGAGTAATCTAGGGTTTGTGTTCTTGAGCAAAATTGGGGCTTTTTGATATAAACAGGTTATAGCCGATTTTTGTCATGAATTGTTGCTAAAATAAGTTGTGTAACATGTTTAGGTAATTAAATGATCCAAACTTTGAGCCTAAATATGATTTTGAGAATTAAAGTGGACTTTTTCAAGTCTAAAAATTCATGAACTTGATTTTTGAAAGATAATGCCATTTGAGACTTGTTTAATTGCTAGTAATGATTATTTTGACATGTTATTTGAGTTGAATGCTTATGAACTTGGCGAACATTTTCGTATATGCTTATTTGAAAAAGTGTAGATTTGATAAAAATGTGAAAATGAGCTTAAGTTTGATATAAATTGATAATGTCATTGTAATTATTTTGATTGATGATTTTGCTGACACTAATGCATATTTGGATGCACAAAAATTGTGTTTGATGTGTTTTGCAGAATGAAAAGGGTGAATCTTCATCCCAAGCCCGCAATGCTCCTGCTGAGAATTTGGAACAATAGGAGGTGGATAACTACTACAAGCAGGATATACCTCATCCAGTCATGACCTTTTCTGATATGCACTTGGAAGAGTTGCACCCGAACCTAAGATTTGACAGACTTTGGATAGATTATCCAAAATATCAAAGGGGTTTGCATACTCTTCATTCTAAGGTTGTTGAGGTACCGAGGGTCATAGAATGGGGACCCTTAGAAGCTGTAGAATTGGCCGGGCCAATTAGGGAATTACTTGTACAGAGGTATGGTAATTCTTCTTTTAATGACTGGGTACGTTTATTCACCATGCGTAGACCTGTATATAAAGTATGGTGTGAAGAATTGTTATGTAGTATAGAGTTGAATGATCGGGTAGCTAGTTTAACTGATCGTTCTTTTATTAGATTTTTGTTAGGCGGTTCGATGCGCCACATGTCTTTACTGGACATGGCTCAGGCTTTACGTATATATACGCCTGAGGAGTTAGCGTCTGCCGATTGTAGAGGATTGATACTAAACGGTAGAAAGATAGATGAAAATTTTGATACACACGGTGTGTGGAGTCAAATGACAAGCCATCACCGTTTTAAAGGGGGAAATTACTCTTATTTGGATATAGATAGAGCCGAATTAAGAGTGATACATAGGTTTTTAGCTAATTCGATTACACAAAGGGGTAAGAACAAGGAAAAAGTAAATGAACAGGATTTGTTTTACCATATGTGTATTCGAGACCCACAAAGCGCTGTAAGTATACCATATTGTGTGGGTTATTATTTATCAGCTATGGTTCGGGGGATGCGACCACATAGCATAATAGGAGGTGGTATTTTAATTACTTTGATTGGTGAATATCTCGGTGTGGATATAAGTCGGGGGGGATTATTAGTAGAAGAACCAGAACCCCGCGATACTATAGGTTTAAATGTATACCATGGTGCGAAAGTTTTGAAGAGGCGAAATAACACCGCAGTACGATACCATGGTAGACATCCACAGGTGGAGAGAAACCAACAGCAAGGTAATGTAGTGTAACATCCCGCGTTTTTCCGTTAAATTTATTTTAACACCGTCTTTTTTTTTTTAAATAATATCTTTCGTATTTAAATTCGTCGACTCCGTTGACGAACGTTCATAATATTCTCGTTATTTAATTATAACATCTCTCGTTAACTTGCGTTTTAAAAATATTCGATCGGTTAAATCCCGCACCCGCTTCTAAACTCGAGGGACTAAAATTGACACGGGGCAAACTAGTTGACTAGGTCAACTAGTCCACCCCAATCACCACCATTCAACCATCTCCCTCTCTCTCTCTTTCTCTCTAGCAAGAACACACACACAAACCCCAACTTCATAAAATCATCATCTAAATTCGATCTAGGAGGCTTACAACAAAACAAATTACATTTTCGTGATCCTCTCTTCATTCTCTACGATTTGATACTAACTTCATCGATTTTGGGTAACATTTCTAAAACTCTAGATTTCTCTAAATTCGTGTTTTTGATTTGAAATGGTGTTAGTTAGTGTCTATGGCTCGTGTCTAGCATGAATATATGATTTACTTGCTCGATTTGTTGTTTTGAGTAACTAGTTTGAACATTTGAAATGGGTTTGCTTAATCTTGCATTTTGGAAGATTAAGTGTTGTTTGATTGTTAAAGTGCATGTTTTAAAAGTGTTACTAGTATCATTAGCTTCATTTTGATGTATAGGTTGATTAAGGAAACTCCAAAAACATGATTATTGATTTTGAGATGTTTGACTAGGGTTTGATAGTTCTTGACATGAATTTTTGGATGCTTGAATGCCATGGAATGTTAATTATTAGTGTTTAGTTGTAATGTATGTTTCATTACCTTCAAAACAGCATATAATATGTGTGAATTGGTTTCCCGAAACTCAAATTGCATTTGAAGAACTTGAAACCTTAAAAATGAACGTTTAATGATCACTTGATGAGTTTTCGGCTATTATAAATGATGTTTTTGTTTGGTGAAACATGTTTAGTTGTGTTCCTTGTCAAAAGAGCTTTCCAACGATATAAGATACGTCTTCTAGTTGTTTACGGTTTGAGTTTTGCGTTTGTTTGAAAATTGACCAAGTCTTGAACAAGTGAAACAGGCCTGGGACCAGGCCACGGCCATTGTCGCGGCGCGACAGGCCTGGCCGCGGCGCGGCATAAGCCGTGCCCAGCTTCTGTCTCCAATGTCCGTTTCACGTGAAATGTTTGCCATGTTTTAGACTTCCAATTCGCATGCAACTTGTTCTAACATGCTTATATATGAATAACTAGCATAGAAAATTTGTCCGAGACCCGACCCGAACATGTTGACTTTTTCGTTGACTTTGGCCAAGTTTAACTTTTTGTCAAACTTAACCAATTAATTATGCAATCTTTCTAACATGATTCTATACTTGTATCTTGCATGAAACTTGACAATTTGACTCACATGCTTCATAATCGAGTCGTAACGAGCCATAGGACTAATTGAACATCTTTGACCGTTTGTGTTTACCGTTATTGATATAACCTATATGTTTAGGTCAAGACTAGCCTTGTCATTGCACACGGTTACTTGTTGAAGTACTTTATTAACTCTTGTACTCAAGGTGAGATCATAGTCCCACTTTTTCAATCACTTTTATTCTTTACATCGTGGGCTGAGAAACACATACATTTCATACTCATTTACTTTTCATGCTTTTACATTGTGAACAAATACGAATACAAAGATGCATACGAGTTTGAACAAAAGTCCTCAATCCAATTATCATTAGTTCCACTTGCAGGGTGTAAGTGTAAGCGTGTAATTATGTTGTGTGGCCATACGGGTTTAACAAACCCTCATTCAGACGGTTCGCTACCGTTAGTGAATGAAATATAATTTCAACAATGTATAGTGTAAGTTCTAACACTAAATTCAAAATTCAGAGGGAAGATTCGGTTAAGCCTTGATAATTGGGTGCTCGTGATACAAATACTATTTTGGAATGTGAACGATTTTGGTTGAGCAATTCTTAAAGAACCTTGTGGTTCAATACAATTTACTTACTAAACCTATGATTTCACCAACGTTTTCGTTGACAGATTTCTATGTTTTTCTCAGGTCTTGCACGATATGTGATACATGCTTCCGCTCATTAATTGATACTTGCATTGGATGTCGAGTATACATGCATTTCATGGAGCGTCTTTTGACTTTACTTTAAACCGTGTCGCCTAGATTTCAATCGTATCTATAACGTTGTAACTTAACTTTTGGTTGAACAATTCTTGTAAATTTTGAAACAATCTTTATTTTGAAATGAAGGCGACATATTTTGGTCAAACGTTATCTTAAAGACTTATAATCAGGTAATGGGACCCACGTAGCCGACGCCGTCACTTGACGATTTGTCGGGGTCGTTACAGGTGGTATCAGAGCCTTGGTTGTAGGGATTTAGAGTTCATTTGTGTCCACCCCGAGTCATAGGGTACATAGGTGAATCTAGACTACAACCGGCATATAGACAGAAGTAGGAATTACTTGACTATTTGTGCATTTATACTCGAACTCTTCTATCATATCTAACTCGTATTCGATCTTGATCTTACGTTGATAAATTTTGTTGACGCGCCACCTTGACTTTATGAAGTAATGTTAAATGCACATGAGAATCAGGGTAATATAATTTCCGGGATTATATTACGGTGATTCATATGGACATTCCGACATTATGACATAAAGAATTTAAGGCGAGTCAAGGAAAATTTTCTCTACATCATCATTCCATATCATGATTAGTATTATTGAGAATACTAATCAACGATATTCTTGTGTCTTGAAGGAACAATGCCTCCCCGTCGCGGGCCACGTAATGAAACTTCCGAACAAGCTTTTCAACGCATGATAGCCACCGCCATAGGTGCGGCTATGGCTAGTATCTCCTCCGACATCAATAACAACCACAACCACAACAACCATGGAGCCGGTAATTCAAACGAGAGTTGCTCCTACAAAACTTTCATGGGGTGCAAACCTCACACCTTCGATGGGACCGGAGGACCGGTTGTGCTCACCCGATGGTTTGAGCAAACAGAAGCCGTTTTTAGCATAAGCGGTTGTCGGGACCAAGACAAAGTCAAATATTCCACCCACACTTTTGCCGGTATCGCCCTCACATGGTGGAATACGTATGTGCTGTCGGTGGGTATCGATGAAGCCCACACACTCTCATGGGCCGACTTAAAGAAAAAGATGATCACCGAATACTTCCCGCGCGAAGAGACCCGTAAGCTCGAACACGAACTAAGAACTTTAAAAGCGGTCGGGAATGACCTTAAGGCCTATAATCAACGATTCTCCGAACTTGCTTTGATGTGCCCAAATCTTGTGAACCCCGAATCTTTAAGGGTTGAACTTTACATGGATGGTCTCCCCAAGAGCATCAAACAAGGAGTAATGTCATCCAAACCCGCTAACCACCAAGAGGCTTTGAATATGGCCCGCCAATTGATTGAAACAGTGGACGAGATTGAAGTGCCGGCACGTAAAGCCGAGGATAAGTCGGGTGACAACAAAAGAAAATGGGAAGCCCCCCAATCAAGCAATTACAACAACCCCGCCAAGAAGCCCTTCATCCCCAACGACAAGAAAGGTTATACCGGACACCTACCGTATTGTAACGAGTGCTACAAACATCATTTAGGTGAATGTGGCAAACCTTTTTGCTTGAAGTGTCAAAGAAGTGGCCATGTAGCCCACGATTGTAGGAATACCGCTCCCGTCGCCCAAAAGGAGCACAATGCACCCAAGACGGGTGTTTGTTTTGAATGTGGCCAACCGGGTCATTTTAGAAGTGCGTGCCCAAATAAGAAAATCAACCCCAACGCACGCCGTTAAACTTTCAACATCAACGCCTAGGATGCCCGAGACGACGATGGACTAGTCACGGGTATGTTTCTTCTCGAAATTCTCACGTTTCATGTTTATTCGATTCGGTTACCGTTAGACGTTTTATAAACAAGGCTCTGACTCATACTCTTTGCACTTCATCTTTTTTTCCCCTAGACATTACTTAGGCAATTTAAGTGACCAACGGAAAATATTGTGTGCCTATAAATTTTATTGGAGGATATACGTTAAGACTTTTGACTTGACACCTATAGAACTAGGGAGCTCGGAACCTATTCGTTAAAAAAAAAAAAAAAAAAAAAAAAAAAAAAAAAACATCATCTTGTATAGATTATCGTGAACTGAGTAATTTTCGGTTGGAAACCGATACCCTCTCCCTCGCATCCATGACCTCATGATTTCTTTCATGAATCCCGTGTGTATTCCAAAACGACCTCCGTTCCGGTTATCATCAATTGGGGGTTAAGGGAGACGATGTCTCCTGAGTCTTTTCCGAACTCGCAACGTTAGTTGTAAATCCCTCTTAGTACCATTCGATTTATCCAAGGCTCGTCCGTATTCATGAACCTCCTAAACCACGTATGCAACTTATCTAGACAAATCTGTTATCACATTTATAAATGACATCTTAACTTATTCAAGTAAAGAAGGCAAACGAACAACATCATCATCTTACGCTCGAACTTTGAGAAAAGAGCAACTCTATACCAAATTCTCCGAGTGAGAATTTCTGTTAAACGAAGTCAAATTTTCTAGACCATGATGTTAATAGTCAAGGCATTACAATCAATCTCGAAATCAAGCCACACGTGATCATGAAACTCTCTCAACTCAGACTTGTATTCGTAAAATCTTAGAACTCGCCTGTTATCACCGAAGATTCATTTCTGACTTTTCTCGTGTTACCCGACTTTTAAACTCGTTAACCCACTAAGGGAAAACTTTAAACCTCTCCGTGTTCGAACCTTGAGCGTGATTCTTCACACCAACATTTCTAGTTAAAATCGTATAGCAACAGATGGAACTCAAACATGGAAATATTTCTACATGAACGCCGAAAGGCATACTCTCTCGACTCAAAAATTAACGTAACTAAAATTCGTTATTTTGCACGAAGAAGTCGAATACTAAATTGTGGATCCGATCAATTTTCTCGTCATCACGTACCACACTACACACCTCTGATATTTCACCGTTACCGTCTGATATTACTGGAACTTAAGATAACACACAATCCAATGATACTTCACTCTTCTTTGACTTAATGTCATTGTGTTCCTGATAATCGGCCAACTATTATTCAACCCCGAACTATACAACTACGTGTACTATCTCGTTTCTATTTCAGACTTCAACTTTTGACAACTAGAGGCACGTTATGACAACCTCGAGATGTAAGCTCATCCTATTCTAAGTCCTCATTTCACCCCTATCTTTATCGCTCGCATTTCCGTTTAAAGAAACTCCTTGTAACATTTCTCCATGGATAGAGAAACTCCTCATATTACATTAGTATTCGCCACGAGGGTGAATAGTCCTAACGAACATTTTTCGAACCCTAACTGACTTGTTCAAACATATCTTAAGAGATTCTATTCCAACACGGTGTATCTTTGTCAATTATCCCGTATCGAAATACTCGCTTCACTTCTAGAAATCTTGGAGACCCGCTTAGACATGAGTACCGCGTACCACCCACAAACCGACGAACCGAGAAAACGAACGATTTATGTCTTGGAAAGACATGTCACAAACTCGTATTGTCACCTTTAGTAGATCACTCTTACAACAGTAGTTACCACTCGTGTGTTCACACGCACTTTCCGAAACCCCATATGACCGCTAATGTCATACCCCTGTTCATTTAACCAAAGCATCAACCACCGAAATCTGAACTCCATCAAGAAACAACAATTGAGATCGTTCAAGTCCGAGAAGGGCTCGAGGCAACCCATTGTCGCCAGAAGAGTTATACCAAACTTAGATGAAAACCTCACAAATCCCAGTGTGTAATCGCGTAATATTGAGAACCCGCACCTTGGAAAGGTGTAATCCATTTTGGGAAATCGAGGAAGGTTATAACCGCAATATTGAACCTTTTGAAACCTTGGGGCGTATTAGAACCGCTTCCTACCGTTTAGAACTTCCGACTCAATTAAGTTTCCATTTATCCTACATTTCGTGTAACAAACTTAGAAACGTGTCATGCGGAACAGGAATGTGCAATCCTTTTAGATGCACCAACTATTGATAACAAACTCCTCTTCATGGGAAAACTGGTTGAAATCATGGATCGTAAAACCAAACCTTAATACAACGTAAAACCCTGACTATCCAAATTCATGAGAACACTCAAGGACGTACCTACACTTATTCATATTATGAACAACGTAAAGTCTCGAGTAAGAGATATCGACTACTACTTCCAACTAAATTTCGGGACGAAATTTCTTTTGAGTTGTGGATAATGTAACATCCCGCGTTTTTCCGTTAAATTTATTTTAACACCGTCTTTTTTTTTTTTAAATAATATCTTTCGTATTTAAATTCGTCGACTCCGTTGACGAACGTTCATAATATTCTCGTTATTTAATTATAACATCTCTCGTTAACTTGCGTTTTAAAAATATTCGATCGGTTAAATCCCGCACCCGCTTCTAAACTCGAGGGACTAAAATTGACACGGGGCAAACTAGTTGACTAGGTCAACTAGTCCACCCCAATCACCACCATTCAACCATCTCCCTCTCTCTCTCTTTCTCTCTAGCAAGAACACACACACAAACCCCAACTTCATAAAATCATCATCTAAATTCGATCTAGGAGGCTTACAACAAAACAAATTACATTTTCGTGATCCTCTCTTCATTCTCTACGATTTGATACTAACTTCATCGATTTTGGGTAACATTTCTAAAACTCTAGATTTCTCTAAATTCGTGTTTTTGATTTGAAATGGTGTTAGTTAGTGTCTATGGCTCGTGTCTAGCATGAATATATGATTTACTTGCTCGATTTGTTGTTTTGAGTAACTAGTTTGAACATTTGAAATGGGTTTGCTTAATCTTGCATTTTGGAAGATTAAGTGTTGTTTGATTGTTAAAGTGCATGTTTTAAAAGTGTTACTAGTATCATTAGCTTCATTTTGATGTATAGGTTGATTAAGGAAACTCCAAAAACATGATTATTGATTTTGAGATGTTTGACTAGGGTTTGATAGTTCTTGACATGAATTTTTGGATGCTTGAATGCCATGGAATGTTAATTATTAGTGTTTAGTTGTAATGTATGTTTCATTACCTTCAAAACGGCATATTATATGTGTGAATTGGTTTCCCGAAACTCAAATTGCATTTGAAGAACTTGAAACCTTAAAAATGAACGTTTAATGATCACTTGATGAGTTTTCGGCTATTATAAATGATGTTTTTGTTTGGTGAAACATGTTTAGTTGTGTTCCTTGTCAAAAGAGCTTTCCAACGATATAAGATACGTCTTCTAGTTGTTTACGGTTTGAGTTTTGCGTTTGTTTGAAAATTGACCAAGTCTTGAACAAGTGAAACAGGCCTGGGACCAGGCCACGGCCATTGTCGCGGCGCGACAGGCCTGGCCGCGGCGCGGCATAAGCCGTGCCCAGCTTCTGTCTCCAATGTCCGTTTCACGTGAAATGTTTGCCATGTTTTAGACTTCCAATTCGCATGCAACTTGTTCTAACATGCTTATATATGAATAACTAGCATAGAAAATTTGTCCGAGACCCGACCCGAACATGTTGACTTTTTCGTTGACTTTGGCCAAGTTTAACTTTTTGTCAAACTTAACCAATTAATTATGCAATCTTTCTAACATGATTCTATACTTGTATCTTGCATGAAACTTGACAATTTGACTCACATGCTTCATAATCGAGTCGTAACGAGCCATAGGACTAATTGAACATCTTTGACCGTTTGTGTTTACCGTTATTGATATAACCTATATGTTTAGGTCAAGACTAGCCTTGTCATTGCACACGGTTACTTGTTGAAGTACTTTATTAACTCTTGTACTCAAGGTGAGATCATAGTCCCACTTTTTCAATCACTTTTATTCTTTACATCGTGGGCTGAGAAACACATACATTTCATACTCATTTACTTTTCATGCTTTTACATTGTGAACAAATACGAATACAAAGATGCATACGAGTTTGAACAAAAGTCCTCAATCCAATTATCATTAGTTCCACTTGCAGGGTGTAAGTGTAAGCGTGTAATTATGTTGTGTGGCCATACGGGTTTAACAAACCCTCATTCAGACGGTTCGCTACCGTTAGTGAATGAAATATAATTTCAACAATGTATAGTGTAAGTTCTAACACTAAATTCAAAATTCAGAGGGAAGATTCGGTTAAGCCTTGATAATTGGGTGCTCGTGATACAAATACTATTTTGGAATGTGAACGATTTTGGTTGAGCAATTCTTAAAGAACCTTGTGGTTCAATACAATTTACTTACTAAACCTATGATTTCACCAACGTTTTCGTTGACAGATTTCTATGTTTTTCTCAGGTCTTGCACGATATGTGATACATGCTTCCGCTCATTAATTGATACTTGCATTGGATTTCGAGTATACATGCATTTCATGGAGCGTCTTTTGACTTTACTTTAAACCGTGTCGCCTAGATTTCAATCGTATCTATAACGTTGTAACTTAACTTTTGGTTGAACAATTCTTGTAAATTTTGAAACAATCTTTATTTTGAAATGAAGGCGACATATTTTGGTCAAACGTTATCTTAAAGACTTATAATCAGGTAATGGGACCCACGTAGCCGACGCCGTCACTTGACGATTTGTCGGGGTCGCTACATGTAGGAGGGGGGAATGAGATGCAAGAAATGCAAAGGTTTATAGCTTCTCAGGAATACGAAAATGCTAGACAGAGAGCATTTGAAGATTGGCAAGTTCATCAGAACCAAATCATAGCTCATTGCCAACATATAGGTAGAAACTATATTCCTACACCGAAACCCATCTTCCCTCCCTGGTCTATAGAGATGCAGCCACCGTATCCTACGTATGACCCTGCCGAAGCATTCTATAGCACCTATGGTTATGCCTGGAACCCCTATTGGTACCAGTATCATCCCTAGTATAATTAGTTTTATTTATTTTGTAATTTGTAATTATTGATACGTTTAATACTTTTGTTAATATTGTAATCATTTTTATAATTATCTAACTTTTATTCTTAGATTTTAATAATTTTTGAATGTGGGGTAATATACCAAACTTCAAAAATATGTATATATGTTTGCAGTTTATCTTATGTACACAACAGGGTAAAACAACGCATTTTCAAAGACTGGCATTAAGTTCAGCAAAAGCAACTAATTTTGACGACAAGATGCAAAATATATGTGAAATAACAACAAGACGGAATAAACAAATGATGTGCACCAT
This sequence comes from Rutidosis leptorrhynchoides, assembly GCF_046630445.1. Taxonomy (NCBI): domain Eukaryota; kingdom Viridiplantae; phylum Streptophyta; class Magnoliopsida; order Asterales; family Asteraceae; genus Rutidosis; species Rutidosis leptorrhynchoides. The sequence goes on from NC_092336.1 coordinate 487,944,344, forward strand.
TTATCATTCAGCAAACAAACGCCAATATATTTGGAAACTTTGGTAAAAATTTAATCATTATCACACTAATCACCCTCAATAATTTAAATTGTTACTGATTTCTTGCAAATGAGGGCATTGCAAGATCTTAAGTGTGGGAAGGGGTTAAATTCTTTCGGATTTTAAAATTTTTATCTTAAACACTTGGTTACCATTAAAAATACTAGTAAAGCAGTAGTTGTATTAGAATCTAGTGCTCTCTGATAAAAAAAGAACAGCCCTAGTCTTATATACTAACTACCCAATTCTAGTAAAATTTTTCAAAATTTTCAATTAAATGAACTCGAAATCATGTTTATACATATTTATGAACGATAAAACTAGGTTTTAACACCGAAATTATTGTTACCTCAGAAAGGACATAAATTGAGAAACAAACCAAAATGTTAAAATTCATTTAAAATAGAATAGAGGACGATAAAAAGGAAAATAAAAGCCAAGTGTGGAAAAATTTACCAAGTTATCTTAAACATATGTCACATATTTCTGTAACAAATAACTGAAAATACTTTTGCTTTGGGCTAAACTAAACTGTTTTACCCGATGAAAGAAAAGAAGAGATGGATCTACACGATGAATCAATTCCATCATTAAAAGGAAGTAAAGTCTTCCGAAAAAGACACGCGCCTCTTGATTTAGGTCATGAAGTTGTCGTCCAGACCAGCTGTAGGTTGACGAAAAATCTAGAAAAGTCATCACTAAAATTAGCAGGAAATCCACGGACCTCAGCATTAAACAGGGTCGCCAAGTGGTCAGATTTATCCTAACCATGAGAAGGATTTATCTCGTACAATGGGGGGCACCATGCAAATTAGCTGGACAAGACTAATGAATCAGATCCCCAGAAAGGATAATCTCCTTAAAGATTAAAAATCAGCTTTTAAGACTGATATCACTCAATCCTTGAGATTGACCTTAAAGATTGAGAATTACAAACTCATGGAATTCAATGATATCTAAACTCGAGCTTGAACGAGAAAATATTTTGATCAAAATTATAAACCGATTTGTTTTCTGAAAACCTATTTTCAATGCGTTCATTACCATTGAACGTAAAATCCTAGGAATTCACCTGGAATTCATTAGGTCACCTGAACTAAATCGGGTATCAACCGTAAGAACGGTGGTTGCATAGTGGTCAAAGACAGGACCTTGTGCCATACCGAAAAATCATAAGGGTGAACTTTACTATTGCTCCTACCAAGGATAGTAATTGCGTCCGACACGTTATAGACCATAATTAAAAGCATGTCAGGGGACATTGCCTTAACAGTTTCTTGTTCAACGCTTTCCTTTACAACCGGACGGTAGTTTACCGAAAGGTAATATACGGGGCAATTAAACTGGACGTGTTGCTTTCCAAATACAAGGTTAGCAAGTGGGTGACACAAAACCGCAAGTTTTGAGCTAAAATTTTCAAATCTGAAACCCACCAAACCCACAAAAATATTTTGCAAACACTTGTAAAGGGTTATTCCGGAAAACTTATCTAGGGTAAAAACTAGATTTAATTTTCAAAAGATCAAATGTTTTCATAAAGATCCAATTTCCTTAATGGATCTAAATTTTTATAGTCATGTGGGACTGTAAACCATATCGTTACTACCATTGTTTATACCGCCGTATAAAAATCACTGATGTACAAAGTGTGAAGAATAAAGAAGTGATTCTAGTATTTCAAGACAATATTGCTTGAGGACAAGCAACGCTCAAGTGTGGGAATATTTGATAATACTAAAAACGAACATATATTTCATAGCATTATTCCTCAAGAAAGACAAGCTTTTAGTTGCAATTGTTCTATTTACAAGTGATATTCGTTTAAATAATAAAAGGTGAAGACAAAAGACAGATTCGACGAATTGAAGACGCAAACGACCAAAAAGCTCAAAAGTACAAAAGACAATCAAAAAGGTTCCAATTATTGATAAGAAACGTCTCGAAATTACAAGAGTACAAGATTCAAAACGCAAAGTACAAGATATTAAATTGTACGCAAGGACGTTCGAAAATCCAGAACCGGGACCAGAGTCAACTCTTAACGCTCGACGCAACGGACTAAAAATTACAAGTTAACTATGTATATAAATATAATATAATATATAATTAATTATATTAATTATATATATATTATATTTATAAATAAAAACCGTCGGCAGAGAAAGACTCCAAGGGACTGAGCTGTAATTTCATTCTCCGCGACTCGCGGAGTTTGAAGGCCAAAATGGCCGCGAGTCGCGGAGCCCCCAGTTTTGAAACTCCCTATAAAGCAAACCGAAATCTGATCATTTTCATCATCTTTTTCTTCTTCTTATCATACGTAAATTATATATATATATTTATAATTTATATTTTAATTTTAATTATAATTCTAATAATAAGGGTATGTTAGCGAATATTGTAAGGGTGTAAGTCGAAATTCTGTCCGTGTAACGCTACGCTATTTTTAATCATTGTAAGTTATGTTCAACCTTTTTACATTAATGTCTCATAGCTAAGTTATTATTATGCTTATTTAATCCGAAGTAATCATGATGTTGGGCTAATTACTAAAATTGGGTAATTGGGCTTTGTACCATAATTGGGGTTTGAACAAAAGAACGACACTTGTGGAAATTAGACTATGAGCTATTAATGGACTTTATATTTGTTTAACTAAATGATAGTTTGTTAATGTTAATATAAAGATTTACAATTGGGCGTCCCTATAAATTACCATATACACTCAATCGGACACGATGGGCGGGGTATTTATGTGTACGAATAATCGTTCATTTAACCGGACACGGGAATGGATTAATAGCCACTAGAATAATTAAAACAGGGGTGAAATTACATTTAAGGGTAATTGGTGTAATTGTTAACAAAGTAGTAAAACCTTGGTTTACACGCAGTCGATAACCTGGTGTATTCATTAAACAAAGTATTAAAACCTTGTTACAATTCGAATCCCCAATTAGTTGGAATATTTAACTTCGGGTATAAGAATAATTTGATGAGGACACTCGCACTTTATATTTATGACTGATGGAATGTTATGGACAAAAACCAGACGGACATATTAAATAATCCAGGACAAAGGACAATTAACCCATGGGCATAAAACTAAAATCAACACGTCGAACATCATGATTACGGAAGTTTAAATAAGAATAATTCTTTTATTTCATATTTAATTTCCTTTATTTTATATTTAATTGCACTTCTAATTATCGCACTTTTATTTATTGTTATTTAATCGCACTTTTAATTATCGTACTTTTTAATTATCGCAATTTTATTTTATCGCACTTTTATTATTCGCAATTTCATTATCGTTATTTACTTTACGCTTTAAATTAAGTCTTTTATTTATTTAATATTTTACATTAGGTTTTAACTGCGACTAAAGTTTTAAAATCGACAAACCGGTCATTAAACGGTAAAAACCCCCCTTTATAATAAAATTACTTAGATATATGTTTGTATTTTTATAAAAGTAAATTAATATAGCGTTAAGCTTTGTTTAAAGATTTCCCTGTGGAACGAACCGGACTTACTAAAAACTACACTACTTTACGATTAGGTACACTGCCTATAAGTGTTGTAGCAAGGTTTAAGTATATCCATTCTATAAATAAATAAATATCTTGTGTAAAATTGTATCGTATTTAATAGTATTTCGCACTAAAAATAATACTATTTTGTATACACCCCCTACGACATCATTGATTAAAAACGTTCCGTATTAATTGATTTCGTTGCAAGGTTTTGACCTCTATATGAGACGTTTTTCAAAGACTGCATTTATTTTAAAACAAACCATAACCTTTATTTCATCAATAAAGGTTTAAAAAGCTTTACGTAGATTATCAAATAATGATAATCTAAAATATCCTGTTTACACACGACCATTACATAATGGTTTACAATACAAATATGTTACAACAAAATAAGTTTCTTGAATGCAGTTTTTACACAATATCATACAAGCATGGACTCCAAATCTCGTCCTTATTTAAGTATGCGATAGCGGAAGCTCTTAATAATCACCTGAGAATAAACATGCTTAAAACGTCAACAAAAATGTTGGTGAGTTATAGGTTTAACCTATATATATCAAATCATAATAATAGACCATAAGATTTCATATTTCAATACACATCCCATACATAGAGATAAAAATCATTCATATGGTGAACACCTGGTAACCGACATTAACAAGATGCATATATAAGAATATCCCCATCATTCCGGGACACCCTTCGGATATGATATAAATTTCGAAGTACTAAAGCATCCGGTACTTTGGATGGGGTTTGTTAGGCCCAATAGATCTATCTTTAGGATTCGCGTCAATTAGGGTGTCTGTTCCCTAATTCTTAGATTACCAGACTTAATAAAAAGGGGCATATTCGATTTCGATAATTCAACCATAGAATGTAGTTTCACGTACTTGTGTCTATTTTGTAAATCATTTATAAAACCTGCATGTATTCTCATCCCAAAAATATTAGATTTTAAAAGTGGGACTATAACTCACTTTCACAGATTTTTACTTCGTCGGGAAGTAAGACTTGGCCACTGGTTGATTCACGAACCTATAACAATATATACATATATATCAAAGTATGTTCAAAATATATTTACAACACTTTTAATATATTTTGATGTTTTAAGTTTATTAAGTCAGCTGTCCTCGTTAGTAACCTACAACTAGTTGTCCACAGTTAGATGTACAGAAATAAATCGATAAATATTATCTTGAATCAATCCACGACCCAGTGTATACGTATCTCAGTATTGATCACAACTCAAACTATATATATTTTGGAATCAACCTCAACCCTGTATAGCTAACTCCAACATTCACATATAGAGTGTCTATGGTTGTTCCGAAATATATATAGATGTGTCGACATGATAGGTCGAAACATTGTATACGTGTCTATGGTATCTCAAGATTAGATAATATACAATACAAGTTGATTAAGTTATGGTTGGAATAGATTTGTTACCAATTTTCACGTAGCTAAAATGAGAAAAATTATCCAATCTTGTTTTACCCATAACTTCCTCATTTTAAATCCGTTTTGAGTGAATCAAATTGCTATGGTTTCATATTGAACTCTATTTTATGAATCTAAACAGAAAAAGTATAGGTTTATAGTCGGAAAAATAAGTTACAAGTCGTTTTTGTAAAGGTAGTCATTTCAGTCGAAAGAACGACGTCTAGATGACCATTTTAGAAAACATACTTCCACTTTGAGTTTAACCATAATTTTTGGATATAGTTTCATGTTCATAATAAAAATAATTTTCTCAGAATAACAAATTTTAAATCAAAGTTTATCATAGTTTTTAATTAACTAACCCAAAACAGCCCGCGGTGTTACTACGACGGCGTAAATCCGGTTTTACGGTGTTTTTCGTGTTTTCAGGTTTTAAATCATTAAGTTAGCATATCATATTGATATAGAACATGTGTTTAGTTGATTTTAAAAGTCAAGTTAGAAGGATTAACTTTTGTTTGCGAACAAGTTTAGAATTAACTAAACTATGTTCTAGTGATTACAAGTTTAAACCTTCGAATAAGATAGCTTTATATGTATGAATCGAATGATGTTATGAACATCATTACTACCTTAAGTTCCTTGGATAAACCTACTGGAAAAGAGAAAAATGGATCTAGCTTCAACGGATCCTTGGATGGCTCGAAGTTCTTGAAGCAGAATCATGACACGAAAACAAGTTCAAGTAAGATCATCACTTGAAATAAGATTGTTATAGTTATAGAAATTGAACCAAAGTTTGAATATAATTATTACCTTGTATTAGAATGATAACCTACTGTAAGAAACAAAGATTTCTTGAGGTTGGATGATCACCTTACAAGATTGGAAGTGAGCTAGCAAACTTGAAAGTATTCTTGATTTTATGTAACTAGAACTTGTAGAATTTATGAAGAACACTTAGAACTTGAAGATAGAACTTGAGAGAGATCAATTAGATAAAGAAAATTGAAGAATGAAAGTGTTTGTAGGTGTTTTTGGTCGTTGGTGTATGGATTAGATATAAAGGATATGTAATTTTGTTTTCATGTAAATAAGTCATGAATGATTACTCATATTTTTGTAATTTTATGAGATATTTCATGCTAGTTGCCAAATGATGGTTCCCACATGTGTTAGGTGACTCACATGGGCTGCTAAGAGCTGATCATTGGAGTGTATATACCAATAGTACATACATCTAAAAGCTGTGTATTGTACGAGTACGAATACGGGTGCATACGAGTAGAATTGTTGATGAAACTGAACGAGGATGTAATTGTAAGCATTTTTGTTAAGTAGAAGTATTTTGATAAGTGTATTGAAGTCTTTCAAAAGTGTATAAATACATATTAAAACACTACATGTATATACATTTTAACTGAGTCGTTAAGTCATCGTTAGTCGTTACATGTAAGTGTTGTTTTGTAACATTTAGGTTAACGATCTTGTTAAATGTTGTTAACCCAATGTTTATAATATCAAATGAGATTTTAAATTATTATATTATCATGATATTATCATGTATGAATATCTCTTAATATGATATATATATACATTAAATGTCTTTACAACGATAATCGTTACATATATGTCTCGTTTAAAAATCATTAAGTTAGTAGTCTTGTTTTTACATATGTAGTTCATTATTAATATACTTAATGATATGTTTACTTATCATAGTATCATGTTAACTATATATATATATATCCATATATATGTCATCATATAGTTTTTACAAGTTTTAACGTTCGTGAATCACCGGTCAACTTGGGTGGTCAATTGTCTATATGAAACATATTTCAATTAATCAAGTCTTAACAAGTTTGATTGCTTAACATGTTGGAAATAATTAATCATGTAAATATCAATCTCAATTAATATATATAAACATGGAAAAGTTTGGGTCACTACAATATCATTTTATAAGATATAGATAACTCAGCAAAAGATCCCAAAATAAACCAAAAAGGGACAATCTTACTGCCTATTTTTTCATTAAGTCCCTTAGTGCTGGCTTTAGTGTTTTCTCTCAATGTCATAGGTTTTGTCATCATCAAATAGGGGGAAATTGTTGAGTCCCCAAAATAATTAAGGATTTAACTATGACAAAAATGTAATTTATTTGCACTAAAATGTTATGTGCAGCCATCACAAGTTTGTTTATGTATAGACAGCAGATATTGTTGTGTCGAGTGTTTAGTTGCTGCTTAGTCTACCAGCACAAGGTAGACAGTATTCTTCAATCAGCACAGGATGTATACTCAGCAATTCAATAATATCAAGTGACTCAGCAATGAATAACCAGCATAGCTGGAATGCAGCTTACTACACAAGACAACTATGCTCCATTACAAGCATAGTAGTTTTCTGAGTGGTCTACATCAATCGTACTATTCAACAGAAGTCAAAGACAAAGTTAAACAGAAAAGGACACGCGTCGGCGGCTGACAAGTGACCTTACAAGACCACGTAGGAATGCAGAAGTTTAACGCATGTGCAGACATGTCCTATACTTTGTCAATGCCTACGGAACACAACATTCTATTTGTTTAAACAAATAGTGGTGCCAAACTGAATTGAGGTGTTCCTGCAAATAGCTACCAAAGAGGAAAGAGGATAGCACGCTCTCTGATGCAGTTGTCCCCACAAGTATAGGCATCCTATGTACCATGGACAATGGAACAATTACACGGATAATAGGACTACTATAAATTGTTGTATCCACTATTGTAACAAGTAGTGGTATGAGTTTGTTTATTTAGAGTCCAAAACGTGTAATAGCTTAGAACACACTCTGTAGCTATACTTAGGTAAATCTGTATCAACCAACTATCATTCCGCCAAGGATAGTTGTAATTCTTTGTGATTTAATCAATAAAGAATAACCGTTGAAAAATTACCTTTGACTCTATTTAATTTACTTGCTTGAATACTTAAATTGTGTTTAACTGTTAAGTTAATTAAAGAGAATTGTATTTACCCCCTCTACAATACTCCTGTTGTTTATCAAGGGACCAACAAATGGCCAACAAATCAAGAAAAAGGAAAAGTGGAGAAAAGATAAAGGAGAAGTACGGGGTATCAACGGGTAACAATGTTAAAGGAGTTGGTTTGATCCAACTTTCTCACTTTTGGTCATAAAAGAAGAAGAAATGTGTCTCTTCTTTGCCGGGAGAAGAAGATGCGTAAATTGTGACATTTCTCGTCACACTCAAAGATTCGGAACATGGTCCACCCATGATCCCATGATCAAGTATCATGGAGAAAATGCTCCATTTACTCTTTAAAATATATAGATGTAAGTGGAAGAAGGAAAAAAAAAGGAGCCTGTTGTAACTTATTTATGTTGTAAAAGTTAGAGAAAGATAGTCTAAAAGTACTAGAGAGTTGTAAAGAAAAAAGAGCTTCTACTTTACATCTTACGTACTTGTAAGGTAGAGAGAAAACAGAAAACGCCTCTAACTATTCTTGTATGTAAGTTAGAGATAGTGAAAAAGAAAAAATGCATATTCTTTTTTATACAAAAGAAGGTAGAAAAAATAACCTCAAAATGAAGAAACAACTTGAATTTTAAGAGAGTTCATCATTAAAAGAAATTAAAGACTAGCAGGAGCTAGTCATCTTTGCCGGAGAAAGGGAGGAGTTATCCGGGTGGATCCTAACCCGAACCGAGTCCGATAGTCAAGGAAAGTAGTTGCAGTCAAATTGAAACCCACGATTAGTACATGGGAAGTGGCTCAAAGAGATAAAGCCCATGATCCCTAAAAGTGTGCATACACATGGGGTAATGGAGAAGCGGCCTTGTTATTTGTTTAATTATATAAATGCATGTAAACAAGAGAATTAGGGGAAAGCCTCTACTTTTACTACCTGAATATAATATTAAAGTAGAGAGAATAGAAAGAAGAAAAAAAACCAAAAAACAAATAGCCTCTAATTTACTACTGTGAGTAGTCGTAGATTAGAGAGAAAAGAACCAAACCTCTGTATTACATTTTACATTTTATTGTATTGTAATTCCAAAGAAAAAGAAAACCATAAATACCCCACTTTCTCTTGTTCTACATTATATTTAGTTATCTCTTCTTTTATTACATGTTCTACTCATATATCCACAAAACAAGAAAACAATTATAATATCCGTACGAGATTCGTTATGTCTCTAATCTCGTAACGGATCAATTATACATCGAGCCAACTACAAAACTCTAAAACATTCTACATCATTAATCCATTATCATCTATCATCATAGTTTGGTCAATGCATCATCAATTTTTTCCTTCACATCATCATTATGATTTATAAGTAACAAGCACCAAAACCATGCCTCATTCACATCGTACAAAAGGAGTTATATTAATCAACTCATACGTAAATAAAACTCTTAACTACCACACTAATAAAGCATACATATAACCATGGCATGGTGGTGGCATGGTAAGACCATGACCTTCCAATGTGGAGGTCAGGGGTTCAATTCCTGCCATTCACAAAAGTTATTCTCCCTCATGGTCACGGAGATTCGTCCGCAAGTCAATTCAAAAAAATGGTTAGATACACATGTTAAAAAAAGCATACATATGAGAGCACTGGGTGCCTCGCATCCTTTAATTCGCCGTAGCCGGGATCGACCGTCCGTCGACACTGATCCGGCGTCGATCTCGTCGTCGGTTGCCGAAGTCGAGTCACACACGGTGGCATTTTTGACCGTTTAAGCCGTGAATTTTTTGAATTCTAGCCTTACGACTAGTTTTCATATTTTTTTCTATAAATACTACCATCTATTTTCTCATTTTATTCACCACTTCCGCTGAATATTCTATCATTTTATTCAGCTATTATCTTTAATATTCAAAGTATCACTTTATTTATTTTTATAATTTAAGAAACAACGTCGTCTTCTTCGACTTCTTCCCACGACGATTTGGTTGAACAATTATGGTCTATTCGAGAATAAATGAAAATTTTATGAATTTTATTAGTAATCTAATTTATTATATGAATAAATGTAACTTTTTTATTTATGAATTTTAATTTAGTATTTCATTTTATTTATGTAGTTTATTTAAATATAAAACAATAATTAATAAAAAATATTCAAAATTAATTAAAAAAAATAAATAATAGAGATGGACACTGAAATGAATTCTGTGTACACATGCACATATGTCACTGAAAGTTATTTCAAAGTCCATTTTGGACGCTGAAATAAACACGGGAAAACGCTCTAAACATAATATATAAGTTATATTATATTATTATTATTATTAAAAACGATCAAAAGTGTCAAAACCAGTACAACCAAAATAAGAACGGTTAAACCGTTATCACTAAAACCAAACCAAATCGATCCACAACAATTTCACTACTTACATGGACCTAAAGCGGCTCGAGGCACCAAACGCAAGATTATGAAATTGAATACTAAAAACCAAGTAAAAAAGACTCAATATTCAGCGCAATCTATCAGCAATCAACATTAGTACTTAGTAAACAACAAAATCTATCAGCATCAACATTCAGCAAATTACCAGAACAAGCAAACTTATTGTCACCTAATAGACCACCAGCATCATGATCATTGATGAAGGGACAAATCCGACCCGTCCAAATAACCCCTGCTTTATTGGCAAGCAAGCTCAGAATACAGTGTACAAAAATCTTGAAAATGACTAACTAAACTCCTTTTAACAGTTTTTAAGAAATCCCCATCTGGGTTTGATCCTATTCTTTTGACCAAGTTCTATAAACATCATTCTAGTAGATTATATCAAGATCAGAGTTTCATATCCAAAACAGAAAATGTATATAAATTAGAATGTGCTTAGATGAGTTAATGAACTTTCTTCAATCTTTTAACAACAAAAGATGAAGATTCAGATAATTGACACTCAAAATTATCATCATGACTTTCTTTATAATCAATCAATTCTTTCATGCCACCATTAGTGATCTTCCATCTTAATCTTTCCCACCCACTTTGTCTTACAGGCAAACACATCTCATAATTACTGTTCACCATTGTTAAAGGAGGCACAACACCACCATCAACCGCTTTCTCAAAAATCTCAAAGTCTAAATCGTAATCAACGACTCTTTTTTCCCCTAAACTAACTTCCATCTCATTTTCTTTTTCACTAAAAACTGCCCACCAAAACTCAACCGGTTCTTCCCCTTCCATAACTCTCAAAACCGGCCCAATTGCCTTTTCATATCTAATAACCTGTGACGCTGCTAAAATTGCACTCTCGAACATTAACAAAAGACAATTCTTTCCAATCCACACATAAATATTATCAGGCACGTGAACAATAAACGCTCCACGTGAATCGAGGGCTTTTAAATTGGGTTGGGTTAATAATTTAGGCACGAGATGAAGTGGGTCATATGAAGAATGTGGGGCGATTCTAAACATTCTTATAGCAGACTTTGGGCTCATGGGTGCATTATGGACCCGTTTTTGGCAATTCAATAGTTGACAAGCAAAACCCATATTTGGGTCAGTTACCCCTCTTGCTGTTTTCACTTGTTGAAGTGCTTCTTCGAAGCTAAACCGTTGGACCCACATTAAGTAAGCGATAACTAAAGATGTAGACCTTGATACCCCTTTACAACAATGAACAAAGATTCGACCTTTTTGCTCTCGTACATCCTCAAAGTAATCAAAAACATCGTATAAGATACTTGTTATGTCTTCAGAAGGGGTGTCTTGAAGCCAGAGGGTTTTATATTCAAGATCTTTCTTGAAATACTCGGGACACACAAAACCGACACAATTTAAAACATGTGTGATGCCATTTTCACGAAGAACATCAAGGTTTTTAGCAACGTAATCGCTTCCTAGGAAAACATGATCTATAATTCTAGAACATTCTTTGTCAAAATGTGCAAGTTTGTCTTTTTTGAATTCAAATTCAGGTTTAGGGATAGCACGAGGAGTGGTGGGAATGTTCGGCCAAATCCCGAGATCGTCGGGACCCGCCATCGGCCACTCCTTTGCTTTCGGTCTTGAAATCGAAAGGGGAGGTAAACATGCTCTTGATTTTGTGCTTTTATGCTTTGAAATCACAGGTGAACTACCAGCCCAAGAAACTGAGTGGCAGGACGTTTTCCGAGTACCTTCATCGACAGCAGCAGGCAGCAATGGTGGTGGTGGTGGTGGGCTATTAAAATTATCATCTTTTTCCCCTAACATTTCACTAAAATATTGGGAATTTCATCAAATTAATTCAGGGAAGTTGGTTTTAGTTACTAAAGAGTATATAAACGCTACTATGGGTCCATTAATTCTTGATAAAATTTCTCACCTAAAACCCTAGACTTTTTTCAGTCTCTTATGATAACATAATAACAAGAAACATTAAATTAAACTAATTTAATAATAATTAAGAATGTATTATGTGTTATGTATTATGTATATGTATAAATGTATAATAATAATAATAATAGTAAAAGGGGGCAGAAGTTGAATGAAGACTTACTAGAAGAGGTGAAAAGGCGGCTATTTGTTGAGGGTAAGCAAGAACCCTAAAAAGAAAACTAAAATGCAGCTAATATTAACAACTGATGTAGCAAGTGGTTTTGGGAGGAGGGAAACTTGAATAAAGTTGCAATCTTTTTTGAAAACTGAACAAAGAGATTGGATTTGGACGTGCCTGTTTTGACCACCGGCTTAAACGGTCAAACCATGCCACTCTCATACCTCATTGTGCGTCTTGTTTCAACTCCGAGTTGGTTTGAAATAAGTGTATTATTATCGGAGACTATTTGTTGTCGTGGTGTGAAATAAGTGTCGAGAGCATGTGAAATAAGTGTCGAGAGCATGAGGTGGTTTGGTGCGGTTAGAGATGAAAACTGTGCTCATAATTAAACTCAGTTAATTTATATCTTTTAATTGTTCGTTTCAGTTTATAACGAACTGATTAAATTGGTTAATTTGATCAGTTTATGGAGGTAAAATGGTTAATTGCGGTAAAAGAAAGATTTTTCATTTGTTTTGTGCCTATTATTTTTCATATTAGACAATTACATGGGCGTCTTTTGTACATGTGCAGAGTGTGCAATGGCACATCACTTAAAGTTCTATATGGGCCTAAAAATTGAACAATATTAATGCAAATTTTTTATACACTAACAGACTATTATTAAAAGCAAACATTTAAAATTTAATTAGTTAGTTTACAGATTACGAGATGATCGGTATTTTAGGAAGTACTACATATAAAAAGCTGATCGATAATTTTGCTTCCAAAAATATTTTGAGATAAATTTTATTTCAAGAATATTATAATGATAATAAAATGACAATTATTTTTGAGTAAAATAAATTGTTACATTTGTTTTAAGAACTTTAATTATATTGGATAAAATTTATAACTAATATACTTTTATTATGCATTGAAAAATGTAATGTTTATAAGACCACCCCCTATGGTTAGTTACCCGTCTGTTACCCGCTCATTACCCGTCATTACCCGTAATGAACCATAGGCACGAGCTAGTTACCCGCTTTAGTTACCCACTTCCACCATTGATTTAACGGAAGTATGAAGGTTGGTTATAGTAATTGTGGGTCCCAATAGCTTTTTATTGTTTGGACTTGATGCTTTATTGCTTGTACATTGTATATTAAGAGGAGTATTTTTTTAGCCATTATAGGGAGTGTTTAGTTATGGGTTAGTTATAGAATATTGGTGTTGATGTGGCGCTGATGTGGAAGATTAAGAGGATGAATAGTTTAGTTACGATAGGGAGTGGTCTAAGAGGGTCAATTTTTATGTTTGAAACACGGCCCTTCAAAATAATTGAGGACACTTATATATAGAGTTGGTGGATGACTATAATTTTTACACTTTAAATTTATATAAGAAAATTAATACTCCATATAAAGTAACAAAAAAAAGTAATTATATGACAACGCTAGTTAACATCCCTCATTTTCAAATGTTTACATTTTAAACTTACGCATAAAAAGTCAAAATTTATGAAAAAGGGAACCATAAACTATTCCTTGACTGAATTCGTGAACGATTCTAGGATTTGAATCTAAAATTTGATATATACAAAAATAAAATAAGATATATACGACATGCACATATAAACAGTAGCGGAGACAGGGATGAGACATATGGGTGCTTAGTCTCTCCCAATAGATCTAACTAGTTGTGGAGCCCTCGCTTTGCGCCGGGGGCTCTGTTTTAAATGCGAGTTAAAAAAAAGTTTTGATCTATTTTGTGAAGAAAAAAAAATTCGACATCTATTAGTTTTTTTTTTTTAAAGTTAGTTGATCTATTTTGTAAAAAAGAATGTTTTTCAACATCTTTTGATAGTATTGAAGGGTTGTTCCTTTTAATTATTTATCGTTGTAAAAAAGAAAGTTTTGATCTTTTTTTTTTATTCAATACATCTGGACGGCGTCCAGACTTCTGGACGGCGTCCAGCAAAGAAGCTTTGGACGGCGTCCAGAAGGTCTGGACGGCGTCCAAATGATCTGTCAGTTACTGATTTGGGGTGTCCCACTTACGTGAGCGGAAAACCCGCATCCTGACCCTTTTAAACGAAAACCTTTTCACAACATGTCAATATAAGTTAAACTAAGAGATTTCCACAATAAAATCAAGTTTTACAACATCGGGCCCACATCGGCCGTTTTACGAGTTTCGTTCAAAAATACAAGTTTCGACCGTACTAGTTTAATTTCCAAACGACACTAGAGCATGGTGTTTGAGGTTAAACTACCCAATTCTTGGCCGAACTTCCAAGAAGCTAATCCCCCGAGAGCCACTATTATTCCAAACGAATACCTTTGCCATTGTCCACGCCGGAGCCTAAAAATGTAAACAACGAGAGGGTAAGCTAAATAAAGCTTAGTGAATGCAATAATTATACATATACATATATAACCTACTTACTTGCAATCACTTACACAATACCTGATACAATCTAGCAATTCGACAACTATGCAAACATTATGCATAAACCAATAACCGCAATTCAATATAAGTTAGCGACACCAAAAGCATATAGTTCACAATTAAATATGCTAATACAAAATTCACACAATCATGGTTAACCAATCGTACAAGGGAACGGTACTCGCTAGAGAACATCGGAGTTCATAACATCCATTAGTGTACATACGACGCGTAATCACTAATCCCCCAGGTGATGTCTTGAACACCGCGACAATTTCACCCCCATGACAATGTGGTGTCTTGAACACCGCGATAATTCCACATGTCTGTAACATCCCGCCTTTTTCCGTTTACTTTCCGTTTAATTATTTAGAGTCCGTTATATGATTATAACATCTTCCGTTAAAACGTGCTTTAAATTATCTCATTTAGGTAATTCACGCACCCGCTTTGAAACTTGAGGGACTAAACTTGTCAAAGGACAAAAGGTTTGACTAGGTCAACTAGTCAAACCCTTCTCCTCCACTCATCCATTCACCACCCTTTTCAAATTTGTGATACTTCCATTTTTCTCTCAACACCCCAAGAAAAGAATCATCATCTATTTCAAATCGAGCAAGCATCAACTCAAACAAATTGCATATTCGGAATCCTTGCATCTTCCTCTTCAAATCCATACCAATCTCATTGCATTTGGGTAACTTTCTAAAAACACTAGATTTTGTGTTCTTGATGTTTTTAACTTATAAAAGTGTTAATTAGTGTCTATGGCTCAAGTCTAACATGAATATATGATTTATATGCTTGTTCTTGTCATTTGGATGTAACTAGCTTAAACTTGAAATGGGTGTGTTTGATCTTGAGATTTGATTGCTTAAATGTTGTTAGATGTTAAAAGTGCATGTATTAAATGTATTACTAGCATCACTAGCTTTAATTTGGTATGTAGGGTGGCATGTATTAGCTTCATAAACAAAATTGTTAAATTTGTGATTGTTAGTTAGGGTTTGCTGGCCTTAAATGTGATCTTTGATGCATTGAATACTTTGCAAGGTTAATTGTAAGTGTTTAGTTGTATTGTATGCGTAATTACCTACGAAACGGCGTATCATATGTGTGCATTTAATTCCCGAATCATAAATGTGCATTTATGAACTTGGAAGTATTTATGATGAACATTAAATGAGCATTAAACTTGGATTTTGATTTTTGTAAATGATGTTTTTAATTGATGAAAGGTGTTTAGTTGCATTCCTCGTTAAATTACCTTTCCAACGATGTATGGTATACGTTTTAAGTGTTTACGGTTTGTGAATTGTGCTTAATTGAAGTTTGGTTGAGACTTGAACAATTGAAACTGGCCAGGCACCAGTTCACGTTGATTGCCGCGGCGCGGCAATCCTTGGTCGCGGCGCGACATAAGCCGCATTCAGGGACTGACCTATATTGTCAAATTTCGAAAAATGCTTGTTATGCTACGCACCTCCGATTCACATGAAACTTGTTCTAACATGCTTATATATGATTAAAAACCCCAGAAAAATAGTTCGGGACCCGACCCGAACGTGTTGACTTTTTCGTTGACTTTGACTTGACCAAAGTTGACTTTTGTCCAAACTTAACCAAATACTTATGCAATCATTCTAACATGCTTTTATACTTGTACCTTGCATGAAACTTGACAATTTGATTCACATGCTATAATAATCGAGTCGTAACGAGCCATAGGACTAATTGAACACTTTAACCTATCGTGTTTACCGTTATTGATACGACCTACTTGTTTAGGTCAAGACTAGCATTCGTTCTTGCACAAGTTTACTTGTGAAGTACTTTTATACACTTGCACTCAAGGTGAGATCATAGTCCCACCCTTTCAACAACTTTTACTTTAAACTATGGGATGAGAAACATATACGTATCATACTTTTATGCTTTGAACACAAGTACGAAAACAAACATTCCACAGCGAGTTAGAACGAAAAGCCTCAATTCAATTATCATTAGTTACACTTGCAGGGTGTAAACGTGAACTTATGTTATGTGATTACATTGGGATTGACGAGCCCTCATTCGGACGGTTCGCTACCGTTAGCGGATGAAATATATTTTCGAGTATAGTGTATGTTCTAACACTACGTAACAGGGTACAAAACAGTTAAGTCTTGATAATTGGGTGCTCGCGAACATACTTTTGGAATACAAACGATTTGGATAATCAACTATATTAAATCTTGTGGTTCAAAAACAACGTTACTATTACACCTATGATTTCACTAACGTTTTTCGTTGATAGTTTTCTATATGTTTTCTCAGGTCCTTGAACGCTAGGTGATACATGCTTCCACACATTATTTTTGATACTTGCTTTGATGTCGAGTATACATGCATACGTGGAGCGTCTTTTGACTTATTCTTAAATTGTGTCGCATATGTTTCAATTGTACTTTAAACTTCGTAATGTAACTAGTTGTCGAACTACTTTGTAAACCTTGAAACATCCTTACTTTTGAAATGAATGCGACATACTTTTGGTCAAACGTTGTGTAAAGACTTATGACCACGTAACGGGACCTAAGTAGACGGCGCCGTCAATGACGATTTTGTCGGGTCGCTACAGATGGTATCAGAGCGTTGGTTGTTGGGATTTAGAGTTCATTGGTGTCAACCCCGAGTCATAGGGTACATTAGTGAGTCTAGACTACAACCGGCATATAGACTTGAAGTAGGAATTACTTGACTACTTGTGCATTGATACTCGAACGTTTCTACTCATATCTACTCTTATTTCATCTTAATCTCACGTTGTTTAATTTGATTAACACGCCACCTTGACTATATGAAATAATGTCGAATGCACATATGAATCAGGGTAATATAATTTCCGGGATTATATTACGGTGACTCATATGAACGTTCCGACATTATGACATAAAGAATTTAAGGCGAGTCAATGAAAATTTTCTCTCTATCCTTATTCCATATCATGATTAGTATTATTGAAAATACTAATCAATGGTATTCTTGTGTTTTGAAGGAACAATGCCTCCTCGCCGTGTACCATGCCATGAAACACCCGAACAAGCTCTACAACGAATGATTGCCACCGCCGTGGATGCGGCCATGGCCAGTCACTCATCCAACAACAACAACAATAACAACAACCACAACAACAACAACAACAACAACAACAACAACAACAACAACAACAATGGAGTCGGTAACTCAAACGAGGGATGCTCCTATAAAGCTTTCATGGGATGCAAACCTCACACCTTCGATGGAACCGGGGGACCGGTTGTGCTCACCCGATGGTTTGAGCAAATGGAAGCCGTCTTTAGCATAAGAGGTTTTCAGGACCAAGAGAAGGTCAAGTACTCCACTCACACTTTCGCCGGTGTCGCTCTCACTTGGTGGAACACCTATGTGCAATCGGTAGGTACCGATGAAGCCCACGCTCTCTCTCGGGCTGATTTAAGGGAAAAGATGATCATCGAATACTTCCCTCGTGAAGAAACCTGAAAGCTCGAACAAGAGCTAAGAACTCTAAAAGCGGTCGGAAATGATCTCAAGGCTTATAATCAACGATTTTCCGAATTAGCCTTGATGTGCCCAAACCTTGTGAACCCTGAGTCTTCAAGGATTGAACTTTACATGGATGGTCTTCCAAAGAGCATCAAACACGGAGTAATGTCATCCAAACCCACCAATCATCAAGAAGCTTTAAATATGGCCCACAAATTGATAGAAACGGTGGACGAGATCGTAGTACCTGCACCTAAGACCGAGGATAAACCGGGTGGTAACAAAAGAAAATAGGAAGCCACTCCATCAAGCAACTACCACAACAACACCTTCACCAAAAAGCCTTTTACCTCCGACGACAAGAAAGGTTATGTTGGGAATAAACCATTTTGCAACAAGTGCCACAAACATCATTATGGTGAATGTGGCAAGCCATTTTCCAATAAATATCAAAGGAGTGGCCATGTGGCCAATGATTGTAGAAACGCCGCTCCCGTTGCACAAAAGGGGCTAAATGCACCAAGACCGGGTGTTTGTTTTGAATGTGGCCAACCGGGTCATTTTAAGAATGCGTGCCCAAAGAAGAAAGCTAACCCCAATACACGTGGCCGAGCTTTCAACATCAACACCGAGGAAACCTGGGATGACAATGAACTAGTCACGGGTACGTTTCTTCTCAACGATTCTTATGTCTCTTGTTTATTCGATTCGGGTGCCGATAAGAGTTTTGTAACCAAGACTTTGACTCATCCTTTTAGCACTCCACCACTCCCACTAGATACTACTTATACCATTGAAGTGGCCAATGGGAAACTATTAAGTGCGACAATTTTTATCGGGGGTGTACGTTAAACTTAATGGGTAAAGAGTTTGAAATTGACTTGATACCTATAGAACTAGGGAGCTTTGATGTAATCATTGGTATGGATTGGCTAGCCAAAACGAAAGCTCACATTCTTTGCGATCTTAAAGCGATTCAAATTCCTATCGAGGATGGGGAACCCTTGGTTGTCTATGGCGATAAAAGTTGCACCGGACTCAACCTCGTCTCGTGCCTTAAAGTTGAAAAGTACCTTCGTAAAGGTTGTTTCGCGATTCTAGCCCACGTTAAGAAAGTTGAAACCGACAAGAAGCATATCGATGATGTGCCAATTGTTAGTGACTTTTTCGATGTATTTCCCGACGAATTGCCGGGACTTCCACCTCATCGACCGATAGAATTCCAAATCAATCTTATTTTGGGAGCCGCACCTGTAGCACGTGCACCGTATAGACTTACTCCATCCGAAATGCAAGAATTGCTAAGTCAAATCCAAGAACTACTTGACCGTGGTTTTATCCAACCTAGCCATTCACCATGGGGCGCTCCGATTTTGTTCGTTAGAAGAAAGATGGATCCCTACGAATGTGCATTGATTATCGTGAACTAAACAAATTGACGGTTAAGAACCGATATCCTCTTCCACGCATCGATGACCTCTTTGATCAACTACAAGGATCTCGTATATATTCGAAAATCGATCTCCGCTCGGGTTATCATCAATTAAGGGTTAAGGGGGAAGATGTCTCCAAAACTGCTTTCCGGACTCGTTATGGTAGTTATGAATTTCTTGTAATGCCATTTGGTCTCACTAATGCACCGGCGGTGTTCATGGATCTTATGAACCGCGTGTGTAAACCATACCTCGACAAATTCGTTATCGTGTTCATCGATGATATTTTGGTCTATTCTAAATGCGAAGAAGAGCACGAACAACATCTCCGACTTGTGCTTGAACTCATGAGACAAGAACGACTCTATGCCAAATTCTCTAAGTATGAATTTTGGTTGAAGGAAATTCAATTTCTTGGTCATGTTGTAAGTGATCAAGGTATTAAAGTCGATCCCGCAAAAATCGAAGCCATTAGCAAATGGGAGACTCCTACTACTCCTACTTACATTCGTCAATTCTTGGGTCTCGCCGGGTACTATCATAGATTCATCGAAAACTTCTCTTTGGTTGCATGTCCTCCAACCGCGTTAACTCACAAGGGAAAGAAATTCATTTGGACGACTGAGCAAGAATCCGCGTTTCAAATCTTGAAGACAAAGCTAACCCCCGCTCCTATCTTGTCACTTCCCAAAGGCAATGATGATTTTGTTGTATATTGTGATGCCTCAAAACATGGTTTTGGGTGTGTATTGATGCAACGAAAGAAAGTAATTGCTTATGCCTCTCGACAACTAAAAATTCATGAACGGAACTACACGACACATGATCTCAAACTCGGAGCCGTTGTCTTTGCACTTAAAATGTGGAGACACTATCTTTATGGAACCAAGAGTACTATCTTCACCGATCACAAAAGCCTTCAACACATCTTCGATCAAAAACAACTAAACATGAGACAACTACGGTGGATCGAAACTTTGAACGATTACGATTGCGAGCTTCGTTACCATCACAGGAAGGCAAACGTAGTAGCCGATGCCTTAAGTCGAAAAGAAAGAGCGGTGCCTCTTCGTGTCCGAGCTTTAAACATCACCATTCACACCAACCTCAATAGTCAAATTCGTGTAGCCCAAGACGAGGCTCTCAAGGATGAAAACATCTCTCTCGAACACTTGAACGTCCTCACCTCTCGATTCGAAGTTAAAGAAACCGGACTCCGATATTTAGCCGTAAGAATTTGGGTACCTAGCTATGGGGACCTACGAAGCCTTATTTTAGACGAAGCCCATAAGTCAAGATATTCGATTCACCCCGGTGCCAATAAGATGTACCACAACCTCAAGGAACAATATTGGTGGCCGAACATTAAAAGGGACGTCGCTACTTATGTTGGAAAATGCCTAACTTGCTCCAAAGTCAAAGCCGAACATCAAAGACCGTCCGAACTACTTCAATAACCCGAAATCCCGCAATGGAAGTGGAAAAGGATAACGATGAATTTTATCACCAAACTACCAAAGACGGTAGGCGGTTATGATACTATTTGGGTTATTATTGACTGTCTCACTAAATCCGCGCACTTCTTAGCCATGAAAGAAATCGAAAACATGGAAAGACTTGCACAACTTTACATTAAAGAGATCGTCGCCCGTCACGGTGTGCCTTTATCGATTATTTCTGACCGAGATGGCCGTTTTGTTTCTAGATATTGGCGTACTTTATAAGAAGCATTGGGAACGCGTTTAGACATGAGCACCGCATATCATCCACAAACCGACGGACAAAGCAAACGCACAATTCAAACCTTGGAAGACATGTTACGAACTTGCGTTATCAATTTTGGAAAAGCTTGGGACAAGCACTTACCTCTCGTCGAATTCTCCTACAACAATAGTTATCACGTGAGTATTAACGCCGCACCATTTGAAGCATTATATGGTCGCAAATGCCGTTCACCTCTTTGTTGGGCCGAAGTAGGCGACACACAAATCACCGGACCCGAACTCATTCATGAAACAACTGAGAAGATCGTTCAAATCCGAGATAGGCTTAGGACTACCCGAAGTCGTCAAAAGAGCTATACCGACAAAAGACGCAACGACCTCAAATTTCAAGTCGGTGACCGCGTGATGTTAAAAGTCGCACCTTGGAAAGGTGTAATCCGTTTCGAAAAATGCGGGAAGCTAAATCCACGGTATATTGGTCCTTTCGAAATCTTGGAGCGTGTTGGAACCGTTGCTTATCGTTTAGATCTTCCGCCTCAACTGAGCTCCGTTCATCCTACTTTCCATGTATCGAACTTGAAGAAGTGTTTTTCCGAACCCGAACTCGTCATCCCTCTTGAGGAACTTACTATTGATGACAAACTCCACTTTATGGAAGAACCGATTGAAATTGTGGACACCTCCGTCAAGACGCTAAAACAAAGTAGAATTCCGATCGTTAAGGTCCGTTGGAACGCCAAAAGAGGACCCGAGTTTACTTGGGAAAGGTAAGATCAAATGTAAAAGAAATACCCTCATTTATTCGTGGATTCGGAAACGCAAGATCCCGAGGAAGAAACAACGACTACTACGCCTACCTAAATTTTGGGACGAAATTTCTTTTAAGGAGTAGGTAATGTAACTTCCCGCTTTTTTCCGTTTACTTTCCGTTTAATTATTTAGAGTCCGTTATATGAGTATAACATCTTCCATTAAAACACGCTTTAAATTATCTCATTTAGGTAATTCACGCACCCGAGTTAAAACTTTAGGGACTAAACTTGCCAAAGGACAAAAGGTTTGACTAGGTCAACTAGTCAAACCCTTCTCCTCCACTCATCCATTCACCACCCTTTTCAAATTTGTGATACTTCCATTTTTCTCTCAACACCCCAAGCAAAGAATCATCATCTATTTCAAATCGAGAAAGCATCAACTCAAACAAATTACATATTCGGAATCCTTGCATATTCCTCTTCAAATCCATACCAATCTCATTGCATTTGGGTAACTTTCTAAAAACACTAGATTTTTGTGTTCTTGATGTTTTTAACTTATAAAAGTGTTAATTGGTGTCTATGGCTTAATTCTAACAAGAATATATGATTTATATGCTTGTTCTTATCATTTGGATGTAACTAGCTTAAACTTGAAATTGGTGTTTGATCTTGAGATTTGGTTGCTTAAATGTTGTTAGATGTTAAAAGTGCATGTATTAAATGTATTACTAGTATCACTAGCTTCAATTTGGTATGTAGGGTGGCATGTATTAGCTTCATAAACAAAATTGTTAAATTTGTGATTGTTAGTTAGGGTTTGGTGGCCTTAAATGTGATCTTTGATGCATTGAATGCTTTGTAAGGTTAATTGTAAGTGTTTAGTTGTATTGTATGTGTAATTACCTATGAAGGCGTATCATATGTGTGCATTTAATTCCCGAATCATAAATGTGCATTTATGAACTTGGAAATATTTATGATGAACATTAAATGAGCATTCAACTTGGATTTTGATTTTTGTAAATGATGTTTTTAATTGATGAAAGGTGTTTAGTTGTATTCCTCGTTAAAATACCTTTCCAACGATGTATGGTATACGTTTTAAGTGTTTACGGTTTGAGAATTGTGCTTAATTGAAGTTTGGTTGAGACTTGAACAATTGAAACTGGCCAGGCACTAGTTCACGTTGATTGCCGCGGCGCGGCAATCCTTGGTCGCGGCGCGACATAAGCCGCATTCAGGGACTGACCTACATTGTCAAATTTTGAAAAATGTTTGATATGCTACGTGATGTGTAAAATCGTGTCTATAATTTATATTGGAAAATGCCGGTTAAATGATTACTACACACTAACGGGTAGTGTACCCGATCGTGTAATAGTATAAAATTGGTAATTCCGAAATCGTTCCAAGGACAGTTTAAACGTGAGAATTAAGATTGTAATTAATAAAATAAACTAAGTTAATCTATGAAAATCGAAAGTACGAGATAGTTTGTTTTGTGGCTATTTAACGATTAGCCAAATCAAAGATTGATTAAAAGTAAAAGACAATATTTTTGTGTTTTTAAGTTTATAAAGATAAATGCTGACTCAACAAAAAGTAAAGATAGTTTGAATTCAGTAGATAAAAGAATGTTCGCCTAGATCTCCTATTCGCAGTGTCGGATGATTTGTTATTAAGCACTAGTTCTATTTATCAATGCATGCAATTACAGAGTCGGTTCACCCAGAGTTCTCTTTTAGCAGACACTTCAAACTAGGATTTATTGGCTTAGGGTTCCCTTTCACCAAAGACCTCTTTCGTTTGTGACTTAGTAATTAACTAACTACAAGATTAAGATTCAATTGGTTACGCGTTCGCTCCACACAATTCACCCCTGTTTTGTTTAATCCTTGTTACCCGATTTACCCCCTTGGTCCAGTAAGCTCCCAATCGGTTAAGACAAATCAATTGGAAATTAGATCACTAAATTGAAACAGGGTTCCCTTTGTTCAAACAAGATCACTAATCAACCTAGTAACAATAATCAACACCCACAAGAATGGTTCTTAATCAAAACTTATAATTATCATGCATTAATCAATAAAACATTAAAGTATCATCCAAACACATACGAATATTCAATCTAGACAAACATTAAAAAGCTTAGCCAATCATGGCTAGAACAAAAATCACAAATAAACAATTAAAGGTATTCATAATGATGATAAGAATTAAACCTAATGAATATTGTGTTCTTGATTGATAGACGGATCGAGACTTGTTTCCGGAATGATTGATGTGTTAGAATGACCTTGAGAATCCCCAAAAATCACCTAAGTTCGTCAAAAAGCTGCTGGAAATCGTCTGGATGCGAAAGTGTCAAGTTAGGGTATTTTTCGGGCTTTAAATAGGAAACAAAAACTGAACCGGGCTCAAAGTGGCGCGGCGCGCCAGGTACCCGCGTGGCGAGCCAATACCCTGCGCGGCGCGCCAATAGCTATAATTCTGATTTCTGGCCTTCTGAAAACTGTCGAACTGATTTTTATGCCCATTGGAGCGGCGCGCCACCTTTTGGAGCGGCGCTCCAGACCCTTTTTTGCTGAATCTGAGCTGAAAACTCACTAATATCACCTGTTTTCGAACCAAACTCGAATCAAATCAATCCCTTTCACTTGCTTTCATATAAAAACACTAAAAACCATCAAATATCTTCAAAATTCATCTCCTTGGTCTTAGAACTCGAACTTTCACAACTCTTATCAAAATACCACCAAATCGTATCCAAAGGACCAAAATGTACCCGATATCGCTAAGGAAAACGCGTACGAAATATGCGATATCAAACAAACCCACACTAGAGTTTTGCTTGTCCTCAAGCAATTAAACTCGATAATAATCTTCTACCATATGATAACTTCTTCAAACATGTATGTAGAACCAAACGAACAAGAACCCAAACAAACAACAACTAGCGTGGGCACGATTTGGAGTAAATACCAACCATACCTCCCACTTGCATTCCGCCGAAATTAACTTCCCAATCCTCAAGCAATCAAATTTGAACAAAGTAGCTAATTAAAGTCTTGAATAGCGTACCAAATAAAATGAGGCAAGAATCTCGAACCATAATGTAAGTCTTCAAAGGAACCGGGAATCAAGTGGGAGCCAAACACCAAAGATATAACAATCGAACGCATGTGCCAAAAAGAACGCACGGGCTACCCCGCAATTGGTCAATCCAATGCCTCTGACAGTACCTAACATCGTGAGATGTCGGTAAGAAAATAATGTGCTTAGGAGGATGAACATTACGTCCAGATATCATCGATAATCATGAGGTGATCATCTAATCCGTTAAGTCAACCATAAATATGCGATATCACTACGCACCTCCGATTCACATGAAACTTGTTCTAACATGCTTATATATGATTAAAAACCCCAGAAAAATAGTTCGGGACCCGACCCGAACGTGTTGACTTTTTCGTTGACTTTGACTTGACCAAAGTTGATTTTTGTCCAAACTTAACCAAATACTTATGCAATCATTCTAGCATGCTTTTATACTTGTACCTTGCATGAAACTTGACAATTTGATTCACATGCTATAATAATCGAGTCGTAACGAGCCATAGGACTAATTGAACACTTTGACCTATCGTGTTTGCCGTTATTGATACGACCTACTTGTTTAGGTCAAGACTAGCATTCGTTATTGCACACATTTACTTGTGAAGTACTTTTATACGCTTGCACTCAAGGTGAGATCATAGTCTCACCCTTTCAACAACTTTTACTTTAAACTATGGGATGAGAAACATATACGTATCATACTTTTATGCTTTGAACACAAGTACGAAAACAAATATTCCACAGCGAGTTAGAATGAAAAGCCTCAATTCAATTATCATTAGTTACACTTGCAGGGTGTAAACGTGAACTTATGTTATGTGATCACATTGGGCTTGACGAGCCCTCATTCAGACGGTTCGCTACCGTTAGCGGATGAAATATATTTTCGAGTATAGTGTATGTTCTAACACTACGTAACAGGGTACAAAACAATTAAGTCTTGATAATTGGGTGCTCGCGAACATACTTTTGGAATACAAACGATTTGGATAATCAACTATATTAAATCTTGTGGTTCAAAAACAACGTTACTATTACACCTATGATTTCACCAACGTTTTTCGTTGACAATTTTCTATATGTTTTCTCAGGTCCTTGAACGCTAGGTGATACATGCTTCCGCACATTATTTTTGATACTTGCTTGGATGTCGAGTATACATGCATATGTGGAGCGTCTTTTGACTTATTCTTAAATTATGTCGCATATGTTTCAATTGTACTTTAAACTTCGTAATGTAACTAGTTGTCGAACTACTTTGTAAACCTTGAAACATCCTTACTTTTGAAATGAATGCGACATACTTTTGGTCAAACGTTGTGTAAAGACTTATGACCGCGTAACGGGACCTAAGTAGACGGCGCCGTCAATGACGATTTTGTCGGGTCGCTACAATGTCAATCAAACCAAATGAGTGTTGTCTTGAACACCATGATAATTCCACTCCCATGTGAAAGGACCCGTTCATATACATTATAAACGATTCACAATAGTTAATTACATCGCGAGGTATTTGACCTCTATGTGATACATTTTACAAACATTGCATTCGTTTTTAAAAGACAAACTTTCTTTACAACGAAAGTTGACGGCATGCACATCATTTCATAATACATCCAACTATAATTGGCTTAATAATAATCTTGATGAACTCAATGACTCGAATGCAACGTGTTTCAAAATATGCCATGAATGACTCCAAGTAATATCCTTAAAATGAGCTAATGCACAGTGGAAGATTTCTTTAATACCTGAGAATAAACATGCTTTAAAGTGTCAACCAAAAGGTTGGTGAGTTCATAGATTTATCATAACAATCATTTCAATATATTAATGGACCACAAGATTTCCGTTTATAAATCTATGTACACTCGCAAGTGTATAAAATTATTCTATAAGTTGTAGGCACCCGGTAACAAGCCTTAACGTTCATGTTTTACCCTCTGAAGTACACCAGATCAGGTGTGTTTAAAATAACCTCGAAGTACTAAAGCATCCCATAGTCAGGATGGGGTTTGTCAGGCCCAATAGATCTATCTTTAGGATTCGCGCCTACCGTACATAGACAAGTAGTTTAATGTTACCAAGCTAAGGGTATATTTCTGGTTTAAACCCACGTAGAATTAGTTTTAGTACTTGTGCCTATTTTGTAAAACATTTATAAAAATAGCGCATGTATTCTCAGTCCCAAAAATATATATAAAAGGGAGCAAATGAAACTCACAATACTGTATTTCATAGTAAAAATACATATAACGTCATTTAACAAGTGCAAGGTTGGCCTCGGATTCACGAACGTATCAATATTGAGATTCAATATTGCAGGAAAGTACGTAGATGCAACGGAGATGATAAACACTAGATTGACCTCACGAGCATACCCATGAACCATACCCATCACCTCCATAGCTATAACCCATAATTTCCTTAGCTTCGACTCATTCAAAAAAACTATTTTGAAATCACTCGGACAGCACTCCGTCGTAATATTTTATGTATACTAATAATATCTTGAAATAATACAGAGCATATATATATATATATATATATATATATATATATATATATATATATATATATATATATATATTTATATATATATATATATATATATATATATATATATATATATATATATATATATAAATCGATTGGGAGAGTTTAGAGAAATATATTTTCAAGTTTCTATGAAATAATGAAACCTATTGAATTCTATTTATAATAGATTTTTGAATTATTAAAGTGAATTATTAAAGTATGAATTATTAAAGTAAATTATTAAAGTTAAAGTAAAGTGAAAGTAAAGTAAAGGTAAAGTTAAAGTATAGTAAAAGTATAAAAACTATGTATGTATAATACGCGTATAAATATATATAATATTAATTTAAATTGTTATATATATTTAATGAAATAAAATATAAATATCGTTATATTTATTATACGGGTTAAGTAATGAGTTGTCAAAAGTGATTCTAGATATTTATAAAAGTTATATACGTTTTAATAATAAAGTTATTTTTAAACTGAAAACGTCTTTGTACGTTTGAAAATAGATTAATAGAATATTATGGAAACCGATTCTCCACTAACTTTTGTCTAACTTTCGTAAATGACACTTTTTGTTTTTATTTATAAATAGCTTTACAAATTATTCTGAATATCGTTAAGAGGAATAGATTTTCTCAAATCATAGTGGACCTCTCAACAGAGACTTGTAATCATAATTCAATGTTTCTGATAATTCAATCATTTAATATATTTTTTTTTATTTCGTCGAAAATCATATTGAAACAAATACGTTCGTGTAAAGTATTATATATTTAATACTTTATTAATATTCTCAAGTTATAATATATATATATACATATACATATCTATTTATATATAACGGTTCGTGAATCGTCGGAATTTGGTCGAGGTTATAATGAATGTATGAACACAGTTTAAAATTCTTGAGATTTAACTTAACAAACTTTGCTTATCGTGTCGGAATAATATAAAGATTAAAGTTTAAATTTGGTCGGAAATTTCTGGGTCGTCACACCATGACAATGTGTTATGTTAAACACCGCGACTATTCCACATGTCAATCAAATCAACGAGTGGTGTCTTGAACACCGCGACAATTCCACTCATTACGTAGAATGTGGTGTCCTGAACACCGCGACAATTCCACATTCCACGCTACACAAATAAATACATTATATATGTACACGCATAATTATTCCACTCACCTTATGCCTTCGGTGAATTGATAAACCAAACTCGCAACTTCAAGGTAACGTACCTATTACATTATGCACATATATCAAACATTCATCCAAGTTAGTCAACCAACTTATTCGCCATACAAGTGCCATTTGGCCCATAGTGCAAACGTGACCCATTTGCACCATTCATTCTAACACTAGGTCGGGATTTCGTCAAACCCTTACTATAATTCGATTATGGTCTTAATACACCTTTAACACAAGGTTATCACACTTTCGCACCCATTAACCCACCTAGGTCATCAGAGACTCATTTGACCTATTTCAAGGTTAACACACTCATTTGGGTCCCTATCATTCCCACATACACCCATTCACTTTAATCACTAAGTGCGCTAGTGATTTACTAATATTTAAGACCCATATGCACAACTAAACATTTCAAAACCCTAGGTTAGTCATCTTTGAGTCCTCATGACCCAAACTTACCCAAAAACCCCCAAAACAATAACAATTGGGTTTTATGTTCATTACTAGCCCAAACCCTAGCCCTTAAACAATTAAAACAAGGAAATCAAGGTTAAGAATTACCGCTACAATCAAAACGTAGCTAGGGACTAGATGAACAACTTTAACACTCGAGCTTTAACCCGAAACAAGTTTCTTCCTCCTTAGATTGAGCTTTCTCACTCTAAAACCTCCTCTCTCTCTCTCTCTAAACTTGATGTGAAAATGAAAGAGTAGTTAAAAATGGAGTAATGAGGCTCACCAAACTGATCTTGGGACCTTTAAGTCGTCCCCCATGTGAAATTATCAAAATACCCATTTAAATATTTATAAACAAAATAGTTGGCCCGCCAGTTCATCTGGACGGCGTCCAGGATTACTGGACGGCGTCCAGCCCTTCACACTGGGACGGCGTCCCATCATTTTGGACGGCGTCCCAAACAACTGGGAAATCAGGATCTTACAACTACAAGGAGATCAATAGAGCATGTCCAAAAGACAATTACCCTCTGCCGGAAATCGACTGGAAAGTTGAGTCCCTCTCAGGTTTCCAGTTCTTAAGCTTCCTGGATGCATACAGGGGTTATCAACAAATCCCAATTGCAGAAATCGATGAAGAAAAAACCGCATTCTTCACGAACAAAGGCATCTTCTGCTATACCAAAATGCCATTTGGGTTAAAGAATGTCGGAGCCACATACTAACAGGTAATCGACAAAGCATTCCAGGACCAAATCGGAAGAAATATCGAGGCATATGTAGACGACATCGTCATCAAAAGCAAAACAGAATAGCAAATGATTTTAGACATCATTGAAACGTTTGATTCGCTACACAAAATCAATATGAAGCTAAATCCATCAAAATGCTCTTTCGAAATGGAAGAGGGTCGTTTCTTAGTCTTCATGATCACTCCGAGAGGAATCAAGGCGAACCCGAAGAAAATGCAAGCAATCGAAGATATGCAGTCACCCAGGAGTAAAAAAGACGTGCAAAGCCAAAACGGGAAGCTAGCGGCACTCACAAAGTTTCTATCACGAGCCGTCAACAGAGCTCTCCCTTTTTTCCAGACGTAAAGGGTTGCCTGAGAAAAAAAAAAGATTTCATTTGAACGGATGAGGCCGAGAGGGCCTTCCAGGATGTAAAGGCATTCTTAAAAGAGCTGCCGACATTAACGGCACCTATACCGGGTGAAACCTTCACTGTATACCTTGCCGCCTCCTCTGAGGCAATCAACTCAGTCCTAATGGTAGATAGGGGTAAAACTCAAGTGCCGGTGTACTTTGTAAGCAAAGTATTGCAAAACGGGGAAGTAAACTACCCAGCCATGGAAAAACTAGTTTACGCTTTAATACACACAGCCAGACGGCTACGGCAATATTTTCAAGCACATCCGATACAAGTTTTCACGGACCAACCGATCAAACATGTCTTGACTAGGCCGAAAATTTCCTGAAGAATGGTGAAATGGGCAATCGAACTCGGCGAGCACGAAATCACTTTCCTCTCGAGGCATTCGGTCAAGGGCCAAGTCATAGCAGACTTCTTGGTAGAGCTCCCTTCCGACATGATAAAGCAAGGCGAAACCACAGTAATGAGAAGAGAAACGGACGAATTCTGAGAACTATATACGAACAGGGCGTTAAGCGAGGAGGGGGCTGGCATAGGCATACTCCTCGTTTCCCCAAACGGAGAAGAAATAACTTACGCAATCCGGTTGAAATTCGCCGCCTCAAACAACGAGGCCGAATACGAAGCACTAATAGCCGGATTACGCTTGGCTAAAAGTATTGATGTACGACAACTCACAGCTTATGTCGACTCGCAACTGGTAGCAAGCCAGTTAAATGGCAGTTTCGAATCAAGAGATACATCGATGCAAAAATACTTGGAACTTACGAAGACACTAACCAACAGCTTCGCAACATTTGGAATAAATCAAATACCCCGTAACCGTAACAAAAAAGCAGATGCTTTGAGCAAGCTTGCCTCTTTGCTATACGATCACTTCACCAAAAAAGTTATGGTTGAAGTACTGGAAAGAAAGTCAACGGAAGAGGATACCCTCATGGCGACAATCACAACAAAAGAAGAATGTTGGATGACACCCTTCATAAAATACCTTGCCGACAGTACCCTCCCAGAAGACAAATTACAATCCCGCAGGATACGAATGCGGGCACCAATGTATTATTTTAAAAACGGAATCCTGTACAGGAAATCGTTCACAGAGCCTTACTTAAGGTGCGTTGGCCTGGCACAGGCCAAAGAGATAATACGAGAAATGCATGAAGGAGCTTGCTCAACGCACTCTGGCTACCGAACGATAGTTAGCAGGATCAAGAGAATGGGTTATTTCTGGCCACACATGTACCGAGATACATATGACCTGATCGTAAACTACGAGGCATGTCAAATACATGCTCCCGTCAATAGATCCCCTCATCAAAACATGATTCCCATACATGCAGCTTGGCCGTTCTGCAAATGGGAGATCGACATCGTTGGCCCATTCCCACGAGGCATCGGTAACGTTAAATTCTTAGTAGTTGCAATTGACTGCTTCACTAAGTGGGTTGAGGCGAAACCGTTAAGCACGATTACGGGAAGAAAAATCTTAACCTTTGTATGGGAGGACATTGTTTGTCGTTTCGGCTTACCACGAGAGATAGTCAGCGACAACGGCACGCAGTTTGCACACTTCCCATTTAAAGACTGGTGTGCAGACATGGACATTCAACAGTCATTTACTTCCGTGGCCTACCCACAGGCCAACAGACAAGTTGAGGTAACTAACAGAGACATCGTTGCTGGCATAAAAGCAAGACTAGGCAAACACCGACAAGGATGGGTGGATGAACTCCAGCATGTACTATGGGCACACCGGACAACACCGAATGATAGTACGAACGAAACACCTTTCAGTCTGGTGTACGGAACTGAAGCGGTTATACCGGCAGAAGTGCTTTTCCCAACCGACCGAATAACAACATTCGATAAGCAACAAAACGATGATGCATTACGAGAAAACTTAGATGTTCTGGAAGAGCGGCGGACAATAGCACATATCCGGCAAGCTGAAAAGAAACAACAAATCGCAAACCACTATGACAAAAAAGTCAAGCCACTGGACTTTCAGTTAAACGGTTTGGTGTTACGCAGCAACGAGGCCAGCCGACAGCAAGACGTCAGGAAATTAGGTCCCAGATGGGAGGGACCCTACAGGGTTGTCAGCATAACTGAGTATGGTGCATACCACCTGGAGACACCAGATGGAGTTCCGATACAACGCCCTTGGCATGCCTTCCATTTGAAGAAATATCACGTGTAACTTATCTGCGACCGGGAGGACTGATCACCCACTCGGATGGCAGAAATGCAAAGCACTTTTGTACTCAAATAATTCCTATATATAAGTCATCAATAAAGTTTCATTTTATATACTTATGCACTGTAACAACTCTGAATATGAAACAAGTAAAATCAAAAGTCTTTCGACATATTTCGGACCTACCTCCAGAAGAAATGCTTTCTAGCTTTCTTTGGTAGGAGGACAACCCTTGAAGAACCTTCTCGGATAACAAGGGCGTCCGAATCATATCATTGGTGGTCCGGTTCTACTGTATAAACAACTCAACCACGCTCACGCGTAGTCTAGATATCGACGTTCTTGTCATGACAACACATACAACGCAAAGCAAAGTAAACTAGTTTATACACAATATACAACAATATATAGAACAATCACATTAATCATACAAAACACAACCGAGTGCATATCTCTACAGTTGGTAATTTACAATATCCTCCACGGATGAGTTCTCATCTCTACAGATTTTGTCTAATTCCTCAAAACTAATCTGGCCGAGAGCCTCATGTGCCCGTTGACAGTTCTGCACATAGGTAGCGCTCAAATCAGTCTTCATCTTTTGGGCCGCGCTAGCAGGCGGTAGGAAACACTGCACCGTCCTCAAAACCTCAAACATAGTCAACTTCTTGATAGCCTCAATAAAGGCATTGAACTGCTGATGAACAATGGATGACTTCAGGAGGCGGGTAAAAAGCACCTGAATACCGTGCTGAAGGCGGGTAAGTTCGCCTAATGTGGCTGACACCTTCTCCGATAACTTCTTATTATCATCAAAAAGTAGGGTGACCTTCTCCTATTCTTGGGCAAGTGCAACTTTCAACGATTCCTGCGTAACTCATCCCGGATAGGCTCCAAGGCCTCCTTCGCCGACACCAACTCCCTTTCAAGACGAGCAATCGTCCCCAACAATTCCGCCACGCGACGGTTATCATTCTCAAACAACACACAATGCTCGTGGATGCGACGCACATCAACCTTGCTTCAGTTCAATACATCCGCCGCAAGGTGCTGAGCAAACACAGCAAATTGAGAACTTAAGCGTTGTGCCTGGGCGGCAGAAAGAGGGGCCAACGCCTCTTTCAGAGCCGGAAAAGTAATAAAGTCAAGATATTCCCTATAAACTGGGTAGTCTGAAGCATCACAGCGAAGAAGATCGCAAAATGGCCCGATATTACAGTCGGGCAGAACGTAAACATTCTGCCCAGCATTTGTCATCAGTCGGGGGCGAGCATCCGAGACCTCCAAGACGGGTTCTTTGCCGGGACGATGCCCTTGAGCTGACTCCCTTTCAGTAGCCGACTCCTCCTCGGCCACCCGACTCTCCCTCACAACCGGCTCAAGCCCCTCCCGGTGAGCAGCTCCTTCCAACAACGGAACCATGCGGGCAGATGCCTGCGCCCCCGCAAAAGTTACACCAGCATTACCTATGAATACACCAAAGAAAACAATATAATCAACACAAGATACTGTTAGGCAAGTTAAAGCAAGTGCAAGACAAAGGCGTACCTTCAGCTGCCGCAGCCGGCTCAATCCGACGCCTAGTACGACGAATCAGTCCACCATCCGAAGAACCGCCATTGGAAGATTCCAAGTCTTCAGGAGGCGGCGCCCTGTGACGGCTGGAAAATGCTGGAGTCTTACCCTCAACCACTTTGTCGGTAAAAACCATGCCGTCTAGGCTCACCGCCCTCAGAACCTCTGACAGGTTAACTCTGCACGAATCATAAATCGTCATCTTATAAACAATGATTATGTAAACAAGGATGGAAAAAGTCACATGGATAAATACCTCTCCCGCCTCTGCGAGCGACATGAATCCTATCAGAGTGGGTCCAGTTGTTGCTAACATTAGCCATTACCAACACCTGCTCCTCATAAGATCGTTGAGGAATTCTCAGGCCCCTCAATTGGTCAACCATATATTCGCCCAGCTCAGAAAGCTACCGACCTAAGCAGATAGGACTGTGCGTTCCTCAACGGAAAGTCAGAACACTTGGCAAAAACGAATGATTGCACCCAGTTATCCGCAATCGTTGGTGCCTCCTCAAGAAAATCAATTTCATCAGTAAACGTGTACCACCCTTTGCGATAGGATGATAGCCAAAAAATGCTCCTGAAAATATTTAAGCTTAGGACCATGCCTAAACCATTAAAGTACATTTCAAACAGCACGAATCCCATTCGGATGCAAGCGAGCAACGCTAAGGCTGTAGAAATTTAAAACCTTCATGAAGAAGCGAGTAAATGGGTATCTCAAATTTGAGACCTCAAAGGGTCTCAAATAGATAGTGCAATGATTGGGCGGGGGCCCATAAGCGCGCTGTTGTGACCTTGGAATAACTAACCCCAAGCCTCGTAGCTGCGGACACATATAACAGTTCCTATCGAGATAGGCTTCATCGACGTTGCTAGGTTCACGTAACACGTCATGAAGAATGTTAGATCTGGGAGCCATACTGAACAAAGAAGAAAACAAGAGATTCAAATTGAAGAAAACAAGAAAATTGTTTCTCTGTATTATGCAAAGCAAATACTATCGAAGGTAGAAAGACTCGAACGAACAATAAACGCTCCTTTATATAGGCAAACATCCTATGCGGGCCACATAAAACTCAAAAAGGTGCGTTGGAACACGAGATGTACTATGATTAAGACAGCATACAACGCGCATTAATTACACGTCAAATTACGTGCGTGAGTCATAATAATTTGAGTTTGGCGACGCAACTGTCCCAGCCGACCTCACCAAACTTGGGGGACTTAATGATACGTATAATGAGCCGTCTCAAAGCAAGCAAGCATCTCGGCGAAGATCCTACCCGGCACCGCACGTCCCGGATTACAAACCCTTCCCGGCATCCATCCGACGTCATCTCAGCAACTTCACCACGCCGGACGAACGGCTAGGCTGAGAACCCGGATGACATACACATAACTGGCATCATAGAGCCAGTTATGATAACTATAACCGTGAAAAAACACTTGAAACAAGTGGAGAGCAAAACCTTCCCGGCTAGACTGAGAGCACCGTGATGCCTTAGCCGGAACCAACATGCCGTCAGTATCGTCACGACATTCCAACCCAACACAAGGATACTCTCTCGAGACAAGCACAACATCCCGGAGAAAGTACATTGTCCCGGAGTAGGCACTTCATCCCGGAACGAGTACCTGACAACGGAACAAGCATGCAAGCAAGTTGCATGCCACGTCAGCCCGCGAATCTAGGGAAGTTTGCTAGGATCTGTTATTCCCATGAAAAGGACAGGTGCCACGTCACCCCTCGGGATTGACAAAGTTCGTTACAACCATGAAAGGGACATGTGTCACGTCATTATTCCCTCTAAAACGTCTATAAATACGTAAACAAGATCTTTCATTCAAAACAACATTGGATGCATTAATGTTACTCTGCCAAAATCAATTGCGATAGCATTACTCCAGTCGGTAGCTTAACTTTGATCAACACTCCGATCATCATCGGAGACAATCCTCACTCTAAGATATTAACTTATGCGATTCCGATCGAATAAGGTTAATTCAGTCGATTGTTTTATGCCCTTGAATTCAGATTTCAAATCGGGATTTGCACAATTATTGGAGTTAAAACATTCGACTTACTATTTTTCCCAAATCAATCACTCAAACCCGAAATCTAAATCACATATAACGATTTTGGTTTGATCATCGAGTAAATCTCCCCTATTGTTAATACATGGCTTCGCTCGTGCATATAAATCATCATTCCAAGGTGAACATAAAAGTATACTATATGTGAAGAGAAGGATATACCCACAATTTTAGTGACTCACTTTTATTTCAAAACAAAATCTACGACTCTAGATATTGTTCAAGCATATATTTTTCGTGGGAATAGATATCCACGAACAACAATAAGTGAGGAGTTTTTTAGGCGACTGAAATGTCCCGTTCATATTGATTATAAACGTTCCATATTAATTGATTTCGTTGTGAGGTTTTGACCTCTATATGAGACGTTTTTCAAAGACTGCATTCATTTTTAAAACAACCATAACCTTTATTTTATCAATAAAGGTTTCAAAAGTATTACGTAGATTATCAAATAATGATAATCTAAAATATACTGTTTACACACGACCATTACATAATGGTTTACAATAGAAATATATTATATCGACATATGTTTCTTGAATGCAGTTTTTACATAATATCATACAAACATGGACTCCAAATCTTGTCCTTATTTTAGTATGCAACAGCGGAAGCTCTTAATATTCACCTGAGAATAAACATGCTTTAAACGTCAACAAAAATGTTGGTGAGTTATAGGTTTAACCTATATATATCAAATCGTAACAATAGACCACAAGATTTCATATTTCAATATACATCCCATACATAGAGATAAAAATCATTCATATGGTGAACACCTGGTAACCGACATTAACAAGATGCATATATAAGAATATCCCCATCATTCCGGGACACCCTTCGGATATGATATAAATTTCGAAGTACTAAAGCATCCGGTACTTTGGATGGGGTTTGTTAGGCCCAATAGATCTATCTTTAGGATTCGCGTCAATTAGGGTGTCTGTTCCCTAATTCTTAGATTACCAGACTTAATAAAAAGGGGCATATTCGATTTCGATAATTCAACCATAGAATGTAGTTTCATGTACTTGTGTCTATTTTGTAAATCATTTATAAAACCTGCATGTATTCTCATCCCAAAAATATTAGATTTTAAAAGTGGGACTATAACTCACTTTCACAGATTTTTACTTCGTCGGGAAGTAAGACTTGGACACTGGTTGATTCACGAACCTTTAACAATATATACATATATATCAAAGTATGTTCAAAATATATTTACAATACTTTTAATACATTTTGATGTTTTAAGTTTATTAAGTCAGCTGTCCTCGTTAGTAACCTACAACTAGTTGTCCACAGTTAGATGTACAGAAATAAATCGATAAATATTATCTTGAATCAATCCACGACCCAGTGTATACGTATCTCAGTATTGATCACAACTCAAACTATATATATATTTTGGAATCAACCTCAACCCTGTATAGCTAACTCCAATATTCACATATAGAGTGTCTATGGTTGTTCCGCAATATATATATAGATGGGTCGACATGATATGTCGAAACATTGTATACGTGTCTATGGTATCTCAAGATTACATAATATACAATATAAGTTAATTAGGTTATGGTTGGAATAGATTTATTACTAACTTTCACGTAGGTAAAATGAGTAGTTTTTATCAATCTTGTTTTACTCGCCATTTCTTCGTTTCTAATCCGTTTTGAGTGATTCTAGTGGCCACGGTTTCGTATTGAACTTAACTTTATGAATCTAAATAGAAAAAGTATAAGTTTATAGTCAGAAATACAAGTTACAAGTCATTTTTGAAAGAGGTAGTCATTTCCGTCGAAAGAACGACATCTTGATGACCATTTTGAAAAATATACTTTCACTTTGAGTTTAACCATGATTTTTGAATATAGTTTCATGTTCATAAGAAAAATCATTTTTCCAGAAGTATAGCTTTTAAATCAAAGTTCTTCTTAGCTTTTAATTATCCCAACCAAAACAGCCCCCGGTTTTACTACGACGGCGTATATCCAGTTTTATGGTGTTTATCGTGTTTTCGGGTTTTAAATCATTAAGTTAGCATATCATATAGATATAGAACATGTGTTTAGTTGATTTTAAAAGTCTAGTTGGAAGGATTAACTTTATTTGAGAACAAGTTTAGAATTAACTAAACTATGTTCTAGTGATTTCAAGTTTATAACGTTGAATAAGACAGCTTTTTATGTATGAATCGAATGATGTTATGAAAATCATTACTACCTCAAGTTCCTTGGATAAACCTACTGGAAATGAGAAAAATGGATCTAGCTTCAAAGGATCTTTGGATGGCTTGAAAGTTCTTGAAGCAGAATCATGACACGAAAACAATTTCAAGTAAGATTTCCACTCGAAATAAGATTGTTATAGTTATAGAAATTGAATTAAAGTTTGAATATGATTATTACCTTGTATTAGAAAGATAACCTACTGTAAGTAACAAAGATTTCTTGATCTTGGATGATTACTTGGAATGGATTTAGAAAACTTGGAAGTAAACTTGCAATCTTGGAAGTATTCTTGATTTTATGAAACTAGAACTTTTGGAATTTATGAAGAACACTTAGAACTTGAAGATAGAAATTGTGAGAGATCAATTAGATGAATAAAATTGAAGAATAAAAGTGTTTGTAGGTGTTTTTGGTCGTTGGTGTATGGATTAGATATAAAGGATATGTAATTTTGTTTTCATGTAAATAAGTCATGAATGATTGCTCATATTTTTGTAATTTTATGAGATATTTTATGCTAGTTACCAAATGATGGTTCCCACATGTGTTAGGTGACTCACATGGGCTGCTAAGAGCTGATAATTGGAGTGTATATACCAATAGTACATACATCTAAAAGCTGTGTATTGTACGAGTACGAATACGGGTGCATACGAGTAGAATTGTTGATGAAACTGAACGAGGATGTTATTGTAATTATTTTTGTTAAGTAGAAGTATTTTGATAAGTGTCTTGAAGTCTTTTAAAAGTGTATGAATACATATTAAAACACTACATGTATATACATTTTAACTGAGTCGTTAAGTCATCGTTAGTCGTTACATGTAAATGTTGTTTTGAAACCTTTAGGTTAACGATCTTGTTAAATGTTTTTAACCCAATGTTTATAATATCAAATGAGATTTTAAATTATTATATTATCATGATATTATGATGTACGAATATCTCTTAATATGATCTATATACATTAAATGTCGTTACAACGATAATCGTTACATATATGTCTCGTTTCAAAATCATTAAGTTAGTAGTCTTATTTTTACATATGTAGTTCATTGTTAATACACTTAATGATATATTTACTTATAATTTAACATAATTAACCAAGTGTATCAATATCTTAATGTGATTCATATGTACCTAGTAAGACGTTGTTATAACGATAATCGTTATATATATCGTTTTCGAGTTTCTTAATTTAATAGTGTCATTTTTATGTATATAACTCATTGTTAAAATACCTAATGAGATACATACTTATAATAAAATCATGTTAACTATATATATAACCATATATATGTCATCGTATAGTTTTTACAAGTTTTAACGTTCGTGAATCACCGGGCAACTTGGGTGGTCATTTGTCTATATGAAACCTATTCCAATTGATCAAGTCTTAATAAGTTTGATTGCTTAACATGTTGGAAACACTTAATCATGTAAATATCAATTTCATTTAATATATACAAACATGGAAAAGTTCGGGTCACTACAGTACCTACCCGTTAAATAAATTTCGTCCCGAAATTTTAAGCTGTTGAAAGTGTTGACGAATCTTCTAGAAATAGATGCGGGTATTTCTTCTTCATCTGATCTTCACGCTCCCAGGTGAACTCGGGTCCTCTACGAGCATTCCATCGAACCTTAACAATTGGTATCTTATTTTGTTTAAGTCTCTTAACCTCACGATCCATTATTTCGACGGGTTCTTCAATGAATTGAAGTTTTTCATTGATTTGGATTTCGTCCAATAGAATAGTGAGATCTTCTTTAGCAAAAAATTTCTTCAAATTTAAGACGTGGAAAGTGTTATGTACAGCCACGAGTTGTTGAGGTAGCTCCAGTTGGTAAGCTACTGGTCCGACACGATCTATAATCTTGAATGGTCCAATGTACCTTGGATTTAGTTTCCCCCGTTTACCAAATCGAACAACGCCTTTCCAAGGTGAAACCTTAAGCATGACCATTTCTCAAATTTCAAACTCTATATCTTTTCTTTTACTGTCCGCGTAGCTCTTTTGTCGACTCTGGGCGGTTTTCAATCTTTGTTGAATTTGGATGATTTTCTCGGTAGTTTCTTGTATTATCTCCGGACCCGTAATCTGTCTATCCCCCACTTCACTCCAACAAATCGGAGACCTGCACTTTCTACCATAAAGTGCTTCAAACGGCGCCATCTCAATGCTTGAATGGTAGCTGTTGTTGTAGGAAAATTCTGCTAACGGTAGATGTCGATCCCAACTGTTTCTGAAATCAATAACACAAGCTCGTAGCATGTCTTCAAGCGTTTGTATCGTCCTTTCGCTCTGCCCATCAGTTTGTGGATGATAGGCAGTACTCATGTCTAGACGAGTTCCCAATGCTTGCTGTAATGTCTGCCAGAATCTTGAAATAAATCTGCCATCCCTATCAGAGATAATAGAGATTGGTATTCCATGTATGGAGACGACTTCCTTCAAATACAGTCGTGCTAACTTATCCATCTTGTCATCTTCTCTTATTGGCAGGAAGTGTGCTAACTTGGTGAGACGATCAACTATTACCCAAATAGTATCATAACCACTTGCAGTCCTTGGCAATTTAGTAATGAAATCCATGGTAATGTTTTCCCATTTCTATTCCGAGATTTCAGGTTGTTGTAGTAGACCTGATGGTTTCTGATGTTCAGCTTTGACCTTAGAACACGTCAAACATTCTCCTACATATTTAGCAATATCGGCTTTCATACCTGGCCACCAAAAATGTTTCTTAAGGTCCTTGTACATCTTCCCCGTTTCAGGATATATTGAGTATCTGATTTTATGAGTTTCTCTAAGTACCATTTCTCTCATATCTCCAAATTTTGGTACCCAAATTCTTTCAGCCCTATACCGGGTTCCGTCTTCCCGAATATTAAGATGCTTCTCCGATCCCTTGGGTATTTCATCCTTTAAATTTCCCTCTTTTAAAACTCCTTGTTGCGCCTCCTTTATTTGAGTAGTAAGGTTAGTGTAAATCATTATATTCATAGATTTTACTCGAATGGATTCTCTGTCCTTCCTGCTCAAGGCGTCGGCTACCACATTTGCCTTCTCCGGGTGGTAATGAATCTCAAAGTCATAATCATTCAACAATTCAATCCACCTACGCTGCCTCATATTCAGTTGTTTCTGATTAAATATGTGTTGAAGACTTTTGTGGTCGGTATATATAATACTTTTGACCCCATATAAATAGTGCCTCCAAGTCTTTAATGCAAAAACAACCGCGCCTAATTCCAAATCATGCGTCGTATAATTTTGCTCGTGAATCTTCAATTGTCTAGACGCATAAGCAATCACCTTCGTCCGTTGCATTAATACACAACCGAGACCTTGCTTTGATGCGTCACAATAAATCACAAAATCATCATTCCCTTCAGGCAATGACAATATAGGTGTCGTAGTTAGCTTTTTCTTCAATAATTGAAACGCCTTCTCTTGTTCATCCTTCCATTCAAATTTCTTCCCTTTATGCGTTAATGCAGTCAAGGGTTTTGCTATTTTGGAGAAATCTTGGATGAATCTTCTGTAGTAACCAGCCAATCCTAAAAATTGACGTATATGCTTCGTAGTTTTTAGGGTTTCCCACTTTTCAACGATTTCGATCTTTGCCGAGTCCACCTGGATACCTTCTTTGTTCACTATGTGACCGAGAATTGAACTTCTTCCAACCAAAATGCACACTTTGAAAACTTAGCGTACAGTTTTTCTTTCCTCAATACTTCTAGCACTTTTCTCAAATGTTCTTCGTGCTCTTGATCATTCTTTGAGTAAATAAGTATGTCATCGATGAAAATAATGACAAACTTGTCAAGATATGGCCCACACACTCGGTTCATAAGGTCCATGAACACAGCTGGTGCGTTAGTCAATCCAAACGGCATAACCATAAACTCGTAATGACCATAACGCGTCCTAAAAGCAGTTTTTGGAATATCATCCTCCTTTACTCGCATTTGATGATATCCAGAACGTAAATCGATCTTCGAATAAACTGACGAGCCTTGTAGTTGATCAAATAAGTCGTCAATTCTCGGCAGTGGATAACGGTTTTTGATGGTAAGTTTGTTCAACTCTCTGTAGTCAATACACAACCTAAATGTACCATCCTTCTTCTTGACAAACAAAACAGGAGCTCCCCATGGTGATGTGCTTGGTCGAATGAAACCACGTTCTAATAGTTCTTGCAGTTGGCTTTGCAGTTCTTTCATCTTGCTGGGTGCGAGTCTATAAGGAGCACGAGCTATTGGTGCAGCTCCTAGTATAAGATCTATTTGAAATTCAACAGATCGATGTGGAGGTAGTCCCGGTAATTCTTTCGGAAATACATCGGGAAATTCTTTTGCGATGGGAACATCATTGATGCTCTTTTCTTCAGTTTGTATTTTCTCGACGTGTGCTAGAACAGCATAGCAACCTTTTCTTATTAGTTTTTGTGCCTTCAAATTACTAATAAGATGTAGCTTCGTGTTGCCCTTTTCTCCGTACACCATTAAGGGTTTTCCTTTTTCTCGTATAATGCGAATTGCATTTTTGTAACAAACGATCTCTGCTTTCACTTCTTTCAACCAGTCCATACCGATTATCACATCAAAACTCCCTAACTCTACTGGTATCAAGTCAATCTTAAATGTTTCGCTAACCAGTTTAATTTCTCGATTCCGACATATATTATCTGCTGAAATTAATTTACCATTTGCTAATTCGAGTAAAAATTTACTATCCAAAGGCATCAATGGACAACTTAATTTAGCACAAAAATCTCTACTCATATAGCTTCTATCCGCACCCGAATCAAATAAAACGTAAGCAGATTTATTGTCAATAAGAAACGTACCCGTAACAAGCTCCGGGTCTTCCTGTGCCTCTGCCGCATTAATATTGAAAACTCTTCCGCGGCCTTGTCCATTCGTGTTCTCCTGGTTCGGGCAATTTCTAATAATGTGGCCCAGTTTTCCACATTTATAACAAACTACATTGGCATAACTTGCTCCGACACTACTTGCTCCGCCATTACTCGTTCCGACACCATTTGTTCCTTTCGTTCTGTTAACCCCTGGTCCGTAGACCTCACACTTTGCCACGCTATGACCATTTCTTTTACACTTGTTGCAAAATTTGGTGCAGAAACCCGAGTGATTCTTTTCACACCTTTGGCATAGCTGCTTCTGATTGTTGTTGTTGTTGCGGTTGTTATTGTTGT
Organism: Rutidosis leptorrhynchoides; assembly: GCF_046630445.1. Taxonomy (NCBI): domain Eukaryota; kingdom Viridiplantae; phylum Streptophyta; class Magnoliopsida; order Asterales; family Asteraceae; genus Rutidosis; species Rutidosis leptorrhynchoides. Next base: position 487,988,562 of record NC_092336.1, read on the forward strand.
TGGGATGATTGTTGTAGTAGTTGTTGTTGTTGTTGTTGTTGTATTGGTGATTCTTATCACCGTTTTCCTCCCACTTTCTTTTGACTTGCTTCACATTGGCCTCTTCAGCAGTCTGTTCTTTAATTCTTTCTTCAATCTGGTTCACTAGTTTGTGAGCCATTCTACATGCCTGTTGTATGGAGGCGGGCTCGTGTGAACTTATATCTTCTTGGATTCTTTCCGGTAATCCTTTCACAAACGCGTCGATCTTCTCTTCCTCATCTTCGAACGCTCCCGGACACAATAGGCACAATTCTGTGAATCGTCTTTCATACGTGGTAATATCAAATCCTTGGGTTTGTAACCCTCTAAGTTCTGTCTTGAGCTTATTGACCTCGGTTCTAGGACGGTACTTCTCGTTCATCAAGTGCTTGAATGCTGACCACAGTAGTGCGTAAGCATCATCTTGTCCGACTTGCTCTAGATAGGTATTCCACCATGTTAACGCAGAACCGGTGAAGGTATGCGTAGCGTACTTCACTTTGTCCTCTTCAGTACACTTACTTATGGCAAACACCGATTCGACCTTCTCGGTCCACCGTTTCAATCCGATCGGTCCTTCGGTTCCATCAAATTCCAAAGGTTTGCAGGCAGTGAATTCTTTGTAGGTGCATCCTACACGATTTCCTGTACTGCTAGATCCAAGGTTATTATTGGTATGTAGCGCAGCCTGTACTGCGGCTATGTTTGAAGCTAGAAAAGTACGGAATTCCTCTTCATTCATATTCACGGTGTGTCGAGTAGTCGGTGTCATTTCCTTCAAAATAGTCAAATGGAACAAGTTAATCATACAGAATATTAAGAGTAGTTAATAGTATTTCGTAGCATAATATGAACTCATTTATAAAAGCTTTTTCTTCATATTAGCGTTTTATAAGTTTAAATTCGGGTAGTACCTACCCGTTAAGTTCATACTTAGTAGTTAATATACAATTCAACTACTACAATTCTATATGAAAAACTGATTATAATAATATTTCGCGTTCAAACTTTTATACAATATTTTACAAACTTACAATACCGCTTATTTTACATAAAGCATGAAATATAGCACATAAAACTTTGATACAAAATAATTGCGAAGATAATTCTAGTTAATAAATAAGGCGTTCAGCAAAGGCAACAAAGACACGTAATTCATACGTCCAGAAACAAGTCATGCATTCTGGTTTTACTAATACCACTTCCCATCCTTGGTCTTGTGGAACATAACCGTTGTGACCGATAGTATGACAACGTGTTGTAACGTCGTCAAAAGGACGAAGGTTACGTAATCACCAACAGTCTCGTAATAACCTAAAAACCTCATTTCTTACCCCAATTACCAACTCCGTCACTTGTGGGAACGTTTTGTTTAATAGTTGTAGCCCGATGTTCTTTTTCTCACTTTGGTGAGAAGCGAACATTACTAACCCGTAAGCATAACATGCTTCTTTATGTTGCATGTTAGCCGCTTTTTCTAAATCATGAAGTCCTATATTCGGATACATTGAGTCAAAATAATTTCTTAACCCGTTGCGTAAAATAGCATTTGGGTTCCCCGCAATATATGCGTCAAAGTAAACACATCGTTACTTATGGGTTTCCCAATGTGATATCCCCCATCTTTCAAACGAAAGCCTTTTATAAACCAAGGCATTCTTGGAACGTTCTTCGAATGTCTTACAAAATGATTTTGCCATAAATAGTTGTGCCGAGGAATTCTGACCGACTCTAGACAAGATTTCATCAATCATGTCTCCGGGTAAGTCTTTTAAAATATTGGGTTGTCTATCCATTTTGTGTTTTTATACTGTAAAATAGACAAGAGTTAGATTCATAAAAGATACTTATTAATACAAGCAATTTTTACATATATCGTAAAGCATAAGCACACTATATTACACATATTACACCGCACAAATACAACTATCTTATTCCGACTCACTCGTTTCTTCTTTTTCGAACTTGGTTCTTTTTGCTAAGTTTTTAGGGATATATGATGTTCCCCTAATACGAGCCGTCGTTTTCCACATTGGTCTAGAAAAACCTGGTGGTTTAGAGGTTCCCGGGTTATTGCTACAACTTAAGAAATACGGGTGTTGACGATACATATAAAGTTCATTGGGGTTGGAATCAGATTTCTCTATTTTTATGCCCTTTCCCTTATTGTTCTCTTTTGCCTTTTTAAACTCAATTGGGGTAATTTCTATAACATCATCGGAATCCTCGTCGGGATCCGATTCATCGGAGAATTGGTAATCCTCCCAATATTTTGCTTCCTTGGCGGAAACACCGTCGACCATAATTAACCTTGGTCGGTTGGTTGAGGATTTTCTTTTACTTAACCGTTTTATTATTTTCCCCACCGGTTCTATTTCTTCTTCCGGTTCCTCCTCCTCCGGTTCCGATTCTTCTTCCGGTTCCGATTCTTCGTCCGGTTCCTCTTCGGGAACTTGTGAATCAGTCCACTAATCATTCCAAATTACATTTGACTCTTCATTATTATTAGGTGAGTCAATGGGACTTGTATTAGAGGTAGACATCTATCACATAATATCAAACACGTTAAGAGATTAATATATCACATAATATTCACATGTTAAAAATATATAGTTTCTAACAAAATTTGTTAAGCAATCATTTTTCAAGTAAACACAGTCGAAGTCCAGACTCACTAATGCATCCTAACAAACTCGATAAGACACACTAATGCAAAATTCTGGTTCTCTAAGACCAACGCTCGGATACCAACTGAAATGTCCCGTTCATATTGATTATAAACGTTCCATATTAATTGATTTCGTTGCGAGGTTTTGACCTCTATATGAGACGTTTTTCAAAGACTGCATTCATTTTTAAAACAACCCTAACCTTTATTTTATCAATAAAGGTTTCAAAAGTATTACGTAGATTATCAAATAATGATAATCTAAAATATACTATTTACACACGACCATTACATAATGGTTTACAATAGAAATATATTACATCGACATATGTTTCTTGAATGCAGTTTTTACATAATATCATACAAACATGGACTCCAAATCTTGTCCTTATTTTAGTATGCAACAACGGAAGCTCTTAATATTCACTTGAGAATAAACATGCTTTAAACGTCAACAAAAATGTTGGTGAGTTATAGGTTTAACCTATATATATCAAATCGTAACAATAGACCACAAGATTTCATATTTCAATATACATCCCATACATAGAGATAAAAATCATTCATATGGTGAACACCTGGTAACCGACATTAACAAGATGCATATATAAGAATATCCCCATCATTCCGGGACACCCTTCGGATATGATATAAATTTTGAAGTACTAAAGCATTCGGTACTTTGGATGGGGTTTGTTAGGCCCAATAGATCTATCTTAGGATTCGCGTCAATTAGGATGTCTGTTCCCTAATTCTTAGATTACCAGACTTAATAAAAAGGGGCATATTCGGTTTCGATAATTCAACCATAGAATGTAGTTTCATGTACTTGTGTCTATTTTGTAAATCATTTATAAAACCTGCATGTATTCTCATCCCAAAAATATTAGATTTTAAAAGTGGGACTATAACTCACTTTCACAGATTTTTACTTCGTCGAGAAGTAAGACTTGGCCACTGGTTGATTCACGAACCTATAACAATATATACATATATATCAAAGTATGTTCAAAATATATTTACAATACTTTTAATACATTTTGATGTTTTAAGTTTATTAAGTCAGCTGTCCTCGTTAGTAACCTACAACTAGTTGTCCACAGTTAGATGTACAGAAATAAATCGATAAATATTATCTTGAATCAATCCACGACCCAGTGTATACGTATCTCAGTATTGATCACAACTCAAACTATATATATATTTTGGAATCAACCTCAACCCTGTATAGCTAACTCCAACATTCACATATAGAGTGTCTATGGTTGTTCCGCAATATATATATATATAGATGGGTCGACATGATAGGTCGAAACATTATATACGTGTCTATGGTATCTCAAGATTACATACTATACAATATAAGTTGAATAGGTTATGGTTGGAATAGATTTATTACTAACTTTCACGTAGGTAAAATGAGTAGTTTTTATCAATCTTGTTTTACTCGCCATTTCTTCGTTTCTAATCCGTTTTGAGTGATTCCAGTGGCCACGGTTTTGTATTGAACTTAAATTTATGAATGTAAATAGAAAAAGTATAAGTTTATAGTCGGAAATACAAGTTACAAGTCGTTTTTGAAAGAGGTAGTCATTTTCGTCGAAAGAACGACAACTTGATGACCATTTTGAAAAACATACTTTCACTTTGAGTTTAACCATGATTTTTGGATATAGTTTCATGTTCATAAGAAAAATCATTTTTCCAGAAGTATAGCTTTTAAATCAAAGTTCTTCTTAGCTTTTAATTATCCCAACCAAAATAGCCCCCGGTTTTACTACGACGGCGTATATCCAGTTTTATGGTGTTTATCGTGTTTTCTGGTTTTAAATCATTAAGTTAGCATATCATATAGATATAGAACATGTGTTTAGTTGATTTTAAAAGTCTAGTTAGAAGGATTAACTTTATTTGCGAACAAGTTTAGAATTAACTAAACTATGTTCTAGTGATTACAAGTTTATAACGTTGAATAAGACAGCTTTTTATGTATGAATCGAATGATGTTATGAAAATCATTACTACCTCAAGTTCCTTGGATAAACCTACTGGAAATGATAAAAATGGATCTAGCTTCAAAGGATCCTTGGATGGCCTGAAAGTTCTTGAAGCAGAATCATGACACGGAAACAATTTCAAGTAAGATTTCCACTCGAAATAAGATTGTTATAGTTATAGAAATTGAATTAAAGTTTGAATATGATTATTACCTTGTATTAGAAAGATAACCTACTGTAAGTAACAAAGATTTCTTGATCTTGGATGATTACTTGGAATGGATTTAGAAAACTTGGAAGTAAACTTGCAATCTTGGAAGTATTCTTGATTTTATGAAACTAGAACTTTTGGAATTAATGAAGAACACTTAGAACTTGAAGATAGAACTTGAGAGAGATCAATTAGATGAAGAAAATTGAAGAATGAAAGTGTTTGTAGATATTTTTGGTCGTTGGTGTATGGATTAGATATAAAGGATATGTAATTTTGTTTTCATGTAAATAAGTCATGAATGATTACTCATATTTTTGTAATTTTATGAGATATTTTATGCTAGTTGCCAAATGATGGTTCCCACATGTGTTAGGTGACTCACATGGGCTGCTAAGAGCTGATCATTGGAGTGTATATACCAATAGTACATACATCTAAAAGCTGTGTATTGTACGAGTACGAATACGGGTGCATACGAGTAGAATTGTTGATGAAACTGAACGAGGATGTAATTGTAAGCATTTTTGTTAAGTAGAAGTATTTTGATAAGTATATTGAAGTCTTTCAAAAGTGTATGAATACATATTAAAACACTACATGTATATACATTTTAACTGAGTCGTTAAGTCATCGTTAGTCGTAACATGTAAATGTTGTTTTGAAACCTTTAGGTTAACGATCTTGTTAAATGTTGTTAACCCAATGTTTATAATATCAAATGAGATTTTAAATTATTATATTATCATGATATTATGATGTACGAATATCTCTTAATATGATCTATATACATTAAATGCCGTTACAACGATAATCGTTACATATATGTCTCGTTTCAAAATCATTAAGTTAGTAGTCTTATTTTTACATATGTAGTTCATTGTTAATACACTTAATGATATATTTACTTATCATTTAACATAATTAACCAAGTGTATCAATATATTAATGTGATTCATATGTACCTAGTAAGACGTTATAACGATAATCGTTATATATATCGTTTTCGAGTTTCTTAATTTAATAGTCTCATTTTTATGTATATAACTCATTGTTAAAATACCTAATGAGATACATACTTATAATAAAATCACGTTAACTATATATATAACCATATATATGTCATCGTATAGTTTTTACAAGTTTTAACGTTCGTGAATCACCGGTCAACTTGGGTGGTCATTTGTCTATATGAAACATATTCCAATTGATCAAGTCTTAATAAGTTTGATTGCTTAACATGTTAGAAACACTTAATCATGTAAATATCAATTTCATTTAATATATACAAACATGGAAAAGTTCGGGTCACTACAGCGTCGACGTCATTAACCTCTAGTCCGAATACCGTGATAATCCATGCTGGAGATGATGATATCGGAAGGGTAGCTAACGTATTGCCCGCCCGCCGATAGTCTAAATCTATCGATGGCGAAAGGGAGAAAACCCTACGAGATCTGTAGGTAAAAAACCCAGTGTTCCGATCGTAGAGACGATCGCGGGAGGGGGGGATCAGTAATGAGAGCCATATGCGTTGCGGCAAAAAAGAGGGAGTGTGTGTACGACGGAGATTGTGAACTTGATGTAGGTTTGGCCTCATATTTATAGATGGAATTAGGGTTTAGATGACTTGTGGGTCAAGTCAATCGTGTTGGCTCTAATTGGGTAAAACCCTACGTCATCAAGTCCCCAAAGTTCGATATGATATTTTTGTCAAGTATCATATCGGACTTCTGGTTATGCTGCAAAAAGCAAGTTCACATGAGCCTGCGCAAGCGTAAACGCGCGAACATATGTTCGCAAACAACTTCTTGTTATTTATATTATTATATGTATAATATAAATTTAGAGTAATTACATATCATAGTGATTTATTTTATCACTTAGTGTTTTAAAACATGTAAACGTATGTACAATTTATAATTTTCTATATTGATATTGGTAACTCAACATTTTTTCTATGTTTATAAGTATTATATTACAATTATGCGTATTAATTAATATTCATTAAAAAAAATCTTTAAGTGCTCAAATCAAATATTATCTACATATTCAATTGGAGAATGTATGAACAGTAAATTTCAATTGCAATTCAATTTTTAAATCGATTAATTTAACCTTTATATACTAAATATCGTAATTATGTAACATATGCTAGATTGGATCACTGGTTATACGTGTTTCTTTTTGACCGAAGGGTCTTGGGTTCAATTCCCATGGGACCCTTTCTCATTTATACATTTTCTTTCCTTTTTACTCTTTTACATATTAATCTCCAATTTTTTAAAGTTGTCATAATACATCGCTTAATATTTTTTATTTTTAATTCAATCCTTTTATTTTTAAATTTGTTTTTTTAATCTAATCTAATTTCTCTTATTTTTTATTGATCACTTTTGTTTATTTTTTTATTTTAATATTTTATTTAAAATCTTTATTTACTTATTTTCTCTCTCTCTTTTTCTTTACAAATTATTAGTCCTACTCTCACACTTTATATTAAATAACAAGAATATTCAAATTATGTGAATATTAATACATATTTCCTCTTTGATTTTGTTAGAGTTATTAACGTCTAAGTAATTAATTTATCACATAAATTTTGTACAACGAAAAGCTGACTAATTATGTTAAATATAAAAAATAAGGGGTCCGTCGCCGCAACGCGCGGCTAACCCAAAAACTTGTTCATATTAAAGGCATGATCAATATTAATTATTTAGAATATTTTAATAGTTGAAGAACTATGAATATTTTGAATAATTAAACTATACTACGTATTATTTACATATTATTACACAGCGTTTCTAAACTCGAAAACAATTAGGATAAATGATATAAGTTGATTTATCAGATACACGTACAAGTGACGATATCATTGCCCAAACAATTATAAGGTGACTATAATCTTTTTGTTATAATTCAGTAGGCATATAACTACTTTTAGTGGTCTGGTTCTTGACTGTAGACTACTAATAAGTATATAGAGGAAATATGAGAGAAGTATGTGTTTTATATATTTTCATGTGTGCACATTATGTGCTCTTACATAACACATATATATACTCAAAAAATCTACTATACAATATTTATAATAATAATAAAATTAGCATCCACAATTGACTTTTATAACACTCCCCCTTGAATGACAATTTTATTAGAGAATAACTAGTACTGCCTCGTTAAAAACCTTGCTAAAGAAAATCCATTGGGATAAAACTTTAGTTAAGGGAAAAAGAGTGCAGCATAGAGTTGACTCCCCCTCAAGTAGGCAACGTCTGAATTTTTACATCTTCTGAACATGTCTCATGCCATTATTATGAACGTATGTTCTGAAAATAGCAGTTGAAAGTGCTTTGGTGAAAAGGTCAGCAGAGTTTTTGCTGGACTGAACATATTTCATTTCAATCTGGTTGTCCTTAATGAGATTTTGAGTGTATGAGAAGAATCTAGGAGGTATGTGTTTTGTTCGGTCACTTTTAATATACACTTCTTTCATCTGTGCTATGCAAGCTGCATTATCTTCATAGATAGTTGTTGGACTTTTATCGCGTTCTAGTCCACAAGAATCAGTAATGAGTTGTGTCATTGATCTCAACCAAAAACATTCCCGAGTAGCTTCATGTAATGCAATCACTTCGGCATGATTTGATGATGTTGCAACAAGTGTTTATTTTTGAGAACGCAATGATATTGCGGTACCTCCATTTAGGAATACATATCCAATTTGAGATTTAGCTTTATGTGGATCAGATAAATAACCTGCATCTACATAACCAACCAAATCTTGTTTCAATTCGTTAGAATAAAATAATCCTAAATTGTAACAACCCAAACCAAACCACGTTCGAACCCGCTTAAAGTGTAGTGACCCGAACTTTTCCATGTTTATATATATTAATTGAGATTGATATTTACATGATTAAATGTTTCCAACATGTTAAGCAATCAAACTTGTTAAGACTTGATTAATTGAAATATGTTTCATATAGACAATTGACCACCCAAGTTGACCGGCGATTCACGAACGTTAAAACTTGTAAAAACGACATGACGATATATATATGGATATACATATGGTTAACATGAGATTATGATAAGTAAGTATCTCCATAAGTATATTAACAATGAGTTATATACATATAAACAAGACTACTAACTTAAAGATTTCGAAACGAGACATATATGTAACGATTATCGTTGTAACGACATTTAAATGTATATATATCATATTAAGATATATTAATATATCATAATATCATGATAATATAATAATTTAACATCTCATTAGATATAATAAACAATGGGTTAACAACATTAATTGAGATCGTTAACTTAAAGGTTTCAAAACAACACTTACATGTAACGACTAACGATGACTTAACGACTCAGTTAAAATGTATATACATGTAGTGTATTTAGATGTATTAAAATACTTTTGGAAGACTTCAAGACATATATCAAAACACTCATACTTAACGAAAATGGTTACAGTTACTTTTCCATTCTTTTCTTTCATCAAGAATTCTAGTCGTATTCTTACCCGTATTATACACAGCTTCAAAACGTACTTACTATGAGTATATACCAATAGGAACTAGCATGAGATTCCACTCTTGATTATGTCATGTATGACTAATCAATTTTAACTTCTACCAAGAGCTAGTCAACTAACTAGAACTCCTTTTAACCCCACTCACCACTCACCAATTACCACTCATCATTCACTCCATTTCACTTCCAATTCTCTTTCTAATTCTCTCTCAACACACACACTATTATGAACGTATTTTTCCAGTAGTTAATCATCATCTTCATCAAAAATCACTTCAAGAATCAAGCTATAATCATCATAGGAAGAACACTTCAAGAACACTTCAAAAATCCCTTCAAGTTTACTAATTTACTTCCAAGCTTTCTAATCCATTCCAAGTAATCATCTAAGATCAAGAAACCTTTGTTATATACAGTAGGTTATCTTTCTTATTCAAGGTAATATTCATATTCAAACTTTGATTCAATTTCTATAACTATAAACTATCTTAATTCGAGTAAAAATCTTACTTGAACTTGTTTTTGTGTCATGATCCTACTTCAAGAACTTTCAAGCCATCCAAGATCCTTTGAAGCTAGATCATTTCTTGTCACTTCCAGTAGGTTTACCTACTAAACTTGAGGTAGTAATGATGTTCATAACATCATTCGATTCATATATATAAAACTATCTTATTCGAAGGTTTAAACTCGTAATCACTAGAACATAGTTTAGTTAATTCTAAACTTGTTCGCAAACAAAAGTTAATCCTTCTAACTTGACTTTTAAAATTAACTACACACATGTTCTATATCTATATGATATGCTAACTTAATGATTTAAAACCTGGAAACACGAAAAACACCGTAAAATCGGATTTACGCCGTCGTAGTAACACCGCGGGCTGTTTTGGGTTAGTTAATTAAAAACTATGATAAACTTTGATTTAAAAGTTGTTATTCTGAGAAAATGATTTTTATTATGAACATGAAACTATATCCAAAAATTATGGTTAAACTCAAAGTGGAAGTATGTTTTCTAAAATGGTCATCTAGACGTCGTTCTTTCGACTGAAATGACTACCTTTACAAAAACGACTTGTAACTTATTTTTCCGACTATAAACCTATACTTTTTCTGTTTAGATTCATAAAATAGAATTCAATATGAAACCATAGCAATTTGATATTATGTGATATATTAATCTCTTAACGTGTTTGATATTATGTGATAGATGACTACCTCTAGAACAAGTCCCATTGACTCACCTAATAATAATGAAGAGTCAAATGTAAATTGGAATGATTCGTGGACTGATTCACAAGTTCCCGAAGAGGAACCGGAAGAAGAGTCGGAACCGGAAGAAGAATCGGAACCGGAAGAAGAATCGGAACCGGAAGAAGAAATAGAACCGGTGGGGGAAATAATAAAACGGTTAAGTAAAAGAGAATCCTCAACCAACCGACCAAGGTTAATTATGGTCAATGGTGTTTCCGCCAAGGAAGCAAAATATTGGGAGGATTACCAATTCTCCGATGAATCGGATTCCGACGAGAATTCCGATGATGTTATAGAAATTACCCCAACTAAATTTAAAAAAGGCAAAAGAAAATAATAAGGGAAAGGGTATAAAAATAGAGAAATCTAATTACAACCCCGATGAACTTTATATGTATCGTCAACCCCCGAAGTCCTTAAGTTGTAACAATGACCCGGGAACCTCTAAACCACCAGGTTTTTCTAAACCAATGTGGACAACGACGGCTCGTATTAGGGGAACATCATATATCCCTAGAAACTTGGCAAAACGAACCAAAACCGAACAAGAAGAAACGAGCGAGTCGGAATAAGATAGTTGTATTCGTGTGGTGTAATATGTGTAATATAGTGTGCTTATGCTTTATGATATATGTAAAAATTGCTTGTATTAATAAGTATTTTTTTATGAATCTAACTCTTGTCTATTTTACAGTATAAAAACACAAAATGGATAGACAACCCAATATTTTAAGAGACCTACCCGGAGACATGATTGATGAAATCTTGTCTAAAGTCGGTCAGAATTCCTCGGCACAACTATTTAAGGCGAGATCAGTTTGTAAGACATTTGAAGAACGTTCCAAGAATGCCTTGGTTTATAAAAGGCTTTCGTTCGAAAGATGGGGGATATCACATTGGGAAATCCATAAGTTACGATGTGTTTACTTTGACGCATATATTGCGGGGAACCCAAATGCTATTTTACGCAACGGGTTAAGAAATTATTTTGACTCAGTATATCCGAATATAGGACTTCATGATTTAGAAAAAGCGGCTAACATGCAACCTAAAGAAGCATGTTATGCTTACGGGTTAGTAATGTTAGCTTCTCACCAAAGTGAGAACAAGAACATCGGGCTACAACAATTAAACAAAACATTCCCACAAGTGACGGAGTCGGTAATTGGGGTAAGAAATGAGGTTTTTAGGTTATTACGAGACTGTTGGTCATTACGTAACCCTCGTCCCTTTGACGACGTTACAACACGCTGTCTTATCAACTGCCATAACGGTTATGTTCCACAAGACCAAGGATGGGAAGTAGTCCTAGTAAAACCAGAATGCATGACTTGTTTCTGGACGTATGAATTACGTGTCTTTATTGCCTTTGCTGAACGACTTGTGTACTAGCTATAATTATCTTCACAACTATCTTGTATCAAAGTTATTGTGTGCTATATTTCATGCTTTATGTAAAATAAGCAGTATTGTAAGTTTGTAAAATATTGTATAAAAGTTTGAACGCGAAATATTATTACAATCAGTTTTTCATATAGAATTGTAGTAGTTGAATTGTATATTAGCTACTAAGTATGAACTTAACGGGTAGGTACTACCCGAATTTAAACTTATAAAACGCTAATATGAAGAAAAAGCTTTTATAAATGAGTTCATATTATGCTACGAAATACTATTAACTACTCTTAATATTCTGTATAATTAACTTGTTCCATTTGACTATTTTGAAGGAAATGGCACCGACTACTCGACACACCGTGAATATGAATGAAGAGGAATTCCGTACTTTTCTAGCTTCAAACATAGCCGCAGTACAGGCTGCGCTACATACCAACAATAACCTTGGATCTGGCAGTACAGGAAATCGTGTAGGATGCACCTACAAAGAATTCACTGCCTGCAAACCTTTGGAATTTGATGGAACCGAAGGACCGATCGGATTGAAACGGTGGACCGAGAAGGTCGAATCGGTGTTTGCCATAAGTAAGTGTACTGAAGAGGACAAAGTGAAGTACGCTACGCATACCTTCACAGGTTCTGCGTTAACATGGTGGAATACCTATCTAGAGCAAGTGGGACAAGATGATGCGTACGCACTACCGTGGTCAGCATTCAAGCACTTGATGAACGAGAAGTACCGTCCCAGAACCGAGGTCAATAAGCTCAAGACAGAACTTAGAGGGTTACGAACCCAAGGATTTGATATTACCACGTACGAAAGACGATTCACAGAATTATGCCTATTGTGTCCGGGAGCATTCAAAGATGAGGAAGAGAAGATCGACGCGTTTGTGAAAGGATTACCGGAAAGAATCCATGAAGATATAAGTTCACATGAGCCCGCCTCCATACAACAGGCATGTAGAATGGCTCACAAACTAGTGAACCAGATTGAAGAAAGAATTAAAGAACAGACTGCTGAAGAGGCCAATATGAAGCAAGTCAAAAGAAAGTGGGAGGAAAACTGTGATAAGAATCACCAATACAACAACAACAGCAATTACAACAATAATCGCAACAATTATCCCAACAATCGCAACATCAATCGCAACTACAACAAACGGCCCAACAATAACAACAACAACAACAACAATAACAACAGCAACTACAACAATCATCCCAACAACAATAATAACCGCAACAACAACAACAATCAGAAGCAGCTATGCCAAAGGTGTGAAAAGTATCACTCGGGGTTCTGCACCAAATTTTTGCAACAAGTGTAAAAGAAATGGTCATAGCGCGGTGAAGTGTGAGGTCTACGGACCAGGGGTTAATAGAACGAAAGGAACAAATGGTGTCGGAACGAGTAATGGCGGAGCAAGTAGTATCGGAGCAAGTTATGCCAATGTAGTTTGTTATAAATGTGGAAAACCGGGCCACATTATTAGAAATTGCCCGAACCAGGAGAACACGAATGGACAAGGTCGCGGAAGAGTTTTCAATATTAATGCGGCAGAGGCACAGGAAGACCCGGAGCTTGTTACGGGTACGTTTCTTATTGACAATAAATCTGCTTACGTTTTATTTGATTCGGGTGCAGATAGAAGCTATATGAGTAGAGATTTTTGTGCTAAATTAAGTTTACCATTGACGCCTTTGGATAGTAAATTTTTACTCGAATTAGCAAATGGTAAATTAATTTCAGCAGATAATATATGTCGGAATCGAGAAATTAAACTGGTTAGCGAAACATTTAAGATTGATATGATACCAGTAGAGTTAGGGAGTTTTGATGTGATAATCGGTATGGACTGGTTGAAAGAAGTGAAAGCAGAGATCGTTTGTTACAAAAATGCAATTCGCATTATACGAGAAAAAGGAAAACCCTTAATGGTGTACGGAGAAAAGGGCAACACGAAGCTACATATTATTAGTAATTTGAAGGCACAAAAACTAATAAGAAAAGGTTGCTATGCTGTTCTAGCACACGTCGAGAAAGTACAAACTGAAGAAAAGAGCATCAATGATGTTCCCATTGCAAAAGAATTTCCCGATGTATTTCTGAAAGAATTACCGGGATTACCCCCACAGCGATCCGTTGAATTTCAAATAGATCTTGTACCAGGAGCTGCACCAATAGCTCGTGCTCCTTACAGACTCGCACCCAGCGAGATGAAAGAACTGCAAAGCCAATTACAAGAACTTTTAGAGCGTGGTTTCATTCGACCAAGCACATCACCGTGGGGAGCTCCTGTTTTGTTTGTCAAGAAGAAAGATGGTACATTCAGGTTGTGTATCGACTACCGAGAGTTGAACAAACTTACCATCAAGAACCGCTACCCACTACCGAGAATCGACGACTTATTTGATCAACTACAAGGCTCGTCTGTTTATTCAAAGATTGACTTACGTTCCGGGTATCATCAAATGCGGGTGAAAGAAGATGATATTCCAAAGACTGCTTTCAGAACACGTTACGGTCATTACGAGTTTATGGTCATGCCGTTTGGTTTAACTAATGCACCAGCTGTGTTCATGGACCTTATGAACCGAGTGTGTGGACCATACCTTGACAAGTTTGTCATTGTTTTCATTGATGACATACTTATTTACTCAAAGAATGACCAAGAACACGGTGAACATTTGAGAAAGGTGTTAGAAGTATTGAGGAAGGAAGAATTGTACGCTAAGTTTTCAAAGTGTGCATTTTGGTTGGAAGAAGTTCAATTCCTCAGTCACATAGTGAACAAAGAAGGTATTAAGGTGGATCCGGCAAAGATAGTAACTGTTGAAAAGTGGGAAACCCCGAAAACTCCGAAACACATACGCCAGTTTTTAGGACTAGCTGGTTACTACAGAAGGTTCATCTAAAACTTTTCCAGAATAGCAAAACCCTTGACTGCATTAACGCATAAAGGGAAGAAATTTGAATGGAATGATGAACAAGAGAAAGCGTTTCAGTTATTGAAGAAAAAGCTAACTACGGCACCTATATTGTCATTGCCTGAAGGGAATGATGATTTTGTGATTTATTGTGACGCATCAAAGCAAGGTCTCGGTTGTGTATTAATGCAACGAACGAAGGTGATTGCTTATGCGTCTAGACAATTGAAGATTCACGAACAAAATTATACGACGCATGATTTGAAATTAGGCGCGGTTGTTTTTGCATTAAAGACTTGGAGGCACTACTTATATGGGGTCAAAAGTATTATATATACCGACCACAAAAGTCTTCAACACATATTTAATCAGAAACAACTGAATATGAGGCAGCGTAGGTGGATTGAATTATTGAATGATTATGACTTTGAGATTCGTTACCACCCGGGGAAGGCAAATGTGGTAGCCGATGCCTTGAGCAGGAAGGACAGAGAACCCATTCGAGTAAAATCTATGAATATAATGATTTATAATAACCTTACTACTCAAATAAAGGAGGCGCAACAAGGAGTTTTAAAAGAGGGAAATTTATAGGATGAAATACCCAAAGGATCGGAGAAACATCTTAATATTCGGGAAGACGGAACCCGGTATAGGGCTGAAAGGATTTGGGTACCAAAATTTGGTGATATGAGAGAAATGGTACTTAGAGAAGCTCATAAAACCAGATACTCAATACATCCTGGAACGGGGAAGATGTACAAGGATCTCAGGAAATATTTTTGGTGGCCGGGTATGAAAGCCGATGTTGCTAAATACGTAGGAGAATGTTTGACGTGTTCTAAGGTCAAAGCTGAGCATCAGAAACCATCAGGTCTACTTCAAGAACCCGAAATCCCGGAATGGAAATGGGAAAACATTACCATGGATTTCATCACTAAATTGCCAAGGACTGCAAGTGGTTTTGATACTATTTGGGTAATAGTTGATCGTCTCACCAAATCAGCACATTTCCTACCAATAAGAGAAGATGACAAGATGGAGAAGTTAGCACGACTGTATTTGAAGGAAGTCGTCTCCAGACATGGAATACCAATCTCTATTATCTTTGATAGGGATGGCAGATTTATTTCAAGATTGTGGCAGACATTACAGCAAGCATTAGGAACTCGTCTAGACATGAGTACTGCCTATCATCCACAAACTGATGGGCAGAGCGAAAGGACGATACAAACGCTTGAAGACATGCTACGAGCATGTGTTATTGATTTCGAAAACAGTTGGGATCGACATCTACCATTAGCAGAATTTTCCTACAACAACAGCTACCATTCAAGCATTGAGATGGCGCCGTTTGAAGCACTTTATGGTAGAAAGTGCAGGTCTCCGATTTGTTGGAGTGAAGTGGGGGATAGACAGATTACGGGTCCGGAGATTATACAAGAAACTACCAAGAAGATCATCCAAATTCAACAACGGTTGAAAACCGCCCAAAGTCGACAAAAGAGCTACGCTGACATTAAAAGAAAAGATATAGAATTTGAAATTGGAGAGATGGTCATGCTTAAAGTTGCACCTTGGAAAGGCGTTGTTCGATTTGGTAAATGAGGGAAATTAAATCTAAGGTATATTGGACCATTCAAGATTATTGATCGTGTCGGACCAGTAGCTTACCGACTTGAGTTACCTTAACAACTCGCGGCTGTACATAACACTTTCCACGTCTCGAATTTGAAGAAATGTTTTGCTAAAGAAGATCTCACTATTCCGTTAGATGAAATCCAAATCAACGAAAAACTCCAATTCATCGAAGAACCCGTCGAAATAATGGATCGTGAGGTTAAAAGACTTAAGCAAAACAAGATACCAATTGTTAAGGTTCGATGGAATGCTCATAGAGGACCCGAGTTCACCTGGGAGCGTGAAGATCAGATGAAGAAGAAATACCCGCATATATTTCCAGAAGATTCGTCAACACCTTCAACAGCTTAAAATTTCGGGACGAAATTTATTTAACGGGTAGGTACTGTAGTGACCCGAACTTTTCCATGTTTATATATATTAATTGAGATTGATATTTACATGATTAAATGTTTCAAACATGTTAAGCAATCAAACTTGTTAAGACTTGATTAATTGAAATATGTTTCATATAGACAATTGACCACCCAAGTTGACCGGCGATTCACGAACGTTAAAACTTGTAAAAATGACATGACGATATATATATGGATATACATATGGTTAACATGAGATTATGATAAGTAAGTATCTCCTTAAGTATATTAACAATGAGTTATATACATATAAACAAGACTACTAACTTAAGGATTTCGAAACGAGACATATATGTAACGATTATCGTTGTAACGACATTTAAATGTATATATATCATATTAAGATATATTAATATATCATAATATCATGATAATATAATAATTTAACATCTCATTAGATATAATAAACAATAGGTTAACAACATTAATTGAGATCGTTAACTTAAAGGTTTCAAAACAACACTTACATGTAACGACTAACGATGACTTAACGACTCAGTTAAAATGTATATACATGTAGTGTATTTAGATGTATTAAAATACTTTTGGAAGACTTCAAGACATATATCAAAACACTCATACTTAACGAAAATGGTTACAGTTACTTTTCCATTCTTTTCTTTCATCAAGAATTCTAGTCGTATTCTTACCCGTATTATACACAGCTTCAAAACGTACTTACTATGAGTATATACCAATAGGAACTAGCATGGGATTCCACTCTTGATTATGTCATGTATGACTAATCAATTTTAACTTCTACCATGAGCTAGTCAACTAACTAGAACTCCTTTTAACCCCACTCACCACTCACCAATTACCACTCATCATTCACTCCATTTCACTTCCAATTCTCTTTCTAATTCTCTCTCAACACACACACACTATTATGAACGTATTTTTCCAGTAGTTAATCATCATCTTCATCAAAAATCACTTCAAGAATCAAGCTATAATCATCATAGGAAGAACACTTCAAGAACACTTCAAAAATCCCTTCAAGTTTACTAATTTACTTCCAAGCTTTCTAATCCATTCCAAGTAATCATCTAAGATCAAGAAACCTTTGTTATATACAGTAGGTTATCTTTCTTATTCAAGGTAATATTCATATTCAAACTTTGATTCAATTTCTATAACTATAAACTATCTTAATTCGAGTAAAAATCTTACTTGAACTTGTTTTTGTGTCATGATCCTACTTCAAGAACTTTCAAGCCATCCAAGATCCTTTGAAGCTAGATCATTTCTTGTCACTTCTAGTAGGTTTACCTACTAAACTTGAGGTAGTAATGATGTTCATAACATCATTCGATTCATATATATAAAACTATCTTATTCGAAGGTTTAAACTCGTAATCACTAGAACATAGTTTAGTTAATTCTAAACTTGTTCGTAAACAAAAGTTAATCCTTCTAACTTGACTTTTAAAATTAACTACACACATGTTCTATATCTATATGATATGCTAACTTAATGATTTAAAACCTGGAAACACGAAAAACACCGTAAAACCGGATTTACGCCGTCGTAGTAACACCGCGGGCTGTTTTGGGTTAGTTAATTAAAAACTATGATAAACTTTGATTTAAAAGTTGTTATTCTGAGAAAATGATTTTTATTATGAACATGAAACTATATCCAAAAATTATGGTTAAACTCAAAGTGGAAGTATGTTTTCTAAAATGGTCATCTAGACGTCGTTCTTTCGACTGAAATGACTACCTTTACAAAAATGACTTGTAACTTATTTTTCCGACTATAAACCTATACTTTTCTGTTTATATTCATAAAATAGAGTTCATTATGAAACCATAACAATTTGATTCACTCAAAACGGATTTAAAATGAAGAAGTTATGGGTAAAACAAGATTGGATAATTTTTCTCATTTTAGCTACGTGAAAATTGGTAACAAATCTATTCTAACCATAACTTAATCAACTTGTATTGTATATTATGTAATCTTGAGATACCATAGACACGTATACAATGTTTCCACCTATCATGTCGACACATCTATATATATTTCGGAACAACCATAGACACTCTATATGTGAATGTTGGAGTTAGCTATACAGGGTTGAGGTTGATTCCAAAATATATATAGTTTGAGTTGTGATCAATACTGAGATACGTATACACTGGGTCGTGGATTGATTCAAGATAATATATATCGATTTATTTCTGTACATCTAACTGTGGACAACTAGTTATAGGATACTAACGAGGACAGCTGACTTAATAAACTTAAAACATCAAAATATATTAAAAGTGTTGTAAATATATTTTAAACATACTTTGAAATATATGTATATATTGTTATAGGTTCGTGAATCAACCAGTGGACAAGTCTTACTTCCTGACGAAGTAAAAATCTGTGAAAGTGAGTTATAGTCCCACTTTTAAAATCTAATATTTTTGGGATGAGAATACATGCAGGTTTTATAAATGATTTACAAAATAGACACAAGTACGTGAAACTACATTCTATGGTTGAATTATCGAAATCGAATATGCCCTTTTTTATTAAGTCTAGTAATCTAAGAATTTGGGAACAGACACCCTAATTGACGCGAATCCTAAAAATAGATCTATTGGGCCTAACAAACCCCATCCAAAGTACCGGATGCTTTAGTACTTCGAAATTTATATCATATCCGAAGGGTGTCCCGGAATGATGGGGATATTCTTATATATATGCATCTTGTTAATGTCGGTTACCAGGTGTTCACCATATGAATGATTTTTATCTCTATGTATGGGATGTGTATTGAAATATGAAATCTTGTGGTCTATTGTTACGATTTGATATATATAGGTTAAACCTATAACTCACCAACATTTTTGTTGACGTTTAAAGCATGTTTATTCTCAGGTGAATACTAAGAGCTTCCGTTGTTGCATACTAAAATAAGGACAAGATTTGGAGTCAATGTTTGTATGATATTGTGTAAAAACTGCACTCAAGAAACTGATTTCGATGTAACATATTTGTATTGTAAACCATTATGTAATGGTCGTGTGTAAACAGGATATTTTAGATTATCATTATTTGATAATCTACGTAAAGCTTTTTAAACCTTTATTTATGAAATAAAGGTTATGGTTTGTTTTAAAAATGAATGCAGTCTTTGAAAAACGTCTCATATAGAGGTCAAAACCTCGCAACGAAATCAATTAATATGGAACGTTTTTAATCAATAAGAACGGGACATTTCATAAAGTATCACAAAAAAAAAAATATTGTTTGTTCAGCTACTGGCGCGGCGCGCCAAACTGGTCTGTCCAAAAAGTCTTGAAACGTGAAAATGTTTGACCACTTCCCGATGTATTTAGACAAAACGCTTTTCACAACATAGTCGTATATGAAAAACTAACACGTTCCATTCATAAAATAAGTTTTACGAGACCGGGCCCACATCGGCCGTTTTACGACTTTTGTACGAAAATACAAGTTTTCAACCACATGATTTGTAATACAAAATAAAGGCCGAGCATGGCGATTGGGGATACGCTACCCAATCCTAATCGAATCCAAAAGCATGCCTTTAAAGCAACTACGCAAGTCCACTAGTCCCCGCGCTTACCCGAGCCACCGCATCCATGCAAATCTATAAAAAAAGTCAACAACGAGAGGGTAAGCTAAAGCTTAGTGAGTGCAATAGTTACACACGTACATATATAATTTACCTACTTGCACTCCCTTACCCAAACCACACATTAATCCCGCATGTCAAAGCATAAGAAACTAGCATAATCAATCTTACCACAATGAACTCGTTTAACAAGCGTAAAAGCTAGTAACATCAAATGCACCATAAATACCTCGTGTATCAATTCGCACAAGCTAGTAACATCAAACGTACAACTAGCATAAACCTTAGCATAATCTCGCGTATCATATTGTAACAAAGCTAGTAGCATCATAATCGTACAACTAGCAACACCATTAGCATAATAGTCATAATAATAATTAAATGCTACACAACAACTATAATCCATGGTTAACCAACTCTTCGCAAGGGAATGACTTCGCGAAACAAGTCATCGATGTTCATAACAACCGTTAGCTCCCAAAAACGGCTATGGTATGCTAACCCCCGAGGTGTTCCAAAAATGGCTATGGCATCACCCCCAAGTGTTCCCAAAAACGACTATGGCATCACTTGATCAACGTGTGAGTAAAACATGGATATTACTCACAATCATGTACACAAAAACGGCTATGTGCACAATAACTCGGATAATAACGTGGGAGTAAAACACGGCGATTACTCGCCACTATATTCACAAACACGGCTATGTGCATAATTATCAATTGGACAAAACGGCTATGTCCCACAACTATGGTCACAAAAACGGCTATGTGACACCATTAATTAATGTGTGCAAAAACGGCTATGCAACACCTCAATGGTCACAAAAACGGCTATGTGACTCATCGTCAAATAATAGCATTACAATAAATATATCGGGTCCCCAAATCTTAAGTCACATGTAGCGCACAAAATCCGGCTATTGTGTCACTATTCCCAAAGGTGTCTAAACGGCTATCGTCGCATCGATGTGCCCCAAAACCCGGCTATTGTGCACATCGCGCACAAGCAAATAAATTATATACATACATGTATAATTATTCCACTCACCTTGAAGTCTTGATGAGAACAAGCCAAATCCGATGATCCGTCAATGAACGTACCTAAATCCATTATCATAATAATAAACAACACAATTAGGGTGGATTACAAACCAACCCATATTGACACCTAGTGCAATATCGACCCGATTGTACTTCCAAGTACAAATCGCGCCCAAATTAACCAATAATCACTAACACAATTGAGAATGGTCCTAATACGCCAATTAAACCCAATCATAGGTGTTAAACACCTATCTTGCCCATAATGACACTTAAACCCTAATTTTGACCCAAAGGAGTCAACATCGCGCCATTAGCGAGTTTTGACACCAAAACATATTTAACTCGGTTCTATGCTTCAACTTAATCCATTTTAAGTTTATAAACCTTATTAAATCGATAATTGGGTCATAATCATCACCAAACCCTAATTTTGACTCAAGTCAAAATTAGTCAACCCAAATTCACCTAAAGTGATTCCAACACTTACATAATCACTAAACCTAGTGATTAAACTCAAGATTAAAGCCTAATCAAGGCCAAATCGTCAACCAACCCAAAAGCCGCCAAGTGACAAGAATAACTAGTCACCATAAACCCATTTCATCATCTAAGAGGGTTTCACTACAAATCAAACTCAAACCCTAACTTGAATATCAAATCTAACAAATGTAATTCGGAGTTTGAACTTACCAATACCACCAAAATGATGCCGTTGACGAGTAGAACAACTTTAAAACCCGAGCTTTGGTGAAAATCCAACTCCTTCTTCTCCAAATCAAGCTCTCTCTCACTAAAAGTGGGTTTCTCTCACTAGGGTTTGAAGAGAGTGTTTGTGTGGGTGAGAAATGAGCTCCAATGGAGTTCTAGATCAGTTTTTGTGACCCTAAACCGACCCTAAATGAAAAGACCAAAGTACCCCTCACTTAAGCCTTTTAAAAAGGCTGAAAATTGCATCAGACGGGTTCGGCGCGCCGCGCCTAAAGGTGGAGCGCCGCTCCAACCTACAGGTCAGTTTTCAGAAACTTGTTTTGGCCATAACTTTTTGACCGTAGCTCCGTTTTCGATGAATCAAATATCGTTGGAAACGTAATAAGATTTCCTTTCCAATGGTAAGTCTTTGAAACATCAAAGCAAAATTTATTTATGGTTGAAATGATACGTACACACCTTGTCACTTCAGACAATGTCCAGTTTCCTTCGACGTTCGAGCAAACAACACGTACATGCTGCGTACACTTCATACACGCATCGTACACCATCGATACATTATGTACAATAAATATTTGGGTCTTCCAACTCTCCCCCACTTAAATTCGATCACGTCCTCGTGATCTTCACCACTTAACCAATCCGGGACTACTCAACGGCCCTCAATCCTAAGTTCCAATCCGAACTTTCCTAGACAATTCTTCCCAATGAATCACCTCTAACAACTAAAATTGTCACCCGCGAATTATCAAAACCACTATCCGAGCACTAAAACCTGCTCTTTTCCCCATATCGGGAAAAACTCAACCAATCTCATATCGAGATATCAATTCCTTAGCGTACCTTTACCAAGGACAACGCTAAAAGTGACCAAGTCTTAACCTAAAGTCAACGATCCAAACGTTGAAGGTCGAACCACATGAATCCTTACGGATTACACTTACCACTAAACATCCTTTGTAACGCGCAATACAACCAATACGCCACTAACCTAACATCATAAGCAACGGCTAAGACCGATAGCGTCCAAAACGACTATCGCAACGCTAAACCCAAGGTGCACAAAAATCGACTATTGTTACACCCGTAACAACATGTGAGCGAAACACGGCTATCGCCTCACTAATCACACAACATGGTCCTCACGATCCCACCATCGGTGTATAAAACAACCGATAGATCACTTAACACCGGATGAAGTCAACGGACCCCGTCAACGGTCATGCTTCACCGATATATCACTACTCCCATGATGAAGTCAGCGGACCATGAACGTTCATGCTTCACCAATCAACAATACCATGATGAAGTCAGCGGACCCCGAAGGTCATGCTTCACCAATCAACAATACCATGATGAAGTCAGCGGACCCCGAAGGTCATGCTTCACCAATCACATACGTACCTTTGGCCTCGAACAACGAGTAGTGCAACATCGCGCTCTGTTACACTATAGTGAACCCTAACGGATACCACTAACCATCCACACAATCGAGCAAGAACCACCTATATCAAACATAGGCACAAAACATTAATTCTCTAAAAGAGGATCCGATACGCACATCCCTTAACCGAGGGATTTCACCTTGCTCGCCATACCCGTCCATTATCTCTCAACGAGATTTACCACATTACCACCTTGGTGATAATTCAAATCCAAAATCATAGGTACAATTTAACCGAAATGGTACTCTACCACAAATCGACCAAATCTAGGTCCCGACACAAATTTCGGATCTACCAAAAACATTGTCCGAAATTTCACACTAAAACCTCCGCGTGCGGGAGTGTAACTCCCCCACTTGGAACTACGTTCCATAACCGCATCTCGTACACCCGCACAATGCTACCAAAGGTAGACTTTACCAATAATTGGGCTCACACGTCCCATCACCATGTCTTGCTTCAACTTTGAGCATACCAAGGATCCTAACCTATCCTTAAACACTTCGAACGAAAAGTGTACCACAAATTACACGAACTATACACTGGCAATCATCCAATTGCTTTAGTTTGTCGAATTTCACCCGATCACTCTTGTGCCTAAGGGTTTCACTTCGGTACCCTAAGTACAATGTAACCGCAACACAATCGGAGTCGAACACCACGCTAGTAGGTATGAAAAGGCACCTAATATCGCGTCACGTAGACTCCTTTACCAACATACATCGAGATCAACACTCGATTTCAAGAGTTCCATTTCACCCGACGAACCTCATGGTTCATCAACTTCAACACGAAAGCGAACACGCGCTTAACGACTGAACACCAAAACCCATTTCCATGGTTTGGTAGAAACATTTCCCAAATACGAAGGAATGCTTGGTTGCACCAAGTCTTACGCCCTTCGCCCGACAATCAAACATCACCATAGGGTACTTCCATTCGGAATGTCACCCATATCAATAACATGAACAACACCATTGAGACTTTAAAGGTCTCACTCAAACGAGCTTAATGACCCGATACCAACCAAAATGCTTAAGCACCCAAGGATTCACACCATAGGATCAAGGCACAACACACCACTTATACACTCTACTGAGAGCAAACCGGAACCATAAACGTAAACCGCCCGCTCGCTACGAATTATCTCCAACGGAGAATAAAATTTAGCTAAGACTTACGCACATACCGCATGTTATTACAAACGAACAACATATAATTTCGTACTAAAAATACCTGATATAGCACTGTTGGGCTTCCGTGCTCCACTTCCCATCATGTATTCGCGCTCTAACCTCCTAACCTGATCGTCATGCGATTCGGAACACTCTGACTTCCGGTGTCCCTCCATTCGGCAAATGAAACACCTGATTGAGCCTAAAGGCACCACCGTACAATCTTGTGCCAAATGACCGCGTTCCCCACACTTAAAGCACGTAAGCTTGTGACCCTTCTTACTCTTCTTCTTCATATTCCCGACGCCTTCAGGCGTACTTAGTGCCCTCTTACCATGAGCACCATGTAATCCTAACCTTGCAAGTACATTTTCATCATCACTACCTCGAGGTTTGGGAAACCTCTTTTCAAACTCTTCCTTTACAACTTTAGTCACTTGGTCTTGGACCATTCCCGTCATTTGACCTTCGACCAACTCCTTGGTTACTTCTCTAACTTTGTCGGTGAAAACCGAGACATATTGTTCAAACACGGCCTCAATCTTTAACGTTAACTCATCCTTCCCTTCGTGAATAGGCTCACTCGTTCCGCATCCATCTTTCATTTTCATTCTAAGGGATGCAAACGATTAGATCACGAACGTATAGACCACACGCACAACACCGTCCCATCTTGCTAAACACTCGTCGTACATCACTTGTTAGACATGATTTGCACCCGTAATAAGGTTTGCAAGTCCTTATTACGCACACACACCGTATCAACTCGTTAGTACAACGACCGCCTCGCTCGATGATATAAACAAACACAAACAAAATTCTACGCGATATAAACACACGCGAGAATTGTTATCACATCACAATAGCATATTAATAATATCCGCATTACTAATATAAACGTTAGTCAACCTATAAACAAGGCACTAGCTAGAACCCATTCCGACCTGTAATCCTACAAGTCCCGCAACTAATTAAGCACACACAAAAGTCTAAGTCTAGGCACCTATCTCAAGTCACCTAAATCCCTTAGACCATGCTCTGATACCACTTGTAACAACTAAAACCAAACCACGTTCGAACCCACTTAAAGTATCACAAAAAAAAATTGTTTGTTCAGCTACTGGCGCGGCGCGCCAGAACCCCGATCAGCGCGCCAAACTGGTCTGTCCAAAAAGTCTTGAAACGTGAAAATGTTTGACCACTTCCCGACGTATTTAGACAAAACGCTTTTCACAACATAGTCGTATATGAAAAACTAACACGCTCCATTCATAAAATAAGTTTTACGAGACCGGGCCCACATCGGCCGTTTTACGACTTTCGTACGAAAATACAAGTTTTCAACCACATGATTTGTAATACAAAATAAAGGCCGAGCATGGCGATTGGGGATACGCTACCCAATCCTAATCGAATCCAAAAGCATGCCTTTAAAGCAACTACGCAAGTCCACTAGTCCCCGCGCTTACCCGAGCCACCGCATCCATGCAAATCTATAAAAAAGTCAACAACGAGAGGGTAAGCTAAAGCTTAGTGAGTGCAATAGTTACACACGTACATATATAATTTACCTACTTGCACTCCCTTACCCAAACCACACATTAATCTCGCATGTCAAAGCATAAGAAACTAGCATAATCAATCTTACCACAATGAACTCGTTTAACAAGCGTAAAAGCTAGTAACATCAAATGCACCATAAATACCTCGTGTATCAATTCGCACAAGCTAGTAACATCAAACGTACAACTAGCATAAACCTTAGCATAATCTCGCGTATCATATCGTAACAAAGCTAGTAGCATCATAATCGTACAACTAGCAACACCATTAGCATAATAGTCATAATAATAATTAAATGCTACACAACAACTATAATCCATGGTTAACCAACTCTTCGCAAGGGAATGACTTCGTGAAACAAGTCATCGATGTTCATAACAACCGTTAGCTCCCAAAAACGGCTATGGTATGCTAACCCCCGAGGTGTTCCAAAAACGGCTATGGCATCACCCCCAAGTGTTCCCAAAAATGGCTATGGCATCACTTGATCAACGTGTGAGTAAAACACGGCTATTACTCACAATCATGTACACAAACAACGCTATGTGCACAATAACTCGGATAATAACGTGAGAGTAAAACACGGCTATTACTCGCCACTATATACACAAACACGGCTATGTGCATAATTATCAATTGGACAAAACGGCTATTTCCCACAACTATGGTCACAAAAACGGCTATGTGACACTGTTAATTAATGTGTGCAAAAACGGCTATGCAACACCTCAATGGTCACAAAAACGGCTATGTGACTCATCGTCAAATAATAGCATTACAATAAATATATCGGGTCCCCAAATCTTAAGTCACATGTAGCACACAAAATTCGGCTATTGTGTCACTATTCCCAAAGGTGTCTAAACGGCTATCGTCGCATCGATGTGCCCCAAAACCCGGCTATTGTGCACATCGCACACAAGCAAATAAATTATATACATACATGTATAATTATTCCACTCACCTTGAAGTTTTGATGAGAACAAGCCAAATCCGATGATCCGTCAATGAACGTACCTAAATCCATTATCATAATAATAAACAACACAATTAGGGTGGATTACAAACCAACCCATATTGACACCTAGTACAATATCGACCCGATTGTACTTCCAAGTACAAATCGCTCCCAAATTAACCAATAATCACTAACACAAGTGAGAATGGTCCTAATACGCCAATTAAACCCAATCATAGGTGTTAAACACCTATCTTGCCCATAATGACACTTAAACCCTAATTTTGACCCAAGGGAATCAACATCGCGCCATTAGCGAGTTTTGACATCAAAACATATTTAACTCGGTTCTATGCTTCAACTTAATCCATTTTAAGTTTATAAACCTTATTAAATCGATAATTGGGTCATAATCATCACCAAACCCTAATTTTGACTCAAGTCAAAATTAGTCAACCCAAATTCACCTAAAGTGATTCCAACACTTCCATAATCACTAAACCTAGTGATTAAACTCAAGATTAAAGCCTAATCAAGGCCAAATCGTCAACCAACCCAAAACCCGCCAAGTGACAAGAATAACTAGTCACCATAAACCCATTTCATCATCTAAGAGGGTTTCACTACAAATCAAACTCAAACCCTAACTTGAATATCAAATCTAACAAATGTAATTCGGAGTTTGAACTTACCAATACCACCAAAATGATGCCGTTGACGAGTAGAACAACTTTAAAACCCGAGCTTTGGTGAAAATCCAACTCCTTCTTCTCCAAATCAAGCTCTCTCTCACTAAAAGTGGGTTTCTCTCACTAGGGTTTGAAGAGAGTGTTTGTGTGGGTGAGAAATGAGCTCCAATGGAGTTCTAGATCAGTTTTTGTGACCCTAAACCGACCCTAAATGAAAAGACCAAAGTACCCCTCACTTAAGCCTTTTAAAAAGGCTGAAAATTGCATCAGACGGGTTCGGTGCGCCGCGCCGAAAGGTGGAGCGCCGCTCCAACCTACAGGTCAGTTTTCAGAAACTTGTTTTGGCCATAACTTTTTGACCGTAGCTCCGTTTTCGATGAATCAAATATCGTTGGAAACGTAATAAGATTTCCTTTCCAATGGTAAGGCTTTGAAACATCAACACAAAATTTATTTGTGGTTGAAATGATACGTACACACCTTGTCACTTCAGACAACGTCCAGTTTCCTTCGACGTTCGAGCAAACAACATGTACATGCTGCGTACACTTCATACACGCATCGTACACCATCGATACATTATGTACAATAAATATTTGGGTCTTACATAAATCAGTAGTTCCTCGAAGGTATCGAAATATGTGTTTGATCTCATTCTAATGTCTTTTGGTAGGAGCTGAGCTGAACCTTGCCAACAAATTAACTGCAAAAGAAATGTCATGTCTTGTACAATTTGTAAGATACATAAGAGCTCCAATTGCACTAAGATATGGTACTTCTGGTCCCAGGATATATTCATGATCTTCACAGGGACGAAATGGATCAGTGTCAACATTAAGTGATCTAACAACCATATGTTGTTTGATGTACAAGTAAACCATTAGGCATATGCTCAATTTTTAAACCAAGGCAATACTTGGTTTTTCTGAGATCTTTCATTTCAAATTCTTTCTTTAGAAGTTGAATGGCTTCATGGATCTCTTTATTTGTACCTACGATGTTAAGATCATCAACATAAATAGCTATGATCACATATCCGGATGTTGTTTTCTTAATGAAAACACATGGGCAAATAAGATTATTGGTATACCCTTTACTTATCAAGTAATCACTTAATCATTTATACCACATACGACCTGATTGTTTCAACCCATATAAAGACATTTGTAACTTGATTGAGTACATTTCTTTGGGTTTTGCATTGGTTGCTTCTGATACCTTAAATCCTTCAGGTATCTTCATATATATATATATCACTATCAAGTGATCCATATAGATAAGCAGTCACAACATCCATGAGATGCATTTCTAAATTTTTAGAAACTGCCAGACTGATTAAGTATCTAAAAGTAATTGCATCCATAACAGGAGAATAAGTTTCCTCATAATCAACTTCTGGTCTTTGAGAAAAACCTTGAGCTACAAGTCTAGCTTTATACCTTGTAACTTAATTTTTCTCATTTTTTTTCGCACAAAAACCCATCTATATCCCACAAGTTTCACATCTTTAGGTGTGAGAATGATAGATCCGAAAACTTTTCTTTTATTGAGCGATTCAAATTCAACTCGTATTGCCCCTTTCCAATGATCCCAGTCATGTCTATTTTGACATTCTATGACAGATTTTGGTTCTGGATCATCATCATCATTCATGATGTCATATGCAACATTATATGAAAATATCTCATCAAGATTTTTCATTTCATTTCGGTTCCATAATATTTTTGAATGTGCATAATTGATTGAAAATTCCGTATTGACATCATCAATCTTCTCTGCAGAAGGAGTATTGATTTGTAGTTCTTCTTGAACACTTTCTTTTACCTCATTATCAGTTGATTTTCTTTTTCGAGGATTTTTATCTTTGGAACCAATTGGTCTCCCACGTTTCTGGCGTGGCAAAGACTCAAGAATGACATTATTGCCAGCTTTTAGAATTTCAATTCGTGCTGGAGCATTTGCTGCTGGTATATATGATTTAGTCACTCTTTTTGTATCTGTAAATGTATCAGGCAATTTATTCGCAAGTTCTTGCATATGTATTATTTTTTGAACTTCGGTCTCGCATTCTTTTGTGGGAGGATCAAGATACATTAATTGAGGTTCACACCATGAAACATCATTTTCTTTATTTTTTATTTCTCCCCCTAATCTAGGAAACAATGTTTTATTAAAGTGACAATCAGCAAAACGTGCTGTAAAAACATCACCCGTCATGGATTCAATATATCTTATGATTGAAGATGTTTCATATCCAACATATATTCTCATCCTTCTTTGAGGATCCATTTTAGTGCGCTGTGGTGGTGCGATAGGAACATAAATCGCACAACCAAATATTCTAAGGTGAGAAATATTTGGCTGATGGCCAAAAGCAAGTTGCAAGGGAGAATATGTATGACTTGCACTTGGTCTAATGCGAATTAATGATGCAGCATGTAAAATTGCATGACCCCATACAGATACTGGGAGTTTTGTTCTCATTATCAATGGTCTAGCTATTAACTGCAATCGTTTAATTAGTGATTCGGCTAAATCATTTTGTGTATGTACATAAGCAACAGGATGTTCAACAACAATCCCAATAGACATGAAAAAATCATTAAATGCTTGAGATGTAAACTCACCAGCATTATCCAATCTCACCCTTTTAATAGTATAATCAGGGAAATGTACTCTCAATTTAATAATTTGAGCAAGAAATTTTGCAAATGCCATGTTTCGACTTGATAATAGATAAACATGAGACCATTTACTAGATGCGTCTATTAGGACCATGAAATATCTAAATGGTCCACATGGTGGATGAATTGGTCCACATATATCACCTTGAATGCTTTCAAGAAACATTGGTGATTCTTTTTCAACCTTAAGAGGTGATGGTCTTATTATCAATTTTCCAAGTGAGCATGATGTACATGGGATAATTGCATCATGAGGGATCTTTTAATCCGTCAATGGATGTCCATGTGTATTTTGAATTATTCTTTTCATCATTGTTGATCCTGGGTGGCCTAATCTTTCATGCCACAGATTTATCATTACAGGATCACATGCCTTTTCATTAACTACCACGTGTATTTCTGGTACATTTATATATGTATAATGTAAACCAGAACTAAGTCTTGGTAGTTTTTCAATCACATGCTTCTTGTCAGTGATACTTAAATGTTTATCATTTTCTGTAGTCACTGACTGATAATCATATCTATTTTGGTATATGTTAGAGAAGCTTAACAAATTTCTCTTTGACATGGGAGAAAAGAAAGCATTTTTTATCAGAAAATTTGTACCATTTGGTAACATAAATTTTTCTTTTTCCATTCCTTTTATTAAATCCACAGGACCTGATATAGTATGTACCGTTCCTTCTGTTGCTTTAAAATCAGTGAAATATTTTTTAGATTTAAGTATAGTGTGTGTGGTACCACTGTCTGCAATACAAAGATCCCCACCATTTGACTGATTTTGCACTCCAGTAGTGTACATCATGAACTTTAAAATATGAGAAACAAATAATGAGTACATAATTCATCAATATATTACATTCAAAAATATGTTATAACGAAAATACATAATAAGGAAACATATAGTAAAGTAGATATGGTATAGATCGTAAATCTACATCCATTTATTTGATATGGACATATAATAGGAAATTTATTCATTAAAGTAGTCACTTGTTGGCTCAGTGATTTTTGTATCAAGGTCATCCACAAAGTTTGCCTCTTTTCTTTTTTCTTTTAGGGATTCCTGATATTGATTAACAGAATATTGATTTGTTCGACAGTTTTTAGACCAATGTCCAATTTTACCACATCGATAACAAGAATCTTCAATATTCTTTGAAGATCTTCCTTCAACATTATGATTTGTGGGATTGTATGGTGGTTGAAATTTATAACTTTGTGGATTATTATTTCTTTGTCCACGACCACGACCACCGTAACCATTACGACCACGACCACCACCACGACCTTTACCATAAGGGTGATTTCGAACATAGTTATGATTTTTATTATTGTTATGGTAATTTCCATGATGATGGTTTTGGCCAATATGACCACGACCTCGCCCACGTCCTCGCCCAGGTGCATTTCTTTTTTTATTATTATTATTGTTAATAGCATTAGGTTCAGGGAATGCTAGCGCACCCATAGGACGAGATTCTTGATTCTTCATCAGTAATTCTTTATTCACTTCTGCAACTAAGAGATAAGTTTGAAGTTTGGAAAAAGTTTTGTAATTCTGCAATCTTAAATTTTCTTGTATAGTAATGTTTGCAGAATGCATTGTGGAGAAATTTTTTTCCATCATATCATCATCACTTATTTCTTGACAACAGAATTGAAGCTTTGAACGGATCTTGAACATGGCCGAGCTGTATTCACTTACCTTTTTAAAGTCTTGGAACCTTAGATTTCTCCATTCTTCCCTCGCAGCTGGGAGTAATATTTCCTTTTGATTATCGAATCTACTCTTGATACTTTCCCATAAAACATGTGGATCTTTGATAGTGAGATACATATGTTTTAAGGTGATATCAATATGTTTACGAATAAAAGTAATTGATTTTAATTTATCTTAATCAGAACAAGTATTGTTTTCTTTTAAAGTTTCTAGAATACCCAATGATCCAAGATTTATTTCTACATCCATGACCCATGATGTGTAGTTTGTTCCCGATACGTCTAGGGCATCAAACTCAAGCTTTGATAAGTTTGACATTTTCTATTTTCAGAAAGATGAACAACATAAATTATAATCATAATCAATTTCTAATCATAGACAAATAATAAAATGAAATTAGAATTATTTTAAATCCATAAGTAGCAAACAACAGAATAATGGTATGATTACAAATGATAAAATCACAAGAGCGGGATATAATATAGGTTCACCCAGCGGTATATTAGTAATAATGATGATAGTTAATATGACCAATATAATAGGCAAAATCATCCTTGTGTGAATTATCTTTACAAAAAAAAAAAAAAAAAATTGATGGTGGTAATCTGAGAAAATGAAGATTGATTTGTGAAAATGTGAAAACGGAGATGTTTATTTTATATTTGAAAAATATAGTCGTTGTAACGTCGTTAGTTGATGTTAACAACCGTTATGTATATATGACCGTTGCAACATCGTTAGTTGACGTTAACGACTGTTATGTACTCGTTGTATTAATAATAATTTTTAATAGAAGAATTTTATTATTACAAATACGATTACTATAAATATATTTAGTATAAATACGTTTAGTATAAATATGAAGATTAAGAGAATAAACATATTATGCATAAATAATAAATTTTAAGAATAAATATTAGTATGCATAAAATAAATAATGATTAATTGCATAAGTAATCATAAATGTTAAATAACATAAATATAAATGTTAGTGAAGTTAATAAGAGTTAGATTACAGAAATATAATTCAGGCGGTATAACCGACCATATATAACTTAAAGAACATAAATATAAATGTTAGTGAAGTTAATAAGAGTTAGATTACATAAATATAATTCAGGCGGTATAACCGACCATATATAACTTAAATAACATAAATATCAATGTTAGTGAAGTTAATAAAAGTTAGATAACATAAATATAATTCAGGCGGTATAACCGACCATATATAACTTAAATAACATAAATATAAATGTTAGTGAAGTTAATAAAAGTTAGATTACATAAATATAATTCAGGCGGTATAACCGACCATATATAACTTAAATAACATAAATATAAATGTTAGTGAAGTTAATAAAAGTTAGATAATTTCTTACATTGATTAGTGACGTGTGTTTGCTTAGATAAACCTTGATTATACGGAGCACTTCGTGCTGATAACGTGTTATAATTTAGTAGGCTTATAACTACCTTTAGTGGTCTGGTTCTTGACTGTAGACTACTAATAAGTATATAGAGGGAATATGAGAGAAGTATGTGTTTTATATATTTTCATGTGTGCACATTATGTGATCTTACATAACACATATATATACTCAAAAAATCTACTATACAATATTTATAATAATAATCAAATTAGCATCCACAATTGACTTCTATAACACTTTTTATATAAACAATGCCCATAACTATTATTACTAACACCCCCAACTTCATTGATGATATTAGCAAATCTTATTACGTTACCTTGTTTCGTCTTTAGCATATACCAATTCAAATGAATTACATAATATTGAAAAGTATGACAAGACGAACGCACGTACTTCGCTACTTAGTTATAACAATCACATATTTTTGAAATGTATGCAAGTTTACATTGCACACTTAATATGAGAAGTGATATATAAAACAATAAAATAAGATAAATTAATCAAAATACCCTTTTCCAAACATTTTTTAAGGATGCAACAAAAAATGTTTTGAGAATGCCTCACAAATTGCAAAGACAAATATACAAATTTCGACATTTTGCAAGTGGAATTTGCAAGTAGCTGTTGAATGTTATTGATGAGACACAAGTCGCAAGCCGCTCATTTGCAACTAGCGACTTGCGATTTACGGGTTATCCTGTTAAGGTATAAGATAAAATTTCTAGATAAGAGTTTTCGACATTGCATTGTTTTTATCTAATAATGTTTCGGGCCTATAAATAGAATGTCAGAAATCATTTTATAGGAATCCTTTCAAGAAGTGTGTCTCTCTAATAAATGAGTAACGAGAATATTTGTAGGGATGGCGCCCGCATACGACGGGCGTCGATCCTATATATCCGTGACCTGCTTGTCGGGTTTCTTTTTTGCTCGTTGGACCCGTTACTCGCCGGTGGGTAAAATTTTTTGCTCATGCTCGTCACCTGTAGATACTCGTGACTCGCGGGTAATAAAAATATACATTTTAGTAAAAAAGGTAAAATAAAAAGGAAAATGATTTTATTAATTATAACAAGCGACATGTAAATGACGTGAAAATTAAGTATTTTACTTATATGTAATATTATATATTTAATCATTATTCCATTACAAGTAAATTCACCTATAAATCTAATAATTGTATGTGTAAACTCACGGGTAAATTAAAAAAAGTCTCATGGATTTACGGATCGAATTTTACTCGCGATGAGTAGTATATACCCGCGACCCATCGGTGGGTATAATATTTTACCCGTACCCGTGCCCGCGGGTAAGAATTAATGATTTTATCCGCTCATCGCGGATCAGATACCCGGGGGTCATGGGTTTTTTTCTCGCTCATTGCCATCCCTAAATTTGAGTGATGAAATAAAAGAATATGGACATTTTATTTATGGTTCTGACACCTTATTTAAAAAATCTATAATATTTTAGAAAATCATATCCGAAATCTTATCGAATACCTTATATTGATTGTAATACTCCATCCCACATTGGATATAGAAATAACATATTGGTCCTCATAAGCTTAAATAAGTGACTAGGAAGTATCTCCTACCATGGTTTTAGTTGTTAACATAGAGATATCTGATTAGTCCACTGCTTTAGCATGTGAGAGGCGATAGTCTCTCGATTGTGGCAGACACACGGTTCATCTATCTCTTGGGCCGCTTTATGGGTCGTTTAATCTGGTATCAGAGACATAGGCCTCTTGGGGTGTGACGGACACTCGGTTCGTGCATTTTCTGGGTATCTTCAAGCGTTGTGACAGGTACAATGCTCGTACATCTCCTGAGGTATGGATCTTCGGTATTGATTCTGTTTTGGCCTGACGTCGTTATCAGAAATTAAGTAAGAGGGTGTGTAATACACCATCCTACATTGGATAGAGAAATAACAAATTTATTCTTTATATGCTTAAAGAAGTGACTAATTATTATCCGTTACCATGGTTTTAGTTGTTAACTTGGAGATATCTTATTAGTCTATTGCTTTAGCATGTGAGAGGCAATAGTCTCGAGTTTCGACAGGCACACGGCTCGTGCAGCTCTTGGGACGCTTTGCAGGTCGTTTCGTTGATGAATCGCAAGTCGCAAGTAGGCGGTTTACGACTTGCGTCTCGCCTACTCCAATCGACATTCACTCGCAAAATGCCACTCCTAAACGGTGGCAAATTTGAAAGGACCCGTCCTAATCCATCCGGACGAAGTCCATATCGATTACAAACGTTTCACAATAGTTGGTTACATCGCGAGGTACTTGACCTCTATATGATACATTTTACAAACATTGCATTCAATTTTGAAAGACAAACTTTCTTTACAACGAAAATTGACGGCATGCATACCATTTCAGAATATATCCAACTATAATTGACTTAATAATAATCTTGATGAACTCGACGACTCGAATGCAACGTCTTTTGAAATATGTCATGAATGACTCCAAGTAATATCTCTAATATGAACAAATGCACAGCGGAAGATTTCTTTCGTACCTGAGAATAAGCATGCTTTCAAGTGTCAACCAAAAGGTTGGTGAGTTCATTAGTTTAACATAAATAATCATTTCATAATTTTAATAGACCACAAGATTTCATATTTCCATTTCTCATAAACATACGTCCCATGCATAGAGACAAAAATATCATTCATATGGATTGAACACCTGGTAACCGACATTCACAATATGCATATAAGAATATCCCCATCATTCCGGGATCCTCCTTCGGACATGATATAAATTTCGAAGTACTAAAGCATCCGGTACTTTGGATGGGGCTTGTTGGGCCCAATAGATCTATCTTTAGAGTTCGCATCAATTAGGGTGTCTGTTCCCTAATTCTTAGATTACCAGACTTAATAAAAAGGGGCATATTCGATTTCGATAATTCAACCATATAATGTAGTTTCGATTACTTGTGTCTATTTCGTAAAACATTTATAAAAATTGCGCATGTATTCTCAGCCCAAAAATATAAAGGGTAAAAAGGCAAATGAAACTCACCTAATGTATTTTGTAGTAAAAATACATATGACTATATTGAACAATTGAACAATGCAGGGTTGGCCTCGGATTCAAGAACCTATACCATTTGTATATATATATTAAAACATATACTCGTATTCGAATAAATCTATATATTATTTTTAATAATATACTTGTTAAATTATTTGTTATATAGATATAGATATAGATATATTTGATTTATCTATTTGATTTAATTAGTGTTTATCTTTCATTATAACATATTAATAATAATAATAATTTATATTAGGGTTTATATATAAAAATATATATATGAATACATTAATTGATATTTTTCATATATATAGCTTAGTTACTATCTTGTTAATAATAAAATTATAGTGATATGTGATTTTAACGTTCTAGTAATGTATTTTTATATAAACATAATTATTTGTATTAATACTAATAATAATAATAATAATAATAATAATAATAATAATAATAATAATAATAATAATAATAATAATAATAATAATAATAATAATAATAATAACAATATTCTTAATTATAACTATAATCATACTAATAATAATGATAATATCCACAATACTTGATAATGTTAATACATGATAACTTTTATAGATACACGTATATTAGTAGTAATAATAATAATAGTAATAATAATAGTAGTAGTACTAGTTGTATTAACACTAATAATAATTCCTTTTCTAATATTACAAATAACAATAGCTAATGATATCAATGATAATAATACTTCTAATATATTAGGGGTAATAACAATTATCATAATAATAATAACGATAACTAATAATATTCCTAATCATAATAATACTTAGATCAATACTAATAATAACATTAAAAATACTTACTAATGTTACTTAATTAACAAAAGTGATAATAATATAAATCATAGTATTTTTGTTACTATAATAATAATAATAATAACAATAATTGATAATAACAATAATAATAATAATAATATAACAATAATTAAAAAAAAAATGACAATAAAAAATGTTTATACCCTTTAGAAAGCCTTTTTAAAAAGAATTGCCCATGACGGGGCTCGAACCCGCGACCTCACGTAAACCCTCAACACCCTCTACCATTCTTCTAGTCCTGCTTTTTCTGATTTATTGCAATCCGAATATAGTTATATACCATTTCTGTTGTTCACTATCTTCTTCAACATGACCAATTTCAAAATCGACCAACCAAGAATCAAAATCAAAGTAGTTACAACAAACAAGGATTCAGACATTACAATCGATTCAATAATTATAATATACTTGTTTATATAAATCGGTAAGCGAAAATAAATATAAAAAAAAATTAAAATATAGGTGAAGAACACCTCTGTGTTCGACGCAGGTATTTAAGAAAAAAAATTGATTGTAACAACGATAACGTTTTAGTTAAATCTTTCAACACAAACTAGGTTTTAAATCACCCTTGAAAACTTTTTAACATGTTAATTTAACTGGAATCATAGCATATAACACGAATTTGATTATAGAACATTAGTTGACTTTTTATATAAAATCTTTGACTTCGAAATTTTAGATTTAATCGGAAAAATTAAAGTCTATAAATTTGCATATACTTTTTGTGAAGGATTCCTAACCTTACTACATTAATAATTTTTGAAGAAAAGATCGAATTTAAGCTTTTGCTTAAAAGTTGCAGAGAGTAGAGGTATCGAGCTTTAAAAAAAAAAACAGATAGTAGCAATCGGTTTGCAATCTTACAAACTGATCGATTTCTATACATTAAGTTGGTGTGCCGACACAATCTCACGAGCATAACAGGGATTCTGAGAAAAAAAAACAAAAAAAAAATAAAAAAAAAGATCAGATAGATACTGATAATACGCGTGATATATATCCTATTATATATCTATATTTATTTACGAAGTATTTGTATTTATATTTATATATATGTATATGTGGTATTATAATTAATCTTATTACCTAACAAATATAACAATAATAATATTATTCTTAATTTTCTAAATAATGATAATACAATTTATAATCGTAAAGTATTGATAATAATAACATTGATAATAATAATTTCTATATGAATTATAACAATAATAATATTGTTAACAATAATCCTAATATTAATTATATTAATACTAATATCATTAATGATAATAATACTATTAATAATAATATTATTAGTAATAATACTATTATAACGATTTATATTTATCCCACTTCATATCTACATATATTGAAATAATAATAATTAATAATACTGATTTTAATGTTAATGAAATTAGTCATAGTATTATTAGTATAATATCTATATTTTTACTTGTAATTACATTTACTATAATAATATTATAATTTATCAATTATATCTTAGTTATTAATCATATAATCTATAATTGAATATTTATATATATATATATATATATATATATATATATATATATTACAATATATGTGAAATAATATTTATACATAGCAATTATATATTTTTATATATAGATTCTTTTAAATTATAATACATAGTTATTTTGTAACCTATTTTACATTTTTAATTCCAATGCTTAAATTATATTTTAAAATTTTAAATTAATATACATATACTTACATTTACATATATATTTATTTACAAAGAATTGTTCGTGAATCGTCGGGAACAATCGAAGGTCAATTTAATATATGAAATAGTTCAAACTTTTTGGGACTTAGCATTACAGACTTTGCATATCATGTATAGATCATATAAAGATTAAATTTAAATTTGGTCGGAAATCTCCGGGTCATCACAATACCTACCCGTTAAAGAAATTTCGTCCCGAAATTTGAGTGAGGTCGTCATGGCTAACAATAAATATGTTTTCCTGACGAATATGAGCTGATAAATAGAGTTTTATCATTGTTGAATAACACCGATAAAATAATTCGATTATTCGAAGAGCACGAATGAACTTATCACAAAAGAGTGAAATGAATAAATGAAGTTTCGTTTTAACTTTTGACGTTGTCTTGGTTGAATTCCGGAATTCAAGGGATTGAAAAGAAAATCTTGGAAATCTATAAGATCTGATTCTTCGGCTAATAAGGAAATTAAGATCTATCTAATTAAATACGGTGATCTGCTTCGATTACTCTGTCTGATATTTCCATTATAAATTAACTCTTCCGTTCCATTATTCTCATCATTCCTATACTTTCTTTCTTAGTCCATACATCCAAAAGATTGTGAAATGCTTAATCCCGTTCTAATCCTTGATGTTTTCTCAATTATCATTTCTGTCATTCTTCTTTTCAATCTTCCACCAGAAGAATCTGTTTACGCCTACTATTACCTTGGGGTAATACTATTCTTAATTATACCATGTCTTTATATTGTTATTTGTATTAATATCCACGGTTTGTAACCTTCGTGTTGTTTATTGGGCTTTATATTTTCTCTTATATTTTGGAACTTTGTCCCTTCGTTTCTTCTTCTTGCGATTAAACACCGCTTGTAATGGTTCAGAATTCGCAGATATAAACTTCAGAATGAACATTGTTAACGTTCTAAGAAGGAAATCGTAATGGCACGATTTGATTTGTCAAATTACCAGATTTACTGAGAATAGAACTATCAAGAATATACTTTCTTGATATGTTCAGAAGTTAAGCAGAATGAAAGAGTTATGTAACATGGCACATGATGACGTTATGATCTGTGAATCATCATGTCCCATTAGAAACTCAGCATGACTTACTGTAATTTAATCACGTTGATCAAGTGTCATTATATTATATTAACTCATGCATCAGTTCCCAACACTACTTCAAAACATTCATATTTTAAACTCTAAAGTTGACAGAATATAGAAACTAACAGTTTCTATATGATGTAACACTGATAGCACGAAGAGATTAATGATTTCAGATAAGAATAGTTATGAAAATATCTTCAAAAATATGGAGGATATTTATAATGAAAGATACTATGATATCTCTGAATATCTAAGATCAAAGGATGATAGAAACTATTATCTGCAAGGGTTTAGAGTAAGGAGCAAGATATTCACTAAAGACTTTAGCAGACATTGACTCATTTGGATTCTTTGAAGTCAAACTTATTCTTTGTGATTTGTCCACGGATTTCTTCCTAGTTTCGCATAATCTGCTTTTCGGTACTAAATTTTCTATTGAATGTTTCTAATATAATGATACACAGGAAGCACGAGGAGGTATATAATTTCGGACGAGAATATTTATGAAAATATCCTCAGAAATATCGAAGATATTGATGATGATCTTTTGGAATTTCTAAGTTCGATGGTTGATGGAGAAAGATTTTTCGCAAAATTTTAACATGACTTTGGAGCAAGATATTCTCTAAAGATTTCAACGGATCCAGAATTATCAGGATTCTTTGAATATAGGGTATGATCCTTGTATTTATTCTTGGTCTCCTTCATGGTTAACTCTATCCGTTTTCCAGTTCCAACGTTTCTGAGCTTTTCCATCATATTATTCTTTATCATCAAACTTCTGATGATTAAGGTTGTTTACGGTTGTCTATGGTTTCTGCTGCTTCATTCAGCTTTTTCAACATTGAGAGTATTGATTTGTGACTGAGTGCTTTTCAGAATTTCAGAATGAGAGATCATAATTCTAAGAGATAAATGTCATACATATAACTGTTGATGTAG
This sequence comes from Rutidosis leptorrhynchoides, assembly GCF_046630445.1. Taxonomy (NCBI): domain Eukaryota; kingdom Viridiplantae; phylum Streptophyta; class Magnoliopsida; order Asterales; family Asteraceae; genus Rutidosis; species Rutidosis leptorrhynchoides. The sequence continues at coordinate 488,030,375 of NC_092336.1, forward strand.
ATATGCTGTGAGTTTTCAAAGTACTGATTGCTGATTCTCGGTAATTGTTATGGCAGTTCTCATTACAAGATGCGGATGAGTATATGATAGGGTTTCAATGAATAAATATAATGATTTGTCAGAGAGATTTGAACCAAAGAGCAACGAGGTTGCTGGTACGTCTGCTGGTAATATAGTGGAATATAAAAGAATTCTCCGGTATCAAAAGGGTAATCGTATATATCAGGATTATAGTAAGGCTACTTCGAATGAAAAGTCGAAGTTGACTTGCTGGAGCTGTGACAAAATTGGCTAATTTGAAAAGGGATCGCAAAGTTATTTTTGCTAATAAATGCCAAAGGATCTGACGCGGATACGTGTTAAACTTTTACTCAGTTGCCGAGAGTTTCTCAGGAGCAATACTATATACATAAATCTTTTCTTCCGTAGATGAAGTACGGTTGGTTCATCCTCTCGATTGAGATGTTTTCAAGAATCGTGAAAGGTTTGAACGCAGATTGTAATCGTCAAGATACAATGAGGTTTAAGATGAAATCAAGTGGCAACATGAAGAATTGTTTAGTTTCATATGTTATAGTCAATATTTTAATTCATTTTAATTGTCCAATGTTGGTAGTTCACAGTTGATAGTCCACAGTTAGAAATTCAATAATTCATATATTGTTTAATATATAATATTCGAATTAATTAATACATATCGTGACCCGTATTCGTCTCAGACTCGATCACAACTCAAAGTATATATATTATTATAGAATCAACCTCAACCCTGTATAGAGAACTCGATCATTACTGCATATAGAGTGTCTATGGTGATTCCAAATAATATATATAGATGCGTCGATATGATATGTCAAAACTTTGTATGTGTGTCCCGATATTTAAAGTGCGTAAAATAAATAACAGAAATTAAATAACGATAAATAAAGTGCGTAAAGTAAATAACAGAAATTAAATGACGATAAATAAAATTGCGAGAATGTAAATTGCGATAATTAAATTACGATAAATAAAATGTAATCAGTTAGCTAGGAACAATTAGCTAGGAACAGTTAGCGTGGATTCTTAACAAAATTTCTCATAGTTAATTTGTTTGTTTCTAACAAATTTTATTTTGTCAAATGTTTTCTTCATTATGCCACTTGTTGGATTCTGATAAATCAAAATCCAAATATGAAATTGGATGAATATGGTTATTCTGTGGTGAACGGATTTGTATATCGGTGGATGTAAGTAGGATAGTATATGACTGTTGAAACAGATTCGAAGAACATACAATGTAACTTATTAATGCGAAGTCTAAATATTCTTCGGGTATTACCTACCCGTTAAAATATTTTCATCATTAACAGTTTATACGAGAGAATTTTCAATTACAATTTTTATGAAAATATATATACATATATATTTTCTTCAGATGTAATCATGTATTTAATGAGTCAATATGATATGAAACTCATTTGATTTACCGTTAGAACAAGAATATATAATATCTAAAACATTAGAGATTACATAATCGCCATGTCGAACGAAGATAAATGATGTAGAACGATTCGCAGATTGATGATTATGCTCGAGGTACATATTGAGGTGTTGAGGTGTGTGATGTTGAAACTTGGTTTGTTAGTGGTATTGTTGGTGCTGGTGATGTTGCTGAAGCTGGTAAGTTTTGCACCATATCCTCTAAATTGTTTACTCGAGCGGGAAGTTTATTGACTTCTTCTATTATTCCAAAATGATTTGTCAGTCGGAACGAGCAGATGAATAAGGTTTAGAATTGTGGATAGGATATAATCTTGTCGAGTTACCCTGGAAATGAGACTGAAAATGGTGTCTCGAACAGGTTCGCCGGTAAACGCTTCAGGTTCATTGTCAAGAGGGCAATTTGGTTGGTGGAAAAAAAAATCGCCTTCTTCGCGTCTCTATTGATTAAGTCGACTACGAACCCATCAGATGAATTGGGGATGGTTGATTGGTTGATTTATTCTGGTGACGTTGCCTTCGAAGCTTAAGTGAACATCCATGTCAGAATAGCTGTCGGAATAACTATCGGAATTATTATCGAAATCTGAGGGACTCGAACTGGTTGAGGGATTCATCTCGTACGATCAGATGAAGAATTTTCGATAAGAAATAGATTATAGGATGTAGATTAGTACCCTGCAATACCTAATTTACATATGCATATAAAATACTAAAATCCCATAGGTTACGGAGGAATCCATGGAAGCTGTTCAGGCAAAGGTAACAATAACAGATACGCTAAGATATGAATTTATCTATACACTGTCTATGCAATAGAGGCAGTAAGACATGTCTAGACTAAGAATGATAAACAGGTAATTTCCTAGAGATGATAAGCAGATGATTTCCAACTAGAAATGATAAGCAAAACTTTTGACATGCAGACACGGTCGAAGTCCAGACTCACTAATGCATCTAAACAACTATCAGTTAGACATGCCAATGCAAGACCTGGTTCGCTAAGACCACCGCTCTGATACCAACTGAAAGGACCCGTCCTAATCCATCCGGACGAAGTCCATATCGATTACAAACGTTTCACAATAGTTGGTTACATCGCGAGGTACTTGACCTCTATATGATATATTTTACAAACATTGCATTCAATTTGGAAAGACAAACTTTCTTTACAACGAAAATTGACGGCATGCATACCATTTCAGAATATATCCAACTATAATTGACTTAATAATAATCTTGATGAACTCGACGACTCGAATGCAACGTCTTTTGAAATATGTCATGAATGACTCCAAGTAATATCTCTAATATGAACAAATGCACAGCGGAAGATTTCTTTCGTACCTGAGAATAAGCATGCTTTCAAGTGTCAACCAAAAGGTTGGTGAGTTCATTAGTTTAACATAAATAATCATTTCATAATTTTAATAGACCACAAGATTTCATATTTCCATTTCTCATAAACATACGTCCCATGCATAGAGACAAAAATATCATTCATATGGATTGAACACCTGGTAACCGACATTCACAATATGCATATAAGAATATCCCCATCATTCCGGGATCCTCCTTCGGAAATGATATAAATTTCGAAGTACTAAAGCATCCGGTACTTTGGATGGGGCTTGTTGGGCCCAATGGATCTATCTTTAGAGTTCGCGTCAATTAGGCTGTCTGTTCCCTAATTCTTAGATTACCAGACTTAATAAAAAGGGGCATATTCGATTTCGATAATTCACCCATATAATGTAGTTTCGATTACTTGTGTCTATTTCGTAAAACATTTATAAAAATTGCGCATGTATTCTCAGCCCAAAAATATAAAGGGTAAAAAGGCAAATGAAACTCACCTAATGTATTTTGTAGTAAAAATACATATGACTATATTGAACAATTGAACAATGCAGGGTTGGCCTCGGATTCACGAACCTATATCATTTGTATATATATATTAAAACATATACTCGTATTCAAAAAAATCTATATATTATTTTTAATAATATACTTGTTAAATTATTTGTTATATAGATATAGATATAGATATATTCGATTTATCTATTTGATTTAATTAGTGTTTATCTTTCATTATAACATATTAATAATAATAATTTATATTAGGGTTTATATATAAAAATATATATATGAATACATTAATTGATATTTTTCATATATATAGCTTAGTTACTATCTTGTTAATAATAAAATTATAGTGATATGTGATTTTAACGTTCTAGTAATGTATTTTTATATAAACATAATTATTTGTATTAATACTAATAATAATAATAATAATAATAATAATAATAATAATAATAATAATAATAATAATAACAACAATATTCTTAATTATAACTATAATCATACTAATAATAATGATAATATCCACAATACTTGATAATGTTAATACATGATAACTTTTATAGATACACGTATATTAGTAGTAATAATAATAATAGTAATAATAATAGTAGTAGTACTAGTTGTATTAACACTAATAATAATTCCTTTTCTTATATTACAAATAACAATAGCTAATGATATCAATGATAATAATACTTCTAATATATTAGGGGTAATAACAATTATCATAATAATAATAACGATAACTAATAATATTCCTAATCATAATAATACTTAGATCAATACTAATAATAACATTAAAAATACTTACTAATGTTACTTAATTTACAAAAGTGATAATAATATAAATCATAGTATTTTTGTTACTATAATAATAATAATAACAATAATTGATAATAACAATAATAATAATAATAATATAACAATAATTAAAAAAAAATGACAATAAAAAAAGTTTATACCCTTTAGAAAGCCTTTCTAAAAAGAATTGCCCATGACGGGGCTCGAACCCGCGACCTCACGTAAACCCTCAACACCCTCTACCATTCTTCTAGTCCTGCTTTTTCTGATTTATTGCAATCCGAATATAGTTATATACCATTTCTATTGTTCACTATCTTCTTCAACATGACCAATTTCAAAATCGACCAACCAAGAATCAAAATCAAAGTAGTTACAACAAACAAGGATTCAGACATTACAATCGATTCAATAATTATAATATACTTGTTTATATAAATCGGTAAGCGAAAATAAATATAAAAAAATTAAAATATAGGTGAAGAACACCTCTGTGTTCGACGCAGGTATTTAAGAAACAAAAATTGATTGTAACAACGATAACGTTTTAGTTAAATCTTTCAACACAAACTAGGTTTTAAATCACCCTTGAAAACTTTTTAACATGTTAATTTAACTAGAATCATAGCATATAACACGAATTTGATTATAGAACATTAGTTGACTTTTTATATAAAATCTTTGACTTCGAAATTTTAGATTTAATCGGAAAAATTAAAGTCTATAAATTTGCATATAGTTTTAGTGAAGGATTCCTAACCTTACTACATTAATAATTTTTGAAGAAAAGATCGAATTTAAGCTTTTGCTTAAAAGTTGCAGAGAGTAGAGGTATCGAGCTTTAAAAAAAAAAAACAAAAAAAAAACAGATAGTAGCAATCGGTTTGCAATGGATAATGATAAAGGAATTTGAGTAGATGTTATACAATCTTACAAACTGATCGATTTCTATACATTAAGTTGGTGTGTCGACACAATCTCACGAGCATAACAGGGATTCTGAGAAAAAAAAACAAAAAAAAAAAGATCAGATAGATACTGATAATACGCGTGATATATATCCTATTATATATCTATATTTATTTACGAAGTATTTGTATTTATATTTATATATATGTATATGTGGTATTATAATTAATCTTATTACCTAACAAATATAACAATAATAATATTATTCTTAATTTTCTAAATAATGATAATACAATTTATAATCGTAAAGTATTGATAATAATAACATTGATAATAATAATTTCTATATGAATTATAACAATAATAATATTGTTAATAATAATCCTAATATTAATTATATTAATACTAATATCATTAATGATAATAATACTATTAATAATAATATTATTAGTAATAATACTATTATAACGATTTATATTTATCCCACTTCATATCTACATATATTGAAATAATAATAATTAATAATACTGATTTTAATGTTAATGAAAGTAGTCATAGTATTATTAGTATAATATCTATATTTTTACTTGTAATTACATTTACTATAATAATATTATAATTTATCAATTATATCTTAGTTATTAATCATATAATCTATAATTGAATATTTATATACTATATATATATATATATATATATATATATATATATATATATATATATATATTACAATATATGTGAAATAATATTTATACATAGCAATTATATATTTTTATATATAGATTCTTTTAAATTATAATACATAGTTATTTTGTAACCTATTTTACATTTTTAATTCCAATGCTTAAATTATATTTTAAAATTTTAAATTAATATACATATACTTACATTTACATATATATTTATTTACAAAGAATTGTTCGTGAATCGTCGGGAACAATCGAAGGTCAATTTAATATATGAAATAGTTCAAACTTTTTGGGACTTAGCATTACAGACTTTGCTTATCATGTCTAGATCATATAAAGATTAAATTTAAATTTGGTCGTAAATCTCCGGGTCATCACAAAATTTGCGTTTGCAAGTTCTTTTTGAAACTTTATTGTTTTTTTTTTTCAAATTAATTATTAATTAACCATTATATACTAATAGCCACCAAAGTTATTGTAGTTTCAATGTATTCGGGATGTAGTTTTGTGTTTGCGTTCACACTGCATTCGGCCCCTCTTCTTTGCCTCAATTTACACAAGGACCCCTCAAAATTACATTTTCTCTGGGGTAAAAAGTGTAAATATACAATTTTATTAAAATAAAAAAACTAACTCCACCCGAATTTTTAACGGGCCATATCTTTTCGCTCGGTGCGAGTTAAATTTTTTCGAGCCCACCGTTCAACTCAAAAAAATCCTACGAACACAACGGGACTAACTATACGCGAAACGGACACTTAAAAAAAATGTTCAATACCTCGGACTATATTCAATACATATACACACCTATAACACGCTCCGTTAAATATGAATACGCAACCCAAAGGCCCCGCGGCATCGCGCGGGCTCATTTTTCTATTAAATCTAATAAAGTGTTTAGAAAAATGGGTTTTATGGTATGTATCTGTTATAAAAGTTAAATTGGATGTTAATTTTATTATTATTATAGATATTTTATAGTAGATTTTTTGAGTATAAATATGTGTGTTATGAGTTTATAAAACACACACTAAATATATTCTCTCATATTCTCTCATATTCTCTCTATATACTTATTAGTCTACAGTCAAGAACTAGGCCACTGAAGGTAGTTATAAGCCTACTGAATTATAACATGTTATCAGCACGAAGTGCTCCGTATAATCAAGGTTTATCTAAGCAAGCACACGTTACTAATCAAGGTAAGAAATTATCTAACTTTTATTAACTTCACTAACATTTATATTTATGTTATTTAAGTTATATATGGTCGGTTATACCGCCTGAATTATATTTCTGTAACCTAACTTTTATTAACTTGACTAACATTTATATTTATGTTATTTAAGTTATATATGGTCTGTTATACCACCTGAATTATATTTTCTGTAATCTAACTCTTATTAACTTCACTAACATTTATATTTATGTTATTAAGACCTCATGATTGTACGCAACACGTCATTTGACAACACGGTACCATGGATCGAGATTAATTCTGATCAATACGAATACGATGGGGTCTTTATATATTATCTAACATTTATGATTACTTATGCAATTAATCATTATTTATTTCATGCATACTAATGTTTATTCTTAAATTTATAATCTTAAAAGTTAAAATAAGAAAAAGTAGTTTGTATTTTTATTAAAAGTAAATCTTAAAAGTTAAAATAAGAAAAAGTAGTTTGTATTTTTATTAAAAGTAAATCTTAAAAGTTAAAATAAGAAAAAGTAGTTTGTATTTTTATTAAAAGTAAATCTTAAAAGTTAAAATAAGAAAAAGTAGTTTGTATTTTTATTAAAAGTAAATCTTAAAAGTTAAAATAAGAAAAAAGTAGTTTTTATTTTTATTAAAAGTAAATCTTAAAAGTTAAAATAAGAAAAATAGTTTGTATTTTTATTAAAAGTAAATCTTAAAAGTTAAAATAAGAAAAAGTAGTTTGTATTTTTATTAAAAGTAAATCTTAAAAGTTAAAATAAGAAAAAGTAGTTTGTATTTTTATTAAAAGTAAATCTTAAAAGTTAAAATAAGAAAAATATATTATAATAATATATATTATAACTTAATATATATTATAATAATATTATTAATAATAATATAATATGAACCTATATTCTATCCTTCCCTTATGGTTTTATTATTTGTAATCATACCATTATTCCTTTGTTTGCTACTTATGAATCTAAACTAATTCTAATTTCATGTTGTTATTTGTCTATAAAAAAAATTGATTATGATTATGATTATGATTTATGTTGTTCATCTTTATGAAAATAGAAAATGTCAAACTTATCAAAGCTTGAGTTTGATGCCTTAGACGTATCAGGAACAAACTACACATCATGGGTTATGGACGTAGAAATAAATCTTGGATCATTGGGTATTCTAGAAACTTTAAAAGAAAATAATACGTGTTCCGATCAAGATAAATTAAAATCAATTGCTTTTATTCGCAAACATATTGATACCACTTTAAAACATATGTTTCTCACTATCAAAGATCCACATGTTTTATGGGAAAGTATCAAGAGTAGATTCGATAATCAAAAGGAAATATTACTCCCAGCTGCGAGGGAAGAATGGAGAAATCTAAGGTTCCAAGATTTCAAAAAGGTAAGTGAATACAGCTCGGCCATGTTCAAGATCCGTTCAAAGCTTCAATTCTGTGGTCAAGAAATAAGTGATGCTGATATGATGGAGAAAACTTTCTCCACAATGCATTCTGCAAACATAAATGTTCAAGAAAATTTAAGATTGCAGAATTATAAAACTTTTTCCAAACTTCAAACTTATCTCTTAGTTGCAGAAGTTAATAAAGAATTACTGATGAAAAATCAAGAATCTCATCCTACCAGTGCACTAGCATTTCCTGAAGCTAATGCTATTAACAATAATAATAATAATAAAAGAAGAAATGCACATGGACGAGGGCGTGGACAAGGTCGTGGCCATATTGGCCAAAACCATCATCATGGAAATTACCATAACAATAATAAAAATCATAACTATGTTCGAAATCACCCTTATGGTAATGGTCGTGGTGGTTGTCGTGGTCGTGGTGGTAGTGGTCGTGGAAAAAGAAATAATAATCCACAAAATTATAAAATTCAAACACCATACAATCCCACAAATCACAATGTTGAAGAAGGCTCTTCAAAGAATGTTGAAGATTCTTGTTACCGATGTGGTAAAATTGGCCACTGGTCTAAAAACTGCCGAACAAATCAGAATTCTGTTAATCGATATCAAGAATCCCTAAAGGGAAAACGAAAAGAAGCAAATCTTGTGGATGACCTTGATGCAAAAATCACTGAGCCAACTTGTTACTACTTTAATGAATAAATTTCTATATATATATATATATATATATATATATATATATATATATATATATATATATATATATATATATATATATATATATATGTTCCTGTTAAATAAATGGTTGTAGATTTTCAATCTACACCATATCTAGTTTACTACATATTTTCTTATTATGTGCTATCGTTTGTAACATGTTTTGAATGTAATATATTGATGAATTATGTACTCATTATTTGTTTCTCATATTTATTTTGAAGTTCATGATGTATACTGCTGGAGTAAAAAATTAGTTAAATGGTGGAGATATTTGTATTACAGACACTGGTGCCACTCACACCATACTCAAATCTAAAAAATATTTCACAGACTTGAAAGCAACGGAAGGAACTATACATACTATATCAGGTCCTGTGGACTTAATAAAAGGAATGGGAAAGGCAAAATTCATGTTACCAAATGGTACGAATTTTCTGATAAATAATGCCTTATTTTCTCCAATGTCAAAGAGAAATTTGTTAAGTTTATCTGACATATACCAAAATGGATATGATTATCAGTCAGTGATAACAGAAAATAAAAAATATTTAAGTATCACTGATAAGAATCATGTAATTGAAAAACTACCAAGACTTCATTCTGGTTTACATTATACACATATAAATGTACCTGAAGTAAATGTGGTAGTTAAAGAAAAATCATGTGATCATGTAATGATCAGTTTGTGGCATGAGAGATTAGGCCACCCAGGATCATCAATGATGAAAAGAATAATACAAAATACACATGGACATCCATTGGCGGATCAAAGGATCCCTCATGATGCACTTATCCTATGTACATCATGCTCACTTGGAAAATTGATAATAAGACCATCACCTCTTAAGGTTGAAAAAGAATCACCAATGTTTCTTGAAAGAATTCAAGGTGATATATGTGGACCAATTCATCTACCATGTGGACCATTTAGATATTTTATGGTTCTAATAGACGCATCTAGTAGATGGTCTCATGTTTGTCTATTATCAAATCGAAATATGGCATTTGCAAAATTTCTTGCTTAAATTATTAAATTGAGAGCACATTTCTCTGATTATACTATTAAAAGGGTGAGACTAGATAATGCCGGTGAGTTTACGTCTCAAGCATTTAATAACTTTTGCATGTCTATTGGGATTATTGTTGAACATCCTGTTGCCCATGTGCATACACAAAATGGTTTAGCTGAATCATTAATTAAACGATTGCAGCTAATATCTATGCCATTGATAATGAGAACAAAACTCCCAGTATCTGTATGGGGTCATGCAATTTTGCATGCTGCAACATTGATTCACATTAGACCAAGCGCAAGTCATACATATTCTCCCTTGCAACTTGTTTTTGGCCATCAGCCAAATATTTCCCACCTTAGAACATTTGGTTGTGCGGTTTATGTCCCTATTGCACCACCACAACGCACTAAAATGGGTCCTCAAAGAAGGATGGGAATATATGTTGGATATGAAACATCTTCAATAATAAGATATATTGAACCCATGACGGGTGATGTTTTTACAGCACGTTTTGCTGATTGTCACTTTAATGAAACATTATTCCCTAGATTAGGGGGAGAAATAAAAAATAAAGAAAATGATGGTTCATGGTGTGAACCTCAATTAATGTATCTTGATCCTCGCACAAAAGAATGCGAGACCGAAGTTCAAAAAATAATGCATATGCAAGAACTTGCGAATAAATTGCCTGATGCATTTACAGATACAAAAAGCGTGACTAAATCATATATACCAGCAGCAAATGCTCCAGCTCGAATTGAAATTCCAAAAACTGGCAATAATGTCATTCTTGAGTCTTTGCCACGCCAGAAACGTGGGAGACCAATTGGTTCCAAAGATAAAAATCCTCGAAAAAGAAAATCAGCTGATAATGAGGTAAAAGAAAGTGTTCAAGAAGAACTACAAATCAATACTCCTTCTGCAGAGGAGATTGATGATGTCAATACGGAATTTTCAATCAATTATGCACATTCAAAAATATTATGGAACTGAAATGAAATGAAAAATCTTGATGAGATATTTTCATATAATGTTGCATATGACATCATGAATGATGATGATGATGATCCAGAACCAAAATCTGTCATAGAATGTCAAAATAGACATGATTGGGATCATTGGAAAGGAGCAATACGAGCTGAATTTGAATCGCTCAATAAAAGAAAAGTTTTCGGATCTATCATTCTCACACCTAAAGATGTGAAACCTGTGGGATATAGATGGGTTTTTGTGCGAAAAAGAAATGAGAAAAATGAAGTTACAAGGTATAAAGCTAGACTTGTAGCTCAAGGTTTTTCTCAAAGGCCAGGAATTGATTATGAGGAAACTTATTCTCCTGTTATGGATGCAATTACTTTTAGATACTTAATCAGCCTGGCAGTTTCTAAAAATTTAGAAATGCATCTCATGGATGTTGTGACTACTTATCTTTATGGATCACTTGATAGTGATATATATATGAAGATACCTGAAGGATTTAAGGTATCAGAAGCAACCAATGCAAAACCCAAAGAAATGTACTCAATCAAGTTACAAAGGTCTTTATATGGGTTGAAACAATCAGGTCGCATGTGGTATAAACGATTAAGTGATTACTTGATAAGCAAAGGGTATACCATGAAGGTAATTCGTATGCCCGAGAGACATAATTGATTAATGTGGCTAATATGTTATGATCCAAGTCGGGTCATACCCAATAACAAGCTATCAACACTTTTAATGTATTTGTTTTAAGGATTGGTTCATTAAAACTGATACTTGACACTTAGACTTTAGAAATTGGTTTTCTAAAAGATTAAAATGCTTGTAATAATTATTTGGATAATTATATACATAAGTTTAATTATTTTATTAAACTATTACATGTACATATTATTTAGAAAAGGCTTATAAATATATATATGCACATCACAAGTAACAAAATGTACCCTTTTGTTTTATAAAAGAAAAAATAAATAAAAAAAAAGGGGGGGGCCACATGGGTGGCGGTTTTGGTGGGTTCCAAGGAAGCCCCATGCTTGCTTGTTACAATTACTTTTGTACATATATCAAAGCATGCATCTTGCACAAGTTACTTGGTACATTCACTAGCATTTTCAAATTAGCAAAAGCTCTCCTTTTTCTCCTTTTTTTTTGGCCGAAATTTTGGAGCTAGGAAGAGGGTTCTTCCATTGATTTTTGCTTGTATTTTGGTGTCTTGCAAATCCTAACCAAAGGTGGTGTTGATTACATAGCTTGTGGGTATACAAGATTTGAGGTTTCAAGTTAGAAACTAGCTTCATCTTCATCATCTTCATCTTGCTACTTCAACCTCCTTCAAGGAGAAGGTATAAAACCCTAACTAGTTCTATTTACATTTTAGTATAATTTCAAGACTAGATCTATAAAATGGAATACATTTTAAAAGGTTAAAATACACATGTTCTTGAAGTAAATTTTGCTTCCGCTTGACATACACATATATACATGAATACATACATATAAAAATGGGTTTTGTGACTTTGTTTACATGTGGTATTCCATCAATGGTATCTAGAGCCAAAGTCTTGTTAATATGCTTCTTGTTTTTGGCTAGTAAACTCATTTATTTTACAATCTACCAACATGCATGAAAGTAGAATGTAAAAATTTTGAGTTTTGGTGGGTTTATGGTGTTGGCCGAATTTTTGGGGTTCCAAAAGTGGGTTTGGACTTCAAGTTTGGCCAAGATTATTGTTATGTTGTTGTTCACAATCGAGCCTAGACCGTGTGGTTGAATGTTTGGATGATTTGGTTATTATTCTTGGTTGTAATATTCATTCATATGGTTGTAATAATTTTGGTAATTTTGGTTTGTAAAAGTTGTAATTAATCTTGTAATTTGTTGATGTAATTTATTCTATTTGGTTTGTAAAAATAGAATAGGTTGTTATTTCATTTTCTAGAAAAATTGTATTAGGATATAATTTTGTAAAATGAAAGTGAAGACTCATGATAAAGATTACAAGATGGAGCTTTGAAGATTACAAGATTAAGTGGGAGATTTTGGTAAAAATCTCTTACTTTGGTTAACCCTCTGAGGTGACATTTTGTAACGACCCGGAAATTTCTGACCAAATTTAAACCCTAATCTCTATATGTTTCCGACACGATAAGCAAGATTTTGTAATGTTAAGTCTCGAAAGTTTGAAATCTTTATGTAATCAATTACCCTTCGACTGCCCTCGACGATTCCCGACGATTCACGAACCTTTAATTGTAAACGAAAATATAGATATAAACAATTATATATAATAAATTAAATATATATATAATAAATAATTGATAACATATAAATAAAGGTAACTAGAAGATAAAATACAGATATTGTATTAATGTTAATATTATTATTTTCATTAAAATAAATATGTAAGTATTATTACCAGTATTAATAAAATATGGTATAAACCTAAAAATCAAATATATATAAACTATTAGATTATTATTATTGTAATAATTACTTTTATTATTTTAAGTATACTCTGAATTTAAAATTTCAATTAATTAGGATAAATATGGATAGTATACATTATTAACTACAGATATAAATATATATATTAAAAGAGATAAAAAAAACAGTTATATATAATTACATATGTAAAACAAAATAATATTACAGATATATTTTTTTACGCATTCTGTTCCATGTATTTGTCAATCTGTAGATGATTATCAATTATATCCCTTAGAATCTGCAAAAAAGGCGATTTCCATTCAGATGTTTCCAAAAGCAGATAGCTATCAACATCCACTTTTATTTTCTTATAAATATCGGCAATAACAGAATGACTCATTCTGTCGATCATTTAAGATAGAGGACTCAATCAAAAATTTAGTGTACACGATACCAGTAAACCAACAATAACAATTTACGACTTTATCTTATCCTTTACAGCCTTCAATTTGTTAAAAATCAAAACAAGAACTTAAAAGAAGTCGAAGACCTCTGCTTCTTCAACTTTATTTTCGTTTTACAAATTTTGAATTCAATTCCAAAATGTGTTAATGGGGTTTGGTTAGTAATTTTATGTTTAAACTATCTGCAAGTTTGCGTGTTCCAAATCTTTGTATAGATTCTTAATTTTGGAAATCAGAGTTAAAAAAAAAAAATCAAACGGTTCTGTGAAATTCGAATTCGTAATCATTTTAATGTTTTGAGTTAAATTGTTGATGCAGATAGGTTATAAAGAAGATTTTAAACCTTTTTCATATGATAAGTTCCATCTAAAACAATTTAGATTTTGAAATTCGAATTTTGGGGTTCATTCAGGTGGCGACGGGTCTGTATAGTTTTCTACTGGTTTAATTTCGTTTTGCCTTCAAGTTATGTCTGAAAATTTCAAAAAAAATGTCGTCCCAATATCTGTTACAAGAGAAAATAAATTTTAAATAGAGTTAGGATTGTTCCCTTGTTCGATTTCGAGGTTGTGAAGAAGAAAGGAAATAGATGAAACAGAAAACACTTAATTAAAATCGTATCTGTTTTATAACAGAAAGACAGTCATAGAGCAATGGTTTAAGGTGTTGACGGGTAACCGGGAGGTCGGGGGTTCGAGTCCCGTCTCGGGCGGTTTTATTCTTTTTATTGCTAAGAAGGTATAAATTGATATCAATATTATTATTTTTTTATTATTATTATTATAATTATTTTTTTTGTTATTATTATAATTATTATTATGAACTATGATTATTATTAACATTAATACTATTATTAGCATTATCATTTCCAAGATTATTAGTATTATTAATATTGACACAAGTATTATTATTATCATTTTCATTAATGTGAGTATCATTAACAATATTGTTGATAATAAAAATTTATGTAGAAAAGTATCCTTATTTTTAATCTATCATTATTTTCATAAAAACTATTACTAATACTATCATTATTATCGTTAGTAGTATTAAAAGTATTATTTTTATCATTATAACTATTCTAGTATTATTATAATTATATTTTGTAAACAAAAGACTGTTTATAAAAAAATATAATATAAGACTTAACTATATTAGCATTTATATATATGAAATTATATAATTAATGAAACATAAATTATTAAATATATATGTAAATTACATCAATAATAATAATATATACATATATATATAAATAAGATAAAAAAATGATATAATTAATAAAGTAAAGGTATATAAATTTATTCGACTACGATTATGTGTATTAATAAATATTCAAATGATATAGGTTCGTGAATCAGAGGCCAACCTTATACGTGTTCCATGATGTTATATGTATTTTTACTACAAAATACAGTATGGTGAGTATATAGTCCCTTTTAAACTCTAAATATTTTTGGGCTGAGAATACATGCGCTATTTTTATAAATGATTTACGTTATGGACACAAGTGACTAAAATTACGTTCTACATGGGTTTGAATCAAAAATCCCCTAGCTTGGTAACTTTAACTATTGGTTTATGAACTGGTAGGCGCGAATCCTAAAGATAGATCTATCGGGTTTTACACCCCCACCCAGATGTTGTTCTAGTCACTACTAAACTAGAAGAACGGGTGTTTAGTACTTCGAGGTTAACGGAACGCACTTGATTCGGTGCACATATTATTATAACTCAGGGGTACACACTCTTGTTAAGGCTAGTTACCGGGTGCCCACTGCTTTGAATACTTTTCATACACTTTCGAGTGTATTATGTTTTTTTTGAACATGAAATCTTGTGGTCCATAGTTATAACGCTGCTAGCATCAAACCTATATATCTCACCAACTTTATGTTGACATTTAAAAGCATGTTATTCTCAGGTACGAATTAAGTTTTCCGCTGTGCATTAGCTCATACTAAAGACATTACTTGGAGTCGATCATCGCAATGGGACCAACTGTTGAAGACTTCGTCCGGATGGATTGGGTCGGGTCTTGTCAGTTGGTATCAGAGCGTTGGTCTTAGCGAACCAGGTCTTGCATTAGTGTGTCTGACTAGTAGTTGTTAGGATACATTAGTGAGTCTGGACTTTGACCGTGCCTACATGTCAAAAAGTTTTGCTTATCATTACTAGTCGGAAACCATCTGCTTATCATCCTTAAGGAATTGCTTGCTTATCATTTATAAGTCTAGACACGTCTTACTGCATATACTGCATTGATAGTGTATAGACAAAATTCATATTTTAGCGCATCTGTAGACTTGCCTGACATATGTCGTAGGTTCCTCTGTAGTCTATGAAATCTTTAGTATTAGATATTCTATATAGTTAGAATATCATCCGATATCTGAAAATCATTTCACATCGAAGGTCCTTTCTATCCACCGAATTACCCTCTTGGCGATGAACCTGAAGCGCTTACCGGCGAACCTGTTCGAGAAACCATTTTCTCTCTCAATTCTAGAGTATCTCGTCATAATTATATATTATCCTATATTTCAAATCTTGTTCATTCGCTCGCTCCAATCACCAAACATCCCGGTGTATTAGCAGAAGTTAACGAACTTCGCGCTCGTGTGACGGCTTTGGAGAACACGGTGCGAAGGTTACAAACACCAACAGCAGCACCGGCAGCATAGCCAGTATCGCCAGAAACACTAACATCGCAATCTTCAGTACCAGTATCATCATCAGCATCACCTTCATCAACGTCAACAGTACCCTTATCATCTCTAAACCATAACCGCGCCGTAACTCTCAATATCACAATCTGTACCTCGAATATCAACATTACACGCCTCAATATCACCATCTGTACTTCGAGTATGAACTTCGTTCTACACATCGATCTACATCGGCTATCTTCACTTTACGTATCATTCTACCTCATTTTTCCTCGTTCGACATGGTGAATATGTAATTTCTAAAGTTTTAGAGATTATGTAATCTAGTATTAACGGTAAATCAGATGAGTTTTTGACTCATTAAATCTATGATTACATCCGAAGAAAATATATATGCAAGTATATTTTCATAAAGATTGTAATTAAAAATTCTTTTGTACAAACTGTTAATGATGAAAATATTTTAACGGGTGGGTAGTACCCGAGAAATATTTAGATTTCACATTATAAAGTTACACTGTACATTCTTCGAATCTGATTCAACAATCATTTACTATCCTCCTTACAACTACCGATATACGTATCCGCTCACCCTAGAATAACCGTTTCCATTCAAATTTCATATTCAGATTTTGATCTATCAAAATCCAACAAGTGGCATAAAGAAGAAAACATTGGACGAAATAAAATTTGTTAGAAACAGACGAATTAACTAAATTGAAATATTGTTAGGAATCCACGCTAACTGTTTCGGCTAACTGTTCCCAGCTAACTGATTAACATTTAATTTATCGCAATTTACATTCTCGCAATTTTATTCATCGTCATTTAATTTCTGTTATTTATTTTTACGTACTTTAAATAACGGGACACGTATGCAAGGTTTCGAATTATCATATCGACCCATCTATATATATATTTCGGAACAACCGTAGACACTCTATATGTGAAGGTGGGAGTTGGCTATACAGGGTCGGAGTTGATTCCAAAATATATACATACTTTGAGTTGTGATCGACACCGAGACCGGTACACGGGTCACGATACGTATTATTTAATTCGAATATTATATATTAAATTATATATGAATCATTGAACCATCGGACTATTAGACTGCTAACTTTGGACAATTAAAAATAAGTTAAAATGATGATTATAACATATGAAACTAAATAATTCTTCAAGCTTGCCACTTAATTTCATCTTAAACCTCATTTGTATCTCGACAATTACAATGCGTGTTCAAATCTTTCATGATTCTTGAAAACCCTTCAATCGAGAGGATGAACCAACCGCGTTTCATCTACGAAAGAAAAAAAAAACTTATGCTCCTGTAAGACTCTCGGAGACTGAGTCAACGTTTAACACACAGCAGTGTTAATTTCTTTAGTGTTATTATTACCCAAAATAACTTTGCAATCCCTTTTCAAATTAGCCAATTTTGTCACAGCTCCAGCAAGTTAACCTCGACTTCTCAGAAAGGTTAGTTTCGATATATATACACGTTATTCTTTCGCTGTCGTTACCGGAGAATCTTTTATATTCCATCATCAGCGTTTAACCATCTAAAAACACAATTCTCCTGAAACCACCTCAGTTTGATAACCGATGACCCAGATCCGTTAACTTTGAGAATGCTGACGAAGCAGCATGTTGTAGATGGTCTTAATAGCCAAAAGTTGATGATAAAGAACGGAGTATTGGAAACACTCAATAGAAAATTTAGTACCAAAAAGCGGATTATGCGAAACTATGAAGTAAGCCGTGGACAAATCACAAAGAATAAGTTTGACTTCAAAGAATTTAAAAGATTCAGTACCTGCTGAAATCCTTAGTACATACCCTACTCCTTACTCTAAAACCTTTGCTGACACTATTCTTCATCATCATTCTTCGGCATTAGAAGTTCCAAGATATTATCACATCTTTCATTATAAATATCCTCAATGTTTCTGAAGATATTTTTATAACTATTCTTATCGGAAATCATTTATCTTCTCGCGCTATCTGTATCACATCATAAAAGAAACTGTGTTAGTTTCTAAATTCTGAAACCTCCGAATTTAAAATATGAATGTTCTGAAGCAGTGTTGGGAACTGATGCATGAATTAGTATAATATAATGAAACTTGATCAACTTCATTATAATACAGTAAGTCATGTTAAGTTTCTAATGAAATGTGATGATTCACAGTACCGTCATCATGTGCCATGTTACACGGCTCTTACATTCTGTCCAATTCCCAAACGTATTAGGAATATATCGTCTTGATAGTTCTATCTTTTCCAGGGTATTCTGGTAATTTAACAAATCAAAACGATGCCAAAATCTTTTCTTTCTAAGAGCATTAACTATGTTCATTCCAAATCTCATACCTACGAGTTCCGGACTATTGCTCGCTTGACTCAAGGACGGGAAGAAGAAACGAAGGAAGTAGTTTTATAGTGAAATATCCGACAAAGAAATCGAAACAGATTACTGCATCAAATCAAAGGAGATCCTGTTTTCTAAATCGCCGAAGGACCAAATCTTATTACGTAAGATTTTCTTTAGATCCCTTAAATTCCGAAAATCAATTCTAACCACGTCATCGGTTAAAACGACTCCATATTTACTCATTTCACTCTTTTGTGATAGCTTCGCTCGTGCGCTTCATATGATCGAATCATTTTGTTTATAATGATAAAACTCTATTAATACCTCATATTCGTCATGAAAACATTCCTATTGTTATTTATGACAACCTCTACCAAATTTCGGGGACGAAATTTCTTTAACAGGTGGGTACTGTAACGACCCGGAAATTTCTGACCAAATTTAAACCCTAATCTCTATATGTTTCCGACACGATAAGCAAGATTTTGTAATGTTAAGTCTCGAAAGTTTGAAATCTTTATGTAATCAATTACCCTTCGACTGCCCTCGACGATTCCCGACGATTCACGAACCTTTAATTGTAAACGAAAATATAGATATAAACAATTATATATAATAAATTAAATATATATATAATAAATAATTGATAACATATAAATAAAGGTAACTAGAAGATAAAATACAGATATTGTATTAATGTTAATATTATTATTTTCATTAAAATAAATATGTAAGTATTATTACCAGTATTAATAAAATATGGTATAAACCTAAAAATCAAATATATATAAACTATTATATTATTATTATTGTAATAATTACTTTTATTATTTTAAGTATACTCTGAATTTAAAATTTCAATTAATTAGGATAAATATGGATAGTATACATTATTAACTACAGATATAAATATATATATTAAAAGAGATAAAAAAAACAGTTATATATAATTACATATGTAAAACAAAATAATATTACAGAT
The DNA here is from genome assembly GCF_046630445.1 of Rutidosis leptorrhynchoides. NCBI lineage: Eukaryota > Viridiplantae > Streptophyta > Magnoliopsida > Asterales > Asteraceae > Rutidosis > Rutidosis leptorrhynchoides. The sequence goes on from NC_092336.1 coordinate 488,050,409, forward strand.
ATATTTTTTTACGCATTCTGTTCCATGTATTTGTCAATCTGTAGATGATTATCAATTATATCCCTTAGAATCTGCAAAAAAGGCGATTTCCATTCAGATGTTTCCAAAAGCAGATAGCTATCAACATCCACTTTTATTTTCTTATAAATATCGGCAATAACAGAATGACTCATTCTGTCGATCATTTAGGATAGAGGACTCAATCAAAAATTTAGTGTACACGATACCAGTAAACCAACAATAACAATTCACGACTTTATCTTATCCTTTACAGCCTTCAATTTGTTAAAAATCAAAACAAGAACTTAAAAGAAGTCGAATACCTCTGCTTCTTCAACTTTATTTTCGTTTTACAAATTTTGAATTCAATTCCAAAATGTGTTAATGGGGTTTGGTTAGTAATTTTATGTTTAAACTATCTGCAAGTTTGCGTGTTCCAAATCTTTGTATAGATTCTTAATTTTGGAAATCAGAGTTAAAAAAAAAAATCAAACGGTTCTGTGAAATTCGAATTCGTAATCATTTTAATGTTTTGAGTTAAATTGTTGATGCAGATAGGTTATAAAGAAGATTTTAAACCTTTTTCATATGATAAGTTCCATCTAAAACAATTTAGATTTTAAAATTCGAATTTTGGGGTTCATTCAGGTGGCGACGGGTCTGTATAGTTTTCTACTGGTTTAATTTCGTTTTGCCTTCAAGTTATGTCTGAAAATTTTAAAAAAAATGTCGTCCCAATATCTGTTACAAGGGAAAATAAATTTTAAATAGAGTTAGGATTGTTCCCTGGTTCGATTTCGAGGTTGTGAAGAAGAAAGGAAATAGATGAAACAGAAAACACTTAATTAAAATCGTATCTGTTTTATAACAGAAAGGCAGTCATAGAGCAATGGTTTAAGGTATTGACGGGTAACCGGGAGGTCGGGGGTTCGAGTCCCGTCTCGGGCGGTTTTATTCTTTTTATTGCTAAGAAGGTATAAATTGATATCAATATTATTATTTTTTTATTATTATTATTATAATTATTTTTTTTGTTATTATTATAATTATTATTATGAACTATGATTATTATTAACATTAATACTATTATTAGCATTATCATTTCCAAGATTATTAGTATTATTAATATTGACACAAGTATTATTATTATCATTTTCATTAATGTGAGTATCATTAACAATATTGTTGATAATAAAAATTTATGTAGAAAAGTATCATTATTTTTAATCTATCATTATTTTCATAAAAACTATTACTAATACTATCATTATTATCGTTAGTAGTATTAAAAGTATTATTTTTATCATTATAACTATTCTAGTATTATTATAATTATATTTTGTAAACAAAAGACTGTTTATAAAAAAATATAATATAAGACTTAACTATATTAGCATTTATATATATGAAATTATATAATTAATGAAACATAAATTATTAAATATATATGTAAATTACATCAATAATAATAATATATACATATATATATAAATAAGATAAAAAAAATGATATAATTAATAAAGTAAAGGTATATAAATTTATTCGACTACGATTATGTGTATTAATAAATATTCAAATGATATAGGTTCGTGAATCAGAGGCCAACCTTATACGTGTTCCATGATGTTATATGTATTTTTACTACAAAATACAGTATGGTGAGTATATAGTCCCTTTTAAACTCTAAATATTTTTGGGCTGAGAATACATGCGCTATTTTTATAAATGATTTACGTTATGGACACAAGTGACTAAAATTACGTTCTACATGGGTTTGAATCAAAAATCCCCTAGCTTGGTAACTTTAACTATTGGTTTATGAACTGGTAGGCGCGAATCCTAAAGATAGATCTATCGGGTTTTACACCCCCACCCAGATGTTGTTCTAGTCACTACTAAACTAGAAGAACGGGTGTTTAGTACTTCGAGGTTAACGGAACGCACTTGATTCGGTGCACATATTATTATAACTCAGGGGTACACACTCTTGTTAAGGCTAGTTACCGGGTGCCCACTGCTTTGAATACTTTTCATACACTTGCGAGTGTATTATGTTTTTTTTGAACATGAAATCTTGTGGTCCATAGTTATAACGCTGCTAGCATCAAACCTATATATCTCACCAACTTTATGTTGACATTTTAAAGCATGTTATTCTCAGGTACGAATTAAGTTTTCCGCTGTGCATTAGCTCATACTAAAGAAATTACTTGGAGTCGATCATCGCAATGGGACCAACTGTTGAAGACTTCGTCCGGATGGATTGGGTCGGGTCTTGTCACATTTGTTTTGGCTAAACAAATGTCCACCAAATGGCTCTTGATTGTGAACACTTTGTTATGCATGCTTGTGTATGTTTGTATGTTTGGTTGCTACAAGATCATCACATGTTAACACTTGCATAATACATTATAAAATGGTTATAATAAAAACATAACAAAATGACACTAATAATTGGTTATTAGACTTAAATAAAACGGTTTATTTAAAAGGTGATGAAATGGTTATAACTAGTAATTGGTTTACTAATAAGGACATGAAAATGGGTTTTTCATAAAAAAAAAAAAAAACACTACACACCAAATGCATGTTGGTGTATAGCATTTTGTTTTCTAAAACTAGAATGTAGAAAACATAAAATCCCTTTAACTAAAACAAGGTAAACAAGTTAAACGCCATCCTTTTGTGGAAACACTTGGACATATTAGGAATCTCTTGATAGGATAAAGGTCACCTAACCGTCATGAGTGAACTAATGTGAATAAGGTACACTTCGCATACATATGGGATAAAGGTCACCTAACCACTTGTATGTTAAGTCTACATGTTTACGCAAGAAGGACGACTTGATTTGGGAATCATGAACTTAGGGTCACCGAAGCATGAGGAACAAATAGGCGTTGATGGGATTAATATGCCATGCAAGAGGATTGCATGATCCCATAACTTAGAAGTTGCAAAAGGATTGCAATTGTCATTAAGACTACCTAGCTAAATCAAATGACGGGATAAAGGTCACCTAACCGAAATTTGATTTACCGTTGGATTCTAATATTTAATAAAACAAATTTAAAGGGTATTGTTCATTAAATTTAAAATCGATACTTAAAAGGACTTTGTTGAATTTTGTAGATGGCCGCTAATAACAACAACAACATGCAAAACGCACCACTTAACATGAACAACCTATCGTTACGGTCTCTCCTCGAGAAAGACAAACTCAACCATACAAACTTTATGGATTGGTTCCGCAATCTTCGGATTGTCCTCAAACAAGAGGATAAAATGTATGTGCTTGAGGACCCCATTCCCGATCAACCGGATGAGAATGATGTGGAGGCAATGGGCTCTTACGATAAGTATTGCCACGACTCCCTTCAAGTCTCATGCTTAATGCTTGGGACTATGATACCCGAACTCCAAAAGGATTTCGAGCATCATAGTGCATACGACATGATAACGCAATTGAAGGAGAAGTTCCTCCAACAAGCGCGTGTTGAGCGTTTCGAAACGGTTCGGGCGCTACATGCTTGTCGTATGGACGATACCCAATCGGTTTCATCTTATGTACTTAAGATGAAAAGCCTTATCGATCGTGCTAACCGTCTTAACCTAAACATATCTAATGAGTTAGCCACCGATCTTATCCTTAACTCCCTATCAAAAAGGTTTGATCAATTTGTAATTAATTACAATATGAATGGGATGGATAAGAGCATAGGTGAGCTTCACGGTATGCTAAGAACGGCGGAAACTAGCATGGGTAAAAGGGCTTTACCCGTGTTAGCGATCGATCAAGGTGGGTCTAAAGGTAACACCTCTAAGCCAAAGGTGGCTAAGAGAAAGGGACCCGCCTATCAAGGCAAAGGGAAGGGGAAGATGGTTACCCCAACCATCAACAAGGCTAAGAAGCAAAAGGTAGCCGAGAAGGCAAACCCCAAAGAAGACCCGTGTTTCGGTTGCGGTGAAATGGGTCACTGGAAGCGAAATTGCCCGGTCTATCTTAAGGAGTTGAAGGACAAGAGGGATGCAGGGCAAACCTCAGGTAATATATATATGGTATATATAGAGCTTAGTATTACTTCTTCTAATACATGGGTATTAGACACTGGATGTGGAACTCACATTTGCAATTCCTTGCAGGGGTTCAAAAGAAGTGACAAGCAAACGGGAACATCAAGTCTCTTCATGGGAAATGGAGCTAAAGTGCAAGTGAAAGCTCAAGGAGACTTTGTGTTGAAACTTCCAAGTGGCTTGGAACTTATTTTGAATGATGTTTTGTATGTACCCGACTTATGTCGAAACATTATTTCTATTTCCCGTTTGAGACAATGTGGATTTAATGTTAATTTTATTAATGATGATATCCATTTTTGTTTAGATAATGTATTCTATTTCAAGGCTTCGCCTTCAAATGGAATTTATGAATTGGTTCATGATGACGCATCATCGAGCTCTATATACCATGCTAGCACCAAGAAACTCAAAAGGGATTTGAGTGATTCCTATTTATGGCATTGTCGCCTTGGTCATATAAACAAGAACCGAATGCATACACTTCAAAAGAATGGACTTTTGAAATCAAATGAAATGGATTCGTTTGATGTATGTGAATCTTGTTTACAAGGCAAGATGACTAAAGCACCTTTCAAAGGGACTTATGAAAGGGCTAAAGATTTATTGGGATTAATACATTCGGATGTATGTGGACCCTTTAAACCCATGACTAGGAATGGTGAAAGATACTTTGTTACTTTCATTGATGACTTTAGTCGTTTTGAATATGTCTACTTATTAAGACACAAGGACGAAACGTTTGAAGCATTCAAAGAATACCAAAATGAAGTACAAAATCAACTCAATAATACAATCAAGGTACTTCGTACCGATAGAGGAGGTGAATACCTAAGCGATGCTTTCCAAGATCATCTTAAGAGTTGTGGGATTATCTCACAACTTACTCCACCCGGAACACCCCAACTTAATGGAGTTTCCGAAAGGAGGAACCGAACCCTAATGGATATGGTTCGATCTATGATGGCAAGAAGCTCGTTACCTCTATCATTTTGGGGTTATTGTCTAAGCTCCGCGGCTCGTATTTTAAATATGGCCCCAACCAAGAAAGTGGAACGAACTCCTCATGAGATGTGGTTTGGAAAACCTCCTTCTCTTTCATACTTGAAAGTATGGGGATGTGAAGCTTATCCTAAGCGTTATGTAGCAAATAAGCTACATGTTCGATCCACAAAGTATATCTTCATAGGATATCCCAAAGATGACATGGGATATTACTTCTATGATCCATCCGAGCAAACGGTATTTGTAGCTCGGAAAGCGGAATTTCTTGAAACCAAGTTCCTTGTGGAAGGTAATGGTGAAAGGAAAATAGATCTTGTAGAGGTACAAGATCAAGCCGATGATACATAATTGGTTGACACTAGCACTCAACATGAGGATGTTGAAAATGATCATGTGGATGATCATAGTACACAAGACGTTCGAAGATCTAGTAGGATTAGTAATCCTCCCGAGAGATATGGGTTTCTCGTGGATGGTTGCTATACGTTTGATTTGGATGAACCGACAAACTACAAAGATGCTTTATCAAGGATTGATAAAGATAAATGGCAGGAAGCCATGAACGCCGAGATGCAATCCATGTATGAAAACCAAGTTTGGGAACTTGTTGAGCAACCTCCTAGCTCTAAGCTAGTTGATTGCAAGTGGCTTTTCAAGAAGAAAACCGACATACATGGAAACTTGGATACATACAAAGCTAGACTTGTAGCAAAGGGTTTCACTCAAACTCAAGGGGTTGACTATGATGAAACTTTTTCGCCTGTGGCAATGCTAAAGTCTATTAGGATATTATTTGCCATCGCTGCTCATTATGATTACGAAATTTGGCAAATGGATGTCAAAACCGCTTTCCTAAATGGGTATCTTGAGGAAGATGTCTATATGGTACAGCCCGAAGGTTTTGTTGATCCGAAAAATCCTAAAAAGGTATGCAAGTTAAAGAAATCAATCTACGGATTGAGACAAGCATCTAGGATGTGGAATCATCGTTTTAATGAAGAGGCAAAGAAATTTGGCTTCATTAAAAATGGTGATGAAGCTTGTGTATACAAGAAGGCTAGTGGGAGCTCCATAATGTTCCTTGTGCTATATGTGGATGATATATTATTATTTGGGAATGATATAACCACAATGCAAGAGGTCAAAACTTGGTTAAAAGGTTGCTTCTCCATTAAGGATCTTGGAGAAGCACAATACATATTGGGGATTGGTATCTATAGGAATAGATCCAAGAAGTTGATAGGTTTAAGTCAAAGTACATACATTGATAAAATCTTGAAAAGGTTCAAGATGGAAAACTCTAAGAAAGGTTTGGTACCTATTCAAAAGGGAACCGTTCTCAGTTCATCTCAGTGTCCTACCACCAAAGATGAACAAGAGAGAATGAAGAAAGTCCCATACGCATCTGCTATTGGGTCTATCATGTATGCAATGATATGTACTAGACCGGATGTGTCATGCGCTCTAAGCTTGACAAGTAGATACCAGAATAACCCAGGAAATAGTCATTGGACTGCGGTTAAATGTATATTGAAATACCTTAGAAGGACTAAGGATATGTTTCTAATATATGGGTCTGGTGAGGAGGAACTCGCTGTAAAAGGTTACGTGGACGCGAGTTTCCAAACTGATCGAGATGACTCTCGATCACAATCCGGTTATGTATTCATGTTAAATGGTGGTGCGGTCTCTTGGAAGAGTGCGAAACAGGAAGTTGTTGCGTTATCCACTACAGAGTCGGAGTACATTGCCGCCTCATTGGCAGCTCAGGAAGCTGCATGGATGAAGAAATTCATCGACGACTTAGGAGTGGTCCCTTCCATTCAGGACCCTCTTGAGATCTTTTGTGACAACGAGGGTGCGATTGCTCAAATCAAGGAACCTCGTGCTCATCAAAAGACTCGTCACATTGAGCGGAGATTCAACTACATCAGGGATGAGGTTGAAAAGGGAAAGATATGTATTCACAAAGTTCACACAGATCAAAATGTTGCGGATCCACTCACGAACTTTTACATGGGCCAAAACATGAGGGACATGTTTGTGCATTAGGGCTTCGATATTCTAGTGATTGGAATTGATCTATTTTATGTATTGTAACGGAACGAATTAGTTCAAACTCATTAATATAATTATGGTATTAATTTATTTATGAGTCATGTTCCAATTTTGCATATTTTATCCATGAATAAACTATTATTCTGAATTCCGTAGTTGATCACATTTGTGGGAACAAGTGTGAGGTCTAGACTATTATGAACTTGGATTGGTTAGCATTCAAATGGTGAATGTGGGGCAAGGTTGCGACCAAGGTTCATAGATATTTGTGGGACACAAATATTGGAAGACCCGCTCTCAAGATTTACTATATGGAGCCTTTGTGGTTGATCACATGTAATCTTGAGTAAAGGAGAATATCATTATATCCTCTGACCTGAGACACATATTGGGTTCAGACATTCACCGAATATTGTGCCTTGATTCTTTCCTTCGCTATTCTGAAACATGGTAGTACATAAGTGAGGCTTCAGGTATGGTACGAAGTGTAGTGTCTAGGACGTATGTAGTCAAGATGGAATTTGTCCCTCTTATTCGTTGAGAGTCAGATGCCTAAGGCCTGATAAAGTTAGATCTATAAGAGAGTGATCATTCTATGTCTCTTGGATTTGACATGACATCTAGGACAAAAGGATATATTGAAAATTCACCTAATCATATTCGAGATGGGAACTCGAAAGGGATGATGTTATTGAATGGCACTAAGTCATAACATATTGGGGGTGATGGACGGTCGTTAGGTGGTATCCGTCACTTGCATTAATTTCTTATGTTTCTCGTGCAAGTGGGAGATTGAAGGTAATTCGTATGCCCGAGAGACATAATTGATTAATGTGGCTAATATGTTATAATCCAAGTCGGGTCATACCCAATAACAAGCTATCAACACTTTTAATGTATTTGTTTTAAGGATTGGTTCATTAAAACTGATACTTGACACTTAGACTTTAGAAATTGGTTTTCTAAAAGATTAAAATGCTTGTAATAATTATTTGGATAATTATATACATAAGTTTAATTATTTTATTAAACTATTACATGTACATATTATTTAGAAAAAGGCTTATAAATATATATATGTACATCACAAGTAACAAAATGCACCCTTTTGTTTTATAAAAGAAAAAATAAATAAAAAAAAGGGGGGCCACATGGGTGGCGGTTTTGGTGGGTTCCAAGGAAGCCCCATGCTTGCTTGTTACAATTACTTTTGTACATATATCAAAGCATGCATCTTGCACAAGTTACTTGGTACATTCACTAGCATTTTCAAATTAGCAAAAGCTCTCCTTTTTCTCCTTTTTTTTGGCCGAAATTTTGGAGCTAGGAAGAGGGTTCTTCCATTGATTTTTGCTTGTATTTTGGTGTCTTGCAAATCCTAACCAAAGGTGGTGTTGATTACATAGCTTGTGGGTATACAAGATTTGAGGTTTCAAGTTAGAAACTAGCTTCATCTTCATCATCTTCATCTTGCTACTTCAACCTCCTTCAAGGAGAAGGTATAAAACCCTAACTAGTTCTATTTACATTTTAGTATAATTTCAAGACTAGATCTATAAAATGGAATACATTTTAAAAGGTTAAAATACACATGTTCTTGAAGTAAATTTTGCTTCCGCTTGACATACACATATATACACGAATACATACATATAAAAATGGGTTTTGTGACTTTGTTTACATGTGGTATTCCATCATACCAATAATCTTATTTGCCCATGTGTTTTCATTAAGAAAACAACATCCAGATATGTGATCATAGCTGTTTATGTTAATGATCTTAATATCATAGGTACAAATAAAGAGATCTATAAAGCCATTCAACTTCTAAAGAAAGAATTTGAAATGAAAGATCTCGGAAAAACCAAGTATTGCCTTGGTTTACAAATTGAACATATGCCTAATGGTTTACTTGTACATCAAACAACATATACTGAAAAGATTTTAAAACGTTTTAATATGGACAAGGCAAAACCATTAAGTACTCCTATGGTTGTTAGATCACTTAATGTTGACACTGATCCATTTCGTCCCTGTGAAGATCATGAAGATATCCTAGGACCAGAAGTACCATATCTTAGTGCAATTGGAGCTCTTATGTATCTTACAAATTGTACAAGACCTGACATTTCTTTTGCAGTTAATTTGTTGGCAAGGTTCAGCTCAGCTCCTACCAAAAGACACTGGAATGGGATCAAACACATATTTCGATACCTTCGAGGAACTACTGATTTAGGATTATTTTATTCTAACGAATCGAAACAAGATTTGGTTGGTTATGCAGATGCAGGTTATTTATCTGATCCATATAAAGCTAAATCTTAAAATGGATATGTATTCCTAAATGGAGGTACCACAATATCATGGCGTTCTCAAAAACAAACACTTGTTGCAACATCATCAAATCATGCCGAAGTGATTGCATTACATGAAGCTACTCAGGAATGTTTTTGGTTGAGATCAATGACACAACTCATTATTGATTCTTGTGGACTAGAATGCGATAAAAGTCCAACAACTATCTATGAAGATAATGCAGCTTGCATAGCACAGATGAAAGAAGTGTATATTAAAAGTGACCGAACAAAACACATACCTCCTAGATTCTTCTCATACACTCAAAATCTCTTTAAGGACAACCAGATTGAAATGAGATATGTTCAGTCCAGCAAAAACTCAGCTGACCTTTTCACCAAAGCACTTCCAACTGCTATTTTCAGAACACACGTTCATAATATTGGCATGAGGCATGTTCAGAAGATGTAAAAATTCAGGCATTGCCTACTTGAGGGGGAGTCAACTCTATACTGCACTCTTTTTCCCTTAGCGAAAGTTTTATCCCAATGGATTTTCTTTAGCAAGGTTTTTAACGAGGCAGTACTAGTTATTCTCTAATAAAATTGTCATCCAAGAGGGGGGGGGGAGTGTTATAAAAGTTAAATTGGATGTTAATTTTATTATTATTATAGATATTGTATAGTAGATTTTTTGAGTATAAATATGTGTGTTATGAGTTTATAAAACACACACTAAATATATTCTCTCATATTCTCTCATATTCTCTCTATATATTTATTAGTCTACAGTCAAGAACTAGGCCACTAAAGGTAGTTATAAGCCTACTGAATTATAACAGTATCAAAGTTATTATATTATATATTTGTTACTTAGTATCATGAACTTCAAATTGTACATATATATATTTTTTTGTTTTATTGTATCGGAGGTAGTTTTTTATACCCATAAGTATATAAAAATTGCGTTCAAATTTTAAGTTAAGTTTATCTGCCTTTATTTTTTTTTTAAGTTTATCAACTTGAATAAATAAATAAAGAAGTTTTATAATGATAACTGTTAAATTTGTCATGAAGAGGTAATTTTATGCATTAAAAAGTGATACAATGTGATAGTGAGAGTTATTTTTAAGGGATGAGTGGTTAATTTGAATGTACAAATAAATTAAATATGTCATAATTTTTTAAAGACAATCGTTAGAGTTGTCAAAAAAATTTCATAAATAATAAATAAACTAGTTAAAGACCCGCGGTTTCACGAGATTATGTGAATTTTTTTTTCTTTTAAATACGACATGGGAAAAAACATGCAACTTGTTCTTTCATAAATAGGCTATATACTTTCATTTTTGTTCCAATATAGGTTATATACTCTAAAAAATATAGCCTACATTGGTATACTTTCATTTTTGTTCCAATGTAGGCTATATACTTTCATTTTTATTCCAATGTAGGCTATATACTCTAAAAAATACCAATGTAGGCTATATACTTTCAAAAAGTGTACTCATGTTAACAAAACACAATTTTGGTGTGCTTCATGAAAACCGCTCATGTTCTTCATCGAATTGTGAAATCGTTGTGGATTTTTGAATTCTTAATACTTCACAAACACTGTTAGTCGAGGCTATTGGCATCATTTTCAAGTAATTTGAAGCTCCGATTAGATGATGATGTTGATACGATGAAGACGATGATGTTAGCAGGTTTCTAAGTTTTGTTGGTATATATCGATACACCTTTTAAAAGTATATAGCCTACATTGGTATTTTTCTGAATATATAGCCTACATTGGAACAAAAATGAAAGTATATTGCCTATTTATGGCTTTAACCTTTACGTCTATGATGAAACATTGAACCAAATATTTTATAGGGGATTCAGGTTTTAAAAGTTTCAAAATGTACTAACGAATAAAAAAGATATTTTTTATTCAAATTAATTAAATCATCTTCGATATCGTGATGTAGTTTTAGGCGATTGAATTAAGAATTGTGGATGGTTATCCCACATTTTCGTTGTATTTTCCCACATATTCGACAATGTAGTTATTCTTGTTAGATGATCATAAATTGTGAATAATGTCATAACTCTTTGTCTTGTTGTTAGTATTTTGTGCATCCCTGAGAAAGTCTTCTGTCGTAATTTTTTAGCCTATAATGAGTTGAAACATTATATTTGTAATAAAATGAATAATATTGTAATATTTTTTTAATTATTTAGATGTATGAAGTTTATGATTTAGTATACCTCATCCATAAAGTTGTGCATAATAGTAAGTTTTTCAACTAAAAATTAATGACATAAAATTGTAATAACTTGACATTGCCACTTCGTCTCCTTTATTCACAAAATATTGATATTGTGGCTTCTAAATTTCTAAATTTTATAGTAAGTGCAATCTCTTCGTTCGTAATTTCAGATGTTAAATTGATAAGACTAAAAAGGAACATATATTTCATAGCAATATCCCTCCTAAATAATAGGTTTTCATATGTAATTGTATTATATTTTCATTGTAATTGTTTAAATAAATAATTGCGAACACAAAAGGCGAAAACGAAGATTTGAAGACAAAAACGTCCAAAAAGCTCAAATGTACAAGATACAATCCAAGTGGTTCAATTTATTGATGAGAAACGTCTCAAAATTACAAGAGTACAAGTTACAAAACGCAAAGTACACGATATAAAATAGTACGCAAGGACGTTCAAAAATCCGGAATCGGGACATGAGTCAACTATCAACGCCCGACGCAACGGACTAAAAATTACAAGTCTACTATGCACAAGAATATAATATAATATATAAATAATTATATTAATTATTTATATTTTATATTTATATATAAATTATGTCGACAAGCAAGGTTCCAAAATTATTTGAGCTGGATTTTCAAACTCCACGACTCGCGGAGTTTGCAGGCTTAAAACTCCACGACTCGCGGAGCTGTCAGAAATCAAAACGCCTATAAAAGGCCATGCATTCTGCCGAATAAAAATATAAAAAATAATAATAATAATCTGTAATAAATAATAAATAAATATATATATATATATATATATATATATATATATATATATATATATATATATATATATAGGGTAGTTTTATATTAGATTAGTTCGTGTTATGTAAAGGTTATTTTACGGGTTTTTGAAGTCGAAATTCTGTCCGTGTAACACTACGCGATAAATACTCAATGTAAGTTATGTTCTCCTTTTTAAATTAATGTCTCGTACTTAAGTTATTATTATGCTTATTTAAGACGAAGTAATCATGATGTTGGGCTAATTACTAAAATTGGGTAATTGGGCTTTGTACTATAATTGGGGTTTAGATTAAAGAACGACACTTGTGGAAATTAGACTATGGGCTATTAATGGGTTTTATATTAACTAAACAATACCTTGTTAATTTAATATACAAACTTATAATTTGACGTATTTATATATAACCACATACGCTTGACTGGGTACGGTGGGCGGGATATCTATAAATACCAATAATTATTCATTTTACCGGACACGGAACTGGATTAATAGTTAATAGACTTGTTGAAACAGGGGTGAATTACATTCAAGGGTAATTGGTGTAATTGTTAACAATGTAGTAAAACCTTGGTTTACACGCAGTCGATAACCTGGTGTATTCATTAAACAAAGTATTAAAACCTTGTTACAATTCGAATCCCCAATTAGTTGGAATATTTGACTTCGGGAATAAGAATAATTTGACGAAGGCTTTCGCTCTTTATATTTATGACTGATGGACTATTATGGACAAATCCGTATGGACATATTAAATAATCCAGGACAAAGGACAATTAACCCATGGGCATAAAACTAAAATCAACACGTCAAACATCATGATTATGGAAGTTTAAATAAGCATAATTCCTTTATTTTTAATTGCACTTCTAATTATTGCACTTTTATTTATTGTTATTGTATTTAATTGCACTTTTAATTATCGTACTTTTTAATTATCGCACTTTTATTTATCGAAATTTCTTTATCGTTATTTATTTTACGTTTTAAATTAAGTTATATTTATTTTACATTCAGTTTTAACTGCGACTAAAGTTTTAAAATCGATAAACCGGTCATTAAACGGTAAAAACCCCCTTTTATATATTATTAATATAATATATTTTGTACAAATATAATTGTTTAAAAATATAGTGTGCAATAAGCCCGCTCCCTGTGGAACGAACCGGACTTACTAAAAACTACACTACTGTACGATTAGGTACACTGCCTATAGTGTTGCAGCAAGGTTTAGGTATATCATATTTGTATAAATAATTAAAACTTGTGTAATTTGTAACGTATTTCGTAGTAAAATATAGTACTATCACGTACCCCCACGCTACGCCATCATGTTTTTGGCGCCGCTGCCGGGGATCGGCAAAATGCTATATTTTTAATTTATTTTTGTATAAATATATTTATATATATTTTTAGAAAAACAATATAAAATTAAAAAGAACACGTTTTTCAAACTCAACGACTCGCGGAGTTTGCAGGCTTAAAACTCCACGACTCGCGGAGCCACCCTGACAGGCGCACCCAGGAACCCTACTTCGCATTTATTACGGAATAATATTAATTATTATTATTTTAAAACCCTAATTAGGTTTAATTAATTTAATATTTAATTTTTAGTTTTAATTAAATTTGTAATAATTACTTTTAATTAGTTTTATTATATATAAAAATTAATACTTTTATAAAATAAAAATATAAAAATAATAATTTTATAAAAATTGACCTTTTTACAACTTTAAGTTTATTTTTATATTTTGTATTTTTTTAGTGTAATATTTGTATCTTTATTGTTCGTAGCTAGTTTTAAGTTCTAGTATTTTTCCGTAGCTTATTTTTATTTTTAGATTTTTAGGCTTTGCCGTTAAATCCCTTAAGTGCTATTTCTTTAGACTAAGATTTAGGTGCTTTAGAATTTTGCGACGATTTTAAAATTTTAGTGCCTTTTAAGTCACGACTCGCTACTTTCTTATTTTTATTTTTCGACGTTTTTCGACGCGCATTCTTTTTCTTTCTTATTTCTCGACGCTTTAGTTTTTAGGACTTAGAAATTTTCTCTATTTCTTATCTAATATCTCAAATGGAAAGAAAAATTATTTAAGTGGTTAAATTAATGGACGTTGACAATTTTCTGCTTCGTAGTAATAGTTGGATTTGTTAGTGGTTGAGTTGTGAGCTTCCAATTTAAAGGGTTCTGGCTCCCTGCTGCATCTTTTGGCTATTCGAAACGTGGGCAAAAGCAGAAAAGTCTATTAATTGGACAACTTATATAAGTTTTTCTATTTTTATAACTAATAGGATAATTAGTAAATGCACCACATTGTAGCTAAAATTTGGCCATCGCAATAAAATGGAAAATTTTGAAAACAAGGCTATGGAAACTCTTTTTGATATCCAAAATCAATTAAATCAATACTCTCAAACGGGTGTTGATGACAATTCGTTCGGTCAATCTTGGATCACGAATGACGAAACAATAACTGGTTGTGAAATCTGTGGAGATTATCACTCAACATGGGAATGTTATTATTACGTTCCTATGGAAAATTATGCACCCACGGAACCTGAATGGAATGATTATGAAGAATACAATTCAAATTGGGATCATTCCCAAGAATATTTCCAAACTCAACAACCAGTAGACGAGGAAAATTACGTGTCTGAAAATTTATTAGACAATATGAAAATCAAACTCGAAGAACTCAATGCTCAAAATGAACAAATGAGAGAGTTTGTAAATAGGCAAGCTGAAACTCTATCAGATTACACACCTGTTGATCTGAGGAGTATTGTGCAAGAAAATCTCATATCATTGAATTTTGATGAATTCGAGAGCTCCGAAATCACCAATTATCCCGATGATACTTTTTATTCAGGTTTACCAATTTCACAACATATCGACACATTAGCCTCTACCGACGAAATCATCGATCCATCAATGGATAAAGAAGAAGTAAGGGTGACAAATTGGTACTCTTGGGAATACGATAACGTTGAAAATTATACCCCCGAGGCCAAACCGAACTTCACCATTCCACAACCTTCCAACCCAATATTCTCAATAGACGAGTCATCTACCGGAAATGAACTACGAGCTGTAATAGATAATGACACCTCGAATTTCACCCAATTGGGTAATAGAGGTGAAAACTTTGATCCTGAGAATAAAAGGAAGGAAATATTAGGAATTGTCCACCCTATAGAAATAAGTATGTCGGTGTATATCGATCCATTTGACCAAAAACCAGAAAAGAGACATATCCATTTACTAAAAGCTACACTTAAAAAAGAATTAAGTAGTGACAATCGGGCGAGTCTAAACTTTAAACCCATTGATATATTATACACCACCCGAGATGTAAATAACTGGCTCACTACTCTAATTCGTGGAACTCATTCTACCGACTTCACATGTCGTCAGCTAAGTGTGGGGAAGTCTGTAGTGACCCGAACTTTTCCATGTTTATATATATATATATTAAATGAAATTGTTATTTACATGATTAAGTGTTTCCAACATGTTAAGCAATCAAACTTGTTAAGACTTGATTAATTGAAATAGGTTTCATATAGACAATTGACCACCCAAGTTGACCGGTGATTCACGAACGTTAAAACTTGTAAAAACTATACGATGACATATATATGGTTATATATATAGTTAACATGATTTTATTATAAGTATGTATCTCATTAGGTATTTTAACAATGAGTTATATACATAAAAATAAGACTATTAATTTAAGAAACTCGAAAACGATATATATAACGATTATCGTTATAACAACGTCTTACTAGGTACATATGAATCATATTAAGATATTGATACACTTGGTTAATTATGTTAAATGATAAGTAAATATATTATTAAGTGTATTAACAATGAAATACATATGTAAAAATAAGACTACTAACTTAATGATTTCGAAACGAGACATATATGTAACGATTATCGTTGTAATGACATTTACCTGTATATATATCATATTAAGATATATTATATATCATAATATCATGATAATATAACAATTTAACATCTCATTTGTTATAATAAATAATGGGTTAACAACATTCAACAAGATCGTTAACCTAAAGGTTTCAAAACAACATTTACATGTAACGACTAATGATGACTTAACGACTCAGTTAAAATGTATATACATGTAGTGTTTTAATATGTATTCATACACTTTTGAAAGACTTAAAGACACTTATCAAAATACTTCTACTTAACAAAAATGCTTACAATTACATCCTCGTTCAGTTTCATCAACAATTCTACTCGTATGCACCCGTATTCGTACTCGTACAATACACAGCTTTTAGATGTATGTACTATTGGTATATACACTCCAATTATCAGCTCTTAGCAGACCATGTGATTCACCTAACACATGTGGAAACCATCATTTGGCAACTAGCATGAAATATCTTATAAAATTACAAAAATATGAGTAATCATTCATGACTTATTTACATGAAAACAAAATTACATATCCTTTATATCTAATCCATACACCAACGACCAAAAACACCTACAAACACTTTCATTCTTCAATTTTCTTCATCTAATTGATCTCTCTCAAGTTCTATCTTCAAGTTCTAAGTGTTCTTCATAAATTCCAAAAGTTCTAGTTTCATAAAATCAAGAATACTTCCAAGATTGCAAGTTTACTTCCAAGTTTTCTAAATCCATTCCAAGTAATCATCCAAGATCAAGAAACCTTTGTTACTTATAGTAGGTTATCTTTCTAATACAAGGTAATAATCATATTCAAACTTTAATTCAATTTCTATAACTATAACAATCTTATTTCGAGTGGAAATCTTACTTGAAATTGTTTTCGTGTCATGATTCTGCTTCAAGAACTTTCAAGCCATCCAAGGATCCTTTGAAGCTAGATCCATTTTTCTTATTTCCAGTAGGTTTATCCAAGGAACTTGAGGTAGTAATGATGTTTATAACATCATTCGATACATACATATAAAGCTATCTTATTCGAAGGTTTAAACTTGTAATCACTAGAACATAGTTTAGTTAATTCTAAACTTGTTCGCAAATAAAAGTTTATCCTTCTAACTTGACTTTTAAAATCAACTAAACACATGTTCTATATCTATATCATATACTAACTTAATGATTTAAAACCTAAAAACACAAAAAACACCGTAAAACCGCATTTACGCCGTCGTAGTAACACCGCGGGCTGTTTTGGGTTAGTTAATTAAAAACTATGATATACTTTGATTTAAAAGTTGTTATTCTGGGAAAATGATTTTTATTATGAACATGAAACTATATCCAAAAATTATGGTTAAACTCAAAGTGGAAGTATGTTTTCTAAAATGGTCATCTAGACGTCCTTCTTTCGACTGAAATGACTACCTTTACAAAAATAACTTGTAACTTATTTTTCCGACTATAAACCTATACTTTTTCTGTTTAGATTCATAAAATAGAGTTCAATATGAAACCATAGCAATTTGATTCACTCAAAACGGATTTAAAATGAAGAAGTTATGGGTAAAACAAGATTGGATAATTTTTCTCATTTTAGCTATGTGAAAATTGGTAACAAATCTATTCTAACCATAACTTAATCAACTTGTATTGTATATTATGTAATCTTGAGATACCATAGACACGTATACAATGTTTCGACCTATCATGTCGACACATCTATATATATATTTCGGAACAACCATAGACACTCTATATGTGAATGCTGGAGTTAGCTATACAGGGTTGAGGTTGATTCCAAAATATATATAGTTTGAGTTGTGATCAATACTGAGATACGTATACACTGGGTCGTGGATTGATTCAAGATAATATTTATCGATTTAATTCTGTACATCTAACTGTGGACAACTAGTTGTAGGTTACTAACGAGGACAGCTGACTTAATAAACTTAAAACATCAAAATATATTAAAAGTGTTGTAAATATATTTTGAACATACTTTGATATATATGTATATATTGTTATAGGTTCGTGAATCAACCAGTGGCCAAGTCTTACTTCCCGACGAAGTAAAAATCTGTGAAAGTGAGTTATAGTCCCACTTTTAAAATCTAATATTTTTGGGATGAGAATACATGCAGGTTTTATAAATGATTTACAAAATAGACACAAGTACGTGAAACTACATTCTATGGTTGAATTATTAAAATCGAATATACCCCTTTTTATTAAGTCTGGTAATCTAAGAATTAGGGAACAGACACCCTAATTAACGCGAATCCTAAAGATAGATCTATTGGGCCTAACAAACCCCATTCAAAGTACCGGATGCTTTAGTACTTTGAAATTTATATCATATCCGAAGGGTGTTCCGGAATGATGGGGATATTCTTAAATATGCATCTTGTTAATGTCTGTTACCAGGTGTTCACCATATGAATGATTTTTATCTCTATGTATGGGATGTGTATTGAAATATGAAATCTTGTGGTCTATTATTACGATTTGATATATATAGGTTAAACCTATAACTCACCAACATTTTTGTTGACGTTTAAAGCATGTTTATTCTCAGGTGAATACTAAGAGCTTCCGCTGTTGCATACTAAAATAAGGACAAGATTTGGAGTCCATGTTTGTATGATATTGTGTAAAAACTGCATTCAAGAAACTGATTTCAATGTAACATATTTGTATTGTAAACCATTATGTAATGGTCGTGTGTAAACAGGATATTTTAGATTATCATTATTTGATAATCTACGTAAAGCTTTTTAAACCTTTATTTATGAAATAAAGGTTATGGTTTGTTTTAAAAATGAATGCATTCTTTGAAAAACGTCTCATATAGAGGTCAAAACCTCGCAACGAAATCAATTAATATGGAACGTTTTTAATCAATAAGAACGGGACATTTCAGTTGGTATCAGAGCATTGGTCTTAGAGAACTAGAAAATTTGCATTAGTGTGTCTTATCGAGTTTGTTAGGATGCATTAGTGAGTCTGGACTTCGACCGTGTTTTCTTTAAAAATGATTGCTTAACATTTTTGTTGGAAACTATATATTATTAACATGTATATATTATGTGATATATTAATCTCTTAACATGTTTGATATTGTGTGATAGATGTCTACCTCTAGCATAAATCCCATTGACTCACCTAATAATAACGAAGAGTCGAATATATATTGGACTGATTCACAAGTTCCCGAAGAAGAACCGGAAGAAGAATCAGAACTGGAAGAGGAGGAACCGGAGGAGGAAATAGAACCGGTGGGGGAAATAATAAAACGGTTAAGTAAAAGAAAATCCTCAACCAACCGACCAAGGTTAATTATGGTCAATGGTGTTTCCGCCAAGGAAGCAAAATATTGGGAGGATTGCCAATTCTCCGATGAATCGGATTCCGACGAGAATTCCGATGATGTTATAGAAATTACCCCAACTGAATTTAAAAAGGCAAAAGAAAATAATAAGGGAAAGGGCATAAAAATAGAGAAATCTAATTACAATCCCGATGAACTTTATATGTATCGTCAACCCCCAAAGCCCTTAAGTTGTAACAATGACCCGTGAACCTCTAAACCACCAGGTTTTTCTAAATCGTTGTGGAAAACGACAGCTCGTATTAGGGGAACATCATATATCCCTAGAAACTTGGCAAAACGAACCAAAACCGAAGAAGAAGAAGAAATGAGCGAGTCGGAATAAGATAGTTGTATTCGTGTGGTGTAATATATGTAATATAGTGTGCTTATGCTTTATGATATATGTAAAAATTGCTTGTATTAATAAGTATTTTTTTTATGAATCTAACTCTTGTCTATTTTACAGTATAAAAACACAAAATGAATAGACAACCCAATATTTTAAGAGACCTACCCGGAGACATGATTGATGAAATCTTGTCTAGAGTCGGTCAGAATTCTTCAGCACAACTATTTACGGCGAATTCAGTTTGTAAGACATTCGAAGAACGTTCCAAGAATGTCTTGGTTTATAAGAGACTTTCGTTTGAAAGATGGGGGATATCACATTGGGAAACCCATAAGTTACGATGTGTTTACTTTGACGCATATATTGCGGGGAACCCAAATGCTATTTTACGCAACGGGTTAAGAAATTATTTTGACTCAATGTATCCGAATATAGGACTTCATGATTTAGAAAAAGCGGCTAACATGCAACATAAAGAAGCATTCTATGCTTACGGGTTAGTAATGTTCGCTTCTCACCAAAGTGAGAAAAAGAACATCGGGCTACAACTATTAAACAAAACGTTCCCACAAGTGACGGAGTCGGTAATTGGGGTAATAAATGAGGTTTTTAGATTGTTACGGGACTGTTGGACATTACGTAACCCTCGTCCCTTTAATGACGTTACAACACGCTGTCTTATCAACAGCCATAACGGTTATGTTCCACAAGACCAAGGATGTGAAGTAGTCCTAGTAAAACCAGAATGCATGACTTGTTTCTGGACGTATGAATTACGTGTCTTTATTGCCTTTGCTGAACGACTTGTGTACTAGCTAGAATTATCTTCACAACTATCTTGTATCAAAGTTATTGTGTGCTATATTTCATGCTTTATGTAAAATAAGCGGTATTGTAAGTTTGTAAAATATTGTATAAAAGTATGAACGCGAAATATTATTATAATCAGTTTTTCATATAGAATTGTAGTAGTTGAATTGTATATTAGCTACTAAGTATGAACTTAACGGGTAGGTACTACCCGAATTTAAACTTATAAAACGCTAATATGAAGAAAAAGCTTTTATAAATGAGTTCATATTATGCTACGAAATACTATTAACTACTCTTAATATTCTGTATGATTAACTTGTTCCATTTGACTATTTTGAAGGAAATGGCACCGACTACTCGACACACCGTGAATATGAATGAAGAGGAATTCCGTACTTTTCTAGCTTCAAACATAGCCGCAGTACATGCTGCGCTACATACCAACAATAACCTTGGATCTAGCAGTACAGGAAATCGTATAGGATGCACCTACAAAGAATTCACTGCCTGCAAACCTTTGGAATCTGATGGAACCGAAGGACCGATCGGATTGAAACGGTGGACCGAGAAGGTCAAATCGGTGTTTGCCATAAGTAAGTGTACTGAAGAGGACAAAGTGAAGTACGCTACGCATACCTTCACAGGTTCTGCGTTAACATGGTGGAATACCTATCTAGAGCAAGTGGGACAAGATGATGGTACGCACTACCGTGGTCAGCATTCAAGAACTTGATGAACGAGAAGTACCGTCCCAGAACCGAGGTTAATAAGCTCAAGACAGAACTTAGAGGGTTACGAACCCAAGGATTTGATATTACCACGTACGAAAGACGATTCACAGAATTGTGCCTATTGTGTCCGGGAGCGTTCGAAGATGAGGAAGAGAAGATCGACGCGTTTGTGAAAGGATTACCGGAAAGAATTCATGAAGATATAAGTTCACACGAGCCCGCCTCCATACAACAGGCATGTAGAATGGCTCACAAACTAGTGAACCAGATTGAGGAAAGAATTAAAGAACAGACGGCTGAAGAGGCCAATGTGAAGCAAGTCAAAAGAAAGTGGGAGGAAAACGGTGATAAGAATCACCAATACAACAACAACAGCAATTACAATAATAATCGCAACATTTATCCCAACAATCGCAACATCAATCGCAACTACAACAAATGGCCCAACAACAACAACAATAACAACAACAACACCAACAACAACAACAACAACAACAACAACAACAACAACAACAACAACAACAACAACAACAACAACAACACCAACAACAACAACAGCAACTACAACAATCATCCCAACAACAATAACAACTGCAACAACAACAACAATCAGAAGCAGCTATGCCAAAGGTGTGAAAAGTATCACTCGGGGTTCTGCACCAAATTTTACAACAAGTGTAAAAGAAATGGTCATAGCGCGGCGAAGTGTGAGGTCTACGGACCAGGGGTTAACAGAACGAAAGGAACAAATGGTGTCAGAACGAGTAATGGCGGAGCAAGTAGTGTCGGAGCAAGTTATGCCAATGTAGTTTGTTATAAATGTGGAAAACCGGACCACATTATTAGAAATTGCCCGAACCAGGAGAATACGAATGGACAAGGCCGCGGAAGAGTTTTCAATATTAATGCGGCAGAAGCACAGGAAGACCCGGAGCTTGTTACGGGTACGTTTCTTATTGATAATAAATCTGCTTACGTTTTATTTGATTCGGGTGCGGATAGAAGCTATATGAGTAGAGATTTTTGTGCTAAATTAAGTTGTCCATTGACGCCGTTGGATAGTAAATTTTTACTCGAATTAGCAAACGGTAAATTAATTTCAGCAGATTATATATGCCGGAATCGAGAAATTAAACTGGGTAGTGAAATATTTAAGATTGATTTGATACAAGTAGAGTTAGGGAGTTTTGATGTAATAGTTGGCATGGACTGGCTGAAGAAGGTGAAAGCAGAGATCGTATGTTATAAAAATGCAATTCGCATTGTACGAGAAGAAGGAGAACCCTTAATGGTGTACGGAGAAAAGGGCAACACGAAGCTACATCTTATTAGTAATTTGAAGGCACAAAAACTAATAAGAAAAGGTTGCTATGCTGTTCTAGCACACGTCGAGAAAGTACAAACTGAAGAAAAGAGCATCAATGATGTTCCCGTCGCAAAAGAATTTCCCGATGTATTTCCGAAAGAATTACCGGGATTACCCCCACATCGATCCGTTGAATTTCAAATAGATCTTGTACCAGGAGCTGCACCAATAGCTCGTGCTCCTTACAGACTCGCACCCAGCGAGATAAAAGAACTGCAAAGCCAATTACAAGTACTTTTAGAGCGTGGTTTCATTCGACCAAGCACATCACCGTGGGGAGCTCCTGTTTTGTTTGTCAAGAAGAAAGATGGTACATTCAGGTTGTGTATCGACTACCGAGAGCTGAACAAACTTACCGTCAAGAACCGCTACCCACTACCGAGAATCGACGACTTATTTGATCAACTACAAGGCTCGTCTGTTTATTCAAAGATTGACTTACGTTTCGGGTATCATCAAATGCGGGTGAAAGAAGATGATATTCCAAAGACTGCTTTCAGAACACGTTACTATCATTACGAGTTTATGGTCATGCCGTTTGGTTTAACTAATGCACCAGCTGTGTTCATGGACCTTATGAACTGAGTGTGTGGACCATACCTTGACAAGTTTGTCATTGTTTTCATTGATGACATACTTATTTACTCAAAGAATGACCAAGAACACGGTGAACATTTGAGAAAGGTGTTAGAAGTATTGAGGAAGGAAGAATTGTACGCTAAGTTTTCAAAGTGTGCATTTTAGTTGGAAGAAGTTCAATTCCTCGGTCACATAGTGAACAAAGAAGGTATTAAGGTGGATCCGGCAAAGATAGAAACTGTTGAAAAGTGGGAAACTCCGAAAACTCCGAAACACATACGCCAGTTTTTAGGACTAGCTGGTTACTACAGAAGGTTCATCCAAGACTTTTCAAGAATAGCAAAACCCTTGACTGCATTAACGCATAAAGGGAAGAAATTTGAATAGAAGGATGAACAAGAGAAGGCGTTTCAGTTATTGAAGAAAAAGCTAACTACGGCACCTATATTGTCATTGCCTGAAGGGAATGATGACTTTGTGATATATTGTGACGCCTCAAAGCAAGGTCTCGGTTGTGTATTAATGCAACGAACGAAGGTAATTGCTTATGCGTCTTGACAATTAAAGATTCACGAGCAAAATTACACGACGCATGATTTGGAATTAGGCGTGGTTGTTTTTGCATTAAAGACTTGGAGGCACTACTTATATAGGGTCAAAAGTATTATATATACCGACCATAAAAGTCTTCAACACATATTTAATCAGAAACAACTGAATATGAGGCAGCGTAGGTGGATTGAATTGTTGAATGATTATGACTTTGAGATTCGTTACCACCCGGGGAAGGCAAATGTGGTAGCCGACGCCTTGAGCAAGAAGGACAGAGAACCCATTCGAGTAAAATCTATGAATATAATGATTCACAATAACCTTACTACTCAAATAAAGGAGGCGCAACAAGGTGTTTTAAAAGAGGGAAATTTAAAGGATGAAATACCCAAAGGATCGAAGAAGCATCTTAATATTCGGGAAGACGGAACCCGGTATAGGGCTGAAAGGATTTGGGTACCAAAATTTGGAGATATGAGAGAAATGGTACTTAGAGAAGCTCATAAAACCAGATACTCAATACATTCTGGAACGGGGAAGATGTACAAGGATCTCAAGAAACTTTTTTGGTGGCCAGGTATGAAAGCCGATATTGCTAAATATGTAGGAGAATGTTTGACGTGTTCTAAGGTCAAAGCTGAACGTCAGAAACCATCAGGTCTACTACAACAACCTGAAATCCCGGAATGGAAATGAGAAAATATTACCATGGATTTCATTACTAAATTGCCAAGGACTGCAAGTGGTTATGATACTATTTGGGTAATAGTTGATCGTCTCACCAAGTCAGCACACTTCCTGCCAATAAGAGAAGATGACAAGATGGAGAAGTTAGCACGACTGTATTTGAAGGAAGTCGTCTCCAGACATGGAATACCAATCTCTATTATCTCTGATAGGGATGGCAGATTTATTTCAAGATTCTGGCAGACATTACAGCAAGCATTGGGAACTCGTCTAGACATGAGTACTGCCTATCATCCACAAACTGATGGGTAGAGCGAAAGGACGATACAAATGCTTGAAGACATGCTACGAGCTTGTGTTATTGATTTCGGAAACAGTTGGGATCGACATCTACCGTTAGCAGAATTTTCCTACAACAACAGCTACCATTCAAGCATTGAGATGGCGCCGTTTGAAGCACTTTATGGTAGAAAGTGCAGGTCTCCGATTTGTTGGAGTGAAGTGGGGGATAGACAGATTACGGGTCCGGAGATAATACAAGAAACTACCGAGAAAATTATCCAAATTCAACAAAGATTGAAAACCGCCCAGAGTCGACAAAAGAGCTACGCGGACAGTAAAAGAAAAGATATAGAGTTTGAAATTGGAGAAATGGTCATGCTTAAGGTTTCACCTTGGAAAGGCGTTGTTCGATTTTGTAAACGGGGGAAACTAAATCCAAGGTACATTGGACCATTCAAGATTATAGATCGTGTCGGACCAGTAGCTTACCAACTGGAGCTACCTCAACAACTCGCGGCTGTACATAACACTTTCCACGTCTCAAATTTGAAGAAATGTTTTACTAAAGAAGATCTCACTATTCCGTTGTACGAAATCCAAATCAATGAAAAACTTCAATTCATTGAAGAACCCGTCGAAATAATGGATCGTGAGGTTAAGAGACTTAAACAAAACAAGATACCGATTGTTAAGGTTCGATGGAATGCTCGTAGAGGACCCGAGTTTACCTGGGAGCATGAAGATCAGATGAAGAAGAAATACCCGCATTTATTTCCAGAAGATACGTCAACACCTCCAACTGCTTAAAATTTCGTGACGAAATTTATTTAACGGGTAGGTACTGTAGTGACCCGAACTTTTCCATGTTTATATATATATTAAATGAAATTTTTATTTACATGATTAAGTGTTTCCAACATGTTAAGAAATCAAACTTATTAAGACTTGATTAATTGAAATATGTTTCATATAGACAATTGACCACCCAAGTTGACCGGTGATTCACGAACGTTAAAACTTGTAAAAACTATACGATGACATATATATGGTTATATATATAGTTAACATGATTATATTATAAGTATGTATCTCATTAGGTATTTTAACAATGAGTTATATACATAAAAATGAGACTATTAATTTAAGAAACTCGAAAACGATATATATAACGATTATCGTTATAACAACGTCTTACTAGGTACATATGAATCATATTAAGATATTGATACATTTGGTTAATTATGTTAAATGATAAGTAAATATATTATTAAGTGTATTAACAATGAAATACATATGTAAAAATAAGACTACTAACTTAATGATTTCAAAACGAGACATATATGTAACGATTATCGTTGTAACGACATTTAACTGTATATATATCATACTAAGATATATTATATATCATAATATCATGATAATATAAAAATTTAACATCTCATTTGTTATAATAAACAATGGGTTAACAACATTCAACAAGATCGTTAACCTAAAGGTTTCAAAACAACATTTACATGTAACGACTAATGATGACTTAACGACTCAGTTAAAATGTATATACATGTAGTGTTTTAATATTTATTCATACACTTTTGAAAGACTTAAAGACACTTATCAAAATACTTCTACTTAACAAAAATGCTTACAATTACATCCTCGTTCAGTTTCATCAACAATTCTACTCGTATGCACCCGTATTCGTACTCGTACAATACAAAGCTTTTAGATGTATGTAATATTGGTATATACACTCCAATTATCAGCTCTTAGCAGCCCATGTGAGTCACCTAACACATGTGGGAACCATCATTTGGCAACTAGCATGAAATATCTCATAAAATTACAAAAATATGAGTAATCATTCATGACTTATTTACATGAAAACAAAATTACATATCCTTTATATCTAATCCATACACCAACGACCAAAAACACCTACAAACACTTTCATTCTTCAATTTTCTTCATCTAATTGATCTCTCTCAAGTTCTATCTTCAAGTTCTAAGTGTTCTTCATAAATTCCAAAAGTTCTAGTTTCATAAAATCAAGAATACTTCCAAGATTGCAAGTTTACTTCCAAGTTTTCTAAATCCATTCCAAGTAATCATCCAAGATCAAGAAACCTTTGTTACTTACAGTAGGTTATCTTTCTAATACAAGGTAATAATCATATTCAAACTTTAATTCAATTTCTATAACTATAACAATCTTATTTCGAGTGGAAATCTTACTTGAAATTGTTTTCGTGTCATGATTCTGCTTCAAGAACTTTCAAGCCATCCAAGGATCCTTTGAAGCTAGATCCATTTTTCTTATTTCTAGTAGGTTTATCCAAGGAACTTGAGGTAGTAATGATGTTTATAACATCATTCGATACATACATATAAAGCTATCTTATTCGAAGGTTTAAACTTGTAATCACTAGAACATAGTTTAGTTAATTCTAAACTTGTTCGCAAATAAAAGTTAATCCTTCTAACTTGACTTTTAAAATCAACTAAACACATGTTCTATATCTATATGATATGCTAACTTAATGATTTAAAACCTGGAAACACGAAAAACACCATAAAACTGGATTTACGCCGTCGTAGTAACACCGCGGGCTGTTTTGGGCTAGTTAATTAAAAACTATGATAAACTTTGATTTAAAAGTTGTTATTCTCGGAAAATTATTTTTATTATAAACATGAAACTATATCCAAAAATTATGGTTAAACTCAAAGTGGAAGTATGTTTTCTAAAATGGTCATCTAGACGTCGTTCTTTCGACTGAAATGACTACCTTTACAAAAATGACTTGTAACTTATTTTTCTGGCTATAAACCTATACTTTTTCTGTTTAGATTCATAAAATAGAGTTCAATATGAAACCATAGCAATTTGATTCACTCAAAACGGATTTAAAATGAAGAAGTTATGGGTAAAACAAGATTGGATAATTTTTCTCATTTTAGCTACGTGAAAATTGGTAACAAATCTATTCCAACCATAACTTAATCAACTTGTATTGTATATTATGTAATCTTGATATACCATAGACATGTATACAATGTTTCGACCTATCATGTCGACACATCTATATATATTTTGGAACAACCATAGACACTCTATATGTGAATGTTGGAGTTAGCTATACAGGGTTGAGGTTGATTCCAAAATATATATAGTTTGAGTTGTGATCAATACTGAGATACGTATACTGTAGTGACCTGAACTTTTCCATGTTTATATATATATTAAATGAAATGGTTATTTACATGATTAAGTGTTTCCAACATGTTAAGCAATCAAACTTGTTAAGACTTGATTAATTGAAATAGGTTTCATATAGACAATTGACCACCCAAGTTGACCGGTGATTCACGAACGTTAAAACTTGTAAAAACTATACGATGACATATATATGGTTATATATATAGTTAACATGATTTTATTATAAGTATGTATCTCATTAGGTATTTTAACAATGAGTTATATACATAAAAATGAGACTATTAATTTAAGAAACTCGAAAACGATATATATAACGATTATCATTATAACAACGTCTTACTAGGTACATATGAATCATATTAAGATATTGATACACTTGGTTAATTATTTTAAATGATAAGTAAATATATTATTAAGTGTATTAACAATGAAATACATATGTAAAAATAAGACTACTAACTTAATGATTTCGAAACGAGACATATATGTAACGATTATCGTTGTAACGACATTTAACTGTATATACATCATACTAAGATATATTATATATCATAATATCATGATAATATAACAATTTAACATCTCATTTGTTATAATAAATAATGGGTTAACAACATTCAACAAGATCGTTAACCTAAAGGTTTCAAAACAACATTTACATGTAACGACTGACGATGACTTAACGACTCAGTTAAAATGTATATACATGTATTGTTTTAATATGTATTTATACACTTTTGAAAGACTTCAATACACTTATTAAAATACTTCTACTTAACAAAAATGCTTACAATTACATCCTCGTTCAGTTTCATCAACAATTCTACTCGTATGCACCCGTATTCATACTCGTACAATACACAGCTTTTAGATGTATGTACTATTGGTATATACACTCCAATGATCAGCTCTTAGCAGCCCATGTGAGTCACCTAACACATGTGGGAACCATCATTTGGCAACTAGCATGAAATATCTCATAAAATTACAAAAATATGAGTAATCATTCATGACTTATTTACATGAAAACAAAATTACATATCCTTTATATCTAATCCATACACCAACGACCAAAAACACCTACAAACACTTTCATTCTTCAATTTTCTTCATCTAATTGACCTCTCTCAAGTTCTATCTTCAAGTTCTAAGTGTTCTTCATAAATTCTACAAGTTCTAGTTACATAAAATCAAGAATACTTTCAAGTTTGCTAGCTCACTTCCAATCTTGTAAGGTGATCATCCAACCTCAAGAAATCTTTGTTTCTTACAGTAGGTTATCATTCTAATACAAGGTAATAATCATATTAAAACTTTGGTTCAATTTCTATAACTATAACAATCTTATTTCAAGTGATGATCTTACTTGAACTTGTTTTCGTGTCATGATTATGCTTCAAGAACTTCGAGCCATCCAAGGATCCGTTGAAGCTAGATCCATTTTTCTCTTTTCCAGTAGGTTTATCCAAGGAACTTAAGGTAGTAATGATGTTCATAACATCATTCGATTCATACATATAAAGCTATCTTATTCGAAGGTTTAAACTTGTAATCACTAGAACATAGTTTAGTTAATTCTAAACTTGTTCGCAAATAAAAGTTAATCCTTCTAACTTGACTTTTAAAATCAACTAAACACATGTTCTATATCTATATGATATGCTAACTTAATGATTTAAAACCTGGAAACACGAAAAACACCGTAAAACCGGATTTACGCCGTCGTAGTAACACCGCGGGCTGTTTTGGGTTAGTTAATTAAAAACTATGATAAACTTTGATTTAAAAGTTGTTATTCTGAGAAAATGATTTTTATTATGAACATGAAACTATATCCAAAATTTATGGTTAAACTCAAAGTGGAAGTATGTTTTCTAAAATGGTCATCTACACGTCGTTCTTTCGACTGAAATGACTACCTTTACAAAAACGACTTGTAACTTATTTTTCCGACTATAAACCTATACTTTTTCTGTTTAGATTCATAAAATAGAGTTCAATATGAAACCATAGCAATTTGATTCACTCAAAACGGATTTAAAATGAAGAAGTTATGGGTAAAACAAGATTGGATAATTTTTCTCGTTTTAGCTACGTGAAAATTGGTAACAAATCTATTCCAACCATAACTTAATCAACTTGTATTGTATATTATGTAATCTTGAGATACCATAGACACGTATACAATGTTTCGACCTATCATGTCGACACATCTATATATATTTCGGAACAACCATAGACACTCTATATGTGAATGTTGGAGTTAGCTATACAGGGTTGAGGTTGATTCCAAAATATATATAGTTTCAGTTGTGATCAATACTGAGATACGTATACACTGAGTTGTGGATTAATTCAAGATAATATTTATCGATTTATTTCTGTACATCTAACTGTGGACAACTAGTTGTAGGTTACTAACGACGACAGCTGACTTAATAAACTTAAAACATCAAAATATATTAAAAGTGTTGTAAATATATTTTGAACATACTTTGATATATATGTATATATTGTTATAGGTTCGTGAATCAACCAGTGGCCAAGTCTTACTTCCCGACGAAGTAAAAATCTGTGAAAGTGAGTTATAGTCCCACTTTTAAAATCTAATATTTTTGGGATGAGAATACATGCAGGTTTTATAAATGATTTACAAAATAGACACAAGTACGTGAAACTACATTCTATGGTTGAATTATCGAAATCGAATATGCCCCATTTTAGTCTGGTAATCTAAGAATTAGGGAACAGACACCCTAATTGACGCGAATCCTAAAGATAGATCTATTGGTCCTAACAAACCCCATCCAAAGTACCGGATGCTTTAGTACTTCGAAATTTATATCATATCCGAAGGGTGTCCCGGAATGATGGGGATATTCTTATATATGCATCTTGTTAATGTCGGTTACCAGGTGTTCACCATATGAATGATTTTTATCTCTATGTATGGGATGTGTATTGAAATATGAAATCTTGTGGTCTATTATTATGATTTGATATATATAGGTTAAACCTATAACTCACCAACATTTTTGTTGACGTTTTAAGCATGTTTATTCTCAGGTGATTATTAAGAGCTTCCGCTGTCGCATACTTAAATAAGGACGAGATTTGGAGTCCATGCTTGTATGATATTGTGTAAAAACTGCATTCAAGAAACTTATTTTGTTGTAACATATTTGTATTGTAAACCATTATGTAATGGTCGTGTGTAAACAGGATATTTTAGATTATCATTATTTGATAATCTACATAAAGTTTTTTAAACCTTTATTGATGAAATAAAGGTTATGGTTTGTTTTAAAATGAATGCAGTCTTTGAAAAACGTCTCATATAGAGGTCAAAACCTCGCGACGAAATCAATTAATATATAACGTTTTTGATCAATAAGAACGGGACATTTCAGTTGGTATCCGAGCGTTGGTCTTAGAGAACCAGAATTTTGCATTAGTGTGTCTTATCGAGTTTGTTAGGATGCATTAGTGAGTCTGGACTTCGACCGTGTTTACTTGAAAAATGATTGCTTAACAAATTTTGTTGGAAACTATATATTTTTAACATGTGAATATTATGTGATATATTAATCTCTTAACGCGTTTGATATTATGTGATAGATGTCTACCTCTAGAACAAGTCCCATTGACTCACCTTATAATAATGAAGAGTCAAATGTAAATTGGAATGATTCGTGGACTGATTCACAAGTTCCCGAAGAGGAACCGGAAGAAGAGTCGGAACCGGAAGAAGAATCGGAACCGGAAGAAGAATCGGAACCGGATGAAGAAATAGAACCGGTGGGGGAAATAATAAAACGGTTAAGTAAAAGAAAATCCTCAACCAACCGACCAAGGTTAATTATGGTCAATGGTGTTTCCACCAAGGAAGAAAAATATTTGGAGGATTACCAATTCTCCGATGAATCGGATTCCGACAAGAATTCTGATGATGTTATAGAAATTACCCCAACTGAATTTAAAAAGGCAAAAGAAAATAATAAGGGAAAGGGCATAAAAATAGAGAAATCTAATTCTAACCCCGATGAACTTTATAGGTATCGTCAACCCCCGAAGTCCTTAAGTTGTAACAATGACCCGGGAACCTCTAAACCACAAGGTTTTTCTAAACCAATGTGGAAAACGACGGCTCGTATTAGGGGAACATCATATATCCCTAGAAACTTGGCAAAACGAACCAAAACTGAAGAAGAAGAAACAAGCGAGTCGGAATAAGATAGTTGTATTCGTGTGGTGTAATATATGTAATATAGTGTGCTTATGCTTTATGATATATGTAAAAATTGCTTGTATTAATAAGTATTTTTTTATGAATCCAACTCTTATCTATTTTACAGTATAAAAACACAAAATGGATAGACAACCCAATATTTTAAGAGACCTACCCGGAGACATGATTGATGAAATCTTGTCTAGAGTCGGTCAGAATTCTTCGGCACAACTATTTAAGGCGAGATCAGTTTGTAAGACATTCGAAGAACGTTCCAAGAATGCCTTGGTTTATAAAAGGCTTTCGTTCGAAAGATGGGGGATATCATATTGGGAAATCCATAAGTTACGATGTGTTTACTTTGACGCATATATTGCGGGGAACCCAAATGCTATTTTACGCAATGGGTTAAGAAATTATTTTGACTCAATATATCCGAATATTGGACTTCGTGATTTAGAAAAAGCGGCTAACATGCAACATAAAGAAGCATGTTATGCTTACGGATTAGTAATGTTCGCTTCTCACCAAAGTGAGAACAAGAACATCGGGCTACAACTATTAAACAAAACGTTCCCACAAGTGACGGAGTCGGTAATTGGGGTAAGAAATGAGGTTTTTAGATTGTTACAGGACTGTTGGACATTACGTAACCCTCGTCCCTTTGACGACGTTACAACACGCTGTCTTATCAACGGCCATAACGGTTATGTTCCACAAGATCAAGGATGGGAAGTAATCCTAGTAAAACCAGAATGCATGACTTGTTTCTGGACGTATGAATTACGTGTCTTCATTGCCTTTGCTGAACGACTTGTGTACTAGCTAGAATTATCTTCACAACCATCTTGTATCAAATTTATTGTGTGCTATATTTCATGCTATATGTAAAATAAGTGGTATTGTAAGTTTGTAAAATATTGTGTAAAAGTATGAACGAGAAATATTATTATAATCAGTTTTTCATATAGAATTGTAGTAGTTGAATTGTATATTAGCTACTAAGTATGAACTTAACGGGTAGGTACTCCCGAATTTAAACTTATAAAACGCTAATATGAAGAAAAAGCTTTTATAAATGAGTTCATATTATGCTACGAAATACTATTAACTACTCTTAATATTCTGTATGATTAACTTCTTCCATTTGACTATTTTGAAGGAAATGGCACCGACTACTCGACACACCGTGAATATGAATGAAGAGGAATTCCGTACTTTTCTAGCTTCAAACATAGCCGCAGTACAGGCTGCGCTACATACCAACAATAACCTTGGATCTAGCAGTACAGGAAATCGTGTAGGATGCACCTACAAAGAATTCACTGCCTGCAAACCTTTGGAATTTGATGGAACCGAAGGACCGATCGGATTGAAACGGTGGACTGAGAAGGTCGAATCGGTGTTTGCCATAAGTAAGTGTACTGAAGAGGACAAAGTGAAGTACGCTACACATACCTTCACAGGTTCTGCGTTAACATGGTGGAATACCTATCTAGAGCAAGTGGGACAAGACGATGCGTACGCACTACCGTGGTCAGCATTCAAGCACTTGATGAACGAGAAGTATCGTCCCAGAACCGAGGTCAATAAGCTCAAGACAGAACTTAGAGGGTTACGAACCCAAGGATTTGATATTACCACGTACGAAAGATGATTCACAGAATTGTGCCTATTGTGTCCAGGAGCATTCGAAGATGAGGAAGAGAAGATCGACGCGTTTGTGAAAGGATTACCGGAAAGAATCCAAGAAGATATAAGTTCACACGAGCCCGCCTCCATACAACAGGCATGTAGAATGGCTCACAAACTAGTGAACCTGATTGAAGAAAGAATTAAAGAACAGACTGCTGAAGAGGCCAATGTGAAGCAAGTCAAAAGAAAGTGGGAGGAAAACGGTGATAAGAATCACCAATACAACAACAACAACAATTACAACAATAATCGCAAC
The DNA here is from genome assembly GCF_046630445.1 of Rutidosis leptorrhynchoides. NCBI lineage: Eukaryota > Viridiplantae > Streptophyta > Magnoliopsida > Asterales > Asteraceae > Rutidosis > Rutidosis leptorrhynchoides. The sequence goes on from NC_092336.1 coordinate 488,084,976, forward strand.
AATTATCCCAACAATCGCAACATCAATCGCAACTACAACAAACGGCCCAACAACAACAACAACAACAACAACAACAGCAACTACAACAATCATCCCAACAACAATAATAACCGCAATAACAACAACAATCAGAAGCAGCTATGCCAAAGGTGTGAAAAGTATCACTCGGGGTTCTGCACCAAATTTTGCAACAAGTGTAAAAGAAATGGTCATAGCGCGGCGAAGTGTGAGGTCTACGGACCAGGGGTTAATAGAACGAAAGGAACAAATGGTGTCGGAACGAGTAATGGCGGAGCAAGTAGTGTCGGAGCAAGTTATGCCAATGTAGTTTGTTATAAATGTGGAAAACCGGGCCACATTATTAGAAATTGCCCGAACCAGGAGAACACGAATGGACAAGGCCGCGGAAGAGTTTTCAATATTAATGCGGCAGAGGCACAGGAAGACCCGGAGCTTTTTACGGGTACGTTTCTTATTGACAATAAATCTGCTTACGTTTTATTTGATTCGGGTGCGGATAGAAGCTATATGAGTAGAGATTTTTGTGTTAAATTAAGTTGTCCATTGACGCCTTTGGATAGTAAATTTTTACTCGAATTAGCAAATGGTAAATTAATTTCAGCAGATAATATATGTCGGAATCGAGAAATTAAACTGGTTAGCGAAACATTTAAGATTGATTTGATACCAGTAGAGTTAGGGAGTTTTGATGTGATAATCGGTATGGACTGGTTGAAAGAAGTGAAAGCAGAGATCGTTTGTTACAAAAATGCAATTCGCATTATACGAAAAAAAGGAAAACCCTTAATGGTGTACGGAGAAAAGGGCAACACGAAGCTACATCTTATTAGTAATTTGAAGGCACAAAAACTAATAAGAAAAGGTTGCTATGCTGTTCTAGCACATGTCGAGAAAGTACAAACTGAAGAAAAGAGCATCAATGATGTTCCCATTGCAAAAGAATTTTCCGATGTATTTCCGAAAGAATTACCGGGATTACCCCCACATCGATCCGTTGAATTTCAAATAGATCTTGTACCAGGAGCTGCACCAATAGCTCGTGCTCCTTACAGACTCGCACCCAGCGAGATGAAAGAACTGCAAAGCCAATTACAAGAACTTTTAGAGCGTGGTTTCATTCGACCAAGCACATCACCGTGGGGAGCTCCTGTTTTGTTTGTCAAGAAGAAAGATGGTACATTCAGGTTGTGTATCGACTACCGAGAGTTGAACAAACTTACCATCAAGAACCGCTACCCACTAACGAGAATCGACGACTTATTTGATCAACTACAAGGCTCGTCTATTTATTCAAATATTGACTTACGTTCCGGATATCATCAAATGCGAGTAAAGGAGGATGATATTCCAAAAACTGCTTTTAGGACGCGTTATGGTCATTACGAGTTTATGGTTATGCCGTTTGGAATGACTAACGCACCAGCTGTGTTCATGGACCTTATGAACCGAGTGTGTGGGCCATATCTTGACAAGTTTGTCATTGTTTTCATCGATGACATACTTATTTACTCAAAGAATGATCAAGAGCACAAAGAACATTTGAGAAAAGTGCTAGAAGTATTGAGGAAAGAAGAATTGTACGCTAAATTTTCAAAGTGTGCATTTTGGTTGGAAGAAGTTCAATTCCTCGGTCACATAGTGAACAAAAAAGGTATTAAGGTGGATCCGGCAAAGATAGAAACTGTTGAAAAGTGGGAAACCCCGAAAACTCCAAAACACATACGCCAGTTTTTAGGACTAGCTGGTTACTACAGAAGGTTCATCCAAGACTTTTCCAGAATAGCAAAACCCTTGACTGCATTAACGCATAAAGGGAAGAAATTTGAATGGAAGGATGAACAAGAGAAAGCGTTTCAGTTATTGAAGAAAAAGCTAACTGCGGCACCAATATTGTCATTTCCTGAAGGGAATGATGATTTTGTGATTTATTGTGACGCATCAAAGCAAGGTCTTGGTTGTGTATTAATGCAACGAACGAAGGTGATTGCTTATGCGTCTAGACAATTGAAGATTCACGAGCAAAATTATACGACGCATGATTTGGAATTAGGCGCGGTTGTTTTTGCATTAAAGACTTGGAGGCACTACTTATATGGGGTCAAAAGTATTATATATACCGACCACAAAAGTCTTCAACACATATTTAATCATAAACAACTGAATATGAGGCAGCGTAGGTGGATTGAATTGTTGAATGATTACGACTTTGAGATTCGTTACCACCCGGGGAAGGCAAATGTGGTAGCCGATGCCTTGAGCAGGAAGGACAGAGAACCCATTCGAGTAAAATCTATGAATATAATGATTCATAATAACCTTACTACTCAAATAAAGGAGGCGCAACAAGGAGTTTTAAAAGAGGGAAATTTAAGGGATGAAATACCCAAAGGATCGGAGCAGCATCTTAATATTCGGGAAGACGGAACCCGGTATAGGGCTGAAAGGATTTGGGTACCAAAATTTGGAGATATGAGAGAAATGGTACTTAGAGAAGCTCATAAAACCAGATACTCAATACATCCTGGAACGGGGAAGATGTACAAGGATCTCAAGAAACATTTTTGGTGGCCAGGTATGAAAGCCGATGTTGCTAAATACGTAGGAGAGTGTTTGACGTGTTCTAAGGTCAAAGCTGAGCATCAGAAACCATCAGGTCTACTTCAACAACCTGAAATCCCAGAATGGAAATGGGAAAACATTACCATGGATTTCATCACTAAATTGCCAAGGACTGCAAGTGGTTTTGATACTATTTGGGTAATAGTTGATCGTCTCACCAAATCAGCACACTTCCTGCCAATAAGAGAAGATGACAAGATGGAGAAGTTAGCACGACTGTATTTGAAGGAAGTCGTCTCCAGACATGGAATACCAATCTCTATTATCTCTGATAGGGATGGCAGATTTATTTCAAGATTCTGGCATACATTACAGCAAGCATTAGGAACTTGTCTAGACATGAGTACTGCCTATCATCCACAAACTGATGGGCAGAGTGAAAGGACGATACAAACGCTTGAAGACATGCTACGAGCATGTGTTATTGATTTCAGAAACAGTTGGGATCGACATCTACCGTTAGCAGAATTTTTCTACAACAACAGCTACCATTCAAGCATTGAGATGGCGCCGTTTGAAGCACTTTATGGTAGAAAGTGTAGGTCTCCAATTTGTTGGAGTGAAGTGGGGGATATACAGATTACGGGTCCGGAGATTATACAAGAAACTACCGAGAAGATCATCCAAATTCAACAACGGTTGAAAATCGCCCAAAGTCGACAAAAGAGCTACGCTGACATTAAAAGAAAAGATATAGAATTTGAAATTGGAGAGATGGTCATGCTTAAAGTTGCACCTTGGAAAGGCGTTGTTCGATTTGGTAAACGAGGGAAATTAAATCCAAGGTATATTGGACCATTCAAGATTATTGATCGTGTCGGACCAGTAGCTTACCGACTTGAGTTACCTCAACAACTCGCGGCTGTACATAACACTTTTCACGTCTCGAATTTGAAGAAATGTTTCGCTAAAGAAGATCTCACTATTCCGTTAGATGAAAACCAAATCAACGAAAAACTCCAATTCATCGAAGAACCCGTCGAAATAATGGATCGTGAGGTTAAAAGACTTAAGCAAAACAAGATACCAATTGTTAAGGTTCGATGGAATGCTCGTAGAGGACCCGAGTTCACCTGGGAGCGTGAAGATCAGATGAAGAAGAAATACCCGCATCTATTTCCAGAAGATTCGTCAACACCTCCAACTGCTTAAAATTTCGGGACGAAATTTATTTAACGGCTAGGTACTGTAGTGACCCAAACTTTTCCATGTTTATATATATATTAAATGAAATGGTTATTTACATGATTAAGTGTTTCCAACATGTTAAGCAATCAAACTTGTTAAGACTTGATTAATTGAAATAGGTTTCATATAGACAATTGACCACCCAAGTTGACCGGTGATTCACGAACGTTAAAACTTGTAAAAACTATACGATGACATATATATGGTTATATATATAGTTAACATGATTTTATTATAAGTATGTATCTCATTAGGTATTTTAACAATGAGTTATATACATAAAAATGAGACTATTAATTTAAGAAACTCGAAAACGATATATATAACGATTATCGTTATAACAACGTCTTACTAGGTACATATGAATCATATTAAGATATTGATACACTTGGTTAATTATGTTAAATGATAAGTAAATATATTATTAAGTGTATTAACAATGAAATACATATGTAAAAATAAGACTACTAACTTAATGATTTCGAAACGAGACATATATGTAACGATTATCGTTGTAACGACATTTAACTGTATATACATCATACTAAGATATATTATATATCATAATATCATGATAATATAACAATTTAACATCTCATTTGTTATAATAAATAATGGGTTAACAACATTCAACAAGATCGTTAACCTAAAGGTTTCAAAACAACATTTACATGTAACGACTAACGATGACTTAACGACTCAGTTAAAATGTATATACATGTAGTGTTTTAATATGTATTTATACACTTTTGAAAGACTTCAATACACTTATCAAAATACTTCTACTTAACAAAAATTCTTACAATTACATCCTCGTTCAGTTTCATCAACAATTCTACTCGTATGCACCCGTATTCATACTCGTACAATACACAGCTTTTAGATGTATGTACTATTAGTATATACACTCCAATGATCAGCTCTTAGCAGCCCATGTGAGTCACCTAACACATGTGGGAACCATCTTTTGGCAACTAGCATGAAATATCTCATAAAATTACAAAAATATGAGTAATCATTCATGACTTATTTACATGAAAACAAAATTACATATCCTTTATATCTAATCCATACACCAACGACCAAAAACACCTACAAACACTTTCATTCTTCAATTTTCTTCATCTAATTGATCTCTCTCAAGTTATATCTTCAAGTTCTAAGTGTTCTTCATAAATTCTACAAGTTCTAGTTACATAAAATCAAGAATACTTTCAAGTTTGCTAGCTCACTTCCAATCTTGTAAGGTGATCATCCAACCTCAAGAAATCTTTGTTTCGTATAGTAGGTTATCATTCTAATACAAGGTAATAATCATATTCAAACTTTGGTTCAATTTCTATAACTATAACAATCTTATTTCAAGTGATGATCTTACTTGAACTTGTTTTCGTGTCATGATTCTGCTTCAAGAACTTCGAGCCATCCAAGGATCCGTTGAAGCTAGATCCATTTTTTTCTTTTCCAGTAGGTTTATCCAAGGAACTTAAGGTAGTAATGATGTTCATAACATCATTTGATTCATACATATAAAGCTATCTTATTCGAAGGTTTAAACTTGTAATCACTAGAACATAGTTTAGTTAATTCTAAACTTGTTCGCAAATAAAAGTTAATCCTTCTAACTTGACTTTTAAAATCAACTAAACACATGTTCTATATCTATATGATATGCTAACTTAATGATTTAAAACCTGGAAACACGAAAAACACCGTAAAACCGGATTTACGCCGTCGTAGTAACACCGCGGGCTGTTTTGGGGTAGTTAATTAAAAACTATGATAAACTTTGATTTAAAAGTTGTTATTCTGAGAAAATGATTTTTATTATGAACATGAAACTATATCCAAAAATTATGGTTAAACTCAAAGTGGAAGTATGTTTTCTAAAATGGTCATCTAGACGTCGTTCTTTCGACTGAAATGACTACCTTTACAAAAACAACTTGTAACTTATTTTTCCGACTATAAACCTATACTTTTTCTGTTTAGATTCATAAAATAGAGTTCAATATGAAACCATAGCAATTTTATTCACTCAAAACGGATTTAAAATGAAGAAGTTATGGGTAAAACAAGATTGGATAATTTTTCTCATTTTAGCTACGTGAAAATTGGTAACAAATCTATTCCAACCATAACTTAATCAACTTGTATTGTATATTATGTAATCTTGAGATACCATAAACACGTATACAATGTTTCGACCTATCATGTCGACACATCTATATATATTTCGGAACAACCATAGACACTCTATATGTGAATGTTGGAGTTAGCTATACAGGGTTGAGGTTGATTCCAAAATATATATAGTTTGAGTTGTGATCAATACTGAGATACGTATACACTGGGTCGTGGATTGATTCAAGATAATATTTATCGATTTATTTCTGTACATCTAACTGTGGACAACTAGTTGTAGGTTACTAACGAGGACAGCTGACTTAATAAACTTAAAACATCAAAATATATTAAAAGTGTTGTAAATATATTTTGAACATACTTTGATATATATGTATATATTGTTATAGGTTCGCGAATCAACCAGTGGCCAAGTCTTACTTCCCGACGAAGTAAAAATCTGTGAAAGTGAGTTATAGTCTTACTTTTAAAATCTAATATTTTTGGGATGAGAATACATGCAGGTTTTATAAATGATTTACAAAATAGACACAAGTACGTGAAACTACATTCTATGGTTGAATTATCGAAATCGAATATGCCCCATTTTAGTCTGGTAATCTAAGAATTAGGGAACAGACACCCTAATTGACGCGAATCCTAAAGATAGATCTATTGGGCCTAACAAACCCCATCCAAAGTACCGGATGCTTTAGTACTTCGAAATTTATATCATATCCGAAGGGTGCCCCGGAATGATGGGGATATTCTTATGTATGCATCTTGTTAATGTCGGTTACCAGGTGTTCACCATATGAATGATTTTTATCTCTATGTATGGGATGTGTATTGAAATATGAAATCTTGTGGTCTATTATTATGATTTGATATATATAGGTTAAACCTATAACTCACCAACATTTTTGTTGACGTTTTAAGCATGTTTATTCTCAGGTGATTATTAAGAGCTTCCGCTGTCGCATACTTAAATAAGGACGAGATTTGGAGTCCATGCTTGTATGATATTGTGTAAAAACTGCATTCAAGAAACTTATTTTGTTGTAACATATTTGTATTGTAAACCATTATGTAATGGTCGTGTGTAAACAGGATATTTTAGATTATCATTATTTGATAATCTACGTAAAGTTTTTTAAACCTTTATTGATGAAATAAAGGTTATGGTTTGTTTTAAAATGAATGCAGTCTTTGAAAAACGTCTCATATAGAGGTCAAAACCTCGTGACGAAATCAATTAATATGGAACGTTTTTAATCAATAAGAACGGGACATTTCATATACACTGGGTCGTGGATTGATTCAAGATAATATTTATCGATTTATTTCTGTACATCTAACTGTGGACAACTAGTTGTAGGTTACTAACGAGGACAGCTGACTTAATAAACTTTAAACATCAAAATATATTAAAAGTGTTGTAAATATATTTTGAACATACTTTGAGATATATGTATATATTGTTATAGGTTCGTGAATCAACCAGTGGCCAAGTCTTACTTCCCGACGAAGTAAAAATCTGTGAAAGTGAGTTATAGTCCCACTTTTAAAATCTAATATTTTTGGGATGAAAATACATGCAGGTTTTATAAATGATTTACAAAATAGACACAAGTACGTGAAACTACATTCTATGGTTGAATTATCGAAATCGAATATGCCCATTTTATTAAGTCTGGTAATCTAAGAATTAGGGAACAGACACCCTAATTGACGCGAATCCTAAAGATAGATCTATTGGGCCTAACAAACCCCATCCAAAGTACCAGATGCTTTAGTACTTAGAAATTTATATCATATCCGAAGGGTGTCCCGGAATGATGGGGATATTCTTAAATATGCATCTTGTTAATGTCTGTTACCAGGTGTTCACCATATGAATGATTTTTATCTCTATGTATGGGATGTGTATTGAAATATGAAATCTTGTGGTCTATTATTACGATTTGATATATATAGGTTAAACCTATAACTCACCAACATTTTTGTTGACGTTTAAAGCATGTTTATTCTCAGGTGAATACTAAGAGCTTCCGCTGTTGCATACTAAAATAAGGACAAGATTTGGAGTCCATGTTTGTATGATATTGTGTAAAAACTGCATTCAAGAAACTGATTTCGATGTAACATATTTGTATTGTAAACCATTATGTAATGGTCGTGTGTAAACAGGATATTTTAGATTATCATTATTTGATAATCTACGTAAAGCTTTTTAAACCTTTATTTATGAAATAAAGGTTATGGTTTGTTTTAAAAATGAATGCAGTCTTTGAAAAACGTCTCATATAGAGGTCAAAACCTCGCAACGAAATCAATTAATATGGAACGTTTTTAATCAATAAGAACGTGACATTTCAGTTGGTATCAGAGCGTTGGTCTTAGAGAACTAGAAAATTTGCATTAGTGTGTCTTATCGAATTTGTTAGGATGCATTAGTGAGTCTGGACTTCGACAGTGTTTTCTTTAAAAATGATTGCTTAACATTTTTGTTGGAAACTATATATTATTAACATGTATATATTATGTGATATATTCATCTCTTAACATGTTTGATATTGTGTGATAGATGTCTACCTCTAGCACAAATCCCATTGACTCACCTAATAATAACGAAGAGTCGAATATATATTGGACTGATTCACAAGTTCCCGAAGAAGAACCGGAAGAAGAATCAGAACCGGAAGAAGAATCAGAACTGGAAGAGGAGGAACCGGAGGAGGAAATAGAACCGGTGGGGGAAATAATAAAACGGTTAAGTAAAAGAAAATCCTCAACCAACCGACCAAGGTTAATTATGGTCAATGGTGTTTCCGTCAAGGAAGCAAAATATTGGGAGGATTGCCAATTCTCCGATGAATCGGATTCCGACGAGAATTCTGATGATGTTATAGAAATTACCCCAACTGAATTTAAAAAGGCAAAAGAAAATAATAAGGGAAAGGGCATAAAAATAGAGAAATCTAATTCCAACCCCGATGAACTTTATATGTATCGTCTGTAGTGACCCGAACTTTTCCATGTTTATATATATTAATTGAGATTGATGTTTACATGATTAAATGTTTCCAACATGTTAAGCAATCAAACTTGTTAAGACTTGATTAATTGAAATAGGTTTCATATAGACAATTGACCACCCAAGTTGACCGGTGATTCACGAACGTTAAAACTTGTAAAAAAACTATATGATGACATATATATGGTTATATATATAGTTAACATGATATTATGATAAGTAAACATATCATTAATTATATTAACAATGAACTACATATGTAAAAACAAGACTACTAACTTAATGATTTTGAAACGAGACATATATGTAACGTTTATCGTTGTAACGACATTTAATGTATATATATCATATTAAGAGATATTCGTACATCATAATATCATGATAATATAATAATTTAAAATCTCTTTTGTTATTATAAACATTGGGTTAACAACATTTAACAAGATCGTTAACCTAAAGGTTTCAAAACAACACTTACATGTAACGACTAACGATGACTTAACGACTCAGTTAAAATGTATATACATGTAGTGTTTTAATATGTATTTATACACTTTTGAAAGACTTCAATACACTTATCAAAATACTTCTACTTAACAAAAATGCTTACAATTACATTCTCGTTCAGTTTCATCAACAATTCTACTCGTATGCACCCGTATTCGTACTCGTACAATACACAGCTTTTAGATGTATGTACTATTGGTATATACACTCCAATGATCAGCTCTTAGCAGCCCATGTGAGTCACCTAACACATGTGGGAACCATCATTTGGCAACTAGCATGAAATATCTCATAAGATTACAAAAATATGAGTAATCATTCATGACTTATTTACATGAAAACAAAATTACATATCCTTTATATCTAATCCATACACCAACGACCAAAAACACCTACAAACACTTTCATTCTTCAATTTTCTTCATCTAATTGAACTCTCTCAAGTTCTATCTTCAAGTTCTAAGTGTTCTTCATAAATTCCAAAAGTTCTAGTTTCATAAAATCAAGAATACTTTCAAGTTTGCTAGCTCACTTCCAATCTTGTAAGGTGATCATCCAACCTCAAGAAATCTTTGTTTCTTACAGTAGGTTATCATTCTAATACAAGGTAATAATCATATTCAAACTTTGGTTCAATTTCTATAACTATAACAATCTTATTTCAAGTGATGATCTTACTTGAACTTGTTTTCGTGTCATGATTTTGCTTCAAGAACTTTGAGCCATCCAAGGATCCATTGAAGCTAGATCCATTTTTCTCTTTTCCAGTAGGTTCATCCAAGGAACTTAAGGTAGTAATGATGTTCATAACATCATTCGATTCATACATATAAAGCTATCTTATTCGAAGGTTTAAACTTGTAATCACTAGAACATAGTTTAGTTAATTCTAAACTTGTTCGCAAACAAAAGTTAATCCTTCTAACTTGACTTTTAAAATCAACTAAACACATGTTCTATATCTATATGATATGCTAACTTAATGATTTAAAACCTGGAAACACGAAAAACACCGTAAAACCGGATTTACGCCGTCGTAGTAACACCGCGGGCTATTTTGGGTTAGTTAATTAAAAACTATGATAAACTTTGATTTAAAAGTTGTTATTCTGAGAAAATGATTTTTATTATGAACATGAAACTATATCCAAAAATTATGGTTAAACTCAAAGTGGAAGTATGTTTTCTAAAATGGTCATCTAGACGTCGTTCTTTCGACTGAAATGACTACCTTTACAAAAACGACTTGTAACTTATTTTTCCGACTAGAAACCTATACTTTTTTTGTTTAGATTCATAAAATAGAGTTCAATATGAAACCATAGCAATTTGATTCACTCAAAACGGATTTAAAATGAAGAAGTTATGGGTAAAACAAGATTGGATAATTTTTCTCATTTTAGCTACGTGAAAATTGGTAACAAATCTATTCCAACCATAACTTAATCAACTTGTATTATATATTATGTAATCTTGAGATACCATAGACACGTATACAATGTTTCGACCTATCATGTCGACACATCTATATATATTTCGGAACAACCATAGACACTCTATATGTGAATGTTGGAGTTAGCTATACAGGGTTGAGGTTGATTCCAAAATATATATAGTTTGAGTTGTGATCAATACTGAGATACGTATACACTGGGTCGTGGATTGATTCAAGATAATATTTATTGATTTATTTCTGTACATCTAACTGTGGACAACTAGTTGTAGGTTACTAACGAGGACAGCTGACTTAATAAACTTAAAACATCAAAATATATTAAAAGTGTTGTAAATATATTTTGAACATACTTTGATATATATGTATATATTGTTATAGGTTCGTGAATCAACCAGTGGCCAAGTCTTACTTCCCGACGAAGTAAAAATCTGTGAAAGTGAGTTATAGTCCCACTTTTAAAATCTAATATTTTTGGGATGAGAATACATGCAGGTTTTATAAATGATTTACAAAATAGACACAAGTACGTGAAACTACATTCTATGGTTGAATTATCGAAATCGAATATGCCCCTTTTTATTAAAGTCTGGTAATCTAAGAATTAGGGAACAGACACCCTAATTGACGCGAATCCTAAAGATAGATCTATTGGGCCTAACAAACCCCATCCAAAGTACCGGATGCTTTAGTACTTCGAAATTTATATCATATCCGAAGGGTGTCCCGGAATGATGGGGATATTCTTATATATGCATCTTGTTATTGTCGGTTACCAGGTGTTCACCATATGAATGATTTTTATCTCTATGTATGGGATATGTATTGAAATATGAAATCTTGTGGTCTATTGTTACGATTTGATATATATAGGTTAAACCTATAACTCACCAACATTTTTGTTGACGTTTTAAGCATGTTTATTCTCAGGTGATTATTAAGAGCTTCCGCTGTCGCATACTTAAATAAGGACAAGATTTGGAGTCCATGCTTGTATGATATTGTGTAAAAACTGCATTCAAGAAACTTATTTTGTTGTAACATATTTGTATTGTAAACCATTATGTAATGGTCATGTGTAAACAGGATATTTTATATTATCATTATTTGATAATCTACGTAAAGCTTTTTAAACCTTTATTGATGAAATAAAGGTTATGGTTTGTTTAAAAATGAATGCAGTCTTTGAAAAACGTCTCATATAGAGGTCAAAACCTCGCAACGAAATCAATTAATATGGAACGTTTTTAATCAATAAGAACGGGACATTTCAGTTGGTATCCGAGCGTTGGTCTTAGAGAACCAGAAAATTTGCATTAGTGTGTCTTATCGAGTTTGTTAGGATGCATTAGTGAGTCTGGACTTCGACCGTGTTTTCTTTAAAAATGATTGCTTAACATTTTTGTTGGAAACTATATATTTTTAACATATGAATATTATGTGATATATTAATCTCTTAACGTGTTTGATATTATGTGATAGATGTCTACCTCTAGAACAAGTCCCATTGACTCACCTAATAATAATGAAGAGTCAAATGTAAATTGGAATGATTTGTGGACTGATTCACAAGTTCCCGAAGAGGAACCGGAAGAAGAGTCGGAACCGGAAGAAGAATCGGAACCGGAAGAAGAATCGGAACCGGATGAAGAAATAGAACCGGTGGGGGAAATAATAAAACGATTAAGTAAAAGAAAATCCTCAACCAACCGACCAAAGTTAATTATGGTCAATGGTGTTTCCGCCAAGGAAGCAAAATATTGGGAGGATTACCAATTCTCCGATGAATCGGATTCCGACGAGAATTCCGATGATGTTATAGAAATTACCCCAACTGAATTTAAAAAGGCAAAAGAAAATAATAAGGGAAAGGGCATAAAAATAGAGAAATCTAATTCCAACCCCGATGAACTTTATATGTATCGTCAACCCCCGAAGTCCTTAAGTTGTAACAATGACCCGGGAACCTCTAAACCACCAGGTTTTTCTAAACCAATGTGGACAACGACGGCTCGTATTAGGGGAACATCATATATCCCTAGAAACTTGGCAAAACGAACCAAAACCGAAGAAGAAGAAACGAGCGAGTCGGAATAAGATAGTTGTATTCGTGTGGTGTAATATATGGAATATAGTGTTCTTATGCTTTATGATATATGTAAAAATTGCTTGTATTAATAAGTATTTTTTTTATGAATCTAACTCTTGTCTATTTTACAGTTTAAAAACACAAAATGGATAGACAACCCAATATTTTAAGAGACCTACCCGGAGACATGATTGATGAAATCTTGTCTAGAGTCGGCCAGAATTCTTCGGCACAACTATTTAAGGCGAGATTAGTTTGTAAGACATTCGAAGAACGTTCCAAGAATGTCTTGGTTTATAAGAGACTTTCGTTTGAAAGATGGGGGATATCACATTGGGAAACCCATAAGTTACGATGTGTTTACTTTGACGCATATATTGCGGGGAACCCAAATGCTATTTTACGCAACGGGTTAAGAAATTATTTTGACTCAATATATCCGAATATTGGACTTCGTGATTTAGAAAAAGCGGCTAACATGCAACATAAAGAAGCATGTTATGCTTACGGATTAGTAATGTTCGCTTCTCACCAAAGTGAGAACAAGAACATCGGGCTACAACTATTAAACAAAACGTTTCCACAAGTGACGGAGTCGGTAATTGGGGTAAGAAATGAGGTTTTTAGATTATTACGGGACTGTTGGACATTACGTAACCCTCGTCCCTTTGATGACGTTACAACACGCTGTCTTATCAACGGCCATAACGGTTATGTTGCACAAGACCAAGGATGGGAAGTAGTCCTAGTAAAACCAGAATGCATGACTTGTTTCTGGACGTATGAATTACGTGTCTTTATTGCCTTTGCTGAACGACTTGTGTACTAGCTAGAATTGTCTTCACAACTATCTTGTATCAAAGTTATTGTGTGCTATATTTCATGCTTTATGTAAAATAAGCGGTATTGTAAGTTTGTAAAATATTGTATAAAAGTTTGAACGCGAAATATTATTATAATCAGTTTTTCATATAGAATTGTAGTAGTTGAATTGTATATTAGCTACTAAGTATGAACTTAACGGGTAGGTACTACCCGAATTTAAACTTATAAAACGCTAATATGAAGAAAAAGCTTTTATAAATGAGTTCATATTATGCTACGAAATACTATTAACTACTCTTAATATTCTGTATGATTAACTTGTTCCATTTAACTATTTTGAAGGAAATGGCACCGACTACTCGACACACCGTGAATATGAATGAAGAGGAATTCCGTACTTTTCTAGCTTCAAACATAGCCGCAGTACAGGCTGCGCTACATACCAACAATAACCTTGGATCTAGCAGTACAGGAAATCGTGTAGGATGCACCTACAAAGAATTCACTGCCTGCAAACCTTTGGAATTTGATGGAACCGAAGGACCGATCGGATTGAAACGGTGGACCGAGAAGGTTGAATCGGTGTTTGCCATAAGTAAGTGTACTGAAGAGGACAAAGTGAAGTACGCTACGCATACCTTCACAGGTTCTGCGTTAACATGGTGGAATACCTATCTAGAGCAAGTGGGACAAGATGATGCGTACGCACTACCGTGGTCAGCATTCAAGCACTTGATGAACGAGAAGTACCGTCCCAGAACCGAGGTCAATAAGCTCAAGACAGAACTTAGAGGGTTACGAACCCAAGGATTTGATATTACCACGTACGAAAGACGATTCACAGAATTGTGCCTATTGTGTCCGGGAGCATTCGAAGATGAGGAAGAGAAGATCGACGCGTTTGTGAAAGGATTACCGGAAAGAATCCAAGAAGATATAAGTTCACACGAGCCCGACTCCATACAACAGGCATGTAGAATGGCTCACAAACTAGTGAACCAGATTGAAGAAAGAATTAAAGAACAGACTGCTGAAGAGGCCAATGTGAAGCAAGTCAAAAGAAAGTGGGAGGAAAACGGTGATAAGAATCACCAATACAACAACAACAGCAATTACAACAATAATCGCAACAATTATCCCAACAATCGCAACATCAATCGCAACTACAACAAACGGCCTAACAACAACAACAACAACAACAACAACAACAACAACAACAGCAACTACAACAATCATCCCAACAACAATAATAACCGCAACAACAACAACAATCAGAAGCAACTATGCCAAAGGTGTGAAAAGAATCACTCGGGGTTCTGCACCAAATTTTGCAACAAGTGTAAAAGAAATGGTCATAGCGCGGCGAAGTGTGAGGTCTACGGACCAGGGGTTAATGGAACGAAAGGAACAAATGGTGTCGGAACGAGTAATGGCGGAGCAAGTAGTGTCGGAGCAAGTTATGCCAATGTAGTTTGTTATAAATGTGGAAAACCAGGCCACATTATTAGAAATTGCCCGAACCAGGAGAACACGAATGGACAAGGCCGTGGAAGAGTTTTCAATATTAATGCGGTAGAGGCACAGGAAGACCCGGAGCTTGTTACGGGTACGTTTCTTATTGACAATAAATCTGCTTACGTTTTATTTGATTCGGGTGCGGATAGAAGCTATATGAGTAGAGATTTTTGTGCTAAATTAAGTTGTCCATTGACGCCTTTGGATAGTAAATTTTTACTCGAATTAGCAAATGGTAAATTAATTTCAGCAGATAATATATGTCGGAATCGAGAAATTAAACTGGTTAGCGAAACATTTAAGATTGATTTGATACCAGTAGAGTTAGGGAGTTTTGATGTGATAATCGGTATGGACTGGTTGAAAGAAGTGAAAGCGGAGATCGTTTGTTACAAAAATGCAATTCGCATTATACGAGAAAAAGGAAAACCCTTAATGGTGTACGGAGAAAAGGGCAACACGAAGCTACATCTTATTAGTAATTTGAAGGCACAAAAACTAATAAGAAAAGGTTGCTATGCTGTTCTAGCACACGTCGAGAAAGTACAAACTGAAGAAAAGAGCATCAATGATGTTCCCATTGCAAAAGAATTTCCCGATGTATTTCCGAAAGAATTACCGGGATTACCCCCACATCGATCCATTGAATTTCAAATAGATCTTGTACCAGGAGCTGCACCAATAGCTCGTGCTCCTTACAGACTCGCACCCAGCGAGATGAAAGAACTGCAAAGCCAATTACAAGAACTTTTAGAGCGTGGTTTCATTCGACCAAGCACATCACCGTGGGGAGCTCCTGTTTTGTTTGTCAAGAAGAAAGATGGTACATTCAGGTTGTGTATCGATTACCGAGAGTTGAACAAACTTACCATCAAGAACCGCTACCCACTACCGAGAATCGACGACTTATTTGATCAACTACAAGGCTCGTCTGTTTATTCAAAGATTGACTTACGTTCCGGGTATCATCAAATGCGGGTGAAAGAAGATGATATTCCAAAGACTGCTTTCAGAACACGTTACGGTCATTACGAGTTTATGGTCATGCCGTTTGGTTTAACTAATGCACCAGCTGTGTTCATGGACCTTATGAACCGAGTGTGTGGACCATACCTTGACAAGTTTGTCATTGTTTTCATTGATGACATACTTATTTACTCAAAGAATGACCAAGAACACGGTGAACATTTGAGAAAGGTGTTAGAAGTATTGAGGAAGGAAGAATTGTACGCTAAGTTTTCAAAGTGTGCATTTTGGTTGGAAGAAGTTCAATTCCTCGGTCACATAGTGAACAAAGAAGGTATTAAGGTGGATCCGGCAAAGATAGAAACTGTTGAAAAGTGGGAAACCCCGAAAACTCCGAAACACATACGCCAGTTTTTAGGACTAGCTGGTTACTACAGAAGGTTCATCCAAGACTTTTCCAGAATAGCAAAACCCTTGACTGCATTAACGCATAAAGGGAAGAAATTTGAATGGAATGATGAACAAGAGAAAGCGTTTCAGTTATTGAAGAAAAAGCTAACTACGGCACCTATATTGTCATTGCCTGAAGGGAATGATGATTTTGTGATTTATTGTGACGCATCAAAGCAAGGTCTCGGTTGTGTATTAATGCACCAAATGAAGGTGATTGCTTATGCGTCTAGACAATTGAAGATTCACGAACAAAATTATACGACGCATGATTTGGAATTAGGCGCGGTTGTTTTTGCATTAAAGACTTGGAGGCACTACTTATATGGGGTCAAAAGTATTATATATACCGACCACAAAAGTCTTCAACACATATTTAATCAGAAACAACTGAATATGAGGCAGCGTAGGTGGATTGAATTATTGAATGATTACGATTTTGAGATTCGTTACCACCCGGGGAAGGCAAATGTGGTAGCCGATGCCTTGAGCAGGAAGGATAGAGAACCCATTCGAGTAAAATCTATGAATATAATGATTCATAATAACATTACTACTCAAATAAAGGAGGCGCAACAAGGAGTTTTAAAAGAGGGAAATTTAAAGGATGAAATACCCAAAGGATCGGAGAAGCATCTTAATATTCGGGAAGACGGAACCCGGTATAGGGCTGAAAGGATTTGGGTACCAAAATTTGGAGATATGAGAGAAATGGTACTTAGAGAAGCTCATAAAACCAGATACTCAATACATCCTGGAACGGGGAAGATGTACAAGGATCTCAAGAAACATTTTTGGTGGCCGGGTATGAAAGCCAATGTTGCTAAATACGTAGGAGAATGTTTGACGTGTTCTAAGGTCAAAGCTGAGCATCAGAAACCATCAGGTCTACTTCAACAACCCGAAATCCCGGAATGGAAATGGGAAAACATTACCATGGATTTCATCACTAAATTGCCAAGGACTGCAAGTGGTTTTGATACTATTTGGGTAATAGTTGATCGTCTCACCAAATCAGCACACTTCCTACCAATAAGAGAAGATGACAAGATGGAGAAGTTAGCACGACTGTATTTGAAGGAAGTCGTCTCCAGACATGGAATACCAATCTCTATTATCTCTGATAGGGATGGCAGATTTATTTCAAGATTCTGGCAGACATTACAGCAAGCATTAGGAACTCGTCTAGACATGAGTACTGCCTATCATCCACAAACTGATGGGCAGAGCGAAAGGACGATACAAACGCTTGAAGACATGCTACGAGCATGTGTTATTGATTTCGGAAACAGTTGGGATCGACATCTACCGTTAGCAGAATTTTCCTACAACAACAGCTACCATTCAAGCATTGAGATGGCGCCGTTTGAAGCACTTTATGGTAGAAAGTGCAGGTCTCCGATTTGTTGGAGTGAGGTGGGGGATAGACAGATTACGGGTCCGGAGATTATACAAGAAACTACCGAGAAGATCATCCAAATTCAACAACGGTTGAAAACCGCCCAAAGTCGACAAAAGAGCTACGCTGACATTAAAAGAAAAGATATAGAATTTGAAATTGGAGAGATGGTCATGCTTAAAGTTTCACCTTGGAAAGGCGTTGTTCGATTTGGTAAACGAGGGAAATTAAATCCAAGGTATATTGGACCATTCAAGATTATTGATCGTGTCGGACCAGTAGCTTACCGACTTGAGTTACCTCAACAACTCGCGGCTGTACATAACACTTTCCACGTCTCGAATTTGAAGAAATGTTTTGCTAAAGAAGATCTCACTATTCCGTTAGATGAAATCCAAATCAACGAAAAACTCCAATTCATCGAAGAACCCGTCGAAATAATGGATCGTGAGGTTAAAAGACTTAAGCAAAACAAGATACCAATTGTTAAGGTTCGATGGAATGCTCGTAGAGGACCCGAGTTCACCTGGGAGCGTGAAGATCAGATGAAGAAGAAATACCCGCATCTATTTCCAGAAGATTCGTCAACACCTTCAACAGCTTAAAATTTCGGGACGAAATTTATTTAACGGGTAGGTACTGTAGTGACCCGAACTTTTCCATGTTTATATATATTAATTGAGATTGATGTTTACATGATTAAATGTTTCCAACATGTTAAGCAATCAAACTTGTTAAGACTTGATTAATTGAAATAGGTTTCATATAGACAATTGACCACCCAAGTTGACCGGTGATTCACGAACGTTAAAACTTGTAAAAAAACTATATGATGACATATATATGGTTATATATATAGTTAACATGATATTATGATAAGTAAACATATCATTAATTATATTAACAATGAACTACATATGTAAAAACAAGACTACTAACTTAATGATTTTGAAACGAGACATATATGTAACGTTTATCGTTGTAACGACATTTAATGTATATATATCATATTAAGAGATATTCGTACATCATAATATCATGATAATATAATAATTTAAAATCTCTTTTGTTATTATAAACATTGGGTTAACAACATTTAACAAGATCGTTAACCTAAAGGTTTCAAAACAACACTTACATGTAACGACTAACGATGACTTAACGACTCAGTTAAAATGTATATACATGTAGTGTTTTAATATGTATTTATACACTTTTGAAAGACTTCAATACACTTATCAAAATACTTCTACTTAACAAAAATGCTTACAATTACATTCTCGTTCAGTTTCATCAACAATTCTACTCGTATGCACCCGTATTCGTACTCGTACAATACACAGCTTTTAGATGTATGTACTATTGGTATATACACTCCAATGATCAGCTCTTAGCAGCCCATGTGAGTCACCTAACACATGTGGGAACCATCATTTGGCAACTAGCATGAAATATCTCATAAGATTACAAAAATATGAGTAATCATTCATGACTTATTTACATGAAAACAAAATTACATATCCTTTATATCTAATCCATACACCAACGACCAAAAACACCTACAAACACTTTCATTCTTCAATTTTCTTCATCTAATTGAACTCTCTCAAGTTCTATCTTCAAGTTCTAAGTGTTCTTCATAAATTCCAAAAGTTCTAGTTTCATAAAATCAAGAATACTTTCAAGTTTGCTAGCTCACTTCCAATCTTGTAAGGTGATCATCCAACCTCAAGAAATCTTTGTTTCTTACAGTAGGTTATCATTCTAATACAAGGTAATAATCATATTCAAACTTTGGTTCAATTTCTATAACTATAACAATCTTATTTCAAGTGATGATCTTACTTGAACTTGTTTTCGTGTCATGATTTTGCTTCAAGAACTTTGAGCCATCCAAGGATCCATTGAAGCTAGATCCATTTTTCTCTTTTCCAGTAGGTTCATCCAAGGAACTTAAGGTAGTAATGATGTTCATAACATCATTCGATTCATACATATAAAGCTATCTTATTCGAAGGTTTAAACTTGTAATCACTAGAACATAGTTTAGTTAATTCTAAACTTGTTCGCAAACAAAAGTTAATCCTTCTAACTTGACTTTTAAAATCAACTAAACACATGTTCTATATCTATATGATATGCTAACTTAATGATTTAAAACCTGGAAACACGAAAAACACCGTAAAACCGGATTTACGCCGTCGTAGTAACACCGCGGGCTATTTTGGGTTAGTTAATTAAAAACTATGATAAACTTTGATTTAAAAGTTGTTATTCTGAGAAAATGATTTTTATTATGAACATGAAACTATATCCAAAAATTATGGTTAAACTCAAAGTGGAAGTATGTTTTCTAAAATGGTCATCTAGACGTCGTTCTTTCGACTGAAATGACTACCTTTACAAAAACGACTTGTAACTTATTTTTCCGACTAGAAACCTATACTTTTTTTGTTTAGATTCATAAAATAGAGTTCAATATGAAACCATAGCAATTTGATTCACTCAAAACGGATTTAAAATGAAGAAGTTATGGGTAAAACAAGATTGGATAATTTTTCTCATTTTAGCTACGTGAAAATTGGTAACAAATCTATTCCAACCATAACTTAATCAACTTGTATTATATATTATGTAATCTTGAGATACCATAGACACGTATACAATGTTTCGACCTATCATGTCGACACATCTATATATATTTCGGAACAACCATAGACACTCTATATGTGAATGTTGGAGTTAGCTATACAGGGTTGAGGTTGATTCCAAAATATATATAGTTTGAGTTGTGATCAATACTGAGATACGTATACACTGGGTCGTGGATTGATTCAAGATAATATTTATTGATTTATTTCTGTACATCTAACTGTGGACAACTAGTTGTAGGTTACTAACGAGGACAGCTGACTTAATAAACTTAAAACATCAAAATATATTAAAAGTGTTGTAAATATATTTTGAACATACTTTGATATATATGTATATATTGTTATAGGTTCGTGAATCAACCAGTGGCCAAGTCTTACTTCCCGACGAAGTAAAAATCTGTGAAAGTGAGTTATAGTCCCACTTTTAAAATCTAATATTTTTGGGATGAGAATACATGCAGGTTTTATAAATGATTTACAAAATAGACACAAGTACGTGAAACTACATTCTATGGTTGAATTATCGAAATCGAATATGCCCCTTTTTATTAAAGTCTGGTAATCTAAGAATTAGGGAACAGACACCCTAATTGACGCGAATCCTAAAGATAGATCTATTGGGCCTAACAAACCCCATCCAAAGTACCGGATGCTTTAGTACTTCGAAATTTATATCATATCCGAAGGGTGTCCCGGAATGATGGGGATATTCTTATATATGCATCTTGTTATTGTCGGTTACCAGGTGTTCACCATATGAATGATTTTTATCTCTATGTATGGGATATGTATTGAAATATGAAATCTTGTGGTCTATTGTTACGATTTGATATATATAGGTTAAACCTATAACTCACCAACATTTTTGTTGACGTTTTAAGCATGTTTATTCTCAGGTGATTATTAAGAGCTTCCGCTGTCGCATACTTAAATAAGGACAAGATTTGGAGTCCATGCTTGTATGATATTGTGTAAAAACTGCATTCAAGAAACTTATTTTGTTGTAACATATTTGTATTGTAAACCATTATGTAATGGTCATGTGTAAACAGGATATTTTATATTATCATTATTTGATAATCTACGTAAAGCTTTTTAAACCTTTATTGATGAAATAAAGGTTATGGTTTGTTTAAAAATGAATGCAGTCTTTGAAAAACGTCTCATATAGAGGTCAAAACCTCGCAACGAAATCAATTAATATGGAACGTTTTTAATCAATAAGAACGGGACATTTCATCGTCAACCCCCGAAGCCCTTAAGTTGTAACAATGACCCGGGAACCTCTAAACCACCAGGTTTTTCTAAACCGTTGTGGAAAACGACAGCTCGTATTAGGGGAACATCATATATCCCTAGAAACTTGGCAAAACGAACCAAAACCAAAGAAGAAGAAACGAGCTAGTTGGAATAAGATAGTTGTATTCGTGTGGTGTAATATATGTAATATAGTGTGCTTATGCTTTATGATATATGTAAAAATTGCTTGTATTAATAAGTATTTTTTTTATGAATCTAACTCTTGTCTATTTTACAGTATAAAAAGACAAAATGGATAGACAACCCAATATTTTAAGAGACCTACCCAGAGACATGATTGATGAAATCTTGTCTAGAGTCGGTCAGAATTCTTCAGCACAACTATTTACAGCGAAATCAGTTTGTAAGACATTCAAAGAACGTTCCAAGAATGTCTTGGTTTATAAGAGACTTTCGTTTGAAAGATGGGGGATATCACATTGGGAAACCCATAAGTTACGATGTGTTTATTTTGACGCATATATTGCGGGGAACCCAAATGCTATTTTACGCAACGGGTTAAGAAATTATTTTGACTCAATGTATCTGAATATAGGACTTCATGATTTAGAAAAAGCGACTAACATGCAACATAAAGAAGCATGCTATGCTTACGGGTTAGTAATGTTCGCTTCTCACCAAAGTGAGAAAAAGAACATCGGGCTACAACTATTAAACAAAACATTCCCACAAGTGACGGAGTCGGTAATTGGGGTAATAAATGAGGTTTTTAGATTGTTACGGGACTGTTGGACATTACGTAACCCTCGTCCCTTTGACGACGTTACAACACGCTGTCTTATCAACGGCCATAACGGTTATGTTCCACAAGACTAAGGATGGGAAGTAGTCCTAGTAAAACCAGAATGCATGACTTGTTTCTGGACGTATGAATTACGTGTCTTTATTGCCTTTGCTGAACGACGTATGAATTACTTGTTTCTGGACGTATGAATTACGTGTCTTCATAGTCATGTGGGACTGTAAACCACCTTTCAAATGTGCACTTTGCTTTGGAAACTGAAAGTAAATCGGCTATTTGATTGCAAGTGTCGTTGACCTAAACCCGAGGCAACTGTGGATGACACACCCACCTTTAACCATGGTTCTATCATTACTATCATTGTTTATACCACCATATCAAAATCACTAATGTACAAAGTGTGATGAATAAAAAAGTGATTCATGTATGTTTTTATTTCAAGTTCTGTATTGCTTGAGCTCAAGCAACGCTCAAGTGTGGGGATATTATTTCGACTTACACCCTTACAACATTCGCTAACATGCCCTTATTATTAGAGTCGTGATAGTACTATATTTTACTTGATGTGGTAGCGTGGAGGTACGTGATAGTACTATATTTTACTACGAAATACGTTACAAAGTACACAAGTTTTAATTTATTTATAGAATGGATATACTTAAACGTTGCTACAACACTATAGGCAGTGTACCTAATCGTAGAGTAGTATAGTTTTTAGTAAGTCCGGTTCGTTCCACAGGGAGCGGGCTTATTGCACACTATATTTTTAAACAACTATATTTGTACAAAATATATATAATTATATATAATAATATAAAAAAGGGGGTTTACCGTTTAATGACCGGTTTGACGATTTTATATTTTAAGCGAAGCGTAAAGTAAATTTAATTAACAAAATAAAATAAATAACAAAAAAATATAAATGACGAATAATTAAAGGTGCGATGAAATATAAAATAAAATAATTATGCTTATTTAAACTTCCGTAATCATGATGTTTGACGTGTTGATTTTAGTTTATTCCCATGGGTTAATTGTCCTTTGTCCTAGATTATTTAATATGTCCATATGGATTTGTCCATAATAGTCCATCAGTCATAAATATAAAGAGCGAAAGCCTTCGTCAAATTATTCTTATTCCCGAAGTCAAATATTCCAACTAATTGGGGATTCGAATTGTAACAAGGTTTTAATACTTTGTTTAATGAATACACCAGGTTATCGACTGCGTGTAAACCAAGGTTTTACTACTTTGTTAACAATTACATCAATTACCCTTGAATGTAATTCACCCTTGTTTCAACAAGTCTATTAACTATTAATCCAGTTCCGTGTCCGGTAAAATGAATAATTATTGGTATTTATAGATATCCCGCCCACCGTACCCAGTCAAGCGTATGTGGTTATATATAAATACGTCAAATTATAAGTTTGTATATTAAATTAACAAGGTATTGTTTAGTTAATATAAAACCCATTAATAGCCCATAGTCTAATTTCCACAAGTGTCGTTCTTTTATCCAAACCCCAATTATGGTACAAAGCCCAATTACCCAATTTTAATATTTTTAGCCCAACATCATGATTACTTACGTATTAAATAAGCATAATAATAACTTAGCTACGAGACATTAAATTAAAAAGGTTGAACATAACTTACAATGATTAAAAATAGCGTAGCGTTACACGGACAGAATTTCGACTTACACCCTTACAACATTCGCTAACATACCCTTATTATTAGAATTTAAAATTAAAATTAAAATTAAAATATAAATTATATATATATATATATATATATATATATATATATATATATATATATATATATATATATATATATATATATATATATATATATATATATATATATATATACGTTTACATATATAGAGAGAGATTGATTTTTTTGGCTATATAAAACGTCGAATTGCGCTGGCTTTTATAGGCATTTTCGAAATTGGCTGCTCCGCAACTCGCGGCCTTTTTGGCCTTCAAACTCCACAACTAGCGGAGTTTGCTTTTACAGCTCACACAAGTTTGGATCTTCTTTGCCGACGATTTATTATATAAATATAATATATATATATATATATATATATATATATATATATATATAAAATTTATATAATTAATTAATTATATTATATTATATTTATATACATAGTTAACTTGTAATTTTTAGTCCGTTGCGTCGAGCGTTGAGAGTTGACTCTGGTCCCGGTTCTGGATTTTCGAACGTCCTTGCGTACAATTTAATATCTTGTACTTTGCGTTTTGAATCTTGTACTCTTGTAATTTCGAGACGTTTCTTATCAATAATTGGAACCTCTTTGATTGTATTTTGTACTTTTGAGCTTTTTGGTCGTTTGCGTCTTCAATTTGTTGAATCTGTCTTTTGTCTTCACCCTTTAATATTTAAACGAATATCACTTGTAAATAGAACAATTGCAACTAAAAGCTTGTCTTTCTTGAGGAATAATGCTATGAAATATATGTTCGTTTTTAGCATTATCAAATATTCCCACACTTGAGCGTTGCTTGTCCTCAAGCAATATAGTCTTGAAATACTAGAATCACTTCTTTATTCTTCACACTTTGTACATCAGTGATTTCTTTACGGCGGTATAAACAATGGTAATAACGATGTGGTTTATAGTCCCACATGACTATAAAATTTAGATTCATTAAGGAAATTGGATCTTTATGAAAATATTTAATCTTTTGAAACTTAAATCTAGCTTTTAACCTAGATAAGTTTTCTGGAATAACCCTTCACCGGTGTTTGCAAATTATTTTTGTGGGTTTTGTGGGTTTCAGATTTGAAAATTTTAGCTCAAAACTTGCGGTTTTGTGTCACCCACTTGCTAACCTTGTATTAGGAAAGCAACACGTCCAGTATACTTGCTCCGAATATTACCTTTCGATAAACTACCGTCCCGTTGTAAAGGAAAGCGTTGAACAAGCAACTGTTAAGGCAATGTCCCCTGACATGCTTTTAATTATGGTCTATAACATGTCGAACGCAATTACTATCCTTGGTAGGAGAAATAGTAAAGCTCACCCTTATAATATTCCGGTCTGGCACAAGGTCCTGTCTTTGACCATGTTATGCAACCACCGTTCTTACGGTTGACACCCGATTTGGTTCAGGTGACCTAATGAATTCCAGGTGAATTCCTAGGATTTTACGTTCAAAGGTAATGAACGCATTGAAAATGGGTTTTCAGAAAACAAATCGGTTTTAGTTTGATCAAAATATTTTCTTGTTCAAGCTCGAGTTTAGATATCATCGAATTCCATGAGTTTGTAATTCTCAATCTTTAAGGTCAATCTCAAGGATTGAGTAATATCAGGCTTAAAAGTTGATTTTTGATCTTTAAGAAGATTATCCTTTCTGGGGATCTGATTCATTAGTCTTATCCAGCTAATTTGCACGGTGTCCTCCCCATTTTACAAGATAAATCCTTCTCATGGTTAGGATAAATCTGATCACTTGGCGACCCTGTTTGATGCTGAGGTCCATAGATTTCCTGCTGATTTTAGAGATGACTTTTCTAGATTTTTCGTCAACCTACAGCTGGTCTGGATGACCACTTCATGACCTAAATCAAGAAGCGCGTTTCTTTTTTGGAAGA
Source organism: Rutidosis leptorrhynchoides (assembly GCF_046630445.1). Taxonomy (NCBI): domain Eukaryota; kingdom Viridiplantae; phylum Streptophyta; class Magnoliopsida; order Asterales; family Asteraceae; genus Rutidosis; species Rutidosis leptorrhynchoides. Next base: position 488,111,523 of record NC_092336.1, read on the forward strand.
CTTTACTTCCTTTTAATGATGGAATTGATTCATCGTGTAGATCCATCTTTTCTTTTCTTTCATCGGGTAAAATAGTTAATTTAGTCCAAAACAAAAGCACCTGCAATAAACTTTACAGAAACATGTGCTAGATAGTTTTTAATTGAATAACTAGGTACATTCTCCCCATACTTAAGATCATGCAATGCCCTCATTTGCATGAAATCAGACTCTAATTATAAATTCATGAGGGTGATTAGTGTAGAAAAGTGATTGAAAATACCCAGTTTGTAATTACAAAGCTCGTCGAATGATAGATGGCGCGCCTCAACGTTCATTCCTTCTTGTTTTATCACACATATTTTTCTTTAAAAACGGTTACTTTTCTGAACTGTTTGCTAATTTTTGAAAATGCGTCTTTTACCCTAAATTATCATGCATTTTTATTAATGAGTTATGCACTAACCCGAACCCCGAATTTAACGTTAAGTGGGGTTAGACTTCCCCACACTTAGCTGACGACATGTGAAGTCGGTAGAATGAGTTCCACGAATTAGAGTAGTGAGCCAGTTATTTACATCTCGGGTGGTGTATAATATATCAATGGATTTAAAGTTTAGACTCGCCCAATTGCCACTACTTAATTCTTTTTTAAGTGTAGCTTTTAGTAAATGGATATGTCTCTTTTCTGGTTTTTGGTCAAATGGATCGATATACACCGACATACTTATTTCTATAGGGTGGACAATTCCTAATATTTCCTTCCTTTTATTCTCAGGATCAAAGTTTTCACCTCTATTACCCAATTGGGTGAAATTCGAGGTGTCATTATCTATTACAGCTCATAGTTCATTTCCGGTGGATGACTCGTCTATTGAGAATATTGGGTTGGAAGGTTGTGGAATGGTGAAGTTCGGTTTGGCCTCGGGAGTAAAATTTTCAACGTTATCGTATTCCCAAGAGTACCAATTTTTCACCCTTACTTCTTCTTTATCCATTGATGGATCGATGATTTCGTCGGTAGAGGCTAATGTGTCGATATGTTGTGAAATTGGTAAAGCTGAATAAAAAGTGTCATCGGGATAATTGGTGATTTCGGAGCTCTCGAATTCATCAAAATTTGATGATATGAGATTTTCTTGCACAATACTCCTCAGATCAACAGGTGTGTAATCTGATAGAGTTTCAGCTTGCCTATTTACAAACTCTCTCATTTGTTCATTTTGAGCATTGAGTTCTTCGAGTTTGATTTTCATATTGTCTAATAAATTTTCAGACACGTAATTTTCCTCGTCTACTGGTTGTTGAGTTTGGAAATATTCTTGGGAATGATCCCAATTTGAATTGTATTCTTCATAATCATTCCATTCAGGTTCCGTGGGTGCGTAATTTTCCATAGGAACGTAATAATAACATTCCCATGTTGAGTGATAATCTCCACAGATTTCACAACCAGTTATTGTTTCGTCATTCGTGATCCAAGATTGACCGAACGAATTGTCATCAACACCCGTTTGAGAGTATTGATTTAATTGATTTTGGATATCAAAAAGATTTTCCATAGCCTTGTTTTCAAAATTTTCCATTTTATTGCGATGGCCAAATTTTAGCTACAATGTGGTGCATTTACTAATTATCCTATTAGTTATAAAAATAAAAAAACTTACATAAGTTGTCCAATTAATAGACTTTTCTGCTTTTGCCCACGTTTCGAATAGCCAAAAGATGCAGCAGGGAGCCAGAACCCTTTAAATCGGAAGCTCACAACTCAGCCACTAACAAATCCAACTATTACTACGAAGCAGAAAATTATCAACGTCCATTAATTTAACCACTTAAATAATTTTTCTTTCCGTTTGAGATATTAGATAAGAAATAGAAGAAATTTCTAAGTCCTAAAAACTAAAGCGTCGAGAAATAAGAAAGAAAAAGAATGCGCGTCGAAAACCGTCGAAAAATAAAAATAAGAAAGTAGCGAGTCGTGACTTAAAAGGCACTAAAATTTTAAAATCGTCGCAAAATTCTAAAGCACCTAAATCTTAGTCTAAAGAAATAGCACTTAAGGGATTTAACGGCAAAGCCTAAAAATCTAAGAATAAAAATAAGCTACGGCAAAATACTAGAACTTAAAACTAACTACGAACAATAAAGATACAAATATTACACTAAAAACATATACAAAATATAAAAATAAACTTAAAGTTGTAAAAAGTACAATTTTTATAAAAATATTATTTTTATATTTTTATTTTATAAAAGCTATTAATTTTACAATTTAATTAAACTAATTTAACTAAAAATACAAAATAAAAATAAAAACTAAATTATATAATAAAAATACCCGAATTAGGGTTTAATTTAAATAATAATAATAAAAACCCGTAATTAATGCGAAATTAGGGTTCTGTGTAACCCGTGTCAGACGGCTCCGCGAGTTGCGGTGATCCTAGTTCAAAACCTCCGCGGGTCGCGGGGTTTGAAAATTCAAATGAGACAGGTTTCGTTCGACAGGTTCAGTTTTATTTTTTATATATTTTTTTTCTTTTCTGTTTTTAATTTAATTAAAATATTTATATAAATTTAATAAAAGTTATATTCTAAAAACTAAAATAGAAATAAAATACTTTATAATTTTATAAAAATCTTAAAAATAGATTTATATATATATATTTTTTTCGGTTTTTTTTATTCGGTTTTTGATTTTATGTTTTAAATAAACACAAAATATTTAAATAAAGCTTATATTTTTATAAAATAAAAATAAAGAAACTTTATAAAACTTAAATATTTAACAAACTCTTAAAAATATTTACATTTTTGTTTTTCTTTTTATGTTTTCGAATATTTAAAACGTATTTTTACAAAAGCGTATTTTTATAAAAGTAAAAAATAATTTTTTTTTTATATTTAGCGTTGCGCTTACGGCTTTTAAGCTAGATTTTTGTTCCCCGGCAGCGGCGCCAAAAATACTTGATGTTTGCTATGCAGAGGTGTATATGAAATAGCTTTATTTTTACAACTAAATACTATTAAATACGATACAATTTTACACAAGATATTTAATAGTATTTAGTTGTAAAAATAAAGCTATTTCATATACACCTCTGTATAGCAAACATCAAGTATTTTTAATTACACAAGTTTTAATTATTTGTTTACAAATGGGATATACCTAAACTTTGCTACAACACTATAGGCAGTTTACCTAATCGTAGAGTAGTATAGTTTTTATTAAGTCCGGTTCGTTCCACAGGGAGCGGGCTTATTGCACACTATATCTTTAAACAACTATATTTGTACAAAATATATATAATTATATATAATAATATATAAAAGGGGGTTTACCGTTTAATGACCGGTTTGTCGATTTATATTTTAAACGAAGCGTATAGTAAATGACGATATTTAAATAACAATATAAAATAAATAACAATAATTAAAATGACAATAAATAAAAGTACGAGGAAATATGAAATAAAATATATTATGCTTATTTAAGCTTCTGTAACCATGATGTTTGACGTGTTGATTTTAAGTTTTATGCCCATGGGTTAATTGTCCTTTGTCCTGGATTATTTAATATGTCCGTCTGGTTTTTGTCCAAAACAGTCCATCAGTCATAAATATAAAGTGCGAGTGTCCTCGTCAAATTATCCTTATACCCGAAGTTAAATATTCCAACTAATTGGGGACTTAAACTGTAACAAGGTTTTAATACTTTGTTTAATAATTACACCAGGATATCGACTGCGTGTAACCCAAGGTTTTAATACTTTGTTATCAATTATGCTAAGTGTCCTTGTACATAATTTCACCCCTGTTTTAATAATTCCATAGACTATTAATCCATTCCCGTGTCCGGTTGTAAAGGAAAGCGTTGAACAAGCAACTGTTAAGGCAATATCCCCTGACATGCTTTTAATTATGGTCTATAACGTGTCGGATGTAGTGACCCAAACTTTTCCATGTTTATATATATTAATTGAGATTGATATTTACATGATTAAATGTTTCCAACATGTTAAGCAATCAAACTTGTTAAGACTTGATTAATTGAAATATGTTTCATATAGACAATTGACCACCCAAGTTGACCGGTGATTCACGAACGTTAAAACTTGTAAAAACTATATGATGACATATATATGGATATATATATATAGTTAACATGATACTATGATAAGTAAACATATCATTAAGTATATTAACAATGAACTACATATGTAAAAATAAGACTACTAACTTAATGATTTTTAAACGAGACATATATGTAACGATTATCGTTGTAAAGACATTTAATGTATATATATCATATTAAGAGATATTCATACATGATAATATCATGATAATATAATAATATAAAATCTCATTTGATATTATAAACATTGGGTTAACAACATTTAACAAGATCGTTAACCTAAAGGTTTCAAAACAACACTTACATGTAACGACTAACGATGACTTAACGACTCAGTTAAAATGTATATACATGTAGTGTTTTAATATGTATTTATACACTTTTGAAAGACTTCAATACACTTATCAAAATACTTCTACTTAACAAAAATTCTTACAATTACATCCTCGTTCAGTTTCATCAACAATTCTACTCGTATGCACCCGTATTCGTACTCGTACAATACACAACTTTTAGATGTATGTACTATTGGTATATACACTCCAATGATCAGCTCTTAGCAGCCCATGTGAGTCACCTAACACATGTGGGAACCATCATTTGGCAACTAGCATGAAATATCTCATAAAATTACAAAAATATCAGTAATCATTCATGACTTATTTACATGAAAACAAAATTACATATCCTTTATATCTAATCCATACACCAACGACCAAAAACACCTACAAACACTTTCATTCTTCAATTTTCTTCATCTAATTGATCTCTCTCAAGTTCTATCTTCAAGTTCTAAGTGTTCTTCATAAATTCTACAAGTTCTAGTTACATAAAATCAAGAATACTTTCAAGTTTGCTAGCTCACTTCCAAACTTGTAAGGTGATCATCCAACCTCAAGAAATCTTTGTTTCTTACAGTAGGTTATCATTCTAATACAAGGTAATAATCATATTCAAACTTTGGTTCAATTTCTATAACTATAACAATCTTATTTCAAGTGATGATCTTACTTGAACTTGTTTTCGTGTCATGATTCTGCTTCAAGAACTTCGAGCCATCCAAGGATCCGTTGAAGCTAGATCCATTTGTCTCTTTTGCAGTAGGTTTATCCAAGGAACTTAAGGTAGTAATGATGTTCATAACATCATTCGATTCATACATATAAAGCTATCTTATTCGAAGGTTTAAACTTGTAATCACTAGAACATAGTTTAGTTAATTCTAAACTTGTTCGCAAACAAAAGTTAATCCTTCTAACTTGACTTTTAAAATCAACTAAACACATGTTCTATATCTATATGATATGCTAACTTAATGATTTATAACCTGGAAACACGAAAAACACCGTAAAACCGGATTTACGCCGTCGTAGTAACACCGCGGGCTATTTTGGGTTAGTTAATTAAAAACTATGATAAACTTTGATTTAAAAGTTGTTATTCTGAGAAAATGATTTTTATTATGAACATGAAACTATATCCAAAAATTATGTTTAAACTCAAAGTGGAAGTATGTTTTCTAAAATGGTCATCTAGACGTCGTTCTTTCGACTGAAATGACTACCTTTACAAAAACAACTTGTAACTTATTTTTCGACTATAAACCTATACTTTTTATATTCAGATTCATAAAATAGAGTTCAATATAAAACCATAGCAATTTGATTCACTCAAAACGGATTTAAAATGAAGAAGTTATGGGTAAAACAAGATTGGATAATTTTTCTCATTTTAGCTACGTGAAAATTGGTAACAAATATATTCCAACCATAACTTAATCAACTTGTATTGTATATTATGTAATCTTGAGATACCATAGACACGTATACAATGTTTCGACCTATCATGTCGACACATCTATATATATTTCGGAATAACCATAGACACTCTATATGTGAATGTTGGAGTTAGCTATACAGGGTTGAGGTTGATTCCAAAATATATATAGTTTAAGTTGTGATCAATACTAAGATACGTATACACTGGGTCGTGGATTGATTCAAGATAATATTTATCAATTTATTTCTGTACATCTAACTATGGACAACTAGTTGTAGGTTACTAACGAGGACAACTGACTTAATAAACTTAAAACATCAAAATATATTAAAAGTGTTGTAAATATATTTTTAACATACTTTGATATATATGTATATATTGTTATAGGTTCGTGAATCAACCAGTGGCCAAGTCTTACTTCCCGACGAAGTAAAAATCTGTGAAAGTGAGTTATAGTCCCACTTTTAAAATCTAATATTTTTGGGATGAGAGTACATGCAGGTTTTATAAATGATTTACAAAATAGACACAAGTACGTGAAACTACATTCTATGGTTGAATTATCGAAATCGAATATGCCCCTTTTTATTAAGTCTGGTAATCTAAGAATTAGGGAACAGACACCCTAAGTGACGCGAATCCTAAAGATAGATCTATTGGGCCTAACAAACCCCATCCAAAGTACAGGATGCTTTAGTACTTCGAAATTTATATCATATCCGAAGGGTGTCCCGGAATGATGAGGATATTCTTATATATGCATCTTGTTAATGTCGGTTACCAGGTGTTCACCATATGAATGATTTTTATCTCTATGTATGAGATGTGTATTGAAATATGAAATCTTGTGGTCTATTATTATGATTTGATATATATAGGTTAAACCTATAACTCACCAACATTTTTGTTGACATTTTAAGCATGTTTATTCTCAGGTGATTATTAAGAGCTTCCGCTGTCGCATACTTAAATAAGGACGAGATTTGGAGTCCATGCTTGTATGATATTGTGTAAAAACTGCATTCAAGAAACTTATTTTGTTGTAACATATTTGTATTGTAAACCATTATGTAATGGTCGTGTGTAAACAGGATATTTTAGATTATCATTATATGATAATCTACGTAAAGCTTTTAAACCTTTATTGATGAAATAAAGGTTATGGTTTGTTTTAAAATGAATGCAGTCTTTGAAAAACGTCTCATATATAGGTCAAAACCTCGCAATGAAATCAATTAATATGGAACGTTTTTAATCAATAAGAACGGGACATTTCATCGGATGCAATTACTATCCTTTGTAGGAGCAATAGTAAAGCTCACCCTTATAATTTTTCGGTCTGGCATAAGGTCCTGTCTTTAACCATGCTATGCAACCACCGTTCTTACGGTTGACACCCGATTTGGTTCAGGTGACCTAATGAATTCCAGGTGAATTCCTAGGATTTTACGTTCAAAGGTAATGAACGCATTGAAAATGGGTTTTTAGAAAACAAATCGGTTTGTAATTTTGATCAAAATATTTTCTCGTTCAAGCTCGAGTTTAGATATCATTGAATTCCATGAGTTTGTAATTCTCAATCTTTAAGGTCAATCTCTAGGATTGAGTAATATCAGTCTTTAAAGCTGATTTTTGATCTTTAAGGAAATTATCCTTTCTGGGGATCTGATTCATTAGTCTTGTCAAGCTAATTTGCACGGTGCCCCCCATTGTACAAGACAGATCCTCTCATGGTTAGGATAAGTTTGACCACTTGGCGACCCTGTTTGATGCTAAGGTCCGTGGATTTCCTGCTAATTTTAGAGATGACTTTTCTAGGTTTTTCGTCAACCTACAGCTGGTCTGGACGACAACTTCATGATCTAAATCAAGAAGCGCGTTTCTTTTTCGGAAGACTTTACTTCCTTTTAATGATGGAATTGATTCATCGTGTAGATCCATCCCTTCTTTTCTTTCATTAGGTAAAACAGTTAATTATCGTCCAAAACAAAAGTATTTTCAATTATTTGTACAAAAATGTGTGATATATATTTTGAATAACTTGGTTAAAATTTCCCACACTTGGCTTTTATTTTCTTTTCTTTGCCTTTTTATTTTCCTCTATTCCATTCTTAAATGAATTCTAATATTTTGGGTTGTTTCTCAATTTATGTCCTTTCCGAGGTAACGACAATTTCGGTGTTAACACCTAGTTTTATCGTTCATAAATATGTATAAATATGATTTTGAGTTCATTTAGTTGAAAATTTTGAAAAATTTTACTAGAATTGGGTAGTCAGTATATAAGACTAGGGCTGTTCTTTATTATCAGAGAGCACTAGATTCTAATACAACTACTGCTTTACTAGTATTTCTAATGGTAACCAAGTGTATAAAGTAAAAATTTTAAAATCCGAAAGAATTTAACCCCTTCCCACACTTAAGATCTTGCAATGCCCTCATTTGCAAGAAATCAGTAACAATTTAAATTATTGAGGGTGATTAGCGTAGAAAAATGATTAAATTTTACCAAAGTTTCCAAACATATTGTTGTTTGTGTTGAATGATAAATGGTGCACATCATTTGTTCATTCCGTCTTGTCGTTAAAATTAGTTGCTTTTGCTGAACTTAATGCCAGTCTTTGAAAATGCGTTATTTTACCCTGTTGTGTACATAAGATAAACTGCAAACATATATACATATTTTTAAAGTTTGGTATATTACCCCACATTCAAAAATTATTAATATCTAATAATAAAAGTTAGAAAATTATAAAAACTATTACAATATCAACATAAGTGCTAAATGTAGTAACATTACAAAAATAAAATAAATAAAACTAAATAAACTAGGGTTGTTACTGATACCAGTAGGGGTTCCATGTATAACCGTATGTGTTATAGAATGCTTCAGCTGGGTTATAAGTAGGATACGGTGGTTGGATCTCTATAGACCAGGGAGGAAATACGGGCGTTGGAGTAGGAACATAGTTTCTATCTACATGTTGGCAATGAGCTATGATTTGGTTTTGATGAACTTGCCAATCTTCAAATGCTCGATGTCTAGCATTTTCATACTCTTGTGAAGCTATAAACCTTTGCATTTCTGTCATTTCATTTCCCCCTCCCACATTACATGGCTGTTGATTTCTCTCAACCTGTGGATGTCTTCCATTATATCTTACTGCGGCGTTATTTCGCCTCTTCAAAACCTTAGCACCATGATATACATTTAAACCAATTGTATCGTGGGGTTCTGGTTCTTCGATTAATAATCCCCCCCTCCCCCCCGACTTATATCCACATTGAGATACTCAGCAATTAATGTAATAAATATACCACCTCCTATTATACTGTGTGGTCTCATCCCCCTAACCATAGCTGATAAATAATAACCCACACAATAAGGTATACTTACAGCGCTTTGTGGGTCTCGAATACACATGTGGTAAAACAAATCCTGTTCATTTACCTTTTCCTTATTTTTACCTCGCTGTGTAATCGAGTTCGCTAGAAACCTGTGAATTACTCTTAACTCAGCTCTATCTATATCCAAATAAGAGTAATTTCCCCCTTTAAATCGGTGATGGCTAGTCATTTGACTCCATACACCATGCGTATCAAAATTTTCATCAATCTTCCTACCATTTAATATCAACCCTCGACAATCGGCAGATGCTAGCTCCTCAGGATTATATATACGTAAGGCCTGAGCCATGTCTAGTAGAGACATGTTGCGCATCGAACCTCCTAACAAAAATCTAATAAAAGTTCGATCGATTAAACTAGCTACCCGATCATTTATTTCTATACTACACAATAATTCTTCACACCATACTTTATATACAGGCCTACGCATGTTGAATAATCGTACCCAATCGTTAAAAGTAGAATTACCATACCTCTGTGTAAGTAATTCTCTAATTGGCTCGGCCAATTCTACGACTTCTAACGGTTCCCATTCTATGACCCTAAGTACTTCTACAGCTTTAGAATGAAGAGTGTGCAAGCCCCTTTGGTATTTTGGATAATCTATCCAACGTCTGTCTAATCTCAAGTTCGGGTGCAAATCTTCCACGTGCATATCTGAAAATGTCATAACTGGATGAGGTATATCTTGTTTGTAATAGTTATCAATATCCTGTTGTTCCGCATTCTCAGGAGGAGCAATGCGAGCTTGGGATGAAGATTCACCCCTTTCAGTCTGCAAAACACATCAAACACAATTTTTGTGCATCCAAATATGCATTAGTGTCAGCAAAATCATCAATCAAAATAATTACAATGACATGTTCAATTTATATCAAACTTATGCCCATTTTCATATTTTTATCAAATCTACACTTTTTCAAATAAGCATATACGAAAATGTTCACCAAGTTCATAAGCATTCAACTCAAATAACATGTTAAAATAATCATTATTAGCAATTAAACAAGTTTCAAATGGCATTATCTCTCAAAAATCAAGTTCATGAATTTTAGACTTGAAAAAGTCCACTTTAATTCTCAAAAATCATGTTTAGGCTCAAAGTTTGGATCATTTAACTACCTGAACATGTTACACTACTTAATTTAGCAATAATTCATGACAAAAATCGGCCATAACCTGTTTATATCAAAAAGCCCCAAATTGCTCAAGAACACAAACCCTAGATTACTCAAAATTTGAAGTTTAAAGCTTCTAATCATGTTAAATAGCATCAATCTAGGTTATACAAGCATAATACATAAGCAATTTAAGCATAATAACACTAAAAAGCATCAAAATCGAATTGGGTATAAAATTGTTCAAGAACACTAATTTTCGGATTAAAGGGTGTTTTGATGTAGAAATTTACCATTTTCCTTGAGTAATTCCTTGATAGCATCCTTCTCAACATGATTTTGTAAAAGATTTGATGAAAAATGGCCAAAAAATTAGATTTTTGTGTGTGTTTTTCGTTGGTTTTTCGCAGTATTTTGGTGTGGTTGTGTGGACTGATCTGTTTCTGCCGTTTTATTTTTTTTCTGGATTTTGTAACCTCCGCGAGTCGCAGCACTTTTGTTCTTCAAACTCCGCAAGTCGCGGAGTTTGACCCTTTTTTTTTTTTTATAAAAACCTTAACTTATAAAACAATTAATTAATTAATTTTAAAATTTTGTTTCCTTTGTTATTTAGGACGAGGTCGTTTCGGAACGATGTCCTAGTCCGTCCCTCGACAAAATTTTAAAATTTGTCCTTTTGAAGTGTGGTTTTAAAAGCAAAGATTTTTGGGTTTTTTTTTTAATGTTTGTGCCATACTTTAATTCAATAAGATTAAAAATAATGATAATAAAAGTTCTCGTCCCTCCCTCGGGTAAAGCAATTTAGGTTCAAAGACCTAGTCTTCAACTTACGACGAATTTTAAAAATCATATTTTTAACTTAGCGAAAAAAAGTAAATTTTTTTTTTTAAATTCACACCAAACTTAAATTTAAAATGCATAAAATTAAAAATTCAAACCAAACTTAAATTTAAAATGCATAAAATTAAAAATTCACACCAAACTTAAATTTAAAATGCATAAAATTAAAAATTCACACCAAACTTAAATTATATTTTTGTTTTTATACATACAAACTTATATTAAAAATATTAATTTTCCAAATATTTACAATTTTAAATATATTGATTTAAAAAGTTTACAATATCAATTTAAGATTTATATATTAATTTTAAAAACAAAGTAAAAATAAAATTAAAAATCTTTTTGGCTTTTATCCCACTTTAATCAATCAAATATTATCAAAAATATGCGCCCCTCTTTTCGGTAAAGTAATTTCGGTTCCATGACCTAATTTAACTCATGACGAATTTTTGAAATATTTTGGGTTGATTGATTAAAGATATTTATATCTTAAGAATAAACGTTAAATTTCGCAGTGATGTAATAAATTTTTGTATGATATCAATAATTTTGGTCGCAAGACCTAATTTTATTGAATACCAATTTAATACTTTATAGCGAACAAATTAGCGTTTATTATCAAAAGGTTAAAAATAAAAATAAAAATAAAAATAAAAACTTTACAGACTTACCTGTGAAATATATTTCTTAGTGATATGCTCTAGCCCACTCATAAGATAGTCGGACTAATTGATTTTCCATGGCTACATAGGCGTAACCTCGAGCATTTAATGTTTTTTCTTCTAAACATATGAACGGTCCATTTCTGCATAAAGTAACAAATTCGGTGTTTGAATAGGTTTGATTATTTGAACATTTACCTTCGTGTGACCATTTTCCGCATTTGTGACATTTTTCAAGGTGTCGTGCTCTTCTTTTCGCTGCGGATTTTGATTTTCCTTTACCAAATTGTGACTTATTATCTTCGCATCTGGATTCTTTTCTTACTCCGTCCAATTTACCTCTGATTAATGATACTATTTCACTTAGAAGTGTGTCATTATTACGTTTAGTGATCAAAGCGTGTAGCATTAGACCATGGTTCAGTTCACAGGAAGTCTTCATTTCGTAAAAACCTAAAAAAAATAAAAATTCAGAATGGGGGGAGAAGACTAGTTCTTTAGGGTCTGCTAGGGAAAGACCATTCGGGTTCCATTTTCGAGAACTACACGAAAACAGAAAATCTAACTCTAACAGAAATACATAAACCTCCCTACACTTAGTTGAAATTGTGATTAACATTATTTTCAATTGAATCATCAACAACTTGTATATCTTTGACTTTTACTTCAATCCATTTGTTGATTTCCTCCGTAGCTTTCACAAATTCAACTAACATCGCCTTTTCTTTTGGTGATAAATTGGATACTAATCGGTTACATAACTTAAAGTTTCCCTTAATCTTAGCATCGTGAATCCGTTTATAAAATTTCTTCGTTGAACTGTTAAAAATGGGTTCATCTAATTTCGTATCATCAACGGTATTATTTGTGATTGGATCATCATTAAGTGTTTCTTTATCTTCCCCACACTTATGCGTTTTTATTGGTCTAACAGTTTTGGTTGGTGGAGATCTAAACTTTCGGTTCACAAAGGTGATCGATGTATCACCATCCCTAAGTGTCATTCTACCTTCTCTTACATCAATGAATGCCTCGGTGGTTGCTAAAAATGGGCGACCTAGAATTAGAGGAATATCAAGGTTTTCCTCCATATTAATCACTATGAAGTTTGCAACAAAGGTCAAACTTCCCACGTTAACAAGTAAATTATTTGCTATTCCAACCGGGTGTTTAATAGTTTGGTCAAATGATTGAACACCTATTTTGGTTGGTTTTAATTTACCCATGCCTAATCTTTTGTATAAGGAAAGAGGCATAATATTTGCACTTGCTCCTAAATCTGCGAGTCCATTATATACAGCACCATCATTAAGCAAGCAAGAAATGATAAATTCACCCGGGTCTCCTGCTTTAGTAAGTCGAGTTGGTTTGTAAACCTTTTTCGGGTGTTCTTTTCTTAGTTCTTTCACTTCTATTTGAACTTCTTGTTCACATTTTTCTTCGTTTCTTGGAATGGGAGGTTTGTATAAGAATTCTTCTTCATTACTCAAATTTGACTCCTCCCTATATTCCAATTTTGATTTTTCATATGTTGTTGATAACATATTTATGTTTTCATTTTGAAGGTTTTCTTGGGTGGTGAAATTATGATTAACTTCATTGTCAACTTCCATCGGACCATGTATGTAATGTTTAACTCTGTGACCATTAACTTTAAATTCAATCCCATTTGAATTTATTAATTCTGCTGTTCCGTATGGGAAAACTCTTTTGACTATGAATGGTCCAGACCATCTTGATTTCAATTTTCCAGGAAATAGCTTGAATCGTGAATTGAAAAGAAAAACTCTGTCTCCTTCTTTAAATTCTTTTGAACTTCTGATTCTTTTATCATGCCATTTCTTTGTTCTTTCTTTATAGATTAACGAATTTTCGTATGCTTCATGTCTTAATTCTTCTAATTCGTTTAATTGACTTAACCGTAGACGTCCAGCTTCATGTAAATCAAGATTACATGTCTTCAAAGCCCAAAATGCTTTGTGTTCAATTTCTACTGGAAGATGACATGCTTTTCCATAAACGAGTTTAAAAGGTGTGGTTCCAATTGGAGTTTTGTAGGCTGTTCTAAAAGCCCAGAGTGCATCCTCCAATTTAATGGACCATTCCTTCGGATTTGTTCCTACGATTTTCTCTAGAATACGTTTTAATGCTCGGTTGGTATTTTCAACTTGTCCACTTGTTTGTGGATGATATGCGGTGGAGATTTTATGAGTTACTCCATATCTTTTAAGAACTTTCTCAAGTTGATTATTACATAAATGAGTACCCCGATCACTTATTAAAGCTTTCGGTGTTCCAAACCTTGCAAAAAGACGTTTTAAAAAATTGACTACAACTCGTGCATCGTTAGTTGGGAGAGCTTGTGCTTCCGCCCATTTAGATACATAATCAATGGCTACGAGAATATATAGATTATTATGAGATTTTGGAAATGGACCCATAAAGTCAATACCCCAAATGTCAAATACTTCACATACTTGAATGACATTTTGTGGCATTTGATCATGTTGACTTATTTTTCCGGCCCTTTGACATGCATCACAGGATTTGCAAAGAAGGTGTGCGTCTTTGTAAATTGTAGGCCAATAGAATCCAGCATCATAAACTTTTCTTGCTGTGAGTTGAGGCCCATAATGCCCTCCTGTTGGTCCTGTGTGACAATGGTTTAAGATTTTATTGGCTCCACATCGGCGTATTATTCCATCGGGACAACTTTTAAACAAATGTGGATCTTCCCAGAGATAGTGTTTTATATCACTGAAGAATTTCTTTCGTTTTTGGTATGATAATCCTTTTTCAAGGAATCCACAAACTAAGTAGTTTGCATAGTCTGCAAACCATGGAATTTCATTATAATCTATCTTCAATAGATATTCATCAGGAAAGTTGTCTTGTATGGCCGATTCATTTAGAACTTCTAATTCGGGATTTTCAAGACGAGAAAGATGATCAGCGGCGAGATTTTCTGCTCCTCTTTTATCTCGGATTTCAATATCGAATTCTTGTAAGAGTAAGATCCAACGGATTAATCTTGGTTTAGCATCTTGTTTCGAAAATAGGTATCTAAGAGCAGAATGGTCGGTATAGACCACCGTTTTAGCTAGAACGAGATATGATCGAAATTTGTCAAAAGCAAAGACAATAGCAAGGAGTTCTTTTTCAGTAGTTGTGTAATTCGTTTGTGCTCTTTGCTATTGTCTTTGCTTTTGACAAATTTCGATCATATCTCGTTCTGGCTAAAATGGTGGTCTATACCGACCATTCTGCTCTTAGATACCTATTTTCGAAACAAGATGCTAAACCAAGATTAATCCGTTGGATCTTACTCTTACAAGAATTCGATATTGAAATCCGAGATAAAAGAAGAGCAGAAAACCTCGCACGCCATCAAGTTTTTGGCGCCACTGTCGGGGATCGGCGAAACGCTATATTTTTTATTTATTTTTGTATAAATATATTTATATATATTTTTAGAAAAACAATATAAAATTTAAAAAAAAACACGTTTTTCAAACTCCACGACTCGCGGAGCCACCCTGACAGGCGCACCCAGGAACCCTACTTCGCATTTATTACGGAATAATATTAATTATTATTATTTTAAAACCCTAATTAGGTTTAATTAATTTAATATTTAATTTTTAGTTTTAATTAAATTTGTAATAATTACTTTTAATTAGTTTTATTATATATAAAAATTAATACTTTTATAAAATAATAATATAAAAATAATAATTTTATAAAAATTGTACTTTTTACAACTTTAAGTTTATTTTTATATTTTGTATTTTTTTTTTAGTGTAATATTTGTATCTTTATTGTTCGTAGCTAGTTTTAAGTTCTAGTATTTTGCCGTAGCTTATTTTTATTTTTAGATTTTTAGGCTTTGCCGTTAAATCCCTTAAGTGCTATTTCTTTAGACTAAGATTTAGGTGCTTTAGAATTTTGCGACGATTTTAAAATTTTAGTGCCTTTTAAGTCACGACTCGCTACTTTCTTATTTTTATTTTTCGACGTTTTTCGACGCGCATTCTTTTTCTTTCTTATTTCTCGACGCTTTAGTTTTTAGGACTTAGAAATTTTCTCTATTTCTTATCTAATATCTCAAACGGAAAGAAAAATTATTTAAGTGGTTAAATTAATGGACGTTGACAATTTTCTGCTTCGTAGTAATAGTTGGATTTGTTAGTGGCTGAGTTGTGAGCTTCCGATTTAAAAGGTTCTGGCTCCCTGCTGCATCTTTTGGCTATTCGAAACGTGGGCAAAAGCAGAAAAGTCTATTAATTGGACAACTTATATAAGTTTTTCTATTTTTATAACTAATAGGATAATTAGTAAATGCACCACATTGTAGCTAAAATTTGGCCATCGCAATAGAATGAAAAATTTTGAAAACAAGGCTATGGAAACTCTTTTTGATATCCAAAATCAATTAAATCAATACTCTCAAACGGGTGTTGATGACAATTCGTTCGGTCAATCTTGGATCACGAATGACGAAACAATAACTGGTTGTGAAATCTGTGGAGATTATCACTCAACATGGGAATGTTATTATTACGTTCCTATGGAAAATTACGCACCCACGGAACCTGAATGGAATGATTATGAAGAATACAATTCAAATTGGGATCATTCCCAAGAATATTTCCAAACTCAACAACCAGTAGACGAGGAAAATTACGTGTCTGAAAATTTATTAGACAATATGAAAATCAAACTCGAAGAACTCAATGCTCAAAATGAACAAATGAGAGAGTTTGTAAATAGGCAAGCTGAAACTCTATCAGATTACACACCTGTTGATCTGAGGAGTATTGTGCAAGAAAATCTCATATCATCGAATTTGGATGAATTCGAGAGCTCCGAAATCACCAATTATCCCGATGATACTTTTTATTCAGCTTTACCAATTTCACAACATATCGACACATTAGCCTCTACCGACGAAATCATCGATCCATCAATGGATAAAGAAGAAGTAAGGGTGAAAAATTGGTACTCTTGGGAATACGATAACGTTGAAAATTTTACCCCCGAGGCCAAACTGAACTTCACCATTCCACAACCTTCCAACCCAATATTCTCAATAGACGAGTCATCCACCAGAAATGAACTACGAGCTGTAATAGATAATGACACCTCGAATTTCACTCAATTGGGTAATAGAGGTTAAAACTTTGATCCTGAGAATAAAAGGAAGGAAATATTAGGAATTGTCCACCCTATAGAAATAAGTATGTCGGTGTATATCGATCCATTTGACCAAAAACCAGAAAAGAGACATATCCATTTACTAAAAGCTACACTTAAAAAAGAATTAAGTAGTGACAATCGGGCGAGTCTAAACTTTAAACCCATTGATATATTATACACCACCCGAGATGTAAATAACTGGCTCACTACTCTAATTCGTGGAACTCATTCTACCGACTTCACATGTCGTCAGCTAAGTGTGGGGAAGTCTAACCCCACTTAACGTTAAATTCGGGGTTCGGGTTAGTGCATAACTCGTTAATAAAAATGCATGATAATTTAGGGTAAAAGACGCATTTTCAAAAATTAGCAAACAGTTCAGAAAAGCAACCGTTTTTTGAAGAAAAATATGTGTGATAAAACAAGAAGAAATGAACGATGAGGCGCGCCATCTATCATTCGACGAGCTTTGTAATTACAAACTGGGTATTTTCAATCACTTTTCTACACTAATCACCCTCATGAATTTATAATTAGAGTCTGATTTCATACGAATGAGGGCATTGCATGATCTTAAGTGTGGGGAGAATGTACCTAGTTATTCAATTAAAAACTATCTTGAACATGTTTCTGTAAAGTTTATTGCAGGTGCTTTTGTTTTGGACTAAATTAACTATTTTACCCGATGAAAGAAAAGAAAAGATGGATCTACACGATGAATCAATTCCATCATTAAAAGGAAGTAAAGTCTTCCGAAAAAGACACGCGCTTCTTGATTTAGGTCAAGAAGTTGTCGTCCAGACCAGCTGTAGGTTGACGAAAAATCTAGAAAAGTTATCACTAAAATCAGCAGGAAATCCATGGACCTCAGCATCAAACAGGGTCGCCAAGTGGTCAGATTTATCCTAACCATGAGAAGGGTTTATCTTGTACAATGGGGGGGCACCGTGCAAATTAGCTTGATAAGACTAATGAATCAGATCCCCAGAAAGGATAATCTCCTTAAAGATCAAAAATCAGCTTTAAAGACTGATATTACTCAATCCTAGAGATTGACCTTAAAGATTGAGAATTACAAACTCATGGAATTCAATGATATCTAAACTCGAGCTTGAACGAGAAAATATTTTGATCAAAATTACAAACCAATTTGTTTTCTGAAAACCCATTTTCAATGCGTTCATTACCTTTGAACGTAAAATCCTAGGAATTCACCTGGAATTCATTAGGTCACCTGAACCAAATCGGGTGTCAACCGTAAGAACGGTGGTTGTATAGCATGGTCAAAGACAGGACCTTGTGCCAGACCGAAAAATTATAAGGGTGAGCTTTACTATTGCTCCTACAAAGGATAGTAATTGAGTCCGACACATTATAGACCATAATTAAAAGCATGTCAGGGGATATTGCCTTAACAGTTGCTTGTTCAACGCTTTCCTTTACAACCGGACACGGGAATGGATTAATAGTCTATGGAATTATTAAAACAGGGGTGAAATTATGTACAAGGACACTTGGCATAATTGATAACAAAGTATTAAAACCTTGGGTTACACGCAGTCGATATCCTGGTGTAATTATTAAATAAAGTATTAAAACCTTGTTACAGTTTAAGTCCCCAATTAGTTGGAATATTTAACTTCGGGTATAAGGATAATTTGACGAGGACACTCGCACTTTATATTTATGACTGATGGACTGTTATGGACAAAAACCAGACGGACATATTAAATAATCCAGGACAAAGGACAATTAACCCATGGGCATAAAACTTAAAATCAACACGTCAAACATCATGGTTACGGAAGCTTAAATAAGCATAATATATTTTATTTCATATTTCCTCGTACTTTTATTTATTGTCATTTTAATTATTGTTATTTATTTTATATTGTTATTTAAATATCGTCATTTACTATACGCTTCGTTTAAAATATAAATTGACAAACCGGTCATTAAACGGTAAACCCCCTTTTATATATTATTATATATAATTATATATATTTTGTGCAAATATAGTTGTTTAAAGATATAGTGTGCAATAAGCCCACTCCCTGTGGAACGAACCGGACTTACTAAAAACTATACTACTCTACGATTAGGTACACTGCCTATAGTGTTGTAGCAAGGTTTAGGTATATCCCATTTGTAAATAAAAAATTAAAACTTGTGTAATTAAAAATACTTGATGTTTGCTATGCAGAGGTGTATATGAAATAGCTTTATTTTTACAACTAAATACTATTAAATATCTTGTGTAAAATTATATCGTATTCAATAGTATTTAGTGGTAAAAATAAAGCTATTTCATATACACCTCTGCATAGCAAACATCAAGTATTTTTGGCGCCGCTGCCGGGGAACAAAAATCTAGCTTAAAAGCCGGAAGCGCAACGCTAAATATAAAAAAAAATTATTTTTTACTTTTATAAAAATACGCTTTTGTAAAAATACGTTTTAAATATTCGAAAACATAAAAAGAAAAACAAAAATATAAATATTTTTAAGAGTTTGTTAAATATTTAAGTTTTATAAAGTTTCTTTATTTTTAGTTTATAAAAATATAAGTTTTATTTAAATATTTTGTGTTTATTGAAAACATAAAATCAAAAACCGAATAAAAAAAACCGAAAAAAATATATATATAAATCTATTTTTAAGATTTTTATAAAATTATAAAGTATTTTATTTCTATTTTAGTTTTTAGAATATAACTTTTATTAAATTTATATAAATATTTTAATTAAATTAAAAACAGAAAAGAAAAAAATATATAAAAAATAAAACTGAACCTGTCGAACGAAACCTGTCTCATTTGAATTTTCAAACCCCGCGACCCGCGGAGGTTTTGAACTAGGATCACCGCGACTCGCGGAGCCGTCTGACACGGGTTACACAGAACCCTAGTTTCGCATTAATTACGGGTTTTTATTATTATTATTTAAATTAAACCCTAATTAGGGTATTTTTATTATATAATTTAGTTTTTATTTTTATTTTGTATTTTTAGTTAAATTAGTTTAATTAAATTGTAAAATTAATAGCTTTTATAAAATAAAAATAAAAATATAATATTTTTATAAAAATTGTACTTTTTACAACTTTAAGTTTATTTTTATATTTTGTATATGTTTTTTAGTGTAATATTTGTATCTTTATTGTTCGTAGCTAGTTTTAAGTTCTAGTATTTTGT
Organism: Rutidosis leptorrhynchoides; assembly: GCF_046630445.1. NCBI lineage: Eukaryota > Viridiplantae > Streptophyta > Magnoliopsida > Asterales > Asteraceae > Rutidosis > Rutidosis leptorrhynchoides. The sequence continues at coordinate 488,131,839 of NC_092336.1, forward strand.
CGTAGCTTATTTTTATTTTTAGATTTTTAGGCTTTGCCGTTAAATCCCTTAAGTGCTATTTCTTTAGACTAAGATTTAGGTGCTTTAGAATTTTGCGACGATTTTAAAATTTTAGTGCCTTTTAAGTCACGACTCGCTACTTTCTTATTTTTATTTTTCGACGTTTTTCGACGCGCATTCTTTTTCTTTCTTATTTCTCGACGCTTTAGTTTTTAGGACTTATAAATTTTCTCTATTTCTTATCTAATATCTCAAACGGAAAGAAAAATTATTTAAGTGGTTAAATTAATGGACGTTGACAATTTTCTGCTTCGTAGTAATAGTTGGATTTGTTAGTGGCTGAGTTGTGAGCTTCCGATTTAAAGGGTTCTGGCTCCCTGCTGCATCTTTTGGCTATTCGAAACGTGGGCAAAAGTGTGACGACCCGGAAATTTCCGACCAAATTTAAACTTAATCTTTATATGGTTTTGACATGATAAGCAAAGTCTATTAAATTGAATCTCAAAATTTCTGAACTGTTTTATGAAATTACTGGACTTTAACCACTCCTGAGGATTCACGAACAATTGTGTGTAAATGAATATGTAAATATAAATATAAGTATATATAATAATTTTAAGTAATAGAAGGCAATCTAATCATTTGAATTGAAGAAGTAAAATAATATATAAATTGATAAAGTAGTGATTAAAATAAATCTATATGTAAATATGATTTCTATACGTAGTTAATGTTATATATAAATTGTAATATATATAAATATAAAGGTTATATATATGTTATTATATATATATATATATATGTCATAATATGTAATATTAATATAATAAATTAATTACAAGAAAAATATAAATGATATATTTATTATTTTCATTATTATTGTCATTATTAAAATTAATAAAATTACTATTTTTATTTAAGTATTGTTATTTTTATTAAGATACAACCTATTATTATTATTATCATTAAAATTATTATTATTAATATTATCATTAACATTATTATTAGTGATTATTAATTTCCTTATTATTACTAATAATTATTATTATTAATATTAAAAGAATTATTATTATTATTATTATATATTTGTAGTAATTATACATATAGATATCATTCAGACAGATTTAAATTCAATTGCTTTCAACCTTTGTAAATTCCTGTTAGATATTAAGATCAAAATCGTACGAATCAGCCTATCATTTTCTACTTTCTACATCTTTATTATTATTATTATTTTTTTCTTCTTCTGAACTAGTTTCCTGTCACCATCCCTTTTTATATTTTCTTCTTCTTTTCCCTCTATCTTTTACTTCTGCTAATTACAGGATCAGTTACATGTATCAATCACACTATATTATAATTTTCTTTATGTCTGTCGTCTGGTACAATTTGATTCCAATCAGTTCTACTAACAAACAAAATCAGTTAACGTCAATTACATTTTTCAAACCTTTATTCTGACAGAATATTTTATGTGAACATTTAATCTGCTACAAACAAAACTTTAGGAAATTTATATCAAATAAGTGTACGAATCTGTTACACTTCATTACATAATACTACAATCAATACACAAACCATCATCTAAAATTACCTTCGGTTCCTTGCCTTTTCTTCAATAAACCATCATCTAATATCTCATCCCTTGAAGAGTCTTGATGATATCGTTATTTCACAACCCACCTCGCTTTCTCTCTCACACACTATAGAACATATAACATAATATATAATTATACTTACATGTCACCCTTATGAACTCGTCAACTACAACCCCGACCGTGTACAACCACCTTTGACTGCTGAAGATAATCGGGAACCACCAAACGCCATTGAATAAACCCACATAAAATTACAATTGATCGCAATCACTTTCATCAAATAAACACGCTGCAACTTCTACTTCGACTATCACTCTCACGCCACCACTTCACCTTCAATCACCAACAAAACACCACCTCTCTCTCTCATCACCATATTTGTTTTCACTTCTGCTGCTATATGAGTATGTTCTTTTTTTTCTTTTTTTTTCGAACAGATTGTTACTACAACTACAAATGCATTGGAATTCTGTTTTAAAAGAAGGCCATTCTATTTCTGCTTTCTAAAATTTCGAACACCATCACAACCATTAGGATATATTAATGTAATCAATGGGTACATAAAGCATTATATATGAGTGGGATAATCTGCACCAATGGCCGAAAAGATTAGACCAAATAATTTTTCTTGGGTTTTATAAAGTGACACGTTCTTGTGACTTTTTATTTTTTTTTCAAACAAGGAACCCACCACAAACAATCAATGTCCTTTAACAACAACATATCACCAACAATTCGATGGATACCAGCTATATTCGGCTGTTTAAATTTTTTTTTTTCTATTTTGCCGACCCACTTGGAATATAAAAAGGAGAAGTGGAGGGACCAAAGAAAAATCGATTTCTATGATTGGGAACAACTTTGTTTTTACAATTACTACGTATATTATAAAACCCTCCTTCACTTTTCTGTCGGGCTAACAGATTACCATTGGGCCAAGATATCCTGTTGGGTCGAAAAATCAATTGAACTGCTACAGCGGTACTTTTAGTTCTGTTTTATTTTTAGTCGTGAATGGTGATGATGGTTAGCAATACTATGTTGATCCAGAGATGATGAACGAAGAAGGAGATAACAATGGAAGCTTGATGATGAAAAAGGATCAAGAAAATGATGTTAGAAGATAACGAAAAATAATGATAATAAGCGTTAATGATGAAGATGATGAGTGAAAATCACAACGACGATGATGATAGATTAGGATGATAGATGGAGATTAGATGATGATTAAGGAATGATAATTATCATTTAATTACGTTAGTGATGATGATGTTATTAAAACCACTGCTACAATCCATGAAACCATCGAGCCATTTACAGATTATATGTTAATGGATTAGGGTTCTGTTAAAATAAAAAGAAAAGAGACGGAACCTCCAGGATTGTCTACTGCTCGATCTATATCTCCTTTCCTTGTTCTAATTTTGGGCCGTGTCCCATATTATTAGTGATTGGGCCGTGATTAGTTATTTGGGCCGAGAAGAAATATAGAAACAAACAAGGACGGATTAAATAATATGATCCTGTATGTTTAATCAAAAAAATGAAAATAGTTCAATGGATAAGGGTGTTTGGTTTAAGTGAGAGATCGTGGGTTCGAGCCTGGGCAAGGGCATTTTTGCTTTTTGTAACTTATTCCTTGAGGTAGTTTTCTATCATTATTATTATTTTAAAAATTCCAAGTATTATGCCTTGATTAATAATATTGTTAAGATTATGATTAGAAAGATAAACATTATAAATACAAATATTATTATGAAATTGATTAAGTTACTAATTAAGATAATTATGATATTATGAGTATAAGTATTATGGTTTAATATATTAATGGTAAATTCTTGTTATTATTATTATTATGATTATATTAAGTATGATTAATAAGAAGAATTATGATTAAGTTACTACAAATATTATTATGATGATTATTATTATTATCATTATTATAAAAAGATACAACTTCTTATTTATTATTATTTTACCAAATAACTACTAGTTATATAAAACTATACTTAATACATATAACATAACTATATAATACATAAAATGAATATATCTATGAAACATATAGGTTATTAATATAAAAATGATATCACTAATAAATATATATATAAATTAGTTCGATTACCATTTTATGTGTTAATATGTATATAAATGATATAGGTTCGTGAATCTGAGGCCAACCTTACACTTGTTCAATGATGTTATATGTATTTTTACTACGAAATACAATATGGTGAGTTCATTTGATTCCCTTTTACTCTTTACATTTTTGGGACTGAGAATACATGCGCTACTTTTACAACTGCTTTATTAAATGCTTTTGATATACATTTTGAACTGCGAATACAGGAAATGCTTTTATAAATGTTTTACGAAATAGACAAGTATGTGAAACTACATTCTATGGTTGAATGATCGAAATCGAATATGCCCCTTTTTATTAAGTCTGGTAATCTAAGAATTAGGGAACAGACAATCTAAAGATAGATCTATCGGGCCCAACAAGCCCCATCCAAAGTACCGGATGCTTTAGTAATTCGAAATTTATATCATGTCCGAAGGAGGATCCCGGAATGATGGGGATATTCTTATATGTATATTGTGAATGTCGGTTACCAGGTGTTCAATCCATATGAATGATATTTTGTCTCTATGCATGGGACGTATGTTTATGAGAAATAGAAATATGAAATCTTGTGGTCTATTAAAATTATGAAATGATCATTTATGCTAAACTAATGAACTCACCAACCTTTTGGTTGACACTTGAAAGCATGTTTATTCTCAGGTACGAAAGAAATCTTCCGTTGTGCATTTGATCATTTTAAAGATATTACTTGGAGTCATTCATGACATATTTCAAAAGACGTTGCATTCGAGTCGTTGAGTTTATCAAGATCATTATTAAGTCAATTTTAGTTGGATATATTATGAAATGGTATGCTTGTCTGTCAACTTCAGAAGTAATGAAAGATTGTCTTTTCAAAATGAATGCAATGTTTGTAAAATGTATCATATAGAGGTCAAGTACCTCGCGATGTAATCAACTATTGTGAATCGTTTATAATCGGTATGGACTTCGTCCGGATAGATTAGGACGGGTCTTTTCAGTTGGTATCAGAGCGGTGGTCTTAGCGAACCAGGTCTGCCTTAGTGTGTCTAACTGATAATTCGTTAGGATGCATTAGTGAGTCTGGACTTCGACCGTGTCTGCATGTCAAAAGTTTTGCTTATCATTTCGTGTCAAAAATTACCTGCTTATCATTCTTAGAGAATCACTTGATTATCATTCTTAGTCTAGACACGTTTTACTGCATTGACTGCATAAATAGTGTATAGACAAAAATTCATATCTTAGCGTATCTGCTACTTCATATCTTAGCGTATCTGTTACTGTAACTTTGCCTGACATATTCCGTAGATTCCTCCGTAACTTATGGAATTTTAGTATTATATATACATATGTAAATTATGTATTGCAGGGTACTAATCTACATCCTATAATCTATTTCATATCGAAAATCCTTCATCTGATTGTACGAGATAAATCCCTCAACCAGTTCGAGTCCCTCAAATTTCGATAGCTATTCCGATAGTTATTCCGACAGCTATTCCGACATGGATATTTACCTAAGCTCCGAAAGCGGTGTCACCAGAAGGAATCAATCAATCAACCATTCCCAATTCATCTGATGCATTTGTAGTCGACTTAATCAACGGAGACGCGAAGAAGGCAATCTTTTTCACCAACCGAATTCACCTCTTGACAATGAACCTGAAGCACTTACCGGCGAACTTATCTGAAACACCATTTTCAGCCTCATTTCCTGGGTAGCTCATCACGATTATATTTTATATAAAATTCTAAACCTTATTCATCCACTCGTTCCGACCGACAATCATCTTGGAATAATAGGAGAAGTCAACGAACTTCGCGCTCGAGTAATCAATCTGGAGAATATGGTACAAAGTGTACCAGCTTCAGCAACATACCGGCACCAACAGTACCATCATTAACAGTACTAGTACCATCAACAATCCATGCCTCAATATCTCATTCTATACCTCGAGCATAATCATCGTTTTACATGACATTCTATATCATTTATCTTCGTTCGTCATGACGAGTATGTAATCTCTAATGTTTTAAGATTATGTATTCTAGTGCTAACCGAAAATCAAATGAGCTTAATATCATATTAACTCATTAAATCCATGATTACATCTGAAGAAAATATATATGTATATATGTTTTCATAAAGATTGTAATTAAAAATTCTTCCGTACAAACTATTAATGATGAAAATATTTTAACGGGTAGGTAATACCCGAGGGATATTTATATTTCACATTAATAAGTTACACTGTACATTCTTCAATTCAGATTCAGCAGTCATTAACAACACTGCTCAAATTCACACATATACGTATCCGTTCACCAAAGAACAACTATTTTCATCCAAGTTCAATTTCATATTCGGATTTTGACCGATCAGAATCCAAGTCAAGATTTGACAAGTGACATAATGAAGAAAAACATTTGACGGAATAAAATTTGTTAGAAACAAACAAATTAAATATGAGAAATTTTGTTAAGAATTCACGCTAACAAAATCCTAGCTAACTGTGGACTAATCAACTGAGGACTACCAACAGTGGACAATTAAAATGAATTAAAATATTGATTATAACATATAAAAACTAAACAATTCTTCAAGTTTGCCACTTGATTTTCATCTTAAACCTCATATGTATCTCGACGATTACAATCTGCGTTCCAACCTTTCGTGATTCTTGAAAACACCTCAATCGGGAGGATGAATCAACCGCACTTCATCTACGGAAGAAAAGATTTATGCATATAGTTATGCACCTGAAAAATTCTCGAAACCTGTATAAATGTTTAACACGTATATGTGTTAGCTTCTTTGGCATTGTTAATTCCGAAAATAACAACGCAATTTATTTTTCAAATTAGCCAATTTTGTGACAGCTCCAGCAAATCAACTTCAAGTTATTTATCTGAATAAACCCTATTATAAAGATTACCCCTTCATCATCGTTACCGAGGGACCGTTTATATTCCACCACATTAGCATTAAACTTACCAGCAACTTCATTACTTATTGGCTTAAGTCTATTCGAAGGACCATTAGAGTTGTTCGTTAAAACCTATTCAAATACTCATTCACATCTTATAACAAGAATTTCCATACCAATTACCGAGAATCCACAATCAATAATTTGAATCTCATAGCATTTCTACATCAACAGTTATATGTATACATATAACATTTATCTCATAGAATTATGAATTTTCATTCTGAAATTCTGAAAAGCACTCTGGCTTACGAATCAGATCTCTGAGTTCTGAAAAATGAATCGAGCAAACATGAAGGAGACCAAGGACAAATACAAGGACTAAACCCTATATTTAAAGAATCCTGATGACTCTATTTCTGATGAAATCTTTAGCGAATACCTTACTCCTTAACTGCTCTAAATCATCGTGAATGAATTTCTTCATCACAATTTGGTTCTAACATTCCAAGATATTATCGTATCTTTCATTGTAAATATCCTCAATATTTCTGAAGATATCTTCATAAATATTCTCGTCCGAATTTATTTATCTCTTTGTACTATCTACATTACATCATAAAGGAAACTGTTTAGTTTCTATATTCTGTAAACTTTCGAGCTTAAAATACGAATGTTATTAAAGTAATGTTGGGAACTGATGCATGAGTTAGTATAATATAATGACACTTGATCAATGTGATTATATTACAGTAAGTCATGCTGAGTTTCTAATGGAACGTGATGATTCACAGATCATAACGTCATCATGTGCCATGTTACATAACTCTTTCATTCTGCTTAATTTCTTAACATATCAAGAAAATATATTCTTGATAGTTCTATTCTCAGTGATTCTGGTAATTTGACAAATCAAATCTTGCTACTATGTTCTTTCTTGTTTAGAACATTAAGTTCATTCGAAATTCCATACCTACAAATTCTGGATCATTATTCGCTTGATCTAAAGTCGAGAAGAGAAAACAAGAGCATGAAGCTCCGATATATAAGAAAAAAAAAATATATATATATATAAAGCCCAACAACAACACCGAAATTACAAACTGTGGATATCAGTGCGTATAGCAATATAAAGTGATGGGAGGATTATAAGTACAAGAATCTCTAGAGCATAGTAGAAATAAACAGATTCTTCCGGTGGGAGTTGGAAAAGAAGAACGATCATTGCGATAATCAGAATAAGAACAAGGATTAGAACCGGATTAAGCATTATCACAATCTTTTGGAAGCAGGAACTAAGAAAGAAAGTATAGGAATGGTGAGAACAATGAGACATAAGAGTTTAATTTATAATGGAAATATCAGACAATCGAGGCAGATCACCGTATTAATTATAGAGATCTTAATTTTTCTTATTCGTCGAAGAATCAAATCTTTTAAATTTCGAAGATTTTCTTTATATCCCTTGAATTCCAGAATTCAATCGCGACTACGTCAAAAGTTATGGAAATCTCCATTTCCTCATCTCGATCTTTTGTGATAGCTTCATTCATACGCTTCACAAAATCGAATCATTTTATCTATATTAATCAATGATGATAAAATTCTATCTTATCAACTCGTATTCGTCATGAAAACATATTTATCGTTAACCATGACAACCACACTCAAATTTCGGGACGAAATTTCTTTAACGGGTAGGTACTGTGACGACCTGGAAATTTCCGACCAAATTTAAACTTAATCTTTATATGGTTTTGACATGATAAGCAAAGTCTATTAAATTGAATCTCAAAATTTCTGAACTGTTTTATGAAATTACTAGACTTTGACCACTCCCGAGGATTCACGAACAATTGTGTGTAAATGAATATGTAAATATAAATATAAGTATATATAATAATTTTAAGTAATAGAAGGCAATCTAATCATTTGAATTGAAGAAGTAAAATAATATATAAATTGATAAAGTAGTGATTAAAATAAATCTATATGTAAATATGATTTCTATACGTAGTTAATGTTATATATAAATTGTAATATATATAAATATAAAGGTTATATATATGTTATTATATATATATATATATATATATATATATATATATATATATATATATATATATATATGTAATATTAATATAATAAATTAATTACAAGAAAAATATAAATGATATATTTATTATTTTCATTATTATTGTCATTATTAAAATTAATAAAATTACTATTTTTATTTAAGTATTGTTATTTTTATTAAGATACAACCTATTATTATTATTATCATTAAAATTATTATTATTAATATTATCATTAACATTATTATTAGTGATTATTAATTTCCTTATTATTACTAATAATTATTATTATTAATATTAAAAGAATTATTATTATTATTATTATATATTTGTAGTAATTATACATATAGATATCATTCAGACAGATTTAAATTCAATTGCTTTCAACCTTTGTAAATTTTGTTTCTTGTTAGATATTAAGATCAAAATCGTACGAATCAGCCTATCATTTTCTACTTTCTACATCTTTATTATTATTATTATTATTTTCTTCTTCTGAACTAGTTTCCTGTCACCATCCCTTTTTATATTTTCTTCTTCTTTTCCCTCTATCTTTTACTTCTGCTAATTACAGGATCAGTTACATGTATCAATCACACTATATTATAATTTGCTTTATGTCTGTCGTCTGGTACAATTTGATTCCAATCAGTTCTGCTAACAAACAAAATTAGTTAACGTCAATTACATTTTTCAAACCTTTATTCTGACAGAATATTTTATGTGAACATTTAATCTGCTACAAACAAAACTTTAGGAAATTTATATCAAATAAGTGGACGAATCTGTTACACTTCATTTTCTACTTTATATATTTTTTGTTCGTTTCTTCTTGGACTTGATTCTTCGTATCGATAACACGAGCATTACATGATACTACAATCAATACACAAACCATCATCTAAAATTACCTTCGGTTCCTTGCCTTTTCTTCAATAAACCATCATCTAATATTTCATCCCTTGAAGAGTCTTGATGATATCGTTATTTCACAACCCACCTCGCTTTCTCTCTCACACACTATAGAACATATAACATAATATATAATTATACTTACATGTCACCCTTATGAACTCGTCAACTACAACCCCGACTGTGTACAACCACCTTTGACTGCTGAAGATAATCGGGAACCACCAAACGCCATTGAATAAACCCACATAAAATCACAATTGATCGCAATCACTTTCATCAAATAAACACGCTGCAACTTCTACTTTGACTATCACTCTCACACCACCACTTCACCTTCAATCACCAACAAAACACCACCTCTCTCTCATCACCATATTTGTTTTCACTTCTGCTGCTATATGAGTATGTTTTTTTTTTTTTTTTCCGAACGGATTGTTACTACAACTACAAATGCATTGGAATTCTGTTTTAAAAGAAGGCCATTCTATTTCTGCTTTCTAAAATTTCGAACACCATCACAACCATTAGGATGTATTAATGTAATCAATAGGTACATAAAGCATTATATATGAGTGGGATAATCTGCACCAATGGCCGAAAAGATTAGACCAAATAATTTTTCTTGGGTTTTATAAAGTGACACGTTCTTGTGTCTTTTTATTTTTTTTTTCAAACAAGGAACCCACCACAAACAATCAATGTCCTTTAACAACAACATATCACCAACAATTCGATGGATACCAGCTATATTCGGCTGTTTAAATTATTTTTTTTTCTATTTTGCCGACCCACTTGGAATATAAAAAGGAGAAGTGGAGGGACCAAAGAAAAATCGATTTCTATGATTGGGAACAACTTTGTTTTTACAATTACTACGTATATTATAAAACCCTCCTTCACTTTTCTGTCGGGCTAACAGATTACCATTGGGCCAAGATATCCTGTTGGGTCGAAAAATCAATTGAACTGCTACAGCGGTACTTTTAGTTCTGTTTTATTTTTAGTCGTGAATGGTGATGATGGTTAGCAATACT